>NC_059205.1:18880221-19512721 GCF_020615455.1 Coregonus clupeaformis
TAATAGTGAAGATATTAAAACTATGAAATAACACATATGGAATCATGTAGTAACCAAAAAAGTGTTAAACAAATCAAAATATATTTTATATTTGAGATTCTTCAAATAGCCACCCTTTGCCTTGATGACAGCTTTGCACACACTTGGCATTCTCTCAACAGGTAACTCTGGGTCTTCCATTCCTGTGGCGGTCCTCATGAGAGAGTTTCATCTTAGCGCTTGATGGTTTTTGCGACTGCACTTGAAGAAACTTTAAGCATTCTTGACATTTTCCGTATTGACTGACCTTCATGTCTTAAAGTAATGATGGACTGTTGTTTCTCTTTGCTTATTTGAGCTGTTCTTGCCATAATATGGACTTGGTCTTTTACCAAATAGGGCTATGTTCTGTATACACCCCCTACCTTGTCACAACACAAATGATTGGCTCAAACGCTTTAAGAAGGAAAGAAATTCCACAAATTAACTTTTAAGAAAGCACACCTGTTAATTGAAATGCATTCCAGGTGACTACCTCATGAAGCTGGTTGAGAGAATGCCAAGAGTGTGCAAAGCTGTCATCAAGGCAAAGGGTGGCTATTTGATTTGTTTAACACTTTTTTGGTTACTACATGATTCCATATGTATTATTTCATAGTTTTGATGTCTACACTATTATTCTACAATGTAGAAAATAGTAAAAATAAAGAAAAACCCCTGAATGAGTAGGTGTTCTAAAACGTTTGACCGGTAGTGTACATGTACATATGACATCAATTACTTCAACTATCTCGTACCCCTGCACAGTGACTTGGTACCGGTACTCATGGTAAATAGCCTCGTTATTGTTATTTTATTGTGTTACTATTTCATTTTTTTTGGTGGTAATTTTATTAATTTTTTACTCTGCATTGTTGGGAAAGGGCTTGTAAGTAACCATTTCACGGTAATGTATACACCTGTTGTATTCAGCTCATGTGACAAATAAAATGTGACTTGATTTGAATACACAACACAGCACCACTCCAGAGGAACATACACAATACAGGTAACTTGCCCTACTTAGATGTATCAGAACATTCTGTCCCAAAAGCTGTGCCATTTTAAATTTATCTTTGAGGGAAAATAAAGTTGCATTGAATTGAATAGAAAGGAGTGACCAAGTTGGATCCCTCTGAACTACACCTCCCAGCATCCCCTGCACTATACCTGCGTGGGCGGGTCCTGGGTGACATCATCTCGTTGCCCAGTACGTGGTACCGTCGGGCCTCGTGGAGGAGCTGGTAGCACTCTGGAGCGGTCTGGATGATCTGGTCTCCTTCCACTGTCTGGACAAAGTAGTTGGGGTGCAGCAGGGGCAGACGGACGTGGTGTAGCAGTTCTTTAAGCACAGGCCTCCGGGGCTCCACACTGTGGTACACCCAGCGCATCACCGCCTCAAACACCACCTCCTCCTTTGCGATGGCCAGTTCGTCATTGCAGATGTACTCCTCCAGCTCGTCCCTCCTCAGGTCCAGGAACTCCTCGTGTTGGGCCACATCAGGGAAGTTGGCCAGAACGTACGAGCTGCAGCGGCTGGCTAGCTGTTTCAGAGAGTGGGCATCTGCGAAGCGCTGGATGCCCAAGCAGTTGCAAGGGTCTAGTTGGTCTTCTAGGAACTTGGCGCAGGCGTCACGGAGTGTGGAGATCTGGAAGAGACTGGAGGTCTCGAAGAGGAATTGCACGTTGTCGGTTGTGATCTTGGCGCGGCCCGTGTAGACGTAGCTGAGGAAGGAGTCCATGGCCTCGGCCAGAATGCCGTTGATCTCCACCAGCATCTCGCGTGACTCACGGTGGTCGTTGCAGAACATGGCGCGGAAGTAGGAGGAGCAGGCGGAGAGCACAGCGCGGTGGCAGGGGAACTCACGGCCCTGCACACTGATGACCACATCGGTGAAGAGGCGGCTGTCTCTGAACTCGTTGAACACCTGCAAAATGGCCTCTGAGTGGGAGGAGCCGGAGGAGAAGTCCAGCACTTCATTACCGGTCAGCGTCTTGGAGTCCACCTCGAACACCTTGGGAGACAAACGATGATGATGATGAGTTTCATTTTATGGGCGAAAGTGGTGTTCCTGCATTGGTTTGTAAACTAAGGGGGAGGGGGGTCGAATGTAACTGTTTGTTTAGCTTCTAGGCCAATTATGTTTTTATTATGTTTTTATTTGCCACTGGGGAATGATTGCTTCACATTGCACTTCTAAATGCTTTTCAAGACACATAAGCACACTGGATTTCAAATCAACACAAATGCACTGAAGTGCACACAGTATAATTTCCATATTTCCATTTTTTGACATAATAAACAGCTAAGATGAAATCTGAATTCTGATCAAATTAGTGGGTTTAGTGTGCACCTTTCGTTTGACGGCGGGGGAGTCCCGGGTCCCAGAATCCTCCCTGTTCAGCCGTCTGCCCAGGATCAACACCATGGCTGCTGCTCTGTAGACCTACCGGATACCTGGAAGAACAACAGTAAATAATGTATAAAGTGGTAGATAAATGTGTGGATCAAGCTATGAATGAGCTATTTACATGTTTTATAGGCCTGTACGTTTAAATCAGATTATACCTGAGAGAGAGAGAGCGAGAGAGCGAGAGAGAGAGAGAGAGAGAGAGAGAGAGAGAGAGAGAGAGAGAGAGACAGAGACAGAGACAGAGACAGAGACAGAGACAGAGAGAGACAGAGAGAATGTTAGGCCTATATAAGTGTAAATCAGCTTATATGTATTGTGTTATACCCTATTGAACTGTAGATCTGATTATACATGTGCTATAGACGTGTTTTAAGCCTGTGTAACTCTAGATCAAATGTTACAATATATAAGTCTAAATCAAGTTATACAAGTTACTTGAACTTAAACTTAACTACTGAACTTGAACCATTGTTGCTGTGACGAATTGGAGAAAACAAGTACACACCAGACGCTGTAGATATATAGAAGTCATAAAGGAAACAGCCTGCTTTGCGCTTCAGTGAGAAGAGAATGAGTTGTACTAACAATTCCAACACGTTCAGGGTAGAGTTACAGTATCTTGCATCACAGTAGAGGAAACATTTTAGTTTTGAGGGCTTCGAAATTTGAGCCGTATTCAAATATCTCCTAAACTCTTCCTCTGGCTCTGTACTGAAACAGTTGAAAAGGCCATAATCACAGAGACTATAGAGTGAGAGAGGTTCTTGTGCAATGGTAGCAGGGCCAACCTAAATGTCAATCACGTTTGTTGTGAAAGAAACTAGGTGAAGGAAAGATAGGCATCACGTCATCATGTTTTAACAGTGAGCTATCTGCGAAGCCGGTTAAGTATTTTCAACGGTGATCATCTAACTGCGTGGGCCTATAGGCCTTTGAAACAGACAGACTGACTGCCAAACCAGATCAATGTCAATCCATTCTGGGAGGGAGCCTCGTCCTCCTCTTCTGAAGTATATTTTGTTCACTTCCATAGAGTGGCAAGTGTGGGGGGTATTAAACAGGTATAAAGTATAACATGTCTGTTCATCAACTCACAGATTTTGACTAATGGTCTCTGAATTTGGTAAGATGGTAAAAGTGAAACAGGAACACACGCACGCACACACACAGGTGTGGGCTATCCTATGCTGACTATCTCAAACCATACATGTTTATTTCTTCTAAAAATGGATTCCTTCATAACAACTGCATTCTCGGAAAGATAAAGAAGTTGACATTTGCTTGCATTGTCTTGGAGGCACCAGTGTATGCCCGTCACTCCATGTGCATGTACTGGACAGAGGTCGTTAATAAAGCGCATGGGTCTGGCTTTACTGATAAATTAGGGCATTCTCCCTCCAGGCTATATTTAACCTGGCCGTGCACGCCGCCAGACGCACACAAAACATTTTAGTGGACCACCTCTTGACGACAGAGAGAAACATGAGTTTTAAAGTTAATTTCCTGCAATTCTACACATTTTGCCATGGGGCGGAGATAAATTTTTGCAGTTTTAATGCTCATTTCCTGCAATTCTACAAATGTTTTATGCCATGTTAATATGATATCTGAGTAAGAATGACTAACAAAATCAATAGGGCCCCTGAGCATGTGCCTTGAGTGCCCAGTCGGTATTCGGCCATGATTACTACAAGTTTAGATTGCTGGCTAGACTAAGTACCCGTCTAAAAGTTGGCCGAAATGGCTAATTGAGTGGCTGTCAGTGACTGACATAAAAGAAAACTGCTGATGCACAACCAAATGTCGAAATTGCACCTGGTGTATTCTACTATTCTTACTCTCAATAGTACATTGAGAGCCTGACTGAGTTGCAAAAATAAATAAAAAAGCCCGGCCCTGGCTATACAGACACCAACAAAGTGTTCTATGCAGCTATCTCTTATCTAGTCTTTTTTGAGAGATTCGTCTATAGGTGAATTCTAAATTGGGAATGGTCATATAGCCTAGGTATAATTACGCACAATAAACAAGCAAATCCCCAAATCTTTGAGCAGATTAAATTCTGACCAGGACTGACATATTATATGCATCGTGGAATCGACCATTATAATGATCAAATGTCAATATTGATGCAGCAATAGGTGGACGATTAATGTCCAAATGTTTTGAATAAAATGCATGTAGGCATATGCACAATAGCAACTCCAAAAAAGTTAAAAACCCGTGAGTTCTCTTTATGGTAGGCATTATTCTTCTCATAAATAATATATTAGCCTATCTGGTAGCTTTTTTTTTTTATTGTCGATTACCTCTTCTCGCCAACCTTGAACAGTGCTTAATTATGCTTAGCTTAACAAAGGCACACACAGTATCATTACCAGAATTCACTTAAACAGGATACGACTATCCAGTGCCACAACTGAATACATGAGCGTATTGAAATACACGTAAAGTATTAGGTACTATTTCTACAGTCCGTTAGGACTAACGACCTTACCTTATCCTGGAGTTTTCGTATGAGCCGCCTACGCTATTTGGAGCGGTGAGAAAAAAACAAACAAAAAAACACAACTAAAAGTTAAAATGATGATCTGAAAATTCTTGATCCCAAAATTGTATGATAGCAATGTTTCTTTATACAAAAAAACTAAACAAAAATGTATTTATCTATGCCATAGACATCATGATTTATTATGCTCGCAGAGACAAAGAACTGTAACAAAGTGTAAACATCACATGGAGATATATGTCACATCCTATGCCGACCTAGTCAGCTGGAGTTATTGGTGCTTATGGGTAGTGTATTTAATAAGAAGGGGATGTGCCTTACAGTTGTGGAATCAGAAACAGCACTTCCCAAGTACCTTTGTACTCCACGTGGCTGGACTTTGTTTGCAAACACTTCCCTGATGTTTTTCGCAAAAACTCTGGAAACTTTGTTGTCAACACCGATTGAGTAATAAAGTACAGGATATTGCCTAATATTGATATAGGCCTAATGATTATTAATTGAGTCACGTATACGCATGAGTTGGGAGACTAGTAAAGTATAAGTCAGACATACTTTAGTAACTTTCCTTATTGTTGAATACTGACAGAGTTTTAAAGTTTAATTGGATGAAAAACAACCATTTACTTTATATACAATCACACTCTGGTCAATAACATAGTTGTGTTATATCCTGTCATGATTTTGTTATTTTTCATCAGGTGTAACCCAATATGGGGCATTTGGGTAGAATGGTGCAAAACATGCTGCCGCTGCAGCTCTCTACAGGGGACAGGGGGAGGGGTTAAAGGAATCATGGCATCATTTCAAAACTGCATTATAATGTTGTACAATCCTACTCGGATAAGGAGAGCTATCCTTAGAGAGCTACTTCCTCACTTCTTTGAATCACTTTTGTTTTTGGTCTCTGACCCATTTTCAATGATTTGTCCCAACCTGTCGATGCAATATGTCATCATCAGTCGAAAAGCCTGTTTCGAAGCACCATTACCCTCTAGTGGATGTTCAATGCACATGCATTCTTGATTAAATGATATTCGAAAAACATATTGCCTTTAGTTTACACTGACATACATGATGGTTGACACAATAGATAAGTAGGTAGTTGCTTAAAAATTGTCTGTGGCACTGTACCTTTAACATCCTGCAACAGATGTGGATTCCAGATGTTGTTGACTATCTGAGGGACATAATACAAAGCAGAATCAATGAGTTAGCCAGCCAACTTTGATAAGCAACCAGAAATAACCATTGATTTTATGGTTCATTTAAAAAGCTAAACTTAGATATGTATTTTTGCTTGTTAAATCAATTAGACCATCCCCATTTCAAGCTTATCTTTATACAAAAGAAAAAGCTATATCAGAATATTTAGGTTTCAACATCGCTTCCAGACAAGCTAAACACCTTCTTCGCCCGCTTTCAGGATAACACAGTGCCACCGACGAGGCCCACTACCAAGGACTGCGGCCTCTCCTTCTCCATGGCCGAAGTGAGTAAGACACTTAAGCATGTTAACCCCTGCAAGGCTGCCAGCCCAGACGACATCCCTAGCCGCGTCCTCAGAGCATGCGCAGACCAGCTTGCTGGTGTGTTTACGGACATATTAAATCTCTCCCTTTCCCAGTCTGCTGTTCCCACATGCTTCAAGATGGCCACCGTTGTTCCTGTACCGAAGAAAGCAAAGGTAACTGAACTAAATGACTATCGCCCCGTAGCATTCACCTCTGTCATCATGAAGTGCTTTGAGAGACTAGTCAAGGATCATATCACCTCTACATTACCTGTCACCCTAGACCCACTTCAATTTGCTTACCGCCCCAATAGATCCACAGACGATGCAATCGTCATCACACTGCATACTGCCCTATCCCATCTGGACAAGAGGAATACCTATGTAAGAATGCTGTTCATTGACTATAGCTCAGCATTCAACACCATAGTACCCTCCAAGCTCATCATTAAGCTCGAGGCCCTGGGTCTGAACCCCGCCCTGTGCAACTGGGTCCTGGACTTCCTGACGGGCCGCCCCCAGGTGGTGAAGGTAGGAAACAACATCTCCACTTCGCTGATCCTCAACGCTGGGGCCCCACAAGGGTGCATGCTCAGCCCCCTCCTGTACTCCCTGTTCACCCATGACTGCGTGGCCAAGCACACCTCCAACTCAATCATCAAGTCTGTAGACGACACAACAGTAGTAGGCTTGATTACCAACAATGACGAGAAAGCCTAAAGGGAGGAGGTGAGGGCTCTGGGAGTGTGGTGCCAGGAAAATAACCTCTCACTCAACGACAACATAACAAAGGAGATGATCGTGGACTTCAGGAAACAGCAGAGGGTGCACCCCCCTATCCACATCGACGGGACCGCAGTGGAGAAGGTGGAAAGCTTCAAGTTCGTTGGCGTACACATCACTGACAAACTGAAATGGTCCACCCACTCAGACAGTGTGGTGAAGAAGGTGCAACAGAACCTCTTCAACCTCAGGAGGCTGAAGAAATTTGGCTTGGCGTCTAAAACCCTCACAAACTTTTACAGATGCGCAATTGAGAGCATCCTGTCGGGCTGTATCACCGCCTGGTATGGCAACTGCACCGCCCACAACCGCAGGGCTCTCCAGAGGGTGGTGCGGTCTGCCGAACACATTACCGGGGGCAAACTACCCGCCCTCCAAGACACCTACAGCACCCGATGTCACAGGAAGGCCAACAAGATAATCATGGACATCAACCACCCGAGCCACTGCCTGTTCACCCCACTATCATCCAGAAGGCGAGGTCAGTACAGGTGCATCAAAGCTGGGACCGAGAGAATGAAAAACAGCTTCTATCTCAAGGCCATCAGACTGTTAAAAAGCCATCACGAGCACATTAGAGGCTGCTGCTGCCTATTGAAATCACTGGCCACTTTAAGAAATGGAACACTAGTCACTTTAATAATTTAACATATCTTGCACTACTCATCTCATATGTATATACTGTATTCTATTCTATAATATTCTACTGTATCTTAGTCCATGCCGCTCTGTCATTGCTTGTCCATATATGCATATATTCTTAAATTCCAATCCTTACTAGATTTGTGTGTATTATGTATATGTTGTGAAATTGTTAGATATTACTTGTTAGATATTACTGCACTGTCGGAGCTAGAAGCACAAGCATTTCGCTACACCTGCAATAACATCTGCTAAACACGTGTATGTGACAAATACAATTTGATTTGATTTGATTTGACATAATTTGTGACATGGAATCTAAATGGAAAATACTTTGGTTTTGAAAAAAGTCAACTTTTGTTTAGAGTGTAAAATTTCAACCACAAGATTATGTAATCATGGTAACCAAATTTCAACATAGACAAACCTTGTATAAAATATGTTGAATTGTACCTTTAAAACAACGTCAGGTCTTCAATGTTAAGAAAAAAACAATAGGCTGAGCAGCACCTTCTACTAGAGAATTGATCTATCTATCTACAGTTACCCTTTGGTCTCCCTCCAGAGTTTTAACCAAGCCCTGCTTAGCTATGCACTGACTATTACCAATGTGCTATCGTGAGAATGATTGTTGAGAGATCTCCACTTCCAAACTAAATTGATTCACTGTTGCTATCAAAGTCATTACAAAGGGTAGGTTTAACAGAGCAAATGAAATATAAACATACTTTCTCACTCATATAAATGATTCTATTTAGGCTTATATAGCATTTGCAAAGTCATCAACAGCTATTGTTTCAATTCAACCCAGGAGTCAACTAAACATTTACAAGACCTACATAGTCTGGCTTTATTTCCTGTTTGTCTACAAATTAATAATTTATATGTTGGATTCACGTCTCCATCTTTACCAAAAATCGAAGTTAAAGAATAGGAAAAAATAAATAAAAAAGTGCATTTAAAGTTTGATTTGATTTAGTCCTATTCTTTAACTTAGATTTTTGGTTGAGATGGAGACGTGAATCCAACATATTCATTATTAATTTGTAGAAAAACTGGAATTAAAGCCAGACTAAGCCAGTGGCAGAGATGGAGCTATACAAGCAGAAGATAAACCTCCTTCAAATGTTGATATTTGGTTGCGTTGACAACCGAACACAATCCAATATCACTTTTGAAATACGATAAATAGCCTATTAACTTCTCAACAAGTGAACAAATTATATGTTGGATTCAAGTCTCCAACTCAACCAAAAATACAAGTTAAAGAATGGAATTAAGCAAGTGGCTCAGATGGAACTATCTAAGCAGTACACTGTTTTTCCAATGAAATTTGATTGTGCTTTTAGATGGTTGAAAGCATAGTGATAACACATTGGAAATTCAACTAACTTTTGGCAGTTCTTTTAGTGGATGCATATATACAGGTAACAAACAGCCAAAATAAAGGATACATTTTACATTACATTTTAGTCATTTAGCAGACGCTCTTATCCAGAGCGACTTACAGTTAGTCAATGCATACATTATATTTTTTTCCTACCCCCTGTGGGAATCGAACCCACAACCCTGGCGTTGCAAACGCCATGCTCTATCAACTGAGCTACATCCCTACATAATGTGTTAATAGGGCATTGGGCCCCCACGAGCCACCAGAACAGCTTCAATGCGCCTTGTCATAGATTCTACAAGTGTCTGGAACTCTATTGAAGGGATGCGACACCAGTCTTCCACAAGAAATGCCATCATTTGGTATTTTGTTGATGGTGGTGGAAAACGCTGTCTTAGGCTCCGCTCCAGAATGAGACATACACAGACACACCCTTTAAACCACCTCTGCTCCCTCTTTTAAAGTCACAGAGATCTCTTCTTGTGGCCAAAATAATGGGCAACTGGAAATTTTTATAAATGACCCCTAAGCGTGATTGGATTTTAATTGCTTAATTAACTCAGGAACCAGACCTGTGTGGAAGCACCTGCTTTCAATATACTTTGTATCCCTCATTTACTTAATTGTTTCCTTTAATTTGGCAGTTACCTGTAGGTTGTAATCTCATTGATCAACATCTCAACCAAATATTTCCCAATTATCCACGTTGAAATGACGTGGTGTGCCCAGTGGGTGTTTTATTGACAACTTTACAGTCCTTTTTGCTCCCATAGCCCCCTTCATTCAAAAGTCACATGAGAGGCGAGACGGCCGTGGGCACTTCAGCCAATAGAAGGACAACATGGCCCCACACAGGTCTCTGTACCTGAGACCATACAGGTATGGTGCCAGGACTTTGGGCAGCACCAGAAGGATGTTACACACCACTAGGGAGGTCAACGGCATCATGGTGGCAGTAGAGCCTGCAGCACCAGCATGGGAAGGACAGGAAGTGGTGGAGGTATTGGATGAGGAAGGGGCCTTTGGTCCTCATGTCCTCCTCTTTACACGCCAGACATGCGGGTGCGACATTACAGAATGCCGTAGCCAGGGAAGACTAGGAGCAGGATGAGAAGGATGCCTGTTACTGTCAGGAGCATGGACACCTGAGAATAGGATGCATAAAGGCAGAATACATTTGCCTGATAAAATAATTATATGTAATGAGAAGCAAATTGTCAATATAATTTGATTGATTGATTGAGAGTCACGTGCATGGGAGTGGATTGGCTGACGGTGAGGACCAGGAGGAGGGGCAGAGAGCAGATGTGTAGGGGGCAGGGTCCTGTAGAGTGGTACCAAAAACACCCCTACAGACCCTGCTGGTAACAATACAGACACTGCCTAGATATCAGCGATCGCCCTCCTCGTCCTACAGAAAGGAGAGGAGAGGAAAGAGTTTGTTTCTCTAAACTCCATTACATTTTAGCAGACGCTCTTATCCAGAGCGATTTACAGTTAGTGAGTGCATACATTTTTCATACTGGCCCCCCGTGGGAATCGAACCCACAACCCTGGCGTTGCAAGCGCCACGCTCTACCAACTGAGCTACACGGGGCACCATCCATTATAACATCAGTGAAGTCATTACATGTACTAGTAAAACTCTCCCAGCCTGTGTTCCCATTACCTGGAGACTGGCAACAGGGTGTAGTATCCGAGTGGAGCATCACAGTCAGTGAGGTGTCCAGCACCACATCCTTGGTACTGAGGATGCCACTCTGACATCAGCACACCCGCCACGTTCGGACAGGTGCTCACCATGTACAGTAACAGGAACAGCATGTCGCTTAGCAATGCATCGGCCAGGAGTAGGTAGCGGGCCTCCTGGCGCATCCAGGGGCTAGGAGGAGGATGATGATGACAATAAATATTACGTTTGCCTAATTCCAAAACCTTTACCTAATCTTTCTGCACTTAAGTAGATCTGAAAGCATTTGATAGACATATGCAATAAGGTAGTAGCTTTACCAGTCTGCTGATAAGCTAGGGGAAATTGCTCACACCTGTCCATCAAATCTACACACCATCGCATCTATGCATTAGATCTACATACCTAGGGGGTAGGGGTTAAGGGTCAATTTTAGAATTGAGGTGACTCACCTAGTCAGTATCCGGGCGAGGATGACAGGAATAACCAGTGAAACAGCCAGGAAACCCAGGATGGGGCAAAGCCCTGGAGCGGCGTGGAGGCGGAAAGACGTGCCACTCGCAGGTGAACAGCTCCAACTGTCTCTGAAAAAAAGTTAGTAGTAGTGTCTGAGGCGTTGCTGTTGGTCTTAGAGGAGATTCTGCTGTGTCTCTCAGAGTGGCCAGAGCTGTTGCACCAGGTCCCAAAAGCACAGAGAAGAGACAAGATCTCTTGATTCTCTTCAGAGCCCATCTCTATGGAGCTAACTCCCTCTCCTCCGTCCACCATCCCCCGGGCCACTGTGTCAACACTGAGTAAGAGGAGATGGTGCTTTTATTGTCTATCTACCCCCATCAGAGGGTGATGTCACTAAGTGTGAAGTATTTGAGTAACCGGTGTGGATACATTTGTTATTGGTCTACTTGGACACCCAGTTTAGGGCAAACAAGGCTTTCGAGACAAATTTACAGAAGTACTACTTTTCCCTTGATGATACTCCTGTCATAAAAGACATGCTGAGTGTGAGGTGCTTATGTGTCTTGTTGACATTACATAATGTGTTACAATCATGTACCTTTGGGTTATGTACAATTGATTCACCCCCCCACATTGGTTTTAAACTAGCTCAAAGTTCAGTGCATGAAACATACACAACTGCTATACAAGTATACGGGAACACAACAATAGCAAGTCATTTCTCAAAGTAGACACCCAACAAACAAAAAATAAATAAACACCAGGCCCACATACAGTGCATTTAGAAAGTAATCAGACCCCTTGATTTTTTCCACATTTTGTTACGAAACAGCCTTATTCTAAAATGTATCAAAATGTTTTTTTCCCTCATCAATTTACACACAATACCCCATAATGACAAAGCGAAAACTGTTTTTTTTTATGTTCGCAAATGTATTAAACTAAAAAACGGATATATCACATGTACATAAGTATTCATACCCTTTACTCACTACTTTGTTGAAGCACCTTTGGCATGGATTACAGCCTTGAGTCTTCTTGGGTATGACGCTACAAGCTGTATTTGGGGAGTTTTTCCCATTCTTCTCTGCAGATCCTCTCAAGCTCTGTCAGGTTGGATGGGGAGCGTCGCTGCACAGCTATTTTCAGGTCTCTCCAGAGATGTTCGATCGGGTTCAAGTCCGGGCTCTGGCTGGGCCACTCAAGGACATTCAAAGATCTGTCACAAAGCCACTCCTGCGTTGTCTTGGCTGTGTGCATAGGGTCGTTGTCCTGTTGGAAGGTGAACCTTCGCCCCAGTCTGAGGTCCTGAGCGCTCTGGATCAGGTTTTCATCAAGGATCTCTCTGTACTTTGCTCCGTTCATCTTTCCCTCGATCCTGACTAGTCTTCCAGTCCCTGCCGCTGAAAAACATCCCCACAGCATGATGGTGCCACCACCATGCTTCACCGTAGGGATGGTGCCAGGTTTCCTCCAGATGTGACACTTGGCATTCAGGCCAAAGAGTTCAATCTTGGTTTCATCAGACCAGAGAATCTTGTTTCTCATGGTCTGAGAGTCCTTTAGGTGCCTTTTGGCAAACTCCAAGCGGCCTGTCATGTGCCTTTTACTGAGGAGTGGCTTCCATCTGGCCACTCTACCATAAAGGCCTGATTGGTGGAGTTCTCCCATCTCCACAGAGGAACTCTGGAGCTCTGTCAGAGTGACCATCGGGTTTTCTTGGTCACCTCCATGACCAAGGCCCTTCTCCCCCAATTGCTCAGTTTGGCTGGGCGGCCAGCTCTAGGAAGAGTCTTGGCGGTTCCAAACTTCTTCCATTTAAGAATGATGGAGGCCACTGTGTTCTTGGGGACCTTCAATGCTGCAGAATTGTTTGGTACCCTTCCCCAGATCTGTGCCTCGGAGCTCTACGGACAATTCCATCAACCTCATGGCTTGGTTTTTGCTCTGACATGTACTATCAACTGTGGGACCTTATATAGACAGGTGTGTGCCTTTCCAAATCATGTCCAATCAATTGAATTTACCACAGGTGGACTCCAATCAAATTGTAGAAACATCTCAAGGATGATCAATGGAAACAGGATGCACCTGAGCTCAGTTTCGAGTCTCATAGCAAAGGTCTGAATACTTATGTAAATAAGGTATTTCTGTTTATTATTTTTAATACATTTGCAAAAAAATCTAAACACCTGTTTTCGCTTTGTCATTATGGGGTCTTGTGTGTAGATTGATGAGGAATATTTTTATTTAATCCATTTTAGAATAAGGCTGTAACGTAACAAAATGTGGAAAAAGTCAAAGGGTCTGAATACTTTTCGAATGCACTGTATCCCCATACCATAGGCCATACAGATAAGGAGCACAGGCTCTGGACAGTAGCATCATTATACACACAGACTGTTTTGGTGGGATGGAGTTTTGGCCTGCCTGGTGACATCACCAGGTGGTACATTAGTTAACAGACCAATAAGAAAGAGAGTTCCAAACCTCTCTGTCAATAACAGCTAGTTTTCAGTTTTCTCTTCCCCACTCAAACCACTCCCAGACAGTCCTAGATAAATTATTGCTTTAGAAATTGCTATTTGCTAAGAAGCTATTTTTGTTTCTTTTTGACCATTTTATTTGAAAACAATCCCAGAAATGATTTGATATTGATATAAAAAAGGTTGCATTGGGCCATTAATGCTTCTATAAATCAATGATCCAACGACTGACTGACTGGCCTTACCAGCTCTGTTGACTCATAGGAGATACAGTAACACAGGGATGTACAGTGGGGAGAACAAGTATTTGATACACTGCCGATTTTGCAGGTTTTCCTACTTACAAAGCATGTAGAGGTCTGTCATTTTTATCATAATTATACTTCAACTGTGAGAGACGGAATCTAAAACAAAAATCCAGAAAATCACATTGTATGATTTTTAAGTAATTAATTTGCATTTTATTGCATGACATAAGTATTTGATCACCTACCAACCAGTAAGAATTCCGGCTCTCGCAGACCTGTTAGTTTTTCTTTAAGAAGCCCTCCTGTTCTCCACTCATTACCTGTATTAACTGCACCTGTTTGAACTCGTTACCTGTATAAAAGACACCTGTCCACACACTCAATCAAACAGACTCCAACCTCTCCACAATGGCCAAGACCAGAGAGCTGTGTAAGGACATCAGGGATAACATTGTAGACCTGCACAAGGCTGGGATGGGCTACAGGACAATAGGCAAGCAGCTTGGTGAGAAGGCAACAACTGTTGGCGCAATTGTTAGAAAATGGAAGAAGTTCAAGATGACGGTCAATCACCCTCGGTCTGGGGCTCCATGCAAGATCTCACCTCGTGGGGCATCAATGATCATGAGGAAGGTGAGGGATCAGCCCAGAACTACTCGGCAGGACCTGGTCAATGACCTGAAGAGAGCTGGGACCACAGTCTCAAAGAAAACCATTAGTAACACACATAACGCCGTCATAGATTAAAATCCTGCAGCGCACGCAATGTCCCCCTGCTCAAGCCAGCGCATGTCCAGGCCCGTCTGAAGTTTGCCAATGACCAACTTGATGATCCAGAGGAGGAATGGGAGAAGGTCATGTGGTCTGATGAGACAAAAATATAGCTTTTTGGTCTAAACTCCACTCGCCGTGTTTGGAGGAAGAAGAAGGATGAGTACAACCCCAAGAACACCATCCCAACCGTGAAGCATGGAGGTGGAAACATCATTCTTTGGGGATGCTTTTCTACAAAGGGGACAGGACGACTGCACCGTATTGAGGGGAGGATGGATGGGGCCATGTATCGCGAGATCTTGGCCAACAACCTCCTTCCCTCAGTAAGAGCATTGAAGATGGGTCGTGGCTGGGTCTTCCAGCATGACAACGACCCAAAACACACAGCCAGGGCAACTAAGGAGTGGCTCCGTAAAAAGCATCTCAAGGTCCTGGAGTGGCCTAGCCAGTCTCCAGACCTGAACCCAATAGAAAATCTTTGGAGGGAGCTGAAAGTCCGTATTGCCCAGCGACAGCCCTGAAACCTGAAGGATCTGTATGGAGGAGTGGGCCAAAATCCCTGCTGCAGTGTGTGCAAACCTGGTCAAGACCTACAGGAAAGGTATGATCTCTGTAATTGCAAACAAAGGTTTCTGTACCAAATATTAAGTTCTGCTTTTCTGATGTATCAAATACTTATGTCATGCAATAAAATGCAAATTAATTACTTAAAAATCATACAATGTGATTTTCTGGATTTTTGTTTTAGATTCCGTCTCTCACAGTTGAAGTGTACCTATGATAAAAATTACAGACCTCTACATGCTTTGTAAGTAGGAAAACCTGCAAAATTGGCAGTGTATCAAATACTTGTTCTCCCCACTGTATAAAGACATGGCCACTTAGCTTTTTCACAGAGACATGGGCTGAGTTTCATTCTAGAGAGAAATGTATCTTCCCTTTAGCCTTAATCACTCCCTATCACAGATCTCAGAAACATGGTTGATGTAGGTCTAAACCATCATAATTTTGTATAAATCATTACATTTTACATTTTAGTCATTTAGCAGACTGCTCTTATCCAGAGCCATGGGAATCGAACCCACAACCCTAATGAATTAGAAGGAATGCTGTTTTGAATTTGGTTAAGTTAGTGTGGGAGAGGTGGAAAAACTATTGTTATCCATCAATAATGATAAGCCACCAGGTATAGACAACCTTGATGGGAAACTATTGAGAATGGTAGCAGACTCTATTGCCACCCTTATTTGCTATATCTTGAACCAAAGCCTAAAGGAGTGTGTGTGTGCCTGTGGACGGAAGCTAATGTAATTCCACTGCCTAAAAATAGTAAAGCACCCTTTTCTGGCTCCAACAGCCGCCCAATCAGTTTGCTGCCTGTTCTTAGTAAACTGATGGAGAGAATTGTGTTTGGTCAAATACAATGCTATTTTTCAGAGAAGAAGTTAACTACTGACTTTCAGCATGCATATAGAGAAGGGCACTCAACTTGTACTGCACTGCTCAGATGACAGATTGGTTAAAATAAATGGATAATAAGATGATAGTTGGAGCTGTATTGTTAGATTTCAGTGCAGCCTTTGATGTTATTGATAATAAATTGTTATTGAAGAAAATCACTTGCTATGGCTTTATATCACCTGCCATCACATGGTTGGATAGTTATTTATCCAATAGAACCCAGAGAGTGTTTTTCAATGGAAGCTTCTCTAACGTCAGATATGTACAGTGCGGTGTCCCTCAGGGCAGTTGCTTTGGGCCGTTACTATTCTCTATTTTTACAAATGATTTGCCACTGGTCTTACACGAAGCTATAATGACTTTGTATGTGGATGATTCCACACTCTACATGTCAGCACCCAAAGCCAGTGAGCTCACTGAAATTCTAAATAAGGAGTTACAGTCAGTATCAGAATGGGTGATTAATAATAAACTGGTATTAAATACATTTAAAACTAAAAGCATTGTATTGGGCTCAAAACATTCTCTAAAACCTAAACTGGAGTTGTGCATAAAGGGTGTGACCATTGAGCAAGTTGAGTAAGCTAAACTCCTAGGTATAACATTGGATGGTCAATTATCATGGTCAGGTCATATTGACAAAGTCGTTGTGAAGATGGGGAGGGGTATGTCTGTTACAAAAATATGTTCTGCGTTTGACACAAAAATCAACTGTACTAGTTGTTCAGGCACTGGTCTTATCCCATCTTGATTACTGTCCAGTAATATGGTCAAGAGCAGCAAAGAAAGACCTAGCAAAGCTGCAGTTGCCTCAAAACAGAGAAGCATACCTTGCCCTTAACTGCACATACAGAACTAACATCAACAACATGCATACCAGTCTTTCCTGGTTGAGGGTTAAAGAGAAATGAACTGCATCTCCTAGTTATGATACATATTAGTAATGAAAATTCCAGATTGTCTGCATAATCAAATAACATTAAGCTCAGACACCCATACATACCCAACAAGACATGCCACCAGGGGTCTCTTCACAGTCCCCAAGTCCAAAACTAATTCAAGGCAACGCACAGTATTATACAGAGCCATGATCACATGGAACTCCCTTCCTTCTCCAATTACTCAAGC
This sequence comes from Coregonus clupeaformis, assembly GCF_020615455.1. Taxonomy (NCBI): domain Eukaryota; kingdom Metazoa; phylum Chordata; class Actinopteri; order Salmoniformes; family Salmonidae; genus Coregonus; species Coregonus clupeaformis. The sequence goes on from NC_059205.1 coordinate 18,897,734, forward strand.
AAACAGCAAAATTACCTTACATTTTTTTTTATTAAACAACAACTCATGGAACGGCGGGGACTGTGAGGTGACACACAAACACACACATTATTTTTTGTTGTATTGTTTGTATTATGTTTGTTGTGGTGTTATTTGTATATCTTATTTTAAATTTGTGTGACTGTCCTTGTTTATCAGTCTATCAGTGTTTTGTTACTTGTCATGTTTTGTGTTTTTGTGGACCCCAGGAAGAGTAGCTGCTGCTTCTGCAAAAGCTAATGGGGATCCCAAAAAACAAATAATAAGTCAATAGCGCCACTTTCAGTTTGCGCAATATTGCTTTCCCCCATCCACTCCTGTAACATCCATGAAGGGAAGAAGAGAAGAGAGGAAGGGAAACAGCTTTGTGGAATAAAATGCAGCCATAGAGAATCATTGAATAAGGACACTCTCCCCCTCCCATCCAGACAGTTGAGACTAAACTAACAGTGCAGGTGTAAGCCACAACAGTTCAGAGTTTTCTTATCTATTAGCTCTCATGGTGTTGACATCATCATCTCATCTCCGGATGGGACAGATCGACACTAATGACTAAGAACATGGGCCTCAAGGTGGCCACTTAGCGTAGCCATGGATACCTGGCAGCTCAGGGAAAACTGGACAGGTCAATACATGAATGGGCAGTCAGGCGTAGTTTTGAGAATCAGATGAAAGTGGTTACCATCCCAATGGGACATGTTCCCAAACTGTGCCTATGTCAGTGTTTTTACAATTGTGTGTTTGTTCAATGAGTGGACAGTAATTTACTGCAGACACACAGTAGTACATTTTTACATTTAGCAGACGCTCTTATCCAGAGCGACTTACAGTTAGTGAGTGCATACATTTTCATACTGGCCCCCCGTGGGAAACGATCCCACAACCCTGGCGTTGCAAGCGCCTTGCTCTACCAACTGAGCTACAGGGGACTTCTAAATGTTCATACAACACACTAACTACAATAACAGTCAAGTAATCAACATGAAAATACTTTATTACATTTTCAAGTGATAAATAGCTAGATCTTTTTGAATGTCCACTCTGTTTCAGATATCACAGGTTTGCACACAATCTTTACCTTCATCTCTTTCTCCTCTTCCTGTAGCCACTTTTCATATTTTTCGTCTCCTCATCATCATCATCACTGTCAGCTCCCATGTCCCTCTCCTGCTCATCATCCTCCTCCTGCCACTCTATTGCCATCAGCTTCTAGAACACCTCAAACTCCTCCTGTGTTGCCATGGTGATGTCGGTGAGGTAGGTTTCTTCAGGGACGGCGAGGATATCGTTAAGTTTGGGGTTGATGATGAGGGTCTGGTCCTTCTTGTCGGGGGTCTGGTACAGCCCCCTGCACTCCAGGAAGCAGTGTCTACAGCGTACCTCCTCCAGGATTACCCGGAACAGCTTGGACTTCACCATCTCCGTCTGCTTGACCCCCATGCGGAAGTAGGCATACTGCCGAGAGGGATGGGGAAAACAGGTGTAAGAAGTAAAAGAAAATATTTGACATAAAGGACCAACATACTCAAAAACAATTAGGCTTAATGATCAGCATAATGTTTTTGTAGTTGTCTTGCAGCTAAAGCATCAATCAATATATTTACTGTCCCAATTGGGAAATTTGCATTGAGAATAAAGTCTCCTTTCAATAGCCTTGTCTTTTTCACACTAGATCGGTTGAGGCCCAGGACAAAAAGAGCCATGAGAATAGAAGAGGCATGTTCACTCTGCCCTCCTCGATGCTTGGTTTCTGCCTCTAAGAGTTGATCTGCCTGGGTGTCTGTGAAGCCCTGTCGAGGAGCGCTTGGTGCTGTGACAGGTCAGTATGATGATGCTGGGTGCTAGTCTGGTTGTGGGTGGAACAGTGAAGTCTGCACGTTGTGAAAACTGGTTGTCGCACATTGTGTCTCCCAAGGATGGTTCTTAGACTCAGGACAGGGCAGGTTGCATTTCTCAGGGTCCATCAAAGAACCTGCAGAGGAAGAACGAAATTGTAATGCATAAGATGTGCAGCTGGAACTGAAGATTCCCTATACAATGCACTACCAAAAGTAGGGCACTATATAGGGAACAGGGTGCTAGCTTGGTGATTCCCTTTGTATCATACATGTTCATTGTATCATACATGTTCATTCATGGACTGGCAATATTCATTTCTATTGCAAGCTAATAAACTATCAGGTCAGGCATTCTAACTTATGTGGTGTCAAAATACATTAGCTAACGTTACGTGAACTATCAAGCATGCAAGCTCTCAAGCTAGCTAGCATATCGGTTAGTGCTATCTGGAATCCTTGGGACGACCCTACCCTAACCCCGACCCTTACCGAAGATTTTTTATAACTAAACCAAGATAGACTACAGACTGTCGTTTCAATTAGGAACAACTGAGCCATAGTGGGGAGAACAAGCAAGTAAGTGGGCAGAGCCAAGCACGAGCTAGTGCGATCCTATTGCCGCATTTTAGCATTTGCATATTTCCGTTGGGGAACACTTACTCTGAAGTGCGCGTGTGCAATAACTCAATTCGCCTTTGCACTCCTTCCAAACAATGCCATTTTTCAAAACTTAGGGTAAAGTCTACAAAACTTTGTCCACTCTGCTCGTAACATATTTTGGTTTTGGGAGCAGTAAACTGTATTGAGATCAAATGTTTCATTGATGAGTAAATTAACAGAATGTCGGCCAAAAACCATCTCATTGCATCTTCTCCCACTGCCTGCCACTGGGCTTCCTCTCAAAACCATATTTGGTAGTGAGAGGGAACGCCAACCGGATACTTCACATTTATACATCTGGTGAAATATCTGTCTCATTGTTCTATCTATGCCCTTACCGTTTTAAACCTAAACTTCAATTGGGTGACGTCAGCGTTGGGAAGTCCCAAGGATCCCGTTTAGACTACTCCCTAGCATATCGGGACCCTGTTCCAGTCGTATTTTCGTGGTTTTGTTGAAAATAGTAGAATATACACTTAGCTAGTTTTTCAATTATCCGAAAACAATCGATGCATTCACCTGCAAGTAGGGGTTCTGAATATATATATACAGTGGGGGAAAAAAGTATTTAGTCAGCCACCAATTGTGCAAGTTCTCCCACTTAAAAAGATGAGAGAGGCCTGTAATTTTCATCATAGGTACACGTCAACTATGACAGACAAATTGAGAAAAGAAATTCCAGAAAATCACATTGTATGATTTTTTATGAATTTATTTGCAAATTATTGTGGAAAATAAGTATTTGGTCACCTACAAACAAGAAAGATTTCTGGCTCTCACAGACCTGTAACTTCTTCTTTAAGAGGCTCCTCTGTCCTCCACTCGTTACCTGTATTAATGACACCTGTTTGAACTTGTTATCAGTATAAAAGACACCTGTCCACAACCTCAAACAGTCACACTCCAAACTCCACTATGGCCAAGACAAAAGAGCTGTCAAAGGACACCAGAAACAAAATTGTAGACCTGCACCAGGCTGGGAAGACTGAATCTGCAATAGGTAAGCAGCTTGGTTTGAAGAAATCAACTGTGGGAGCAATTATTAAGAAATGGAAGACATACAAGACCACTGATAATCTCCCTCGATCTGGGGCTCCATGCAAGATCTCACCCTGTGGGGTCAAAATGATCACAAGAACGGTGAGCAAAAATCCCAGAACCACACGGGGGGACCTAGTGAATGACCTGCAGAGAGCTGGGACCAAAGTAACAAAGCCTACCATCAGTAACACATTACGCCGCCAGGGACTCAAATCCTGCAGTGCAAGACATGTCCCCCTGCTTAAGCCAGTACATGTCCAGGCCCGTCTGAAGTTTGCTAGAGTGCATTTGGATGATCCAGAAGAGGATTGGGAGAATGTCATATGGTCAGATGAAACCAAAATATAACTTTTTGGTAAAAACTCAACTCGTCGTGTTTGGAGGACAAAGAATGCTGAGTTGCATCCAAAGAACACCATACCTACTGTGAAGCATGGGGGTGGAAACATCATGCTTCGGGGCTGTTTTTCTGCAAAGGGACCAGGACGACTGATCCGTGTAAAGGAAAGAATGAATGGGACCATGTATCGTGAGATTTTGAGTGAAAACCTCCTTCCATCAGCAAGGGCATTGAAGATGAAACATGGCTGGGTCTTTCAGCATGGGTCTTTCTGGCACTTACTGATGGTAGGCTTTGTTACTTTGGTCCCAGCTCTCTGCAGGTCATTCACTAGGTTCCCCCGTGTGGTTCTGGGATTTTTGCTCACCGTTCTTGTGATCATTTTGACCCCACGGGGTGAGATCTTGCGTGGAGCCCCAGATCGAGGGAGATTATCAGTGGTCTTGTATGTCTTCCATTTCTTAATAATTGCTCCCACAGTTGATTTCTTCAAACCAAGCTGCTTACCTATTGCAGATTCAGTCTTCCCAGCCTGGTGCAGGTCTACAATTTTGTTTCTGGTGTCCTTTGACAGCTCTTTGTTCTTGGCCATAGTGGAGTTTGGAGTGTGACTGTTTGAGGTTGTGGACAGGTGTCTTTTATACGGATAACAAGTTCAAACAGGTGCCATTAATACAGGTAACGAGTGGAGGACAGAGGAGTCTCTTAAAGAAGAAGTTACAGGTCTGTGAGAGCCAGAAATCTTGCTTGTTTGTAGGTGACCAAATACATATTTTCCACCATAATTTGCAAATAAATTCATTAAAAATCCTACAATGTGATATTCTGGATTTTTTTTCTCATTTTGTCTGTCATAGTTGACACGTACCTATGATGAAAATTACAGGCCTCTCTCATCTTTATAAGTGGGAGAACTTGCACAATTGGTGGCTGACTAAATACTTTTTTCCCCCACTGTATATCGTCATTCCTGTATAGTTTACCGTGTTTCTCGAAAATGTGTGTGCTATCAGAGAGGAAGAGGCGAAACGAGAGGATTTACTCTGCCCAAAATCTGTCCTTGTGAGATAAGCCCTTTTTCTGTAACGAGAGTGTCGAATTGCATGAGTCATATTTGATCGAATAGAAGTTTCGTAATGTTTAGGCTGTTACAAATGTACTGAATGTGCTGTTACAAATAAGTGGATGCACGTGGCACTCCGGCAACGTTGAGAAAAACGACTAAGTTGCCTGTTGTCCACACGCCCACTCATTAGTTAGAATGGTCCCACCTGATCTCGCCTGCCTTCAAATCATTGAGGACATATATTTCCATTGTTAGAGCTCACTCGGCTATCTTGTCAATTTCATAGATCATCTTCGGTGCTATGTAGCTGCAGCCCAATATGGAGACCGGAGTATGGGCGAGTGGGTGTGTCGAAAGGAGTGGGTGTATGGAAAGCGAATCAGATAATTGGGCAGATTTGTTTACACTCAAGATCATTTTGCGTGGCTGATTGGGCTGCACGATGAGTCGATAAGCTGGGTACCAGTGCACCGGTGTTGTATCGACGGCACGTGCACTGATAAGGGTCTACCTGTGCCCTCAAACATGCGCCTTTGCCCTCCCACTCGCCAAGTGCCCTTTTGGGTGGTGATATACAGTTGAAGTCAGAGGTTTACATACACCTTAACCAAATACATTTAAACTCAGTTTTTCACAATTCCTTACATTTAATCCTAGTAAAAATTCCCTGTCTTAGGTCAGTTAGGATCACCACTTTATTTTAAGAATGTGAAATGTCAGAATAATAGTAGAGAGAATGATTTATTTCAGCTTTCATTTCTTTCATCACATTCCCAGTGGGTCAGAAGCTTACATACACTCAATTTGTATTTGGTTGCATTGCCTTTAAGTTGTTTAACTTGGGTCAAACGTTTCGGGTAGCCTTCCACAAGCTTCCCACAATAAGTTGGGTGAATTTTGGCCCATTCCTCCTGAAAGAGCTGGTGTAACTGAGTCTGGTTTGTAGGCCTCCTTGCTCGCACACGCTTTTTCAATTTCTGCCCACACATTGTCTATAGGATTGAGGTCAGGGCTTTGTGATGGCCACTCCAATACCTTGACTTTGTTGTCATTAAGCCATTTTGCCACGACATTTGCCACAACACTAAAAGTATGCTTGGGGTCATTGTCCATTTGGAAGACCCATTTGCGACCAAGCTTTTTATTTTTTATTTTTTATTTCACCTTTATTTAACCAGGTAAGCCAGTTGAGAACAAGTTCTCATTTACAACTGCGACCTGGCCAAGATAAAGCAAAGCAGTGCGATAAAAACAACAACACAGAGTTACATATGGGGTAAAAAAACATAAAGTCAAAAGATACAACAGAAAATATATATACAGTGTGTGCAAATGTAGCAAGTTATGGAGGTAAGGCAATAAATAGGCTATAGTGCAAAATAATTACAATTAGTATTAACACTGGAATGCTAGATGTGCAAGAGATTATGTGCAAATAGAGATACTGGGGTGCAAAAGAGCAAAATAAATAACAATATAGGGATGAGGTAGTTGGGTGGGCTAATTTCAGATGGGCTTAGTACAGGTGCAGTGATCGGTAAGGTGCTCTGACAACTGATGCTTAAATTAGTGAGGGAGATAAGAGTCTCCAGCTTCAGAGATTTTTGCAATTCGTTCCAGTCATTGGCAGCAGAGAACTGGAAGGAATGGCGGCCAAAGGAGGTGTTGGCTTTGGGGATGACCAGTGAGATATACCTGCTGGAGCGCAGACTACGGGTGGGTGCTGCTATGGTGACCAATGAGCTAAGATAAGGCAGGGATTTGCCTAGCAGTGATTTATAGATGGCCTGGAGCCAGTGGGTTTGACGATGAACATGTAGTGAGGACCAGCCAACAAGAGCGTACAGGTCACAGTGGTGGGTAGTGTATGGGGCTTTGGAGACAAAACGGATGGCACTGTGATAGACTACATCCAATTTGCTGAGTAGAGTGTTGGAGGCTATTTTGTAAATGACATCGCCGAAGTCAAGGATCGGTAGGATAGTCAGTTTTACGAGGGCATGTTTGGCAGCATGAGTGAAGGAGGCTTTGTTGCGAAATAGGAAGCCGATTCTAGATTTAACTTTGGATTGGAGATTCTTAATGTGAGTCTGGAAGGAGAGTTTACAGTCTAACCAGACACCTAGGTATTTGTAGTTGTCCACATACTCTAGGTCAGACCCGTCGAGAGTAGTGATTCTAGTCGGGTGGGCGGGTGCCAGCAGCGTTCGATTGAAGAGCATGCATTTCGTTTTACTAGTGTTTAAGAGCAGTTGGAGGCTAATGAAGGAGTGTTGTATGGCATTGAAGCTCGTTTGGAGGTTTGTTAACACTGTGTCCAATGAAAGGCCAGATGTATACAAAATGGTGTCGTCTGCGTAGAGGTGGATCGGAGAGTCACCAGCAGGAAGAGCGACATCATTGATATACACGGAGAAAAGAGTCGGCCCAAGAATTGAACCCTGTGGCACCCCCATAGAGACTGCCATAGGTCCAGACAACAGGCCCTCCGATTTGACACATTGAACTATCTGAGAAGTAGTTGGTGAACCAGGCGAGGCAGTCATTTGAGAAACCAAGGCTATTTAGTCTGCCAATAAGAATGCGGTGGTTGACAGAGTCGAAAGCCTTGGCCAGGTCGATGAAGACGGCTGCACAGTACTGTCTATTATCGATCGCGGTTATAATATCGTTTAGGACCTTGAGCGTGGCTGAAGTGCACCCATAACCAGCTCGGAAACCGGATTGCATAGCGGAGAAGGTACGGTGGGATTCAAAATGGTCGGTGATCTGTTTGTTAACTTGGCTTTCAAATACTTTCGAAAGTAACTTAACTTAACTTCCTGACTGATGTCTTGAAATGATGCTTCAATATATCCACATAATTTTCCTTCCTCATGATGCCATCTATTTTGTGAAGTGCACCAGTCCCTCCTGCAGCAAAGCACCCCCACAGCATGATGCTGCCACCCCTGTGCTTCAAGGTTGGGATAGTGTTCTTCGGCTTGCAAGCAACCCCCTTTTTCCTCCAAACATAATGATGGTCATTATGGCCAAACAGTTCTATTTTTGTTTAATCAGACCAGAGAACATTTCTCCAAAAAGCACGATCTTTGTCCCCATGTGCAGTTGCAAACCGTAGTCTGGCTTTTTTATGGCGGTTTGTGGCTTCTTCCTTGCTGAGCGGCCTTTCAGGTTATGTCGATATAGGACTTGTTTTACTGTGGATATAGATACTTTTGTACCTGTTTCCTCCAGCATCTTCACAAGGTCCTTTGCTGTTGTTCTGGGATTGATTTGCACTTTTTGCACCAAAGTACGTTCATATCTAGGAGACAGAACATGTCTCCTTCCTGAGTGGTATGGCGGCTGCGTGGTCCCATGGTGTTTATACTTGCGTACTATTGTTTGTACAGATGAACGTGGTACCTTCAGGCATTTGGAAATTGCTCCAAAGGATGAACCAGACTTTGGAGTTTGAAGGTAGGCCTTGAAATACATCCACATGTACACCTCCAATTTACTCAAATTATGTCAATTAGCCTAACAGAAGCTTCTAAAGCCATGACATCATTTTATGGAATTTTCCAAGCTGTTTAAAGGCACAGTCAACTTAGTGTATGTAAACTTCTGACCCACTGGAATTGTGATACAGTGTATTATAAGTGAAATAATTTGTCTGTAAACAATTGTTGGAAAAATTACTTGTGTCATGCACAAAGTAGATGTCCTAACCGACTTGCCAAAACTATAGTTTGTTAGAAAGAAAATCGTGGAGTGGTTGAAAAACAAGTTTTAATGACTCCAACCTAAGTGTATGTAAACTTCCGACTTCAACTGTATATTTTTTACAGAGGAGTATAAATAAGTTGACACTCAACTACTGTATGACTTTCAACATGCCACTGAAAAGGTTGAAAGTTGCAATACAATTTTATAATTTCGGAAAATACTTCAGAGTAATTCAAAGCCATTTGCAAACATTGCAAACAGGAAGTTGGATGCTTAGCAAAAACAACTGAACATTTTTGTCCATCTGAGGGTAAGTAAGTGTTCTTGTTTCAAACACCCACTATACCATCTTTCAAGGGATAGTCTACTCAATACAAACTAACATGATTTTTAACCTACCTTGGCTGTAGTTGATTCAAGAAGGCAGTTTTGAGGCCTCCCGAGTGGCGCAGCGGTCTAAGGCACTACATCGCAGTGTTGCGGCATCACTAAAGCCTGGGGTAAGATCCCAGGCTGTGTCACAACTGGCCGTGACCGGGAGTCCCATAGGGCGGCGCACAATTGGCCCAGCGTCGTCCGGGTTAGGGGAGGGTTTGGCCGGGGGGTGCTTTACTTGGCTCATCGTGCTCTAGCGACTCCTAGTGGCGGGCTGGGCGCCTGCAGGCTGACTTTGGTCGTCAGTTGAATGGTGTTTTCTCCGACACATTGGTGCAGCTGGCTTCCAGGTTAAGCGAGCGGGTGTTAAGATGCGCGGCTTGGCGGGTCATGTTTCGGAGGACACATGAGCGTTGCAGCAATGAGACAAGATTGTAATCACGAAAAAGGGGTTACATATATATTTTTTTATAAAAAATGAGTTTTGCGATATTTAGTCTCCTTTCAACACTTGCAGACATGCTCCGGAACTTTGGAGACTACTAAGTCATTTTTTAAACGTCACGCTTTGGGCTGTATGTGTCAATGTGTAGTTCATACATGCATAACCTGAGCAGAATTACATTCTTACCTCAATTAGCCCTCGTTTGAAAGCGACTTTTTATGGAAGCTGTGCTCTGCCATTTTTTCAACATTTTCCCCCATGTGGGTCAGACCCCTAGCAATTTGAGTTCTAACCAATGAGCTTCAGCCCCTTGCCATTTGAGTGACAGCTAGCAACATGTACACACAGCAGAGTGAGAGACTGAGCAATGACGTGGTGCACATGTGACATAGTATGCAATTTTCGGGGACCACTTTTGGCTCGTAGGTGCTACTTTAAGAACTACTGGCTGTAAAGTATACAAAAGTAGAGAGAATCTCTTTAATAGCCATATTTTGTTTCTGTTAGCATTCTCAGTAACACTTAACATTAAACTGTTCTTGTTCCTGTGCAATAAAACTAATTACTTTTGGAGCAACATTTTATTAGCATGTTACATAAAACTTTGGTAATTGCATTTTTAATTGCATAGCAATGAGCTGAGAGTTTTTTGTAACTACTGTACCCAACAGGAATAGTGACTGTAGTTTATGGTTCTTCATCAAATATTTGCCAGCCGTCAAATATTTTTTTGTTTTCAAATAACTTGCATATATTCAAATACCTTCAAATATTATTTGGTTTTCTCCTGAGACCTGTATTTGAATATCAAAGAAAATAGTTGCCTTTTAGTTGAAACGCTAAATAAACTATATTCAACTACCTCGAGTATTTGAAATAAACAACAAAATACAACATTTTCTGCTCAGGTCTGTCAGACACACATCAAGTGCATACATCATACCTGACAGCCCCTGGGTTAGGAAAACACCTGAGTTGGGGAGTCAGTTGCCTGGGAGCACACACACACTCACCTAGCATGGATCTAGGAAAACGTCACCATTCTAAAGACAGGCCCTTTTTGTGCAGGGCCTGCCGGGCACACGGGTAGGCCTTGTTCTGGTCAAAGAGTCTTCATCATCCAAGAGGTCAGAGGAGTCATCCTGGACAATGCAAACTGTGTCCCCTTTAGCATGAGGGTTGCCTTGATACTCTGTCCAACACGACTCAGCCCACAGTGACATTGTCAGTTTTGGTCTACTGAAAAGGATGCACTTAATTCAGTTGTAACAGAGGGTCTATCTATCTGGTACAGTAAACGTTATGTTGTACCCACCCTAGCTCTGGTCCAGGGCGTCGCACCACACTCTCACTATCGTCTTGTTCTAGTGAATGGCTTCAACTAGCTCTGGTCCAAGCGCATGCGTCGGAAACGCATGCAACTCATAGTAAAAATCCCGACATATGCGCATGGACCTGAGGTAGTAGTCTGACGGTATATAAAGTATTCAAAGTCTTTTACCTTTGTTTCGTATTTTGGAGATATGACACCCGGCGCATACAGATAAATGTTCCTCAGCAATATAGCAACATCTTTAGCTACTTTTGTGAGTAACCAAAGTATATTGAAGCCAAGTCAGTAAGTGTTCTTGTTTCAAACACACATTATAAACTGGGTGGTTCGAGCCCTGAATGCTGATTGGCTGACTGCCATGGTATATCAGAGCGTATGCCACGGGTATGACAAAACATTTATTTTTACTGCGCTAATTACGCTGGTAACCCGTTTATAATAGCAATAAGGCACCTTGGGGGTTTGTGGTATATGGCCAACATACCTCGGCTAAGGGCTGTATCCAGGCACTCCGCGTTGCGTCGTAACTAAGAACAGCCCTTAGCCATGGTATATTGGAAATATACCACACCCCATTGGGTGTTATTGCTTAACTATACCGTCTTTCAAAGGATAGTTTACTCAATACAAACTAACTTGATTTGTAACCTACCTTGGCTGTAGTTGACTCAAGAAGGCAGTTTTGAGTTAAAATGTCAGAGGATGCACATACAGTACAGATGTGGGACCAGTTAAGGTAGCCTGAGTGCCAGTCTGTTTGTGCCATCCATCATGCCAACTCCTTGTCACTCATGGGTTTGAGCTAGTAGTCTGACCGTATACAAAGTGCTCAAAGTGAAAGTCTTTTACCTTTGTTTCGTATTTTGGAGATATGACACCCGGCGCATACAGATAAATGTTCCTCAGCACTACACAACATCTTTAGCCCCCCGTGTAGCTAGTTAGCGGGTAAATTATATCCACACCACAGTGAACTTTTACCTGGCCAACACTCACCTTTTTATTCGTAAACCTGAAATTAGATTATTAGCAAGCTAGCTAGGAGCAAATCAGAGAACTATGATTCAAAGTCGTTCAGGGCAATTATCCAATATAGTGATGCTCGGTGGATTGTTTCAGAGGGTTGTTTGGTTTCTATGGACACAAGAGGAGGAGAGGGATGGGGCTTTGGGGGTCATGACTAGATGGAATACAGCTTTTGTCAAATTGACTTCAAAATATGATTTTTTTAAATAGATTTTAGCTAACCCTAACCCTTTTCCTAATCTTAACCTAATTATCCTAACCTGCTACATGAATTATCCTAACCTGCTGCGTAAATTCTCCTAAACCTGCTACAAAAAGTCAATTTTGACAAAAGCTGTATCCCTTCTAGACATTATCGGTACCAAAGTATGCATTAGTGAAAAAGTGATGAATCAGTGCATTATGTGCATCAGAGCAAAAGTTAATATTCTTTTAAATCAATAAAAGGTGTAATGTAGTTCAAATATAATATCTAGACAATTTAGAAATCTTGTTCACTTCTGTGTTCTTCTGGAAAAAATCTATATAATGAAATTGGTACGCTACATGCTCAACTTTAGAGGAAATGTTTTCCAATAACGTCATCAATTCTACTCTGACCATTAATTTCACAAATATGAATCATGTTCCGTAGTCCTGGAAACTTGTCTCTTACTTCTTTTTTTTTACTACATATTTACAATGCTGCTTGATATGAGGTGTTTTCCAAACAGAGAATACCATTGTTCACACTGGATATTTATTAATATATGTACAAATTAACAACAACAATAACAAATACAGTCTTGACTGAAAACTCAACCACTAACAAAATCTCATTATACAATTTTACATTTGAACAGACATTGTATTCAGACATAGCTCTGCTGCAATGAAAGGGCACAGCTTGGAAAAAATGTAAATGCTTCTGTACGTGCTTTGTGGGCAGTAGATAGCATCCAGTAATTATGTTTGCACAATGGTAGAACTACGTACATGCGTTCAATATCTGTCAGCAGAAGAGACGATCGATTGTACAAGAGAAATGGGAAGATACTATGAAAATAGTATTCCAATAGTGTGTTCTGCTGTCCATCATTGAAAAAAAATTACATGAGTTAACAGTCATTACAAATGTTGTTTTGAATTAGAAACCCAACACACACACCTCTGTTGGTATTTTAGCATCATGATGCAAAAAAAAAACTCAAGATGTCATCTACCAAAGAGTTCATTATCTCAACAACAATGCAGGGCTAGGTAAGCACTCAGGTCATAGGGTAGGAAGGGCTCAGCCATGACTGACCATCATGGACAGTAGAGATAATTAGTCCATGCTACTGTCAATCATTTTGAGAACAGGAACACAGTCCTCTGTCCAAGAGTTTTTCCAAATAAAAATCCCACTGTGGTCTACAGAGGTCAGCAGGATTGATAGAGAGAGGGTTCACTTTGGCTTCTACAAAATGCCGGACAGCTGGGTGTACCCAGAGCCATGTATATAGAGAGATAGGCCAACTTTTAGAATTTTGAATATTGTTCTAATTCTAGACTATGAGTTAAATGGTGTTAAAATACCTATTTACTCTGTTCCATCTGACTGCGCAATCCACTGTCTCATCAACCCAGCCAGGCACTTTATAAACTTGATCTCCACTATAAAAAGCATCTAGACATTATCTCACATTTCTTTTAGACTAACATTTAGTTTTCAACTACGGAGATTTGTATAAACCTTGTCTCTCCAACATTTGCAACATTGTTTCAAAGTTCAAATTCGATCTCCTGCTGTCCCATAGTAATGAATAAGTCGGGGCGAGACAGACAAGCAGGCAGCGTTTCTCAGCCAGTCGAAATCATGAATCAGCTGGCATCATTTTTTATGGACATATACAAAGAAATGTCAATTGAAAAAAGGTAAAACGAAACCAAGTGCAGCTAGTTTGCAATCTTTCCAGCTTCCGTTTGAAGTGATTGTGTTAGCTGTGTTGTTGGCTAGCTCCTCTGAACAACAGTCTCCTGACGAGTGAGCACATTTTCTATGCCAGGCAAAATCACACCTCATTAGCTCATTGTTATGGATGTATCCAAATAAATGTCACTAGAAAACAGCTTAAACAAACGCAAATGCAGCTACTTTGCTGTTATTCTGGCTGCACTTTTTGCACTACACAGCCCTTGTACAGTTTTCACATTTTGCTGCCTTGAATTTAAATCTGAAACAGGATTACATTTGATATTTTTTCTGCTGATCTACACAATCTACTCCACATTTTCAAAGTGAATGAACATGTATAGACAATGTCTAAAATTAGTCCAAAATAAGAAACAAAGATATCTTGATTGTATAGCTCTTCACACTCCAGAGTTAATACTTGGTGGCAGTTACAGCTGTCACTCATTTTGAATAAGATTCCACCTACTTTGTACATGTTTTAGGGCAACATATATACATTGTTTTTGTCAAAATTGCTCAAGCTCAGTCAATTTGGTTGGGAATTATTGATGTATAGCAATAAATCTAGCAGATTTAGGCTAAGTCAGGACTGAGACTGGACCACTAAGGAACACTGAACACCTCTTCGAAAGCCATTCTGGAGTGAGTGTCTTTGGCCTTAAAATTCGTATAATTGTCCTACTGAAAAATAAAATTATATCCCAGTGTTAGGCACATTTGTTTTATTTAGGCCAAAAAGTTAATTTCTTTGCCAAGTTGTCTTGCAGTATTACTTAATGGCCTTGTTGCAAACTGGATGGAAGATTTAGAATGGATTTTTTAGCACAGGCTTCTTCCTTCTTTTTACTTTGTCATACTTGCCAGTAATATGGAGTCAATGTGATGTTGTTGATCCATGCACAGTTTTCTCTCAGCTCAGCCAATGAACACTGGCTGTTTTAAAATCGTCTTTAGCCTCATAGTGATAGCCCTGAGCAGTTTCCATTCTCTCCCACAGCTCATTTAGGAAGGATGGCCAGATCTTTGCAGTGTCTGGGTGATATGATACACCATCCAGAGATTAATTACCATACTTGACCATACTCAGAGGGATATTCAGTGGCTTGGAATTATATTTAACCTTCACTGTTCCATGCCTGTCTAAAAATGTATTGCAGACATGCTTTTAAAGCTCATTGGTGGCTCTGAGGATGAATCATTGTTTGAAATTCACTATACACTATCCTCTGACATTACAGAGACAGAGGAAGTTGCTCTCAAATCAAGAGAAAGACTACTTTTACAAACAGATGGACCACATTCAAGAAATGGTGTGATTTTTTATGAAAATATTTGCTCCTGAACATATTTAGATGTGCCACCGCAAGATGTGTGAAGACCTTTGCAATCAAGATATCTTTGTTTTTTATTTTTGACACATTTCCATAAATTAATATAATTTTTTCTTTGAAAATGTGGAGTAGATTGTGCAAAAACATTCCAAAGGTGTGTAGACTTTTACTAAGCAATGTAAATGCATTATAATGCAGAAACCTCAATGGCCCAACTCTCTATATACATGGCTCTGGGAGTACCATAAATAATTTGCACATCAGATTATTGTAGTTTGACTTCAAATCTATAGCATATCTTGATAAAGGATGGTTGGTTAGGTATGTTTAAACTGTACTGCACTGTAGCGGAGCTGTGGCATGCATGCTTTGTCAAGTACAGCTCTCACTTAACGATATTGAGCACTGTTTGATCTTCATACGGACAAGGCAGGAGGAGGAGCTGTGCAGAACACACACACATACACAAGAGCAGGGTTGGGCACACACTGGAGGTGCCACTGACGAGAGCATGTCCAGATTAGGCCTATCAATCACAGTTCTGTAAAATGGTTCTATCCTAATGTGCTTGATGAAAGTCCTTCTTACTGTGCGGTCGGTTTCCCAAGACATGGTCAATCTCTGTGACAATGCCTGCTGTCATCTTTGGAATGACCTACAATACATGAAGAGGAGAAAACAACACCATTGATTCAGTTAGTTGTAAAGTTGATAGCAGTAGTTAGTAAATACATCAAAATAGTCAACAAACAGTGTAGACTAGAGAGGGGGAACAGTTTTTGAGTGCTGAGAAAGGGATACCAGAAAAATAATGTATTTTTATTTTAAAATGTATTTACTACATCCATGGTTCAAGTTCCGGTCTGGTTGTCAGTAAGACAGCTGGTCTAGCTCAGTTGGTAGAGCATGGTGCTTGCAATGCCAGGATAGTGGGTTTGATTCCTGGGATTACCCATATGTAAAAAATTTATGCACGCATGACTGTATGTCGCTTTGGATAAAAGTGTGTGCTAAATGGCATATGTTATTATTATATATTACAGCCTAAAATGTATTCTTCAAAGGAGTCCTGCTCCCCTAAATGTAGACAGTATAGTATATCAGAGATGCTCCTTGCCTCCATGGCCCTCAGGTTTTCTGCAAGCTGGATGGGGTTGGACGTTCCCAGAAGCACTGAGCTCACTCCTTCATTCCTCAGGCACCAGGCTAGAGAGAGAGAGAGCGAGCAAGAGAGAGAGAGGTTCATCAGGACGTCCCTCCAAGACTCAAAAAAGGGTAATCCTCCACATCCAGCATGGTTATCTGTCTGTACCGATGGCTAGTTGTGGCAGAGTGCAGCCCAGCTTCTCAGATATTGTAGTCAGCTCCTTCAGCTTGGCCTGCTGTTTCCTCCCGTCCTCACTCACTATCTTCTCCTTCAACCAGGCATACGGCTGGAGGAGAGAGAAGAAAGAAGGGTCTTAGAAAACCCCTGAGGACCAAGCAGACATTCATAAATCCCCTCAGATGTTGTTGGGACAAGAATATACGAGCAGTACCTTCATGGAAGCCCTGGAGCATTCTGGGATACCATTCTCATACTTCCCAGTGATGATTCCACAGGCTAGAGGTGACCAGGATACCACACCCACACCTGCAATGGCACATGGGAGTCAGGTCATATGGTACTGAAGGACAAAAGTATTGGTATCTACAGTTTACCTTTTGCGGCATGGAATATTGACTCAGCTCAACTTTAGACCACTTTTGACATACTGGTATGTAAAAAGTGGTGAAGTATCCCTTTAAGACCACAGCATACACAGTCCAATATAGATGCAACTTGCCTATTTTGTGGTAGAGCTCAGGCAGCTGTGTCTCCACCTTGTCCCTCTGGAAGAAATGATACTCGGCCTGCTCACACACCGGCGGGATCAGGTTAAACTGCCTGGCCACCGAGTACGCCTCCTAAAATAATGAGGGATGAGAAAGAGAGGAGGAGGAGGGGGAGAGAATCAAGGTGAGGAAAGTGGGATCTGAACTTTGCTGACTCCATTCACCTTGCTTCTCTTGTCAGACCAAACTTCCATATCTTCAAAAGCATTGATATTACAAGACAGCCCCTGAACTTTTCAGACTTCATTCCCCTTTTCAACCCCCTGTAGTGTTTGTTTACTCCCTAAGGTCAGACTTCAGAAGCATTCATATCCCAAGCATGCTAGTGAATTATGTGGACAGAATTGTGTAGGTCTACAACATATTAGAGTATGAAGTTTATGTACTGTGAGGTTGTGAGGAAGTGTGTTCCTACTCACCATAATCTCCATGGCAGACCATCGTGATGTCCCCCAGTACATGGACATGCCCTGGTTGATCACATGGGTCATCGCCCTCACGATCTCTGCAGAGACAAAAACAACATCTGCTAGCTACAGGAGGGCAACATGGCTTTTTTGGACAGATGGGATGTTGTGTGTGTAGGTGTAGGTTGGCATCTGCCCCTTTCTGCACGAAGGGAGTTGGGAGAGTTTAGAAAAATAAGAGAAATTCAGTTTTAAAGGGACATTCCACTGAAAATATAACCTTATATGATTTGTCCATTTACCTATAAATCGAAGCCAGGTTGTGTTTTGAGTGGAATGTACCTTCTCACAGAGGAAAACTGATATGATGAAGATACTCCAATGTTAAGGAGCAGGTCTGATACATGAGGGCGCCTCAGCTCCTTCTTCTACAACATCAGAAAGATCACTTCTCGTTACTAAAAGCTGCATTCTAAAGGCTTTGTATAATTTCAGCCAGTAGTTTTGAAAGTAGCGCTCACGAGCCAAAACCGGTCCCTGAAGATTGTGCACACAATTGTGTACAACATCATCCATTTCGTATGATATGTTACGTCCTGCAAAATAAATAAAATACTACAATTATTCCTGCAATGTGTATATGTTAAGAATTCCAATTCATACAATGTGTTACCAATTTGCAAGTGCGTGAAATCCTGTTCAATCTCTTTAAAGGGCAATTATTGACTTTTGTCGTCTAATATCCCAGTAATTTCAACGCAGAGAATTGGGTAATATTTGGTAGATACGTTGATCAATGAGATTCCAACCTATTTTCACCCTCTCAAAAAGAACACTCAAAAAGCCTAAAGTTTGTTGAAATCCCAATGTATTATCACTATGCTTTCAACCATCTAAAAGCAAAACAAAGTTCAAATGGGAATACAATGTCACATATTTTGTTTATTTATACACTACCAGTTAAAAGCTTGGACACACCTACTGTAGAATAATAGTGAAGACTTCAAAACTATGAAATAACACATAACACACCAAAAAAGTGTTAAACTAATCAAAATACACTTTATATTTGAGATTCTTCAAATAGCCACCCTTTGCCTTGATGACAGCTTTGCACACTCTTGGCATTCTCTAAACCAGCTTCATGAGGCAGTCACCTGGAATGCATTTCAATTAACAGGTGTGCCTTCTTAAAAAGTAATTTGTGGAAATATATTACTTCTTAATGCGTTTGAGCCAATCAGTTGTGTTGTGACAAGGTAGGGGGGTATACAGAAGATAGCCCTATTTGGTAAAAGACAAAGTCTGAACGTTTATTGAAGTGCAGTCGCAAAAACCATCAAGCGCTATGATGAAACTGGCTCTCATGAGGACCGCCACAGAAATGGAAGATCCAGAGTTACCTCTGCTGCAGAGGATACATTCATTAGAGTTACCAGCCTCAGAAATTGCAGCTCAAATAAATGCTTCACAGAGTTCAAGTCACAAACACATTTCTACATCAACTGTTCAGAGGAGACTGCGTGAATCAGGCCTCCATGGTCGAATTGCTGCAAAGAAACCACTACTAAAGGCCACCAATAAGAAGAAGAGACCTACTTGGGCCAAGAAACATGAGCAATGGACATTAGACATTAGAAAATATATTTTGATTGGTTTAACACTTTTTTGGTTGCTACGTGATTCCATATGTGTTATTTCATAGTTTTGATGTCTTCACTATTATTCTACAATATAGAAAATAGTAAAAATAAAGAAAACCCTTGAAGAGTAGGTGTGTCCAAACTTTTGACTGGTACTGTACAACAACTTAATGTGTTATCACTGTGCTTCATCTAATAGCACAACCAAATGACCTGGATTGCAATTGAGATTACATTCAAGTACATGGTGCAAGTGTTCATTGCCGTTTGAGATTCTGTGTAGATTATTATAGCAATTGTGAAGATTTCCACAGACCTGTGACCCTGAACATGCACACTTTCTACGATTACATAAGAAGACATTTATTGTTACAGTAACCTCAAATTGTGGATGTGTTCCTCATTTTTAAGTTGAATAAATACTGTTATATTAGTTTGTAAGATAGCCTTACCATTAGGCTATTTACTGTCTTACAAAAGTAATATTGAATTGTGTTTGGTTGACAATGCAACCAAATATGAACATTTAATGGAGATGTATCTACTGCTTGGATAGTTAGATCTGAGCCACTGGCTTAGTCCTATAATTTAATTTCTTTAGCATTTATTTTTTGGTTGAGATGGAGATGTGGAGAATTTTTTTGGGGTGGAGATATTTTGGCCCAGCGTCGTCCGGGGTAGGGGAGGGAATGGCCGGCAGGGATGTAGCTCTGTTGGTAGAGCATGGTGTTTGCAACGCCAGGGTTGTGGGTTCGATTCCCACGGGGGGCCATTATGAAAAATAAAAAAGAATGTATTCACTAACTGTTAGTCGCTCTAGGTAAGAGCGTCTGCTAAATGACTAAAAAATTTTTTGTGACATCAATAAGGGATCATAGCTTTCACCTGGTCAGTCTATGTCATGGAAAGAGCAGGTGTCCTTAATGTTTTGTAAACTCAGTGTATTTATAATTAACTTCTAGATTCCATTGGAAATCAACCAAAGCTTGAAACTCTAGGCCTAAATATCTATTTTTAGTTTATCCTGGACTGATTTTAAACAATAGCTGTTGATGTCTTCCCAAATGCTATGTACAGTACGCTTAAATAGCATCATTGATGATTGATTGATTGATAAAGTATGGTTACATTTAACTTGCTCTGTTGAACCTACCTTTTGGAATGACTTCAATAGCAACAGGGAATCTATTAAGTGGAGATTTCTCAGCAATCGTTCTCATGATTGCGCAATGGTTATAGTCAGTGACAATTGTTAAAGCTAAGCAGGGTTGGGTGTGGTTAAAACTCTGGATGGGAGACTGAAGGTATAGCTGTATATAATCAGTTCTCCAGTAGGAGGTCTTACCCGGCCTATAGTTTTTTTCTTATAGTGGATATTACGTTGAAGATCTGACGTTGTTTCAAAGGTAAACATTTTACATATTTCATACAAGGTTTGTCTATGTTGAAAATTGGTTACCATGATGACATAATCCTTTGGTTGAAATTTTACCCACAAAACAAATCCTATGTATTTTCCATGTAGATTCCACGTCACAATAATTTGACAATTTGATACTGAACAAAAATATAAACGTAACATTCGTCAATTTGAACAATTTTACTGAGTTACAATTCATATAAGGAAATCAGTCAATTTAAATACATGTATTAGGCCCTAATCTATGGATTTCACATGACTGGGCAGGAGCGCAGCCATGGGTAGGCCAGGGAAGGCATAGGCCCACCCACTGGGGAGCCAGGCCCAGCCAATCAGAATGAATTTTCCCCACAAAAGGGCTTTATTACAGACAGAAATACTCCTCAGTTTCATCAGCTGTCCGGGTGGCTGGCATCAGACGATCCCGCAGGTGAACATGCCGGATGTGGAGGTCCTGGGCTGGCATGGTTACACGTGGTCTGAGGTTGTGAGGCCGGTTGGACGTACTGCCAAATTCTCTTAAACGACCTCGGAGGCGGCTCTGGTGGACATTCCTGCAGTCAGCATGTCAAAACTTGATACATCTGTGGCATTGTGTTGTGTGACAAAACTGTACATTTTAGAGTGGCCTTTTACTGTCTCCAGCACAAGGTGCACCTGTGTAATAATCATGCTGTTTAATCAGCTTCTTGATATGTCACACCTGTCAGGTAGCTGGATTATCTTGGCAAAGGAGAAATGCTCACTAACAGGGATGTAAAGAAATTTGTGCACGAAATTAGAGAGAAATAAGCTTTTTGTGCGTATGGAAAATGTCTGCAATCTTTTATTTCAGCTCATGAAACCTAGAACCAACACCTTACATGTTGCATTTATATTTTTGTTCAGTATACATTGAAACAACGTTGATTTAACCAGTTTGTGCCCAGTGGGATCTTTCTCACAAACATTGGTTGTGCTATTAGATTAAGCACATTGATAACACAATAAATTGTTGTCTGACATTGTATTCCCATTTTAACTTTGTTGTCCTTTAAAATGGTTGATAGCGCAGTGATAACACATTTACTGTAGATGACATCTAAACAAGAAATCAGGTGTTGTTTTTCAATTGGAATTTGGTTGTGCTTTTAGATGGCTGAAAGCATAGTGATAGGAATTCAAAAAACTTCTGGCTGACTTTTCGAGTGGGTGAAAAAAGGTTGAAATCTCATTGACGTCTCTACCAAATATTACCCACATTTCCATGTTGAAATTGTGTGTTGTGCGTGTGCCCAGTGGGTAGTAGAGGCTCTAATCTGAGTAGTAACGTGTGATGGAGCAGAAGTCATCCGTAGTGGACCTTTGTCAGTTCTGTTTGTGCCTGAGGGTAGATTGGTACTGCAGGGCCATGGTGGTGTGAAGAGCGATACACAAGCACAGTTTCAATGGGAGGAGAGAGGTTATTGAATCACAGAGGGTCATAGGCAGCAATGCAAGGATACAATGTGTCTAACTAACCAAGAGAGACCAGAAGCTCCATTGTAAGGAAACTAGAACATTCAATTCAATTTCCTATACTTTAGATGTCCCGCAAGGGGCAATTATGCTTGGCAAGCAGTGCAATTTGATAGCTATACAAAAGCTTATATTTATACCCAAAACAAGAAAACGTTGGAAAGATGATAACACAGTACAACGCAACAGGCCTACATATATAAAAAAAGGGAAATCTCACACAGAGAGCTTCGATGATAAAATTATACCCTTACAAACGTGTAGTCTAATCAAGGAATCGAAATGCAACAGGATGTATTGGGTTTGGGTGCATTTCTCCCTAAATAACTACAATCATGCTGAAAGACAAAATGTAAAACATGGAGAGAATGAAGGAAAATATAGGGGAACCTACAACAGTGTGATTAAAAACATGTGATTCCCTTTCATGAGCAGCTCATTCTGCGAGCCTACAAACAGCGGAGAGTGCCAGAGTGTGGGTGAAACAGGTGGGAAGTGGAGAGGAGAAAATGTCAGGAATGAACAGCAATACATCTGTTCTGAGACAGGAGAGAAATAGAGACAGGGGGAGGGAATGAGAGAAAGGGAGAGAGAAAGATAAAAATAATGAAAGAGATGGAGAGATAGCTGGGGGCGTACGTTGTTCATCAGATTCTATGAAAGCGGCAATCAACAGTTGAAAAAATAAAAAAGCGTTTTCCCCGCCACTGTTTCGCTAAAAGGCTGAGGGATGAGGCTGGAGAAATGCAACCACTCTCAAATTCATAGACAGACCCACAGCGTTTCTAAAACTAGAGGCGCGACATCATAAGACTGGAAACGCTTGCGAAACAGACCAAACAGACCAGGCCAGGGTTTGGGGTTTGAGAAGACAATTAGAGAAGTGAAAAAGTATTCTGTAGTTGTTAATTTTCTCAAAATCTAAAGACACAACCTAGATTCGAGCCAAAGTCTTAAGTAGTTGAACATGTTATTACTCCAACCTCGTGAAAGTGACAAACTGACACGTTTTAATTTTTGTCAAAAACAACTTTATATCGGCGCGAGACGACTGTTAGACCAGATGCTAACCAACGTCGACATGACATGGTGTGATCTGGGATTTCTATTGGAGAAGCAGTTTCTACCTATCTTTATATTGCACTGTCTTTGACAAAACTATGGATGCAGGAACTGACCATCCATGATATCAACATTATTATTTTAACCATGGTTTCATTAACTTTGTTTACAAACTTTGGGGTTAAACATTCTTATATTTTGGTTTCTGATGAGGCAAGACAGTTGAACTAAGCTCATGAGGCATTTCTAAGTTACAGTGCATTCGGAAAGTATTCAGACCCTTTGACTTTTTCCACATTTTGTTACGTTACAGCCTTATTCTAAAATGTATTAAATAAATAAGAATCATCATCAATCTATTCACAATACCCCATAATGACAAAGCAAAAACAGGTTTTTAGATTTTTTTCAAATGTATTAAAAATAAAATAAATAAATAACTTATTTACATAAGTATTCAGACCCTTTGCTATGAGACACGAAATTGAGCTCAGGTGCATCCTGTTTCCATTGATCATCCTTGACATGTTTCTACAACTTGATTGGAGTCCACCTGTGGTGATTTCAATTGATTGGACATGATTTGGAAAAGCACACACCTGTCTATATAAGGTCCCATAGTTGACAGTGCATGTCAGAGTAAAAACCAAGCCATGAGGTCGAAGGAATTATCTGTAGAGCTCCGAGACAAAGTTGTGTCGAGGCACAGATCTGAGGAAGGGTACCAAAAAATGTCTGCAACCTCGAAGGTCCCCAAGAACACAGTGGCCTCCATCATTCTTAAATGGAAGACGTTTGGAACCACCAAGACTCTTCCTAGAACTGGATGCCTGGCCAAACTGAGCAATCGGGGGAGAAGGGCCTTGGTCAGGGAGGTGACCAAGATCCTGATGGTCACTCTGACAGAGCTCCAGAGTTCCTCTGTGGAGATGGAAGAACCTTCCAGAAGGACAACCATCTCTGCAGCACTCCACCAATCAGGCCTTTATGGTAGAGTGGCCAGACGGAAGCCACTCCTCAGTAAAAGGAACATGACAGCTTGCTTAGAGTTTGCCAAATAGCTCTCAGACCATAAGAAACAAGATTCTCTGGTCTGATGAAACCAAGATTGAACTCTTTGGCCTGAATGCCAAGCGTCACGTCTGGAGGAAACCTGGCACCTTTCCTACGGTGAAGCATGGTGGTGGCAGAATCATGCTGTGGGGATGTTTTTCAGCGGCAGGGACTGGGAGACTAGTCAGGATCGAGGGAAAGATGAACGGAGCAAAGTACAGAGAGATCCTTGATGAAAACCTGCTCCAGAGCACTCAGGACCTCATACTGGGGCGAAGGTTCACCTTCCAACAGGACAACAACCCTAAGCACACAGCCAAGACAATGCAGGAGTGGCTTCGGGTCAAGTGTCTGAATGTCCTTGAGTGGCCCAGGCAGAGCCCGGACTTGAACCTGATCAAACATCTCTGGAGAGACCTGAAAAGAGCTGTGTAGCAACGCTCCCCATCCAACCTGACAGAGCTTGAGAGGATCTGCAGAGAAGAATTGTAAAGTGGTTATCCCACTGGCTATAGGGTGAACGCACCAATTTGTGAGTCGCTCTGGCTAAGAGCGTCTGCTAAATGACGTTAATGTGCCCTTGAGCAAGGCACTTAACCCTAATTGCTCCTGTAAGTCGCTCTGGATAAGAGCGTCTGCTAAATGACTAAAATGTAAATGTAAATGTAAAGAATGGGAGAAACTCCCCAAATACAGGTGTGGCAAGCTTGTAGCGTCATACCCAAGAAGACTCGAGGCTGTAATCGCTGCCAAAGGCGCTTCAACAAAGTACTGAGTAAAGGGTCTGAATACTTATGCAAATGTAATATTTCAGTTTTTTATTTTTTATACATTTGCAAAAAACTTTACAAACCTGTTTTTGCTTTGTCATTATGGGGTATTGTGTGTAGATTGA
Source organism: Coregonus clupeaformis (assembly GCF_020615455.1). NCBI lineage: Eukaryota > Metazoa > Chordata > Actinopteri > Salmoniformes > Salmonidae > Coregonus > Coregonus clupeaformis. The sequence goes on from NC_059205.1 coordinate 18,922,706, forward strand.
TGAGGGGAAAAAAACAATTTAATCAATTTTAGAATAAGGCTGTAACGTAACAAAATGTGGAAAAAGTCAAGGGGTCTGAATACTTTCCGAATGCACTGTATTGCATTCTTCAAGAATCAATGGGTCCAAAAATTGATGTAGCAACCCAGCTAACAACAAACGTTCCCACAACTTTAGAGAATGTTCCCTTATGAGTCTCAATAGGTCATTAACTAACGTTTTATTAGGAATGTACCCAGGATGTGCCAAGAATGTTTCCAAGAAAATATTCCCTTAATGTCAAATAAAACTTACCCAGAACATGGTTGCCATGCTCTCAGACCATAAGATATTAATGTTCTAGACACGTTTCATGGGAACATTGCAAGAACATTAATCTATCCCGTTTCTGTGGGTTAGGAGAATATTCCATGAACGTCCCACCAAACCAACACAGAACATGGTTGCCATGTTCTCAGAACATAAAATATTAATGTCCTAGACACGTTTCATGGGAACAATGCAAGAACATTTCTCTGTCCAGTTTTCTGTGGGTTAGGAGAATATTCCATCAATGTCTCACCAAACATATACAGAACATAGTTGTCATGTTCTCAGAACATAAGATATTCATGTTATAGACACATTTCATGGGAACATTGCAAGAACATTCATGTGTCCAGTGTTCTGTGGGTTAGGAGAATATTCCATGAACGGCCCACCAAACATACACAGAACATGGATGCCATGTTCTCAGAACATAAGATATGAATGTTCTAGACACGTTTCATGGGAACATTGCAAGAATATTAATGTCCACAGTTTTCTGTGTTAGGAGAATATTCCATCAACGTCACACCAAACATACAGAGAACATGGTTGCCATGTTCTCAGAATATAAGATATTAATGGGCACGACAAAGCCTATTCCCCCTCAGGAGACTAAAAAGATTTGGCATGGGTCCTCAGATCCTCAAAAAATTATACAGCTGCACCATCGAGAGCATCCTGACTGGTTGCATCACCGCCTGGTATGGCAACTGCTTGGCCTCTGACCGCAAGGCACTACAGAGGGTAGTGCGTACGGCCCAGTACATCACTGGGGCAAAGCTCCCTGCCATCCAGGACCTCTATACCAGAGGAAGGCCCTCAAAATTGTCAAAGACTCCAGCCACCCTAGTCATAGACTGTTCTCTCTGCTACCGCACGGCAAGCGGTACCGGAGTGCCAAGTCTAGGTCCAAAAGACTTCTCAACAGCTTCTACCCCCAAGCCATAAGACTCCTGAACAGCTAATCATGGCTACCCGGACTATTTGCACTGCCTCCCCACCCCATCCTTTTACGCTGCTGCTACTCTGTTAAGTATTTATGCATAGTCACTTTAACTCTACCCACATGTACATATTACCTCAACTACCTCAACTAGCCGGTGCCCCCCTTACATTGACTCTGCAACGGTACCCCCCTGTATATATAGCCTCCCTACTGTCACTTTATTTTACTGTATATATAGCCTCCCTACTGTCACTTTATTTTACTTCTGCTCTTTTTTCTCAACACTTTTTTTGTTGTTGTTTTATTCTTACTTTTTTTGTTTAAAATAAATGCACTGTTGGTTAAGGGCTGTAAGTAAGCATTTCACTGTAACGTCTGCACCTGTTGTATTCGGCGCATGTGACCAATAAAATGTGATTTGATTTGATTTGATTTAATGTTCTAGACACGTTTCATGGGAATGTTGCAGGAACATTTATGTGTATCAGTTTTCAGGACTTGATGGTTCCAAAGAATCGTTCTCCCCCAAAAAATTCATTACACATCACGCCTTGTTAGTGTTGCCGAGCCAATCAATGCCCTGATTGGTGAACCACTCATCCATTCATAGCTCTTTTGGCAAGGTTAGGGATACTCACACTCAGTGCTTTTAAACTTACATATTTGACATACAGAAGATGATCACATTGTGCATGTATAGAGTAATTATTATTCAACATGTCCTCACCTGGGATTTAAACTCACAACCTCTTAGAGCTTCCCACTATGCCACCATGTTCGTGTCAGGTATCAGTTCATTGGGCTATTCTCATCATTGATTTGATTGACTTATTTCAGCAATTTAAGGGCTTTCTGTAATGTTGGTGGGGCATGTGAACCTGTTTTAATGATACTCCTGAATCACCATGATCAATAAAATAGTTTTCTTGAGTGTACTTTTAACAGAGCTGAGATTTACTTGTGGTCCTCTGTAGCTCAGCTTGGTAGAGCACGGCGCTTGTAACGCCAATGTAGTGGGTTCGATCCCCGGGACCACCCATACACAAAAATGTATGCACGCATGACTGTAAGTCGCTTTGGATAAAAGCGTCTGCTAAATGGCATATTATTATTATTATTATTACTTCAAAGTGCATTCACCCTATTGCTTACACATATCAAGTTGTTTAATGTAGATACTGTAAGTGCCTAGGAAAGAGGTGTTAGGATTTCTTCTGGACAGGGCCTAACTATACTGGCCCAATAAGCACATCCCCTAGAGATACCCCTTATTGGGACAGTGGTTAGGGCCTTTGTCATTGGTGCTGGTGTCCTGGGTTTGAGACCCGTTAGGGAAGTCACCTTACTCAAATTCCTAGCTATATACAGTATGTTAATGTCCTTATTAGGAAACAGTTACACCACACCTATCTGATCTAATTAAAATGAGTTTTTCAATGACACGTTTGTTCTACATGGTATATGTGGAGTAGATTTCAAAAATACGATAGAGTTCTCTTTGAGATGCTCAGCTACAGTGCCTTCAGAAAGTATTCATACCCCTTGACCTATTCCACATTTTGTTGTGCTACAGCCTGAATTCAAAATGGTTTAAATTGTTGTTGTTTTCTCACCCATCTACACACAATAACCCATAATGACAAAGTGAAAACATATTTCTTTTAATACATTTTTGCCAATTTATTGAAAATAAAATACAGAAATATCACATTTACATAAGTATTCACACACCTGAGTCAATACTTTGCAGAAGCACGTTTGGCAGCGATTACAGCTTTCTGGATAAATCTCTGAACTTTCCAAATCTGGGTTGTGTAACATTTGCCCATTATTAATTTTTGTATTATTCAAGCTGTCAAATTGGTTGTTGATCATTGCTAGCCAACAATTTTCAGGTCTTGCCATAGATTTTCAAGGAGATTTAAGTCAAAATTGTAACTCAGCCACTCAGGAACATTCCCTGTCTTCTTGGTAAGCAGCTCTAGTGTAGATTTGGCCTTGTGTTTTAGGTTATTGTCCTACTGAAAGTTGAAATCATCTCCCAGTGTCTGGTGGAAAGACTGAACCAGGTTTTCCTCTAGGATTGCTCCATTCTGTTAATTTTTTATCCTGAAAAACTCCCAGTCCTTAATGATTGCAAGCATACCCATAACATGATACAGCCACCACTATGCTTGAAAATAGGGAAAGTGGTACTAAGTAATGTGTTGTATTGGATTTACCCCAAACACAACACTTTGTATTCAAGACAAAAGTTAATTGCTTTATCACATTTTGCAGTATTACTATAGTGCCTTGTTGCAAACAGGATGCATGTTTTGGTATATTTGTATTCTGTACCTGGCTTCCTTCTTTTCACTCTGCCAATTAGGTTAGTATTGTGGAGTAACTCCAATGTTGTTGATCCATCCTCAGTTTTCTCATATCACAGTCATTAAAAACTCTGTAACTGTTTTAAAGTCATCATTGGCCTCATGTTGAAATCCCTGAGCGGTTTTCTTCCTCTCTAACTGAGTTAGGAAGGACGCCTGTATCTTTGTAGTGACTGGGTGTATTGATACACCATCCAAAGTGTAATTAATAACTTCACCATGCTCAAAAGGATATTCAATGTTTGCTTTTATTTGTTTTACCCCTCTACCAATAGGTGCCCTTCTTTGCGAAGCATTGGAAAACCTTCCTGAACTTTGTGGTTGAATATGTGTTTGAAATTCACTGCTCGACTGAGGGACCTTACATATAATTGTATGTGTGGGGTACAGAGATGAGGTAGTCACTCAAAAATCATGTTAAACACTATTATTGCACACAGAGTGAGTCCATGCAACTTATTATGTGACTTGTTAAGCAAATGTTTACTGCTGAACTTATTTAGGCTTGCCATAACAAAGGGGTTGAAGAACTATTATTATCAAGACATTTCAGATTTTCATTTGTAATTCATTTCTAAAAACATAATGCCACTTTGACATTATGGGGTATTGTGTGTAAGGCATTGACAAAAACAAAATGTGGAAAAAGTCAAGGAGCATGAATACTTTCTGAAGGCACTATATATAATTAATAAATACTGATTTATGTGGAAAGTGGTCATAATTCATACTCAAGGGGAAATCCTACAGATTCCCATATTTCAGTGACAAACTCATTTTAACTAGATCAGATAGGTGCTGTAACTTTGAGATGAACATATTTTGATAAGAATGTGAGAGTAAGGTGATTCCCTTAGCTCACGTGTCAAACTCATTCCACAAAGGGCCGAGTGTCTGCGGTTTTCACTCCTCCCTGTATACTTGAATGATTAATTAAGGTCACTAATTAGGAAGGAACTCCCCTCACCTGGTTGTCTCGATCTTAATTAAAAATTAAAAATAAAAACAGCCGACACTAGGCCCTCCATGTAATGAGTTTGACACTCCTGTCTTAGTGGGTCTCAAATCCAGGCTACCAGCACCAATGACAAACACCATAACCACTGTCCCAATAAGGGACATGTGCTTATTGGGCCAGTATAGTTAGGCCCTGTCCTGTACAGAAGAAAACCTAACCCCTCCTCCCTAGGCATTTGTGTGGATCTGAAACAACTTGATAGGTGTAAGGCTGTAAGCAATAGAGTGAATGCACATTGAAGTAAATCTCAGCTCTGTTAAAAGTACACTCAAGAAAAATGTTGATTGATCATAGTGATTCAGGAGTATCATTAAAATAGGTTAACATCACAGAAGATTGGTGGCACCTTAATTGGGGAGGATGGGCTCGTGGTAATGGCTGAAGCGGAATAAGTGGAATGGTATACAATACATCAAACACATGGTTTCCATGTGATCCCTGCTGTTTGTTGCTTTTTCCACCTTCCCTGCGACCTGCCCTGTCTGGAACTGCGCGGAGTAACAGCGTAGCCAACGTTGCTACCATGACAAAGACCAAAGCCGGTGGGAGTACCGTTGAGGACAGTGGTGTCTCTCTATCACAGGTGAAGGATATTTTAAATGAACAAAAATATTTCTACAAGCAGTTGTTACAACATCAAGAAAATAGCTTCAAGAGTTGTGTCCAAATACTAGTCGAGTCAACTAATAAAATAATGGACGACCTGACCAGAGAGGTCCAGGACCTGAAGAACAGTCTGCAGTTCTCCCAGGGTCAGCTCGATGAGTTTAAACAGGAGAACGGCAAGATGACAGGAATCTGTAAGTCATTGAGAGAGGACATCAGATCTCTATGTGAATCCATGATAACAATGACGGAGAAATCAGGTTATCTCGAGGGACAATCAAGGCAGAACAACATTGTTGTAGACGGAATTGCAGAATCTCCACATGAGACCTGGACGGAGTCTGAGGACAACGTGAGGGAAATGATCTCGGAGACACTGAAGAGGGACCACAGGAAGATTGAGGTGGAGTGCGCCCACAGGATTGGAGAACCCACCAACAGGCCCAGGCCAATAGTGGTCAAGTTCTTATCCTGGCCATGAAAGCTGCCAGACCGCGTGGGGACATTGGTTGCATCCGCTATGACAAGCCATTGTCGACCCTCCTTCCCAAAAGCCTGGAAGTGATGAGAGAGCCAAGCCTATGGGTTCGTAGATGAACCCCACAGCTCACACACTCACTTACACACACCAACTGATTAATGGACTACAGAATGTTTTAGTTTTTTTTCTCTTGTTTGTTTGTTATTTTCCATATAATGTCTATTTCTGAGAAGCTACCCAGGAAAGGCTGAAAATAGCCCATATTAATATATGTAGCTTTAGAAATAAGGTTCTGAAATAAATAACTTGCTAACATCAGATAACATTAATATATTAGCCATTTCTGAGACTCACTTAGATAATTCCTTTGATGATACAGCAGTAGCAATACAAGGATATACCATCTATACAAGCGACAGGAATGCTTATGTGGGAGGTGTTTCTATACACAGTGGCTTGCGAAAGTATTCACCCCCTTGCAGTGGCGGCTCCTGAAAAAATTCTCAGGAGGGGCAATTTTTCTGATGATTTAGGTGACCTACACACGTGCACGAGTCCGTGCACGCGATTCCAGATATCTTTACCTCTGAATAAACTGCCTTTATTATACCATATCCACCCTGTCCAAAGTCTCTACTTGGTCTCAGTTCTCCAGTAAACTTGTGATTATCAACAGTACACAACGGTAACAAACAATTGGGGGAACTCACGGGGCAGATAGTAACCACTTAAAAGGAAGCGATTCCCAAACCTTCCATAACAAAGCCATCACCTACAGAGAGATGAACTTGGAGAAGAGTCCCTAAGTAAGCTTGTCCTGGGCCTCTGTTCACAAACACAAACAGACCCCACACAGCCCCAGGACAACAACAACAACAACAACAACAACACAATTAGACCCAACCAAATCATGAGAAAACAAAAAGAGAATTACTTGACACATTGGAAAGAACAAACAAAAAACAGAGCAAACTAGAATGCTATTTGGCCCTAAACAGAGAGTACACAGTGGCAGAATACTTGACCACTGTGACTGACCCAAACTTAAGGAAAGCTTTGACTATGTACAGACTCAGTGAGCATAGCCTTACTATTGAGAAAGGCCGCCGTAGGCAGACCTGGCTCTCAAGAGAAGACAGGCTATGTGCACACTGCCCACAAAATGAGGTGGAAACTGAGCTGCACTTCCTAACCTCCTGCCAAATGTATGACCATATTAGAGACACATATTTCCCTCAGATTACAGCGATCCACAAAGAATTCGAAAACAAACCCAATTTTGATAAACTCCCTTATCTACTGGGTGAAAAACCACAGTGTGCCATCACAGCTGCAAGATTTGTGACCTGTTGCCACAAGAAAAGGGCAACCAGTGAAGAACAAACACCATTGTAAATACAACCCATATTTATGTTTATTTATTTTCCCATTTGTACTTTAACTATTTGCACATTGTAACAACACTGTATATATACATAATATGACATTTGAAATGTCTTTATTCTTTTGAAACTTCTGAGTGTAATGTTTACTGTTAATATTTATTGTTTATTTCACTTTTGTTTACTATCTACTTCCCTTGCTTTGGCAATGTTAACACACGTTTCCCATGCCAATAAAGCCCTTAAATTGAATTGAATTGATAGTAAGGTCGCAATGACACAGAAAGCAGTTCAATGTCGGGGTACAGAGTCGCTCTCTTACCAGGATCGCGGTCCGCTCTGACCAGGGTGAAGGTGGCCGGCTCCACTTCTCTGTCCGGGGACTCATCCAGCCAAGTCTCCCAGCTGTATTGGGATTCAGCTGCCAGCAGCGTTTTCATTATTTAGTCCGTTCGTAGCGGGTATGTACACGATCAACAAGATCAGTCCAAAACCAACCACTGGAAATCCATGGTTGGCAGAATGTTTGTAAACTAAGTCTACAAATTAAAAACATAAAATAACGCCGCACTGCAGGTCGCAACAGAGACGCTGATAGCCGCCATTGTCTTAGTTACGTTCAACGTTACGTCAAGTATGACAAAAGCGCGTAAGTGCATGCCCACAGACACCCATAGAGAATGTATTGAAAGCTTTGAAATGTGAAAAAAATAGATTTTACATGACAGGCTATGAGAGACTTCTGGGCGATTTTCAACTTGACTGAAATCGCCCCAAAAACGGGCGGGGCCATTTGAAGCACGACTTTAGCCTGATTTGACATTTAGTGGCTGGCAGATCAGACGTGAACACTGATAACTGCTGTTGCCGTGATATAATTGATTAGAAAAAAAATCCCTTCCTTTTCCCGTTTGGCAGTGCGTCGCCCATATCGCCCTATTGAACAAGCCGTCCCTGCCCCCTTGGCATTTTTCCTATTTTGTTGCCTTACAACCTGGAATTCAATTTGATTTTTTTGGGGGGTTGAATCATTTCATTTACACAACATGCCTACCACTTTGAAGATGCAAAATATTTTTTGGGGTGAAACAAACAAGAAATAAGACAAAAGAACAGAAAACTTGAGCGTGCATAACTATTCACCCCCCCAAAGTCAATACCTTGTAGAGCCACCTTTTGCAGCAATTACAGCTGCAAGTCTCTTGGGGTATGTCTCTATAAGCTTGGCACATCTAGCCACTTGGATTTTTGCCCATTCTTCAAGGCAAAACTGCTCCAGCTCCTTCAAGTTGGATGGGTTCCGCTGGTGTACAGCAATCTTTAAGTCATACCACATATTCTCAATTGGATTGAGGTCTGGGCTTTGAATAGGCCATTCCAAGACATTTAAATGTTTCCCCTTAAACCACTTGAGTGTTGCTTTAGCAGTATGCTTAGGGTCATTGTCCTGTTGGAAGGTGAACCTCTGTCACAGTCTCAAATCTCTGGAAGACTGAAACAGGTTTCCCTCAAGAATTTCCCTGTATTTAGCGCCATCCAACATTCCTTCAATTCTGACCAGTTTCCCAGTCCCTGCCGATGAAAAACATCCCCACAACATGAGGCTGCCACCACCATGCTTCACTGTGGGGATGGTGTTCTCGGGGTGATGAGATGTTGGGTTTTTGCCAGATATAGCGCTTTACTTGATGGCCAAAAAGCTCAATTTTAGTCTCATCTGACCAGAGTACCTTCTTCCATTTGTTTGGGGAGCCTCCTACATGCGGTTTGGTGAACACCAAACATGTTTGCTTATTTTTTTCTTTAAGCAATGGCTTATTTCTGGCCACTCTTCCGTAAAGCCCAGCTCTGTGGAGTGTACGGCTTAAAGTGGTCCTATGGACAGATACTCCGCTGTGGAGCTTTGCAGCTCCTTCACGGTAATCTTTGGTCTCTTTGTTACCTCTCTGATTAATGCCCTCCTTGCCTTGTCCGTGAGTTTTGGTGGGTGGCCCTCTCTTGGCAGGTTTGTTGTGGTGCCATATTCTTTCCATTTTTTAATAATGGATTTAATGGTGCTCCGTGGGATGTTCAAAGTTTCTGATATTTTTTTATAACCCAACCCTGATCTGTACTTCTCCACAACTTTATCCCTGACCTGTTTGGAGAGATCCTTGGTCTTCATGGTGTCGCTTGCTTGGTGGTGCCCCTTGCTTAGTGGTGTTGCATGGGCCTTTCAGAACAGGGGTATATACAGTGGGGAGAACAAGTATTTGATACACTGCCGATTTTGCAGGTTTTCCTACTTACAAAACATGTAGAGGTCTGTCATTTTTATCATAGGTACACTTCAACTGTGAGAGACGGAATCTAAAACAAAAATCCAGAAAATCAGATTGTATGATTTTTAAGTAATTAATTTGCATTTTATTGCATGACATAAGTATTTGATCACCTACCAACCAGTAAGAATTCCGGCTCTCACAAACCTGTTAGTTTTTCTTGAAGAAGCCCTCCTGTTCTCCACTCATTGCCTGTATTAACTGCACCTGTTTGAACTCGTTACCTGTATAAAAGACACCTGTCCACACACTCAATCAAACAGACTCCAACCTCTCCACAATGGCCAAGACCAGAGAGCTGTGTAAGGACATCAGGGATAAAATTGTAGACCTGCACAAGGCTGGGATGGGCTACAGGACAATAGGCAAGCAGCTTGGTGAGAAGGCAACAACTGTTGGTGCAATTATTAGAAAATGGAAGAAGTTCAAGATGACGGTCAATCACCCTCGGTCTGGGGCTCCATGCATGATCTCACCTCGTGGGGCATCAATGATCATGAGGAAGGTGAGGGATCAGCCCAGAACTACACGGCAGGACCTGGTCAATGACCTGAAGAGAGCTGGGACCACAGTCTCAAAGAAAACCATTAGTAACACACTACGCCGTCATGGATTAAAATCCTGCAGCGCACGCAAGGTCCCCCTGCTCAAGCCAGCGCATGTCCAGGCCCGTCTGAAGTTTGCCAATGACCATCTGGATGATCCAGAGGAGGAATGGGAGAAGGTCATGTGTTCTGATGAGACATAAATAGAGCTTTTTGGTCTAAACTCCACTCGCCGTGTTTGGAGGAAGAAGAAGGATGAGTACAACCCCAAGAACACCATCCCAACCATGAAGCATGGAGGTGGAAACATCATTCTTTGGGGATGCTTTTCTGCAAAGGGACAGGATGACTGCACCGTATTGAGGGGAGGATGGATGGGGCCATGTATCGCGAGATCTTGGCCAACAACCTCCTTCCCTCAGTAAGAGCATTGAAGATGGGTCGTGGCTGGGTCTTCCAGCATGACAACGACCCGAAACACACAGCCAGGGCAACTAAGGAGTGGCTCCGTAAGAAGCATCTCAAGGTCCTGGAGTGGCCTAGCCAGTCTCCAGACCTGAACCCAATAGAAAATCTTTGGAGGGAGCTGAAAGTCTGTATTTCCCAGCGACAGCCCCGAAACCTGAAGGATCTGGAGAAGGTCTGTATGGAGGAGTGGGCCAAAATCCTTGCTGCAGTGTGTGCAAACCTGGTCAAGACCTACAGGAAATGTATGATCTCTGTAATTGCAAACAAAGGTTTCTGTACCAAACATTAAGTTCTGCTTTTCTGATGTATCAAATACTTATGTCATGCAATAAAATGCAAATTAATTACTTAAAAATCATACAATGTGATTTTCTGGATTTTTAGATTCCGTCTCTCACAGTTGAAGTGTACCTATGATAAAAATTACAGACCTCTACATGCTTTGTAAGTAGGGAAACCTGCAAAATCGGCAGTGTATCAAATACTTGTTCTCCCCACATGTGACAGATCATGTGACACTCAGATTGCACACAGGTTAACTTTATTTCACTAATTATGTGACTTCTGAAGGAAATTGGTTGACCCAGATCTTATTTAGGGGCTTCATAGCAAAGGGGTGAATACATATGCACGCACCACTTTTCCATTATTTATTTTTTTGAATGATTTGAAAGAAGTAATTTTTTTCATTTCACTTCACCAATTTGGACTATTTTTGTTATGTGGGCAGCTTGTCTCTCCCTTTTCTGTTTCCCTTCCTCCTTGTTTTGTCCCCTCTTTTTCTGTTGTATCTGTATGTGTGTTTGTCCCCTTTATGTGGGTGTGTCTGGAGTGGATCAGGGGGCGTGCTCAGGATCTGCCTCTCCTGTGCAGCTGCGGGTTGTTTCCAGTGATTCCTGCCTACGCAGCTGCATCCTATTCTCTCATCAACCTGCACTACTTATTCCTGGGCATGGCTCTCCACCGGCGCCAGATCGTTGTTCTTACCAGAGCGGTAACTTGGCTCACCAGTAAAGTTATTTTGTCTTTGTCTTCAGCCTGGCTCTCCACTCTCCTTAACCTGTCGTTTGTTTTGTCTTTAGTTTCGGACATATCTCCCAACCTGCCTGCCTTCCTGCCTGTCGGTCTGCCTGCCTGCCTGCCTGCCTGCCTGCCTGCCTCAGCCTCTCCTTCCTCCGGAGCCGACTAGCTCACTCTGTTCCTTTACTTCAGTTGTTTTTGGACTAAGACAATTTTAACTTTGATTAAATATTTTTGTTTCTTCCACTCCCTTTGTCGTGTTGTTTCTCTGAGTGCTGGGTTGAACCATAGCCTAACAGAACGATCTGGCCATGGACCCAACAGAGAAACAGCACGGGGCAAACAAAGACAGCTTCCAACAAGCTATCCAGGCTCAAGGAACGTTGCTAGGACAGCATGACCAGTTGATTCGGACTCTTGTGGAAGATAATCATCAACTGCTGAACCAGGTGACTCAGTTAACTACACACGTCTCTAAATTGTCTGTTATCAGTTCTCCATCTCTCTCTGACCCCCAGTTTGATGCACCCCAAGTTGTTTCCTCGGACACTAGGCAGGCTTCGTTCCGTCGGGAACCCCTGTCACGTCGCCTGAACCGTTCAATGGAGAATTGGACAAGTGCCGGGATTTTTGCTTCAGTGTGACTTGATTTTTCGGCAGAGACCACTGTCGTTTTCTACTGATTCATCTAAGGTACATTATGTTCTGGGGCTGTTAAGAGGGAAAGCTCTGGTTTGGGCTGAGGCTGTGTGCTCAGATCAAACTTTGACTGGATGGACTTTTGCTGATTTCTCTGCTAAATTGAAGACTGTTTTTGACCATCCTGACCATGTGGGTAATTCCTCCAAGATACTTTTTAATTTGAGGCAGGGTTCTAACAGTGTGGCAGAGTACTCTATTGAGTTCTGGACGTTGGCAGCGGACTCCAAGTGGAACAATGTGGCACTTCAAGGAGCATTTCTAAACGGTTTGAATGAAGCCATTAAGGATGAACTGGCTGCTCGTGATGAGCCACATGATTTACATTCTCTCGTTTCCCTGTCCATCAAGCTAGACAATCGGTTGCGGGAGAGGCGTCGGGAGAGAGGCGATCGGCCACATCTAGGAGGACGAGTTCCCCAGCCTTCAACCACTCGAGTCTCGCCTCTCCGGAGTCGGCAGCTTCTTGTTCCTGATTCCATCCCGAGCACAGAGGAGGAACCTATGCAAGTGGGTCGAGCTCGACTACCTCCAGCAGAGCGGCAACGGCGCCTCCAGGCGGGTGAGTGCCTGTACTGTGGAGACGCCACACACATTCTGGCTACATGCCCTAAGCGGCCAAAAGACAAGGCTCGCTCGTAACGGTGGGTCTACTTGCGAGCCCAGAGTTAGATCCTGAACCCATCATTCCCCGATTACAAGTACCTGTAACCTTACGTTTCCAGAGTCATTCCCTGCCACTCTCAGCTCTCATAGACTCAGGTGCAGAAGATAACTTTATTAGCCACCAGTTCGTTACACAAGCTCGTATCCCCATGGAGCCACTACCTACCCCCATTCGGGTCACAGCCCTTGATGGGCGCCTCCTCGCGGAGATAACTCATCAAACCACCCCCGTTTCCCTAGTGATTTCTGGCAATCATTGTGAAAGCATTCAGCTAAGAGTTATGTCTGGCTCAGCTACCTCCCTAATCCTTGGCTTCCCCTGGTTGGCTCTTCACAACCCACAAATTGATTGGACACGTCACACCATTCTCAGTTGGAGCACTAACTGCCATTCCGAGTGCCTGAGGTCAGCGGTTCCCCCCACTAAGTGTAACCCAACTCCTCCCTCAACTCCTCTTGATCTGTCATCTGTCCCCAAAGAATACCATGACTTAGCGGAGGTTTTCAGTAAGGACAAGGCTCTGTCTCTACCACCACATAGGCCTTATGATTGCCCTATTGAACTGCTTCCTGGTGCTCCCTTGCCCTCTAGTCGGTTATACAATCTGTCCCGACCGGAAAGAGAGGCAATGGAGCAGTACATTGGTGATTCTCTGGTCTCGGGCATAATCCGTCCCTCGTCGTCTCCTTTGGGTGCAGGTTTCTTTTTCGTGGAAAAGAAGGACAAGTCGTTACGCCCCTGTATCGATTTCAGGGGTTTAAACAACATAACTGTTAAAAACAAGTATCCCCTTCCACTCATCAACTCAGCTTTTGAACCTCTGCATGGCGCCACAGTGTTTTCCAAGCTCGACCTCAGGAATGCTTATCACCTTGTCCGAATCCGAAAGGGAGATGAGTGGAAAACCGCTTTCAACACTCCACTGGGACATTTTGAGTATTTGGTCATGCCCTTTGGGCTTTCAAATGCCCCCTGCGGTTTTCCAAGCCATGGTGAACGATGTTCTTAGGGATTTTTTGAACCGTTTTGTCTTTGTATACCTGGATGATATTCTTGTTTTTTCCAAGTCACCCGAGGAGCATGAGTCACACGTCCTTCAACGGCTCTTGGAGAACAAGCTGTACGTCAAAGCAGAGAAGTGTGAGTTCCACAAACAGTCTACATCGTTCCTTGGATTCATAATTGAGAGCGGGCAGGTGAAGGCGGACCCCGAGAAGATCCGGGCAGTGACGGAATGGCCCACACCCACCACCCGTAAGCAACTTCAACGATTTTTGGGCTTTGCTAACTTCTACCGTAGATTCATTAAGGGTTTTAGTAGAGTGGTGGCACCCCTTACAAGACTCACATCTCCTAAAGTCCCTTTTCGGTGGTCCCCTGAGGCGGAGCAGGCGGTAGGGGTTTTGAAGGAACTGTTTTCCACCTCCCCGTGTTGATACACCCCAATACCTCTCTGCAGTTTGTTGTGGAGGTGGACGCGTCGGACTCAGGTGTGGGAGCAGTCCTCTCCCAGCGCTCCCCCACTGACCAAAAGCTTCACCCCTGTGCTTTTTTCTCCAAGAAATTGTCACCCACAGAACGGAATTCGACGTTGGAAACCGGGAACTGCTGCGGTCAAGCTTGCACTGGAAGAATGGCGGCACTGGCTGGATGGAGCTGAACTGCCGTTTGTGGTCTGGACTGACCACAAAAACTTGGCTTACATCCAAGCCACTAAGAGACTCAACTCACGCCAAGCCAGATGGGCCCTGTTTTTTAGTAGGTTTAACTTTATTCTTACATACAGACCGGGGTCAAGAAATGTTAAACCAGATGCTTTGTCCCGCCAGTTTGCTGACCCTTCGGAGACCAGCGAGCCTGAGGCAGTCCTGCCTTCCTCATGCGTCGTGGCGGCTGTTCAGTGGGAGATCGAGTCTCTTGTGAAGACTGCACTTGCCACGGACCCGGGACCGGGTGATGGACCTCCCAACCTACTCTTTGTTCCCGAGACGGTCCGGTCTCAGGTGTTGCAGTGGATTCACACCTCCCGTTTTGCTGGTCACCCTGGGATGAGACGCACGTTGACGCTGCTTAGGAGACATTTTTGGTGGCCTTCAATGGAAACTGACGTTCGGGCTTTTGTGGCAGCCTGTTCAACCTGTGCTCGGGGCAAAGCCTCCCATCAGTCCCCGTCGGGGCTGCTGCTACCCCTCCCAGTTCCCAGCCATCCCTGGTCCCACATTGCCATGGATTTTGTCACCGGCCTACCCAAGTCTGAAGGTAATGATACTATACTTACCATTGTGGACAGATTCTCTAAATCTGTCCACTATATAGCATTACCAAAATTACCGTCTGCCAGTGAGACAGCGGACCTCCTAGTCCAACATGTATTCCGTCCCCATGGAATACCTGTGGACATCGTATCTGATAGAGGCCCACAGTTTACTTCCCGTGTTTGGAAGGTTTTCTGTTCTGCTTTTGGGTGCTTCCGTTAGTCTGTCCTCAGGGTTTCATCCCCAGACCAACGGTCAAACAGAAAGAGCCAACCAAAACCTCGAAGCAACCCTTCGTTGTGTGGCTGCTCAACATCCATCATCCTGGGCCAAACATCTGCCCTGGATAGAGTACGCCCACAACTCCCTCACCGCCTCTGCCACCGGTCTTTCACCCTTCGAGGTTACCATGGGTTATCAACCCCCTCTGTTTCCTGCTCAGGAGAAGGAATTGGCTGTTCCTTCGGTTCAGGAGAACCTCCGCCGCTGCCAGAGAGTGTGGAGCGACGCTCGGGAAGCATTGCTTCGGACCACCGACAGGAACAAGACAACAGCGGATAGGAGCAGGACTCCCGCACCTGTGTTTCATCCTGGTCAAGAGGTTTGGCTGTCATCTAAGAACGTACCTCTTCGTACCAAATCACGCAAGCTGTCTCCTCGGTACCTGGGTCCGTTTGTGGTGGAGTCCATCATTAACCCCGCTGCGGTTCGGTTTGAAGTTGCCTTCAGCCATGAAGATACACCCTACTTTCCACGTCTCCCAACTGAAACCTGTGTCCTCCAGCCTTTTGTGTCCGCCGGCTGATCCACCTCCACCTGTTCGCCTCATTGACGACCATCCGGCCTACACCGTCAGTAGGCTCCTGGACTCTCGGAGGCGGGGTAGGGGTCTCCAATACCTAGTCGATTGGGAAGGTTATGGACCAGAGGAGAGGTCTTGGGTCCCTAAGCGTTTTGTGTTGGATCCTCAGCTGATCACGGACTTCCATCACGACAACCCTGACAGGCCTGGTGGGTCGCCAGGTGGCGACCATTGAGGGGGGTACTGTTATGTGGGCAGCTTGTCTCTCCCTTTTCTGTTTCCCTTCCTCCTTGTTTTGTCCCCTCTTTTCTGTTGTATCTGTATGTGTGTTTGTCCCCTTTATGTGGGTGTGTCTGGAGTGGATCAGGGGCGTGCTCAGGATCTGCCTCTCCTGTGCAGCTGCGGGTTGTTTCCAGTGATTCCTGCCTCACGCAGCTGCATCCTATTCTCTCATCAACCTGCACTACTTATTCCTGGGCATGGCTCTCCACCGGCGCCAGATCGTTGTTCTTACCAGAGCGGTAACTTGGCTCACCAGTAAAGTTATTTTGTCTTTGTCTTCAGCCTGGCTCTCCACTCTCCTTAACCTGTCGTTTGTTTTGTCTTTAGTTTCGGACATATCTCCCAACCTGCCTGCCTTCCTGCCTGTCGGTCTGCCTGCCTGCCTGCCTGCCTGCCTGCCTCAGCCTCTCCTTCCTCCGGAGCCGACTAGCTCACTCTGTTCCTTTACTTCAGTTGTTTTTGGACTAAGACAATTTTAACTTTGATTAAATATTTTTGTTTCTTCCACTCCCTTTGTCGTGTTGTTTCTCTGAGTGCTGGGTTGAACCATAGCCTAACAATTTTGTGTATCCAAATAAAAATCCATTTAAATTACAGGTTGTAATGCAACAAAATAGGAAAAATGGCAAGTGGGATGAATACTTTTGCAAGGCACTGTATAAGAGATAATACAAAAGATTTTGACTTGTATGTGGATGATCTAAAAAATATTTGTTGGTCTAATGAGATTAATAAGGATCATTCAGACGGGTGCACTTGATTAATTTATGAAATTGCTTCTTCCAATTATTGATTAACATGCACCTGTTAAGAAACTGACTTTTAGAACTATTAAGGGTCCATGGATTGATGAAGAATTGAAAAACTGTATGGTTGAAAGAGATGGGGCAAAAGGAGTGGCTAATAAGTCTGGCTGCACATCTGTGGCTGATTTACTGCAGATTAAGAAATTATGTGACTAAACTCAACAAAAAGAAAAGAAAAATAAACTGTATTATGAAGCCAAGATCAATGATATAAAGAATGATGGGGAAAATACTTTGGAGTACATTAAATTAAATTATGGGCAGAAAGACAAATTCAACTCAAACCAGTTGATGTTGCCGATTATTTTAATGATTACTTCATTGGCAAAGTGGGCAAACTTAGGCAGGAAATGCCAACAATGAACAGTGAGCCATCGTATTCATGCATAAAAAAATTAATAATGAAAGAAAAGCATTGTAAGTTAGAATTTTGTAATGTTAGTGTGGGAGAGGTGGAAAAAGTATTGTTATCGATCAATAATGACAAAACTCCTGGCATTGACAACTTAGATGGAAGGTTACTGAAGATGGTAGCTGACTCTATGGCCACTCCTATCTGTCATATATTTAATTTGAGTCTAGAGTAAGGTGTTTGTCCTCAGGCCTGGAGGGAAGCCAAAGTAATTCCACTACCCAAGAGTGGTAAAGCGGCCTTTACTGGTTGTAATAGCAGACCCATCAGCTTGTTGCCAGCTATTATTAAACTGTTGGAAAAAATTGTGTTTGACCAAATGCAATGCTATTTCTCTGTAAATAAATTGACAACAGACTTTCAGCATGCTTATAGAAAAGGGCACTCAACATGTACTGCACTGACACAAATGGCTGATGATTGGTTGAAAGAAATTGATTATAAGAGGATTGTGGGAGCTGTACTGTTAGATTTCAGTGCAGTCTTTGATATTATTGACCATAACCTGTTGTTGAGAAAACGTATGTGCTATGGCTTTTCAACCTTTGCCATATCGTGGATTCAGAGCTATCTATATAATATAACTCCGAGGGTTTTCTTTAATGGAAGCCTCTCTAATGTCAAACATGTAGGGTGTGGTGTACCGCAGGGCAGCTCTCTAGGCCCTCTACTCTTCTTTCTTTTTTCTTTTTTTTACTAATGATCTGCCACTGGCATTAAACAAAGCCTGTGTGTCCATCTATGCTGATGATTCAACCATATACAATCAAGCTACTGAAACCCTTAACAAGCAGTTGCAGTCAGTTTTGGAATGGGTGGCCAGTAACAAACTGGTCCTGAACATCTCTAAAACTAAGAGCATTGTATTTGGTACAAATCATTTCCTAAGCTCTAGTCTTCAGCTGAATCTGGTAATGAATGGTGTGGCTGTTGAAAAAGTTAAGGATACTAAATTACATGGTGTTACCTTAGATTGTAAACTGTCATGATCAAAACATATACAGTGCCTTCGGAAAGTATTCAGACCCCTTGACTTTTCCCACATTTTGTTAGGTTACAGCCTTATTCTTAAATTGATTAAATAGTTTTTTCCCCTCATCAATCTACACACAATACCCCATAATGACAAAGCAAAAACAGGTTTTTAGAAATGTTAGCAAAATATAAATAAATAACTGAAATAACACATTTATATAAGTATTCAGACCCTTTACTCAGTACTTTGTTGAAGCACCTTTGGCAGCAATTACGGCCTCGAGTCTTCTTGGGTATGACGCTACAAGCTTGGCACACCTGTATTTGGGGAGTTTCTCCCATTCCTCTCTGCAGATCCTCTCAAGCTCTGTCAGGTTGGATGGGGAGCGTTGCTACACAGCTGTTTTTAGGTCTCTCCAGTAATGTTCGATAGGGTTCAAGTCCAGGCTCTGGCTGGGCCACTCAAGGACATTCAGAGACTTGTCCCGAAGCCACTCCTGCGTTGTCTTGGCTGTGTGCTTAGGGTTGTTGTCCTGTTGGAAGGTGAACCTTCGCCCCAGTCTGAGGTCCTGAGCACTCTGGAGCAGGTTTTCATCAAGGATCTCTTTGTACTTTGCTCCGTTCATCTTTCCCTCGATCCTGACTACTCTCCCAGTCCCTGCCGCTGAAAAACACCTCCACAGCATGATGCTGCCACCACTATGCATCACCATAGGGATGGTGCCAGGTTTCCTCCAGACGTGACGCTTGGCATTCAGGCCAAAGAGTTGAATCTTGTTTCTCATGGTCTGAGAGTCATTAGGTGTCTTTTGGCAAACTCCAAGCGGGCTGTCATCTGCATTTTACTGAGGAGTGCCTTCCGTCTGGCCACTTTACCATAAAGTCCTTCGGTGGAGTGCTGCAGAGATGGTTGTCCTTCTGGAAGGTTCTCCCATCTCCACAGAGGAATTCTAGAGCTCTGTCAGTGACCATTGGGTTCTTGTTCACCTCCCTGACCAAGGCCCTTCTCCCCCGATTGCTCAGTTTGGCCAGGCGGCCAGCTCTAGGAAGAGTCTTGGTGGTTCCAAACTTCTTCCATTTAAGAATGATGGAGGCCACTGTGTTCTTGGGGACCTTCAATGCTGCAGAAATGTTTTGGTACCCTCCCCAGATCTGTGCCTCGACATAATCCTGTCTCGGAGCTCTATGGACAATTCCTTCGACCTCATGGCTTGGTTTTTACTCTGACATGCACTGTCAACTGTGTGACCTTATATAGACAGGTGTGTGCCTTTCCAAGTCATGTCCAATCAATTTAATTTACCACAGGTGGACTCCAATCAAGTTGTAGAAACATCTCAAGGATGATCAATGGAAACAAGATGCACCTGAGCTCAATTTCGAGTCTCATAGCAAAGGGTCTGAATACTTATGTATATAATGTATTTCTGTTTTTTATTTTTAATACATTTGTTAAGATTTCTGAAAACCTGCTTTTGCTTTGTCATTATGGGTATTGTGTGTAGATTGCTGAGGATTTTTTGTATTCATTTAATCCATTTTAGAATAATGTGGAAGAAGTCAAGGGGTCTGAATACTTTCTGAAGGCTGTAAAGATGGGGAGACGTCTGTCCATAATAAAGAGATGCTCTGCTTTTTTGACACCACACTCCAAAAGCTAGTCCTGCAGGCTCTAGTTTTGTTTTATTTTTACTATTGGCCAGTCATGTGCTCAAGTGCTGAAAAGAAAGACCTAGTTAAGCTGCAGCTGGCCCAGAACAGAGCGGCATGTCTTGCTCTTCATTGTAATCAGAGGGCTAATATAAATCCTATGCATGGCAGTCTCTCTTGGCTAAAAGTTGAGAGACTGACTACATCACTTCCTTTTATGAGAAACATTAATCTGTTGAAAATTCCAAATTGTTTGCATAGTCAACTTACACACAGCTCTGACACACACACATTTCCCACAGACATGCCACCAGGGGTCTTTTCACAGTCCCCAAATCCAGAAACAAATTCAAGAAAGCGTACAGTATTATATAGAGCCATTATTGCATGGAACTCCCTTTAATCTCATATTGCTCAAATGAACAGCAAACCTGGTTTTAAAATACAGATAAAGCAACACCTCACGGCACAACGCCACTCCCCTATTTGACCTAGATATTTTGTGTGTATGTATTGATATGAAGGCTATGCGTGCCGCTTTCAAATGTATTTAGTTCTGACCTTGAGCTGTTCTGACTATTAATGTTCTGTTGTTGTGTCATGTTGTTTCATGTTTTGTGTGGACCAGGCCTGTAATTTTGTGATTTTAAGGGAAAGGCCATTTGACCTTCAAGAGGTTCCCAATCTACAACAAGGGCAACAAGGCCATTAACCAAAATAGCCAATTAAATTGCTTTGAAAACTGAAAAACAGTAGCTATTCTGTTAAAAAAACACAAGTGTATGTAAATGTACATAAATAATTAGCCTACATATCGAAGTGCAGGTGATGGCCTGTCATGTCCAGACCTATGCTGACATGAGGGAGGCGCTTGAAAATGTAGCCAAACTTTAATGAGACTTTTAATTATATATACAATACCAGTCAAAAGTTTGGACAAACCTACTCATTCAAGGGTTTTTCTTTATTTTTACTATTTTCTACATTGTAGAATAATAGTGAAGACATTAAAACTATGAAATAACACATATTGAATCATGTCGTAACCAAAATCGTGTTAAACAAATCAAAATGTATTTTATATTTAAGATTCTTCAAAGTAGCCATCCTTTGCCTTGATGACAGCTTTGCACACTCTTGGCATTCCTCAACCAGCTTCATGAGGTAGTCACCTGGAATGCATTTCAATTAACAGGTGCCTTGTTAAAAGTTAATTTGTGGAATTTCTTTCCTTCTTAATAAGTTTGAGCTGGGGCAAAGCTTCCTGCCATCCAGGACCTCTATACCAGGCGGTGTCAGAGGAAGGCCCTCAAAATTGTCAAAGACTCCAGCCACCCTAGTCATAGACTGTTCTCTCTGCTACCACACGGCAAGCGGTACCGGAGTGCCAAGTCTAGGTCCAAAAGACTTCTCAACAGCTTCTACCCCCAAGCCATAAGACTCCTGAACAGCTAATCATGGCTACCCGGACTATTTGCACTGCCCCCCGTACCCCATCTTTTTTACGCTGCTGCTACTCTGTTAAGTATTTATGCATAGTCACTTTAACTCTACCCACATGTACATATTACCTCAACTACCTCAACTAGCCGGTGCCCCCGCACATTGACTATGCAACGGTACCCCCCTGTATATATAGCCTCCCTACTGTCACTTTATTTTACTTCTGCTCTTTTTTTTTCTCAACACTTTTTTTGTTGTTGTTTTATTTTTAATTTTTTTGTTTAAAATAAATGCACTGTTGGTTAAGGGCTGTAAGTAAGCATTTCACTGTAATGTCTGCACCTGTTGTATTCGGCGCATGTGACCAATACAATTTGATTTGATTTGATTTCATTTGAATAGGCTTTGTCGTGCCCTCATCACGACTGTCTTGGTGTGTTTGGACAATGATAGTTCGTTGGTGATGTGGACACCAAGGAACTTGAAGCTCTCAACCTGTTCCACTACAGCCCCGTCGATGAGAATGGGGGCGTGCTCAGTCCTCTTTTTTTTCCTGTAGTCCACAATCATCTCCTTTGTCTTGGTCACGTTGAGGGAGAGGTTGTTATCCTGGCACCACACGGCCAGGTCTCTGACCTCCTCCCTATAGGCTGTCTCAACGTTGTCGGTGATCAGGCCTACCACTGTTGTGTCATCGGCAAACTTAATGATGGTGTTGGAGTCGTGCCTGGCCATGCAGTCATGGGTGAACAGGGAGTACAGGAGGGGACTGAGCACGCACCCCTGAGGGGCCCCCGTGTTGAGGATCAGTGTGGCATATGTGTTGTTACCTACCCTTACCACATGGGGGCGGCCTGTCAGGAAGTCCAGGATCCAGTTGCAGAGGGAGGTGTTTAGTCCCAGGATCCTTAGCTTAGTGATGAGCTTTGAGGGCACTATGGTGTTGAATGCTGAGATGTATTCAATGAATAGCATTCTCACGTAGGTGTTCCTCTTGTCCAGGTGGGAAAGGGCAGTGTGGAGTGCAATAGAGATTGCATCATCTGTGGATCTGTTGGAGCGGTATGCAAATTGGAGTGGGTCTAGGGTTTCTGGGATAATGGTGTTGATGTGAGCCATGACCAGCCTTTCAAAGCACTTCATGGCTACAGACGTCAGTGCCACGGGTCGGTAGTCATTTAGGCAGGTTATCTTAGTGTCCTTGGGCATGGGGACTATGGTGGTCTGCTTGAAACATGTTGGTATTACAGACTCAGTCAGGGACATGTTGAAAATGTCAGTGAAGACACTTGCCAGTTGGTCAGCACATGCTCGGAGTACACGTCCAGGTAATCTGTCTTGCCCTGCAGCCTTGTGAATGTTGACCTGCTTAAAAGTCTTACTCACATCGGCTACGGAGAGCGTGATCACATAGTCATCCGGAACAGCTGGTGCTCTCATGCATGCTTCAGTGTTGCTTGCCTCGAAGCGAGCATAGAAGTGGTTTAGCTCGTCTGGTAGGCTTGTGTCACTGGGAAGCTCGCGGCTGTGCTTCCCTTTGTAGTCTGTAATAGTTTTCAAGCCCTGCCACATCCAACAAACGTCAGAGCCAGTGTAGTACGATTCAATCTTAGTCCTGTATTGACTCTTTGCCTGTTTGATGGTTCGTCGGAGTGCATAGCGGGATTTCTTATAAGCTTTCGAGTTAGAGTCCCGCTCCTTGAAAGCGGCAGCTCTACCCTTTAGCTCAGTGTGGATGTTTCCTGTAATCCTTGGCTTCTGGTTGGGGTATGTACGTACGGTCACTGTGGGGACGACATCATCAATGCACTTATTGACGAAGCCAGTGACTGATGTGGTGTACTCCTCAATGCTATCTGAAGAATCCCGGAACATGTTCCAGTCTGTGCTAGCAAAACAGTCCTGTAGCTTAGCATCTGCGTCATCTGACCACTTTTTTATTAACCGAGTCACTGGTGCTTCCTGCTTTAGTTTTTGCTTATAAGCAGGAATCAGGAGGATAGAGTTATAGTCAGATTTGCCAAATGGAGGGCGAGGGAGAGCTTTGTATGCGTCTCTGTGTGTGGAGTAAAGGTGGTCTAGAGTTTTTTTTCCTCTGGTTGCACATTTAACATGCTGGTAGAAATTAGGTAGAACGGATTTAAGTTTCCCTGCATTAAAGTCCCCGGCCACTAGGAGCGCTGCCTCTGGATGAGCGTTTTCCTGTTGACTTATGGCCTTATGCAGCTCATTCAGTGCAATCTTAATGCCAGCATTGGTTTGTGGTGGTAAATAGACAGCTATGAAAAATATAGATGAAAACTCTCTTGGTAAATAGTGTGGTCTACAGCTTATCATAAGATACTCTACCTCAGGCGAGCAAAACCTCGAAACTTCCTTAGTATTTGATTTTGTGCACCAGCTGTTGTTTACAAATATACACAGACCACCACCCCTTGTCTTACCAGAGTCAGCCGTTAGCTGTATGTTATCCATGTCGTCGTTCAGCCACGACTCGGTGAAACATAAGATATTACAGTTTTTAATGTCCCGTTGGTAGGATAACCGTAATCTTAGGTCATCCAATTTATTTTCCAATGATTACTATAATGGTATTTACTAACATAATATTATTACAAAATAGTTTCTAAAAGTGTTCTAGGCTACCCTACCCAAGAATTGGGTTAGGGTTTAGGGTTGAGGCTAAAATAGGTTATACCTATTGTTAGGGGTTAGGGCTAAAATAGGTGATACCTAGGGTTAGGGTTAGAAAAATGGTGACCATTACAGCTATAGGTGCATTGTGTTACAAGTCAGGGTTAGTGTTAGGTTTAGGGTTAGAAAAATGGTGACCATTAAAGCTATAGGTGCATTGTGTTACCAGTCAGGGTTAGGGTTAGGTTTAGGGTTAAGGTTAGAAAAATGGTGACCATTACAGCTAGAGGTGCATTGTGTTCCATTTTATGGACTCTTAACCAACCGTGCTATTTTGTGTGTTTTTTCGCATAGTTTTTTAAACACATTTTGTACATAACGTTGCTGCTACCGTCTCTTATGACCAAAAAGAGCTTCTGGACATCAGAACAGCGATTACTCACCTTGAACTGGACGAATAATTTTTATTTAATGAGTCGGACGAGAGGGATTTGCTCCAGACACCCGACAGGGCCCTCATCCCCGTCATTCGCAGTAGAAAGTAAAGGAGATATTGCGGAAGGAGATCGGGGTGCTGGGTAAGGAGCCGGAGACGAATGGCTAATCTGCCTTTGCCATCGATACTATTGGCCAACTTACAATCGCTTGATAATAAAGTGGACGAAATACAGGCACGAATACCAACGGGACATTAAAAACGGTGATATCTTACACAAGTCATGGCTGAACAAAGACATGAAAAACATAAACTGGCTGGTTATACACTAGAACAGTAGCCTCTGGTAAGACAGGGGGTGGCTGTCTATGTATATTTGTAAACAATAGCTGGTGCACGATATGTAAAGGAAGTCTCAAGGTTTTGCTCGCCTGAGGTAGAGTATCTCATGATAAGCTGTAGACCACACTTTCTACCAAGAGAGCTATCTAGCACTGCAGTGCATACAATGTGGTGAGTAGTTGACTCAAAGAGAGAGAAAGACAGTAGTTGAACAGTTTTGAACAAATACATTTCTTCCTAAATGAAGGAGAAGATAGAAATAGAGAGAGATTTCGTCATTTCTTTTCACTTTCAGTTTCACTTACTTAGCTAGCAAATGCAGCTAGCTAGTTTAGCCTACTGAAACACCCTGCTCAAACAGAGGGATGCTATGTTAGCTAGCTGGCTATGACTTTCCAACACTTCCAAGTCAAGGTAAGCTTTTTTTTTTACTAATTTATTGCCACCGTGTAACTACAGTTGAAGTCGGCAGTTTACATACACTTAGATTGGAGTTATTAAAACTAGTTTTTCAACCACTCCACAAATTTCTTGTTAACAAACTATAGTTTTGGCAAGTTGGTTAGGACATCTACTTTGTGCATGACAAGTAATTTTTCCAAAAATGGTTTATAGACAGATTATTTCACTTATAATTCACTGTATCACAATTCCAGTGGGTCAGAAGTTTACATACACTAAGTTGACTGTGCCTTTAAACAGCTTGGAAAATTCCAGAAAATTTTGTCATGGCTTTAGAAGCTTCTGATAGGCTAATTGACATAATTTGAGTCAATTGGAGGTGTACCAGTGGATGGCTTTCAAGGCCTACATTCAAACGCACTGCCTCTTTGCTTGACATCATGGGAAAATAAAAAGAAATCAGCCAAGACCTCATAAACATTTTTTGTAGATCAATCCAAGAACAACAGCAAAGGACCTTGTGAAGATGCTGGAGGAAACAGGTACAAAAGTATCTATATCCACAGTAAAACGAGTCCTATATCGACATAACCTGAAAGGCCGCTCAGCAAGGAAGAAGCCACTGCTCCAAAACCGCCATAAAAATGCCAGACTACGGTTTGCAACTGCACATGGGGACAAAGATCGTTTTTTTTGGAGAAATGTCCTCTGGTCTGATGAAACAAAAATAGAACTGTTTGGCCATAATGACCATCATTATCAAATAAAATAAAATAAAATGTTATTTGCCACATGCGCCGAATACAACGGGTGTAGACATTACCGTGAAATGCTTACTTACAGCCCTTAATCAACAATGAATTAATTTTTATAATAAAGTAAAATAAAACACCAACAACAAAAAAGTGTTGAGAAAAAAAGAGCAGAAGTAAAATAAAATAACAGTAGGGAGGTTATACTGTATACAGGGGGGTACCGGTGCAGAGTCAATGTGCGGGGGCACCGGCTAGTTGAGGTAATATGTACATGTGGGTAGAGTTAAAGTGACTATGCATAAATAATTAACAGAGTAGCAGCAGCGTAAAAAGATGGGGTGGGGTTGGGGGGGCAGTGTAAATATTCTGGGTAGCCATTATTAGCTGTTCAGGAGTCTTATGTCTTGGGGGTAGAAGCTGTTGAGAAGTCTTTTGGACCTAGACTTGGCGCTCCGGTAGCGTTTGCCGTGCGGTAGCAGAGAGAACAGTCTATGACTAGGGTGGCTGGAGTCTTTGACAACTGGGCCGTACGCACTACCCTCTGTATTGCCTTGTGGTCGGAGGCCGAGCAGTTGCTATACCAGGCGGTGATGCAACCAGTCAGGATGCTCTCGATGGTGCAGCTGTAGAACTTTTTGAGGATCTGAGGACCCATGCCAAATCTTTTCAGTCTCCTGAGGGGGAATAGGCTTTGTCGTGCCCTCTTCACGACTGTCTTGGTATGTTTGGACCATGATAGGTCGTTGGTGATGTGGACACCAAGGAACTTGAAGCTCTCAACCTGTTCCACTACAGCCCCGTCGATGAGAATGGGGGCGTGCTCAGTCCTCTTTTTTTTCCTGTAGTCCACAATCATCTCCTTTGTCTTGGTCACGTTGAGTTGTTTTTACTCCTGAACTTCACATTCTTAAAATAAAGTGGTGATCCTAACTGACCTAAAACAGGGAATTTTTAGTAGGATTAAATGTCAGGAATTGTGAAAAACTTAGTTTAAATGTATTTAGCTAAGGTGTATGTAAACTTCCGACTTCAACTGTATATTGATATGCTAAGGAGTAGCTTACTGCATGAGGAAGTTATTGCATTGTGGAAGGTTTGGTATTCATTGCCCTGTGACTCCCCTGTCCCTACTGTATATGTGACTTGGAAGGCAAGGGAAGAATAGAAGAGTGAAAGAGAGGAGGAGTGGAAGGACAGAATGATAGAAACAAAAATATACTTTTTACAAATCACATCACTTTGCCAGGCCCCCAGGGGGACACGAGTAGTCTCACACACTCTAAAAAGCAATTAGTGACACACACATACACGCACACTTTGGCACAGACATGTAATTACAATCAAAAAGAAAATACACAATCAGAGACATTGCACTCACCCCAGAATAATATTTTTCTTGGGGATTTCATTAGGCACATAGAAATCTCAATCTCATAAAATTTGCTGTTGCACTTGGACAAAAAGCAATAATCCAAGCCTCCTGTAACCATAAATGTTTTCACACCTAACGAAGCTCTTAACATAAACCCAGAAAACCCCCACTAATCTAGATGCATTTGCCTGAGTGGTTTCTCCTGTGTGTTAGATGAATTAGTCACTTGAACCTGTTTCATTTGTTGGGAGGGGAGGCCAGTGTGTAGATAGTGATGCAGAGCTTTAATCCTATGGATTTTATGGTGATCGACTTGTTCGTCTTTCTCACCACTTCAACAGCTGATTTAAGGAGACTTACCTTCTATAGGCTGATTTATGACAGCTACTTACTTTTACTGTAGTGATGAATGTTACATGATGTACAAACATGATACATGATGATAAATGTACTGAATCAGTCACTGCGTTAGGGCTGGAAGGCAGTGATAACAATGTCTATCCCAGCTAACAACAAACGTTCCCACAACTTTAGACAGCGTTCCCTTAAGTCTCATTAGGTCATTACCTATCGTTTTTATAGGAACGTTCCAGTGACGTGCAAGGACTGTTTCCCAAAAAACATCCCCTTAAAGATGGAATCTGCTTCTTGTTAGGTGGTGGGCCGAAGCGTCGTATCTGCTTTAGTTTTCGAGATGATCGGTCCCTTGCGAGGGAGGAGATGGTTTTTACATATTGTGTATCTTAATTTATTCTGAACACATTTCCATTTATTGGCAATGTAAATTCTTGCAATTCTTTTCAAAATATTTACATTTATGTTCGCAAGCTGGACAGGCAAACTCTGCCAAGTACTAAACAGCAAACCAATCAAAACTCATGTATTATCCAGATACCATCTATGCTGATCACGTCTGCCAATCACGTTCTCCGTATCTCCGTATTTGTTTTGGTAGCACTGTGTGACGCGCTGTCATTGACTTCTACACGTGGCCGCGGCTGCGTCGCATAGAAACGACTAGTTCCGGCAATGCTGTGAAATTCTAGATGTGCAGCAGCTAAGATGGCGAGGGACAAAACATGGATGTACTGTCTTTCAGAGTTTTCTCTGGGGTTTGTAGAACCACCTGTAACTGGACACGGACATTTATAAGATAACTGTTTTCCAGAATCAAGAATGAAGAGAGTATCACCAAATCAAATCAAATTTTATTTGTCACATGTGCCGAATACAACAGGTGTTGACCTTACTGTGAACCCCTTAACCAACAATGCAGTTTTAAGAAAAATAAGAGTTTAAGAAAATATTTACTAAATACACTAATGTAAAAAATTAAAAGCAACAGTAAAATAACAATAATGAGGCTATATACAGTAACGGTACCGAGTCAATGTGCAGGGGTACAGGTTAGTTGAGGTAATTGAGGTAATATGTACATGTAGATAGGGGTAAAGAGACTATGCATAGTGGGGGGGGTCAATGCAAACAGTCCGGCTAGCCATTTGATTAGCTGTACAGCAGTCTTATGGCTTGGGGGAAGAAGCTGTTGAGAAGTCTTTTGGACCTAGACGCTCCAGTACCGCTTGCCATGCGGTAGCAGAGAGAACAGTCTATGACTAGGGTGGCTGGAGTCTTTGGAAATGTTTAGGGCCTTCCTCTGACACCGCCTGGTATAGAGGTCCTGGATGGCAGGAAGCTTGGCCCCAGTGATGTACTGGGCCGTATGCACTACCCTCTGTAGCGCCTTGCGGTCGGAGGCCGAGCAGTTGCCATACCAGGCGGTGATGCAACCAGTCAGGATGCTCTCAATGGTGCCAAGGTGTAGCTCAGTTGGTAGAGCATGGCGCTTGCAACGCCAGGGTTGTGGGTTCGATTCCCACGGGGGGTCAGTATGAAAATGTATGCACTCACTAACTGTAAGTCGCTCTGGATAAGAGTGTCTGCTAAATAACTAAAATGTAAAATGTAAAAAATGTGCAGCTGTAGAACTTTCTGAGGATCTGAGGACCCATGCCAAATCTTTGCAGTCTCCTGAGGGGGAATAGGCGTTGATGTGCCGTCTTCACAACTGTCTTGGTGTGTTTGGACCATGATATTTTGCTGGTGATGTGGACACCAAGGAACTTAAAGCTCTCAACCTGCTCCACTACAGCCCCGTCGATGAGAATGGGGGCGTGCTCGGCCCATCTTTTCCTGTAGTCCACAATCATCTCGTTTGTCTTGATCACGTTGAGGGAGAGGTTGTTGTCCTAGCACCACACTGCCAGGTCTCTAACCTCCTCCCTATAGGCTGTCTCATCGTTGTCGGTGATCAGGCCTACCACCATTGTGTTGTCGGCAAGCTTAATGATGGTGTTGAAGTCGTGCTTGGCCATGCAGTCATGGGTGAACAGGGAGTACAGGAGGCGACTAAGCACGCACCCCTGAGGGGCCCCCGTGTTGAGGATCAGCGTGGAATATGTGTTGTTGCCTACCCTTACACCCTGGGGGCAGCCCGTCAGGAAGTCCAGGATCCAGTTGCAGAGGGAGGTGTTTAGTCCTAGGGTCCTTAGCTTGATAATGAGCTTTGAGGGCACTATGGTGTTGAACACTGAGCTGTAGTCAATTAACAGCATTCTCACAAAGGTGTTCATTTTGTCCAGGTGGGAAAGGGCAGTGTTGAGTGCAATAGAGATTGCATCATCTGGTAGGTTTGTGTCACTGGGCAGCTCACGGCTGGCCTTCCCTTTATCTTCCGTAATAGTTTGCAAGCCCTGCCACATCCGACGAGCATCGGAGCCGGTGTAGTAGGATTCAATCTTAGTCCTGTATTTATGCTTTGCCTATTTGATGGTTCGCCTGAGGGCGTAGCGGGATTTATTGTAAGCGTCCGGATTAGTGCCCCACTCCTTGAAAGCAGCAGCTCTAGCCTTTAGCTCGCCTGTAATCCATGGCATCTGGTTGGGATATGTACGTACGGTCACTGTGGGGACAACATAATTGATGCACTTATTGATGAAGCCGGTGACTGATGTGGTATACTCCTCAATGCCATCGGATGAGTCCCGGGAACATATTCCAGTCTGTGCTAGCAAAACAGTCCTGTAGTTTAGCATCTGCGTCATCTGACCACTTCCGTATTGAGCGAGTCACTGGTACTTCCTACTTTAGTTTTTGCTTGTAAGCTGTAATCAGGAGGATAGAATTATGGTCAGATTTGCCAAGTGGAGGGCGAGGGAGAGCTTTGTATGAGTCTCTGTGTGTGGAGTAAAGGTGGTCTAGAGTTTTTTTTCCTCTCGTTGCACATGTAACATGTTGGTAGAAATTAGGTAAAACGGATTTAAGTTTCCCGATATTAAATTCCCCGGCCACAATACCAGGTTAGTTGAAGAATCTATGGCTGCATTTTGTATAGGCAAACCTGTAGCGTCCAGTAATGAATACCAAATGTATTTGGTTATATCACATTATATGTTGGTCAATCTGTAGCTAAATTGGATTATGATGCAGAGCACCCTGCTTCTATCCTTATCCTATTAGCCTAGTTGTTGTAATTTTTTAGACTGTCAGGATGGTAATTTCTAGCTCATAAACTACAATCCCTTGCTGTGATTATTTATTTTATTCATTCTTCTCTCACTTCTGTCTCCCAAGATCTATTCAGCTCTCCTCCCCTGAGTCCTGCTCCCAGATAGCAACCAAGTGCTATTCACCTCACAGTTTTACATGCACAAAATAATATGATTATTGTGAATAGTCAGATTAATATAATAGTTTGATTTAAACGTTTACATGCTTTGCAAGAAGAACGATTTCCCTAATAATCCTGATTACATGGACACATTTGCAATCAGGCTACCTGATGGGACTTTGATAAATGCAGAAAATCACCAATCAAAATAAACGTTCTACCACAGCGACCATGCTATTTCTGTGAAGCCTATTTGATTCTGAGTTCGGCCCTTACCACAAAATCCCTCCTGAGATGTGTGCAAACCTGGTTGCCAACTACAAGAAACGTCTGACCTCTGTGATTTGCAACAAGGGTTTTTGCCACCAAGTACTAAGTCATGTTTTGCAGAGGGGTCAAATACTTATTTCCCTCATTAAAATGCAAATCAATTTATAACATTTTTGACATGCGTTTTTCTGGATTATTTTGTTGTTATTCTGTCTCTCACTGTTCAAATAAACCTACCATTAAAATGATAGACTGATAATTTCTTTGTCACTGGGCAAACGTACAAAATCAGCAGGGGATCAAAACTTTTTTCCCTCACTGTATGTAAATACATTTATTTTATTTTATTATTATTATTAATTATCAAACATTTCTAAAAACCTGTTTTCACTTTGTCATTATGGGGTATTGTGTGTAGATTGATGAGGATTTTTATTTATTTAATCAATTTTAGAATAAGTCTGTAACGTAACAAAATGTGGAAAAAGTCAAGAGGTCTCAATACTTTCCGAATGCACTGTGTTCTTTCTTCGAATGTATGAAACGTAAATTATGAAAAATATGCCTCACACTCAGTCATAGTTAGTAGTAGAATAATGGATTGGCAAGAATTTGGCACCGCCAACTTTTAGAAGGTTAGTAGGAAAGGCTAATCATTTAAACCACCTAAATACTGTATATTCACATTCACTGAACATTTAGTGGTTGAAACTCAAACATTCATATCCAATCTGCTTTTTCTATAATCCTGCAGACTCTTTATCATTCTCCATACCTTATTTATCCAATGCATCCAATATTATGGTATTGGGCAGCTGCTGACATTTGAGAACTCATCTGGTTTAGAAATCAAACTCTGGTCATCTTATTGTATTGCAGAGCACATTCAATACATTTTCCCCAGCTGTTTTTAGAGAAAATTGTATTGCAAGGTATGCTATATGTGTAGGACGTGCTGTGTTGGCTAATATGCATATGCAGCTGAAGTTTTTAAACCTACAGAGGTACGAGCTAATTGAGGTATCTATGTACATATAGGTAGGGGTAAAGTGACTAGGAAAAGGATAGATAATACAGTAGCAGCAGCTTATGTGGTTAGTGTGAAAGTGTGTGTGTTTGTGAGTGAGTGTGAGTGTGTGTGTGTGTGTGTGTGGCATTAGTATGCTTGTGTGTGTATGTTATGTGTGTGTGGGCGTTTGTAGTGTGTGTGTGTTTGTGTTTGTGTGTGTTGGGGTGTCAGTGTAAGTATGTGTGAGTGTGTGGGTAGAGTCCAGTGTGTGTGCATAGAGTCAGTGCAAGAGATTTTGATGAGCAATTTAGCAGTCTTGTTTGGCAGTCTAATGGCTTGGGTAGAAGCTGTTCAGGGTACTATTGGTTCCAGACTTGCAATGCGGTAGCAGAGAGAACAGTCTATGGCTTGGATGGCAGGAGTCTTTAAAACATTTTTGGGCCTTCCTCTGACACCGCCTGGTATAGAGGTCCTGGATGGCAGGGAGCTCAGCCCCAGTGATGTACTGGGTCGTACTCACCACCCTCTGTAGCACCTTACGATCAGGTGCCTTGCAGTTGCCGTACCAAGCGGTAATGCAGCCAGTCAAGATGCTCTCAAGGGCTTAGCTGTAGAACTTTTTGAAGATCTAAGAGCCCATGGCAAATCTTTTCAGCCTCCTGGGGGGGAAGACGCGCTGTTGTGCCCTCTTGACATCTTTGTGGGTGTGTGGACCATGTTAATTCCTTAGTGATGTGGACACTGAGGAACTTGAAGCTCTCGACCCGGTCCAGTACAGCTCCATCGATGTGGATGGGGGCGTGCTCGCCCCTACGTTTCCTATAGTCTACGATCAGCTCCTTTGTCTTGCTGACATTGAGGGAAAGGTTGTTGTTCTGGCACCACACTGCCAAGTCTCTGAGGCCATGCAGTCGTGGGTGAACAGGGAGTATAATAGCGGACTAAGCACACCCCTGAGGGGCCCCCGTGTTGATGGTCAGTGTGGCGGATGTGTTTTTGCCTAACCTCACCACCTGGGAGGCGGCCCGTCAGGAAGTCCAGGATCCAGTTGCAGAGGGAGGTGTTCAGTCTCAGGGTCATGGCTTGATGATGAGCTTGGAGGGGACTATGGTGTTGAATGCTGAGCTGTAGTCCATGAACAGCATTCTTACATAGGTATTCCTTTTGTTCAGGTGGGTGAGGACAGTGTGGAGTACAATAGAGATTGCATCATCTGTGGGGCGGTATGCGAATTGGAGTGGATCCAGGGTGTCTGGGATAATGATGTTGATGTGAGCCATGACCAGCCTTTCAAAGCATTTCATGGCTATAGATGTGAGTGCTACGGGCCGATAGTCATTTAGGCAGGTTACCTTGGTGTTCTTGGGCATGGGGACAATGGTGGTCTGCTTGACACAAGTTGGTTTTACAGACCGGGTCAGGGATAGGTTGAAAATGTCAGTGAAGACACTTGCCAGCTTGTCAGCGCATGCTCTGAGAACACGTCCTGGTATTCTGTCTGCCCAGCGGCCTTGTGACTGTTAACCTGTTTAAAGGTCTTACTCAAATCGACTACGGAGAGTGAGCGCACAGTCATCCGGAACAGCTGGTGCTCTCATGCATGGTTCAGTGTTGCTTGCCTCGAAGCGAGCATAGAAGGCATTTAGTTCATCTGGTAGGCTCACGTCGCTGGGCAGCTCGCGGCTGGGTTTCCCTTTGTAATCCATGATAATTTGCAAACCCTGCCACATCCGTCGAGCACCAGAGCCGGTGTAGTAGGATTCGATCTTAGTCATGTATTGAAGCTTTGCCTGTTTGATGGCTCGTCGGAGGTCATAGCGGGATTTCTTATAAGTGTCTGGATTAGTGTCCCGCTCCTTGAAATAGGCAGCTCTAGCCTTTATCTCAGTGCGGATGTTGCCTTTACGTCTTCTGGCTGGGGTACTGTCACCGTGGGGACGATGTCGTCAATGCACTTACTCATGAAGCCGGTGACTGATGTGGTAAACACCTCAATGTTATCGGATAAAAGGTGATCTAGAGGTTTGTCACCTCTAGTTGCACTGGTGACATGCTGGTAAAAAGGTAAAACGGATTTCAGTTTTCCTGTATTAAAATCACTGGCCATGAGAAACGCCACCACTCTGAATGTGCATTTTCTTGTTTGCTTACGGCCCTATACAGCTAGTTAAGTAGACAGCTATGAAAAATATAGATGCAAAACATTTAGGTAAATAGTATGGTCTGCAGCTTATCATGAGGTATTTTAACTTGAGACTTCCTTATCATTAAAGATTGCGCACCAGCTGTTGTTAACCCCTTAAGGATCGGACCCTTTTTTAAAATTTTGGCCTAAAATGACATACCCAAATCTAACTGCCTGTAGCTCAGGACCTGAAGCAAGGATATGCATATTCTTGATACCATTTGAAAGGAAACACTTTGAAGTTTGTGGAAATGTGAAATTCATGTAGGAGAATATAACACATTGGATCTGGTAAAAGATAATACAAACAAAAAAAATAGTTTTATTTTTTATTTTGTATCATCTTTGAAATGCAAAAGAAAGGTCACAATATAATATTGCAGTTTAGGCGAAATTTAGATTTTGGCCACTAGATGGCAGCAGTGTGTGTGTAAAATGTCAGATTGATCCAATGAAGCATTGCAATACTGGACTATTTTGTATCAAGTCTGCCCAAATGTGCCGAATTGATACATTTTCAAGTACATAGCTATAGAGAACATACAAAAATGATATGGTAATACAAAATGTAAGTATTGTCATAGGAATGTCATACATGATGGATCATTAGCTTATACACTAACTTTCACAAATCTAGATGGCCGGACGGGGTGGGTGTGGAGCCAGAGACAGCAGGGGTTCAAACTGTAGAACCCAGTTCCTACATTTGAATATAAAAATTGATTTTATCAAACAAAACTATGCTATATTTTATCTCTGGGACCCTTAGGATGACAAATCAGAGCAAGATTACTGAATGTAAGTACATTATTTACCTTCAGAGGTGAATGTATCAAACCAGTTGCCGTGATACGTTTTTTGTTGTTGTGCACTCTCCTCAAACAATAGCATGGTATTTTTTCACTGTAATAGCTACTGTAAATTGGACAGTGCATTTAGATCAACAAGATTTTAAGCTTTCTGCCCATATAAGACATGTCTATGTCGTTGAAAGTTTGCTGTTACTTACAACAGTCATGCTAATCACATTTAGCTCAACCGTCCCGTATACGGGACAACGATCCCGTAGAGGTTAACAGAGAGACACACCCCTCCTCCCTTCGTCTTACTCGAGTCTGAGGTCCGGTCTTGACGATGCATAGAAAAATAAGCGAGATGTATATTATCCATGTCTCCACTCAGCCACCACTCTGAGAAACATAGGATATTACCGTTTTTCAGGTCCCGTTGATAGGATAGTCTCGAACGGAGCTCATCCATTTGTTCTCCAGTGACTGCAAGTTCGCCAATAGAACAGAAGACAATGGCGGTCTATTTGCTCACCGACGTAGTCTTGTCAGGATGTCGCCTCGCCTGCCTCTCTTTCGCTGCTGCTTCCTCTTTCGAGTCCCGGGGATTAGGGCCTGGTCTGGAGTAAGCAGAACGTCGAGAGCTGCCGACTCGTTGAAGTAGAAATGTTCACCCAAATTGAGGTTAGTGATCGCTGCTCTGATATCCAATAGCTGTTTTCTGTCATAGGAAATGCTATTAAGTTTTGATTTCCAACGGGGGGGAATAAATACTTTATAGATTTTTCTCTCTCTCTCATTAATCCACCCAACATAAGTTTTAATAATTGTCAGTAATTGGCCCAAGGGTAATTGGCGCTGCATCATTTGTGGGGGACGACATGTTTACTGTTGCCTTGTCATCGATTAGGGCTTTTTGTATAGTTGTTGTTGGTGGGCATTTAACCCTGTTTTAATGTTACTCCTGAATCACTACAATCAATAAAATAGTTTTTCTTGAGTGTACTTTTAACAGAGCTGAAATGTACAGTGGGGAAAAAAAGTTTTTGGTCAGCCACCAATTGTGCAAGTTCTCCTACTTAAAAAGATGAGAGAGGCCTGTAATTTTCATCATAGGTACACGTCAACTATGACAGACAAATTGAGAATTATTTTTCCAGAAAATCACATTGTAGGATTTTTTATGAATTTCTTTGCAAATTATGGTGGAAAATAAGTATTTGGTCACCTACAAACAAGCAAGATTTCTGGCTCTCACAGACCTGTAACTTCTTATTTAAGAGGCTCCTCTGTCCTCCACTCGTTACCTGTATTAATGGCACCTGTTTGAACTTGTTATCAGTATAAAAGACACCTGTCCACAACCTCAAACAGTCACACTCCAAACTCCACTATGGCCAAGACCAAAGAGCTGTCAAAGGACACCAGAAACAAAATTGTAGACCTGCACCAGGCTGGGAAGACTGAATCTGCAATAGGTAAGCAGCTTGGTTTGAAGAAATCAACTGTGGGAGCAATTATTAGGAAATGGAAGACATACAAGACCACTGATAATCTCCCTCGATATGGGGCTCCACGCAAGATCTCACCCGTGGGGTCAAAATGATCACAAGAACGGTGAGCAAAAATCCCAGAACCACACGGGGGGGACCTAGTGAATGACCTGCAGAGAGCTGGGACCAAAGTAACAAAGCCTACCATCAGTAACACACTACGCCGCCAGGGACTCAAATCCTGCATTGCCAGACGTGTCCCCCTGCTTAAGCCAGTACATGTCCAGGCCCGTCTGAAGTTTGCTAGAGTGCATTTGGATGATCCAGAAGAGGATTGGGAGAATGTCATATGGTCAGATGAAACCAAAATATAACTTTTTGGTAAAAACTCAACTCGTCGTGTTTGGAAGACAAAGAATGCTGAGTTGCATCCAAAGAACACCATACCTACTGTGAAGCATGGGGGTGGAAACATCATGCTTTGGGGCTGTTTTTTCTGCAAAGGGACCAGGACGACTGATCCGTGTAAAGGAAAGAATGAATGGGGCCATGTATCATGAGATTTTGAGTGAAAACCTCCTTCCATCAGCAAGGGCATTGAAGATGAAACGTGGCTGGGTCTTTCAGCATGACAATGATCCCAAACACACCGCCCGGGCAATGAGGAGTGGCTTCGTAAGAAGCATTTCAAGGTCCTGGAGTGGCCTAGCCAGTCTCCAGATTTCAACCCCATAGAACATCTTTGGAGGGAGTTGAAAGTCTGTGTTGCCCAGCGACAGCCCCAAAACATCACTGCTCTAGAGGAGATCTGCATGGAGGAATGGGCCAAAATACCAGCAACAGTGTGTGAAAACCTTGTGAAGACTTACAGAAAACGTTTGACCTGTGTCATTGCCAACAAAGGGTATATAACAAAGTATTGAGAAGCTTTTGTTATTGACCAAATGCTTATTTTCCACCATAATTTGCAAATAAATTCATTAAAAATCCTACAATGTGATTTTCTGGATTTCTTTTTCTAATTTTGTCTGTCATAGTTGACGTGTACCTATGATGAAAATTACAGGCCTCTCTCATCTTGTTAAGTGGGAGAACTTGCACAATTGGTGGCTGACTAAATACTTTTTTTCCCCACTGTACTTCAAAGTGCATTAACCCTATTGCTTATGCCTATCAAGTTGTTTCAGATCTACACAAGTGCCTAGGGAGAAGGGGTTAGGGTTTGCTTCTGGACGGGGCCTACCTATACTTAAGCCCATGCCCCTAGGGTTATCCCTTATTAGGACAGTGGTTAGAGCATTCATCATTGGTGCTGATGGCCTGGGTTCATCACACTACTCTCACATTCTTAGAAAAATACACTACCTGTCAAAAGTTTTAGAACACCTACTCATTCAAGGGTTTTTCTTTATTTTTACTATTTTCTACATTGTAGAATAATAGTGAAGAAATCAAAACTATGAAATAACACATATGAAATCATGTAGTAACCATAAATAGCCACCCTTTGCCTTGATGACAGCTTTGTACACTCTTGCAATTATCTCAACCAGCTTCACCTGGAATGCTTTTCCAACAGTCTTGAAGGAGTTCCCACATATGCTGAGCACTTGTTGGCTGCTTTTCCTTCACCCTGCGGTCCGACTCATCCCAAACCATCTCAATTTGGTTGAGGTCGGGTGATTGTGGAGGCCAGGTCATCTGATGCAGCACTCCTTCACTCTCCTTCTTGGTCCAATAGCCCTTACACAGCCTGGAGGTGTGTTGGGTCATTGTCCTGTTGAAAAACAAATGATAGTCCCACTAAGCGCAAACCAGATGGGATGGCGTATTGCTGCAGAATGCTGTAGTAGCCATGCTGGTTAAGTGTGCCTTGAATTCTAAATAAATCACAGACAGTGTCACCAGCAAAGTACCCCTACATCATAACACCTCCTCCTCCATGATTTAAGGTGGAAAATATACATGCGAAGATCATCCGTTCACCGACACCGCATCTCACAAAGACACAGCAGTTGGAACCAAAAATCTCACATTTGGACTCATCAGACCAAAGGACAGATTTCCACTGGTCTAATGTCCGTTGCTCGTGTTTCTTGACCCAAGCAAGTCTCTTCTTCTTATTGGTGTCCTTTAGTAGTGGTTTCTTTGCAGCAATTCGACCATGAAGGCCTGATTCACACAGTCTCCTCTGAACAGTTGATGTTGAGATGTGTCTGTTACTTGAACTCTGTAAAGCATTTATTTGGGCTGCAATTTCTGAGGCTGGTAACTCTAATGAACTTAACCTCTGCAGCAGAGGTAACTCTGGGTCTTCCATTCCTGTGGCGGTCCTCATGGGAGCCAGTTTCATCATAGCGCTTGATGGTTTTTACGATTGCACTTGAAGAAACTTTCAAAGTTCTTGACATTTTCCGTATTGACTGACCTTCATGTCTTAAATTAATGATGGCCTGTCATTTCTCTTTGCTTATTTGAGCTGTTCTTGCCTGATAACTGACACAGATATGGTGGTGTAGCAGAAAGATCAGAAGGATGTGAACCAAGAGGTTGTGAGTTTAAATCCCAGATGAGGACAAGCTGAATATGAATTACTATATAAATGAACATGCACAATGTATTCATGTATGCCAATGAGTGTCAAATATGTAAGTTGAAAACACTGCATTTTAAAAGCACTGTGTGTCCCTAACCTTGCCAAAAGACAAAGAGCTGTGAATGGATCAGTGGTTCACCAATCAGGGCCTTGATGGGCTCGGCAACAGGATTAAGGGGTGATGTGTAATGTACCATTTTATTTTGGGGAGAACATTTCTTTGGGATCGTAAGGTGACATCCTGACTGATACACAGAAATGTTCCTGCAACGTTCCCATGAAACATGTCTAGAGCATTAATATATTTTATTCTGAGAACATGGCAACCCTGTTCTGTGTATGTTTGGTGGGACATTGATGGAATATTGTCCTAATCCTCAGAAAACTGGACACAGAACTGTTTTTGCAACATTCCAATGAAACGTGTCTAGAACATGAATATCTTATATTTTGAGAACATATCAACCACGTTCTGGGTATGCTCTGTTTGACATTTAGAAAGTGTTCTAACTCTAACACCAAAACATGCTAAATAGGTTCTCATGAGGTTTTTGCTAACATACAATGTTCCCCTAACTAACGGAAAACTAGACACTCAAATATCTGGGGAACATTAAGGGTAACATTGCAAAAGCTTTCTCTTTCCCTAAAATTGTTAGCTGGGATGGGATCACAGCTGGGTGTGTGCGTGTGAGAGAGAGTTTGTGTATGTGTGTCTGTCTCTCTGTCTGTCAGTCCATCTGTCCATCTATCCATCTGCTTGTCTTTCCGTGTCTGTCTGTCTGTCAATCAGTCAATCAATCAGTCAATCAGTATTGTATTTGGTAGTGATGGGTACATCTGAAGAGACAGCATTGTCTGTTGTTGACCGTGGGGTAAAGACGATCTAGCGGTCTTTCTTTGAAAATGTCTTCCATGGGGCACGTGTGACAGTCATCAGCAGCTCTGGGTGACAGGCTCAGGTTGTGTACAGTCTGGCCCCCCGGTGGCTTGTTTAGGGCTGAGGGAGAGAGAAGGAGCTGAGCCTAGAGAGAACAGTAGGGGCTGTCTATCCACTCCAAGAAATAGAGGAAGGGACGGAGAGCGAGAAGGGGGTTAGAGATGCGGAATCGCTGGCTAGTTAGTGTTGTGACCCACTCTGTTGCAGAGAGAGCGAGGGAAATAGAAAGATAGGAGAGCAGAGAAAGAGTGGAAGTAAGTAAGCAAAGGCAAAGGCAGAGAAAAAAAGGAGCAAAGAGACACAAATTAGAGAAAGAGAGATAAAATAAGCGGAAAAGAAAGAGAGAGAGCACAGTAGGGCTTCACTATCCATGGAGACCAAGCCAAAAATACACCAGCTACCCCCGAGGGGGGCTCTAATCCTATTTCAGTAGAATGAGGAGAGGGGAGGGGGGCAACACACACACAGAGGCCTTGTTCAAACTTACTGAACACACAGAGAGAGAGAGAGAGAGAGGGTGGGGGGGAGAGGCTGTGTGTACATGCCTGTGTGAGTGTGTTTATTTGTGTTTGTTTGCTTGCTTGTGTGTGTGTGTTTGTGCATGCACATGTCTGTGTGTGCATGTGAAACAAATGAGTGCCAAAGTAAACCAACAACAATACCATCAATCGCTCCTATCCCTGACAGTCACCCTCTCTCCCTCCCTCTTCCCCCCAGGTTACTTACCCTCCATGGGGGTGTTGCTGTCGGGCCGGTTGGCAAACACCACATCCACATACTCCAGCTGCATCCTCTGTAGAGAGCTCCTCAGACCTGCGGGACAGAGAGAGAGGAAGATGGAGGGGGTGGGGGATAGAGGGAGAGAGATAGGCAGAGAGGGAGCAGGAGGGTGAGAGAGAGAGAGAGAGAGAGAGAGAGAGAGAGAGAGAGAGAAATTAGGATCTGGCTAAAAATACTTGAATCAGTTATAGAACCCATTGCCCTTTATGGTTGAGAGGTCTGGTGTTCGCTCACCAACCAAGAATTCACAAAATGGGACAAACACCAAATTGAGACTCTGCATGCAGAATTCTGCAAAAATATCCCCAGTGTACAATGTAAAACACCAAATAATGCATGCAGAGCAGAATTAGACCGATACCTGCTAATTATCAAAATCCAGAAATTCTACAACTACCTAAAAGGAAGCGATTCCCAAACCTTCCATAATAAAGCGATCACCTACAGAGAGATTAACCTGGAGAAGAGTCCCCTAAGCAAGCTGGTCCTGGGGCTCTGTTCACAAACAGACCCCACAGAGCCCCAGGACAGCAACACAATTAGATCCAACCAAATCATGAGAAAACAAAAAGAGAATTACTTGACACATTGGAAAGAATTAACAAAAAAAAAACAGAACAAACTAGAATACTATTTGGCCCTTAACAGAGAGTACACAGTGGCAGAATACCTGACCACTGTGACTGACCCAAACTTAAGGAAAGCTTCCACTATGTACAGACTCAGTGAGCATAGTCTTCCTATTGAGAAAGGCTGCTGTAGGCAGCTCAGGCTCTCAAGAGAAGACAGGCTATGTGCACACTGCCCACAAAATGAGGTGGAAACTGAACTGCACTTCCTAAACTCCTGCCAAATGTATGACCATATTAGAGACACATATTTCCCTCAGATTACACAGACCCACAAAGAATTCGAATAACAAATCCAATTTTGATAAACTCCTATATCTATTGGGTGAAATACCACAGTGTGCCATCACAGCAGCAAGATTTGTGACCTGTTGCCACAAGAAAAGGGCAACAAATGAAGAACAAACACCA
The DNA here is from genome assembly GCF_020615455.1 of Coregonus clupeaformis. NCBI lineage: Eukaryota > Metazoa > Chordata > Actinopteri > Salmoniformes > Salmonidae > Coregonus > Coregonus clupeaformis. Next base: position 18,964,877 of record NC_059205.1, read on the forward strand.
TTGTAAATACAACCCATATTTATGTTTATTTATTTTCCCTTTTGTACTTTAACTATTTGCACATAATATAATATTTGAAATGTCTTTATTCTTTTGGAACTTTTGTGTAATGTTTACTGTTATTTTTTGTCTATTTCACTTGCCATGCCAATAAAGCCCTTAAATTGAAATTTGAAATTGAGAGAGAGAGGTAAACACATGTTAGAAACCTGCAGTTACAGAAAACAACAAGCCACAGAGGATCTGAGGGAAGGTGAGGGAGACCTTTCCTCCACAGTCTCTCTCATCCTGTCAGATGAAGGCTTTGCTGTTTGAATCCTGAGAGGAGAGGAGAGAGGGATGAGGGGTGAGGGGGAGAGATGAATGGTATTGTGTCTGTCAGCTCAGCTCCATTCACAAACACTAAGAGGAGAGCAGACATAGATGAAAGGATGGAGAGAGGAGAGGATGGGAGAGAAGAGAGGATGGTACACAAGAAGACAGGAAAGGTGAAGAGAGGAGGTGTGTACCTGAGTGTGTACATCTGTGTGTTTGTAAGAGTGTGTTTATGGGTATATTGTATGAGTGTGTGTGTGCGTGTGTATATGTGTGTATATTTCTGTGACAGATTAATGCCAGTCATTAGAGTTATTCCTGTGAGGGAGTCATGCTCTCCCCCGTCACCATTCACACATCTTAATCCCTGTCCTGTCATCTACAGCCCGGTAATCCCAGGAACATTACACACATGCATGTACACTCGCATGCACGCGCACACACACTAATCTGAGTCTGCTCTGCCCTGCCATGACTTGCACATTTCTCTGTCTCAGCGATTTTGAAGGCTCTGAAGGGACTCTATTTTGAAGTGACTCACACACACTCACACGACTTGCACGTTTCTCCGTCTGACTGATTAAGTGGTCTTAAGGCTGTGAAGTGCCTCTATTTTTGGAGGTTAGAGAGAAGTGGATAGAAGGTGAATAAATAAAATGAATTCCTTTGGTGGATATTGGATAAAGGAGGAAACAAGCAAGGTCATGAACAAAGTCCTGTTTAAAAATCTGTTTAAATATTCTTTCAATCATTAAATAGAACCACCAAAAACCATCCTTGTCAAACACAAGTTTGCCTCACGAGTCCTCTATTCAAATCAAAATCAGATCAAATTGTATTTGTCACATGCGCCGAATAAAACAGGTGTAGACCTTACCGTGAAATGCTTACTTACAAACCCTTAACCAACAATGCAGTTCAAGAAATAGAGTTAAGAAAATATTTACTAAATAAACTAAAGTAAAAAATAAAATAAAAAGTAACACAATAAAGTAACAATAACGAGGCTGTATACAGGCGGTACCGGTACCGAGTCAATGTGCGGGGGTACAGGTTAGTCGAGGTAATATGTACATGTAGGTAGGGGTAAAGTGACTATGCATAGAAAATAAACAACGAGTAGCAGCAGTGTAAAAACAAATGGGGGGGGTTCAATGTAAATAGTGTGGGTGGCCATTTGATGAATTGTTCAGCAGTCTTATGGCTTGGGGGTAGAAGCTGTTAAGGAGCCTTTTGGACCTAGACTTGGTGCTCCGGAACCACTTGCCGTGCGGTAGCAGAGAGAACAGTCTATGACTTGGGTGACTGGAGTTTTTGACAATTTTTTGATGTGGACACCAAGGAACTTGAAACTCTCGACCCGCTCCACTACAGCCCAGTCGATGTGAATGGGGGCGTATTCGACCCTCCTTTTCCCGTAGTCCACGATCATCTTTCTTTTCTTTTTTTTAGGGGGTAGATCAGCTTTAATATTGCAGATAGGTTGTATTTTCCATCGATGTAATTGTCTGAATCATTTCCAATCCCCCATATATATTTTTGTAAATATATACAGTATATATACAGTATATATACAGTATATATACAGGGTACACATCTCAGGAGGGATTTTGTCCCACTCCTCTGCAGATCTTCTCCAAGTCATTAAGGCTTCGAGGCTGACGTTTGGCAACTCGAACCTTCAGCTCCCTCCACATATTTTCTATGAGATTAAGGTCTGGAGACTGGCTAGGCCACTCCAGGACCTTAATGTGCTTCTTCTTGAGCCACTCCTTTGTTGCCTTGGCCGTGTGTTTTGGGTCATTGTCATGCTGGAATACCCATCCACGACCCATTTTCAATGCCCTGGCTGAGGGAAGGAGGTTCTCACCCAAGATTTGACGATACATGGCCCCGTCCATCGTCCCTTTGATGCGGTGAAGTTGTCCTGTCCCCTTAGCAGAAAAACACCCCCAAAGCATAATGTTTCCACCTCCATGTTTGACGGTGGGGATGGTGTTCTTGGTGTCATAGGCAGCTCCATTTTGGTCTCATCTGACCACAACACTTTCACCCAGTTCTCCTCTGAATCATTCAGATGTTCATTGGCAAACTTCAGACGGGCATGTATATGTGCTTTCTTGAGCAGAGGGACCTTGCGGGCGCTGCAGGATTTCAGTCCTTCACGGTGTAGTGTGTTACCAATTGTTTTGTTGGTGACTATGGTCCCAGCTGCCTTGAGATCATTGACAAGATCCTCCCGTGTAGTTCTGGGCTGATTCCTCACCGTTCTCATGATCATTGCAACTCCACGAGGTGAGATCTTGCATGGAGCCCCAGGCCGAGAGAGATTGACAGTTCTTTTGTGTTTCTTCCATTTGCGAATAATCGCACCAATTGTTGTCACCTTCTCACCAAGCTGCTTGGCGATGGTCTTGTAGCCCATTCCAGCCTTGTGTAGGTCTACAATCTTGTCCCTGACATCCTTGGAGAGCTCTTTGGTCTTGGCCATGGTGGAGAGTTTGGAATCTGATTGATTGATTGCTTTTGTGGACAGGTGTCTTTTATACAGGTAACAAGCTATGATTAGGAGCACTCCCTTTAAGAGATGCAAAATATGACAAAGTCAATACTTTGTAAAGCCACCTTTTGCAGCAATTTCAGCTGCAAGTCTCTTGGGGTATGTCTCTATAAGCTTGGCACGTCTAGCCACTGGGATTTCTGCCCATTCTTCAAGGCAAAACTGCTCCAGCTCCTTCAAGTTGGATGGGTTCCGCTGGTGTACATGGAATCTTTAAGTCGTACCACAGATTCTCAGTTGGATTGAAGTCTGGGCTTTGACTAGGCCATTCCAAGACATTTAAATGTTTCCCCTTGAACCATTTGATTGTTGCTTTAGCAGTATGCTTAGGGTCATTGTCCTACTGGAAGGTGAACCTCCGTCCCAGTCTCAAATATCTGGAAGACTAAAACAGGTTTTCCTCAAGAATTTCCCTGTATTTAGCGCCATCCATCATTCCTTCAATTCTGACCAGTTTCCCAGCCCCTGCAGATGAAAAACATCCCTGCAGCATGATGCTGCCACCACCATGCTTCACTGTGGGGATGGTGTTCTCAGGGTGATAAGAGGTGTTGGGTTTGCGCCAGACATAGCGTTTTCCTTGGTGGCCAAAAAGCTCAATTTTAGTCTCATCTGACCAGAGTACCTTCTTCCATATGTTTGGGGAGTCTCCCACATGGCTTTTGGCGAACACCAAACGTGTTTGCTTATTTTTTTCTTTAAGCAATGCCATTTTTCTGGCCACTCTTCCGTAAAGCCCAGCTCTGTGGAGTGTACGGCTTAAAGTGGCCCTATGGACAGATACTCCAATCTCCGGTGTGGAGCTTTGCAGCTCCTTCAGGGTTATCTTTGGTCTCTTTGTTGCCTCTCGGATTAATGCCCTCCTTGCCTGGTCTGTGAGTTTTGGTGGGTGGCACTCTCTCGGCAGGTTTGTTGTGGTGCCATATTCTTTCCATTTTTAAATAATGGATTTAATGGTGCTCCGTGGGATGTTCAAAGGTTCGGATATTGTTTTATGACCCAACCCTGATCTGCACTGCTCCACAACCTTGTCCCCGACCTGTTTGGAGAGCTCCTTGGTCTTCATGGTGCCGCTTGCTTGGTGGTGCTCCTTGCTTAGTGGTGTTGCAGACTCTGGGGCCTTTCAGAACAGCTGTATATATACTAAGATCATGTGACAGATCATGTGACACTAGATTGCACACAGGTGGACTTTATTTAACTAATTATGTGACCTCTGAAGGTAATTGGTTGCACCAGATCTTATTTAGGGGCTTCATAGCACCACTTTTCCATGATTAATTTTTTTTGAATTTTTTGAAACAAGTTCTTTTTTTCATTTCACTTCACCAATTTGGACTATTGTGTATGTCCATTACATGAAATCCAAATAAAAATCAATTTAAAATACAGGTTGTAGTGCAACAAAATAGGAAAAATGCCAAGGGAGATGAATACTTCTGCAAGGCACAGTATCTTGTTTTTATTAGTCCCACCCTTCAGCTCCCTTCAACTCCTCCCATCTATCTCTTAACACCATCCATATTGGATTTATTTTTGCCATATATTTTTCAACTGTGCCGTGATGCTTCACAAAAGTTCTGATCCTTTCAATTCGCATAGTTTCTATAGATTGTAAATTACAGATAAACATTTTTGCTAAAAGTATTATTATATTATTGATCGATTGACTATGACTTTTCAAATCACCCAGTATTGCTATCTGCAGCGTTAGCTCCAGGTATATGTTTTTCCTGGACCTGTGACCAAAAACAAGCTACATATGGACAGTACCAAAATAAATGATCTCTTCGCAGCAACATCTGCAGAGCTGGGAATGTTGTATCCCCCATACAGTGGGGAGAACAAGTATTTGATACACTGCCGATTTTGCAGGTTTTCCTACTTACAAAGCATGTAGAGGTCTGTAATTTTTATCATAGGTACACTTCAACTGTGAGAGACGGAATCGAAAACAAAGATCCAGGAAATCACATTGTATGATTTTTAAGTAATTAATTTGCATTTTATTGCATGACATAAGTATTTGATACATCAGAAAAGCAGAACTTAATATTTGGTACAGAAACCCTTGTTTGCAATTACAGAGATCATACGTTTCCTGTAGGTCTTGACCAGGTTTGCACACACTGCAGCAGGGATTTTGGCCCACTCCTCCATACAGACCTTCTCCAGATCCTTCAGGTTTCGGGGCTGTCGCTGGGCAATATGGACTTTCAGCTCCCTCCAAAGATTTTCTATTGGGTTCAGGTCTGGAGACTGGCTAGGCCACTCCAGGACCTTGAGATGCTTCAACTCCTTAGTTGCCCTGGCTGTGTGTTTAGGGTCGTTGTCATGCTGGAAGACCCAGCCACGACCCATCTTCAATGCTCTTACTGAGGGAAGGAGGTTGTTGGCCAAGATCTCGCGATACATGTCCCCATCCATCCTCCCCTCAATACGGTGCAGTCGTCCTGTCCCCTTTGCAGAAAAGCATCCAAAAAGAATGATGTTTCCACCTCCATGCTTCACGGTTGGGATGGTGTTCTTGTGGTTGTACTCATCCTTCTTCTTCCTCCAAACACGGCGAGTGGAGTTTAGACCAAAAAGCTCAATTTTTGTCTCATCAGACCACATGACCTTCTCCCATTCCTCCTCTGGATCATCCAGATGGTCATTGGCAAACTTCAGAATGGCCTGGACATGCGCTGGCTTGAGCAGGGGGACCTTGCGTGCGCTGCAGGATTTTAATCCATGACGGCGTAGTGTGTTACTAATGGTTTTCTTTGAGACTGTGGTCCCAGCTCTCTTCAGGTCATTGACCAGGTCCTGCCATGTAGTTCTGGGCTGATCCCTCACCTTCCTCATGATCATTGATGCCCCACGAGGTGAGATCTTGCATGGAGCCCCAGACCGAGGGTGATTGACCGTCATCTTGAACTTCTTCCATTTTCTAATAATTGCGCCAACAGTTGTTGCCTTCTCACCAAGCTGCTTGCCTATTGTCCTGTAGCCCATCCCAGCCTTGTGCAGGTCTACAATTTCATCCCTGATGTCCTTACACAGCTCTCTGGTCTTGGCCATTGTGGAAGGGTTGGAGTCTGTTTGATTGAGTGTGTGGACAGGTGTCTTTTATACAGGTAATGAGTTCAAACAGGTGCAGTTAATACAGGTAATGAGTGGAGAACAGGAGGGCATCTTAAAGAAAAACTAACAGGTCTGTGAGAGCCGAAACTCTTACTGGTTGGTAGGTGATCAAATACTTATGTCATGCAATAAAATGCAAATTCATTACTTAAAAATGATACAATGTGATTTTCTGGATTTTTGTTTTAGATTCCGTCTCTCACAGTTGAAGTGTACCTATGATAAAAATTACAGACCTCTACATGCTTTGTAAGTAGGAAAACCTGCAAAATCGGCAGTGTATCAAATACTTGTTCTCCCCACTTCTCCTTACTTTTTCCCCCTTCCACTTGCCTCTTCCATTTTTGCGGTAATGCTGCAATTAGTTGGTTGTAAGTTTTGGATAGAGCAGACATTTCCATATATTTTTGTTAGCTGCATGTGTGACATAACTCCACCAGTCCTATTTATGATATCATTTACAAAGATTATACTTAAAAAAAAAAAATTATAATGTTTTTTTTATCAATTAGTGTATTTGAGTTTAACCACAATATTTGTTTTATTGTATGTTCTGTATTTTCTGGTGGATTCAATTGAAATTGCAACCAACTTTCTATGGCTTGTTTTATGAATATCGATAATTTGGAGATTATTTTGTTTTCAAATAACTGAAAGTGAGAGGTTGTAATCTGAATAAAGGGAAAAAGGCCTTTCTTGAACATGGTGTGAGACATTCTTACTAATTTGCTAGACAACCATTTCGGATTTAAGTATAACTTTTGTATGATTGATGCCTTTAGTGAGAGTGTCACGCCTGCTCCCGCTCCCCCTACCTGGCACTCGAGGGCGCCAGGCTGCCCACCATTACGCACACCTGTCACCATAGTTACGCACATCAGCGCTTCATTGAACTCACCAGGACTTCATTACTGCTTAATTACCTCCCCTATATCTGTCTGTTCCTCAGTTTGACCCCCGTGTCTGCATTGGTGTTGTTTTGTTTCTCTCATCCAGATGCTGGTCTTGCTTTGTTTCATTATTAAATCATAATTAAATCCTCACCCTGTACTTGCTTCCTGTATCCCAGTGTCTGTCGTTACAGAATGCAGACACCACAATTGGAAGCATCTTGGAGTTTTTTTTGTATTTTTGTTGGTGACGTCGGGTCCGTGTGCCGCTGCCGAAGCAACCGGGGACGCCTCAGCGAGCTCGTCATGCTCCCATGCCTCAGCTGGCTCGAGAGGCTCACAAGCCTCGGTTGACTCGGCAGGCTCTCACCCCACGCCTCAGCCGGCTCGTCAGGCTCCCACGCCTCAGCCGGCTCATCAGGCTCCCACGCCTCAGCCGGCTCGTCAGGCTCCCACGCCTCAGCCGGCTCGTCAGGCTCCCACGCCTCAGCCAGCTCGTCAGGTTTCCACGCCTCAGCCGGCTGTCAGGCTTCCACGTCTCAGCCGGCTCATCAGGCTCCCACGCCTTGGCCGGCCCGTCAGTCTCGACAGGTCCCGCTCCTCGGCCGGCTCGTGAGGCTCCCATGCCACGGCTGGCCCATCAGGTTCGAAATGTTCCGGGTGGCGTCCCTAGAGGGGGGGTTACTGTCACGCCTGCTCCCGCTCCCCCTCCCTGGCGCTCGAGGGCGCCAGACTGCCCATCATTACGCACACCTGTCACCATCGTTACGCGCATCAGCGCTTCATTGGACTCACCAGGACTTCATCACTGCTTAATTACCTCACCTATATCTGTCTGTTCCTCAGTTTGATCCCCGAGTCTGCATTGATGTTGTTTTGTTTCTCTCATCCAGATGGTGTTCTTGCTTTGTTTCATGTCTATTTATTATTAAATCCTCACCCTGTACTTGCTTCCTGTCTCCCAGCGTCTGTCGTTACAGAGAGGTCTAATGCTTTAATATTTAATCATTTCTGCCCTCCGAATTCATATTCATTATATAAATAGGCCCTTTTAATTTTGTCTGGCTTGCCATTCCAAATAAAATTGAATCTTTTTTTGCAAATATAATTTAAAAAACAGGTCGCTAGGTGTAGTCAAGACCATAAACAAATAGGTGAACTGGGATATGACAAGAGTTAATCAGGGTGATTTTTCCACAAATAGACAGGTATTTTCCTTTCCATGGTAGCAAGATCGTATCTATTTTTGCTAACTTTCCAATAAAACGTATTGGAGTGAGATCAAATCAAATCAAATTTTATTTGTCACATGCGCCAAATACAACAGGTGTAGACCTTACTGTGAAATGCTTACTTACAAGCCCTTAACCAACAATGCAGTTCAAGAAAAGATTTACTAAATAAACTAAAGTAAAAAAATTAAAAGTAACACAATAAAATTACATAACAATAACAAGGCTATATACAGGGGGTACAGGTACCGAGTCAATGTGCGGGGTACAGGTTAGTTGAGGTAATTTGTACATGTAGATAGGGGTAAAGTGGCTATGCATAGATAAACAGCAAGTAGCAGCAGTGTAAAAACAAAGGGGGGGGTCAATGTAAATAGTCCGGGTGGCCATTTGATTAATTGTTCAGCAGTCTTATAGCTTGGGGGTAGAAGCTGTTAAGGAGCCTTTTGGACCTAGACTTGGCGCTCTGGTACCGCTTGTCGTACGGTAGCAGAGAGAACAGTATTGGGCCATACGCACTACCCTCTGTAGCGCCTTACGGTCAGATGCCGAGCAGTTGCCATACCAGGCAGTGATGCAACCAGTCAGGATGCTCTCGATGGGATGAGTTGGATTTGTTTAACACTTTTTTGGTTACTACATGATTCCATATGTGTTATTTCATAGTTTTCAAATCACCTGTACTGAGCTCGCCTTCTGGATGATAGCGGTGTGAACAGGCAGTGGCTCGGGTGGTTGATGTCCTTGATGATCTTTTTGGCCTTCCTGTGACATCGGGTGCTGTAGGTGTCCTGGAGGGTTGGTAGTTTGCCCCCGGTAATACATTGTGCAGACCGCACCACCCTCTGAAGAACCTTGCGGTTGCGGGCGGTGCAGTTGTCGTACCAGGTGGTGATACAGCCCGAGAGCATGCTCTCAATTATGCATCTGTAAAAGTTTGTGAGGGTTTTAGGTGCCAAGCCACATTTATTTAGCCTCCTGAGGTTGAAGATGCTCTGTTGCGCCTTCTTCACCACACTGTCTGTGTGGTAGGTCCATTTCAGTTTGTCATTTTTTACATTTTAGTCATTTAGCAGACGCTCTTATCCAGAGCGACTTACTGTTAGTGAGTGCATACATTTTTTTTTTTTATACTGGCCCCCCGTGGGAATCGAACCCACAACCCTGGCGTTGCAAGCGCCATGCTCTACCAACTGAGCTACACAGGACTACACGGGTCTACTTGTCAGTGATGTGTACGCCAAGGAACTTGAAGCTTTCCACCTTCTCCACTGAGGTCCTGTCGATGTGCACCCTATGCTGTTTCCTGAAGTGTACGATCATCTCCTTTGTTTTGTTGACGTTGAGTGAGAGGTTATTTTCCTGGCACCACACTCCCAGAGCCCTCACCTCCACCCTGTAGGCTGTCTTGTCATTGTTGGTAATCAAGCCTACTACTGTTGTGTCGTCTGTAAACTTGATGATTGAGATGGAGGCGTGCTTGGCCACACAGTCATAGGTGAACAGGGAGTACAGGAGTGGGCTGAGCACGCACCCTTGTGGGGCCCCAGTGTTGAGGTTCAGTGAAGTGGAGGTGTTGTTTCCTATTTTGATGTCTTCACTATTATTCTACAATGTAGAAAATAGTAAAAATTAAGTCACCAACAAACTATCATGGTCAAAACACACCAAGACAGTCGTGAAAAGGGGGTATGAGGAGGAATATCACCGCCTCGTGAAGAGCTGGAGGCAGCTGCAGCCGAGAGGAGGTGGTATGAAGAGGGAAGCGCTGAGTCGAGGCTGGAAGCCCGTGGTTACTCCCAAAAAATTTTGGGGGGCACATGGCAGGCGCCTGGGCAGCAGGAGGCTGCCACAGGTAGAGCTGGAGAGAAGGCTATCGGATTACGGGAGCCATTGGCGAGTAGAGGGAGGAAGTTGTTGTGGCACGGCATGAGAGACTGAAGTGTGTTCCCAGTCTGGTCCGGTCGGTTCTGATCCCCAGTTAAGGCCAGTGGTGGGTGTTCCCGGTGACGGACCGGGTCTGTTCCTACCCACGCACCAGGTCCACGATGTAAGGCGTCGCCAGCCGGCCAGAGTCTGCCGTCTGCCCTAGGGCGTCTGAACTGCCCGTCTGCCAAGGCGCTGCATAAGCCGCCCGTCTGTACTGAGCCTGCAAAGCCGTCCGTCTGCCATGAGCCTTCCAGAGCCGTCCGCCAGACAGAATCATACACCTGCTATGGAATCAGCAGGAGCCGACGCAGCCTATGCTGGACTGGAGGCTCGGGTTCGTGACCGGCAGGAGCGGCTCATGCGGATGGGAGCCGTCCTGCTGGAGGTGATGACTGCAATCCGAGGCTGGGGTCCGCCTCCACCGCTAGCCGCCCAGCCAGCACCGTTAGAAGCCATGAGCAGCCAGATCCGTCAGCCAGCCAAGCGAGCAGCCAGATCTGTCAGCCAGCCATGAGCAGCCAGATCTGTCAACCAGCCATGAGCAGCGATCCGTCAGCCAGCCGCGAGCAGCCAGACCCGTCCAGCCAGCCACGAGCAGCCAGATCCGTCAGCCAGCCATGAGCAGCCAGATCCGTCAGCCAGCCATGAGCAGCCGGATCCGTCAGCTAGCCATGAGCAGCCAGATCCGTCAGCCAGCCATGAGCAGCCAGATCCGTCAGCCAGCCACGAGCAGCCAGATCCGTCAGCCAGCCATGAGAGCAGCCAGACCCGTCAGCCAGCCATGAGCAACCAGATCCGTCCAGCCAGCCATGAGCAGCCAGATCCGTCAGCCAGCCACGAGCAGCCAGATCCGTCAGCTAGCCATGAGCAGCCAGATCGTCAGCCAGCCATGAGCAGCCAGATCCGTCAGCCAGCCGCGAGCAGGAGATCCGTCAGCCAGCCATGAGCAGCCAGATCCGTCAGCCAGCCATGAGCAGCCAGATCCGTCAGCCAGCCATGAGCAGCCAGATCCGTCAGCCAGCCATGAGCAGCCAGATCCGTCAGCCAGCCCGAGCAGCCAGATCCGTCAGCCAGCCATGAGCAGCCAGATCCGTCAGCCAGCCATGAGCAGCCAGATCCGTCAGCCAGCCATGAGCAGCCAGATCCGTCAGCCAGCCACGAGCAGCCAGATCCGTCATCCAGCCAGGATTCGCCAGAGCCGTCGAGCCAGGATCCGCCAGAGCCGTCCAGACAGGATCAGCCAGGGAGCCTTCCCAGACAGGATCAGCCAGAGCCTTCCGCCAGACAGGATCAGCCAGAGCCTTCCGCCAGACAGGATCAGCCAGAGCCTTCCGCCAGACAGGATCAGCCAGAGCCTTCGCCAGACAGGGATCCGCCAGAGCCGTCCAGCCAGGATCCGCCAGAGCCGTCCAGCCAGGATCCGCCAGAGCCGTTCAGCCAGGATCCGCCAGAGCCGTCAGCCGGATCCGCCAGAGCGCCCAGCCGGGATCGCCAGAGCCGTCCAGCCGGGATCCGCCAGAGCCGTCCAGCCGGGATCCGCCAGAGCCGTCCAGCCGGGATCCGCTAGGAGCCGCCAGCCGGGATCCGCCAGAGCCTTTCCAGCCGGGATCCGCCAGAGCCGTCCAGCCGGGATCCGTCAGAGCCGTCCAGCCGGGATCCGTCAGAGCCGTCCAGCCGGGATCCGTCAGAGCCGTCCCAGCGGGATCCGCCAGAGCCTTCCAGCCGGGATCCGCCAGAGCCGTCCCAGCCGGGATCCGCCAGAGCCTCCAGCCGGGATCCGCCAGAGCCGTCCAGCCGGGATCCGCCAGAGCCGTCCAGCCGGGATCCGCCAGAGCCTTCCAGCCAGGATCCGCCAGAGCCGTCCAGCCGGGATCCGTCAGAGCCGTCCCAGCCGGGATCCGCCAGAGCCGTCCAGCCGGGATCCGCCAGAGCCGTCCAGCCGGGATCCGCCAGAGCCGTCCCAGCCGGGATCCGCCAGAGCCGTCCAGCCAGGATCCACGCACCAAGCCAGGGGCGCGTGTCGTCAGTCCGGTTCCGGCCAGCGGGGCTGAGACAGGCCCAGGGGTACTTTGGGGGGTTGGAGAGGAAGTGGGGGAGGAAGCCCGGAGCCGGAGCCTCCGCCGAGGAGGGAATGCCCACCCAGCCCCCCCTGTTTGCTTGTAGTTAGGCGCGGTCGCAGTCCGCGCCTTTGGGTACTGTCACACTCTGGTTCTAGGACTGTGTGTTAGAGCCAGGGTGTATCTCATTTGGTGGTGTTGGGGTTGGGTGAGTTTCATTTTGTTTGTGTTTAGTGGTGATTGGTCAATGACTCCCAATCGGAGGTAACGAGTGTCAGCTGTCGGCTCGTTATCTCTGATTGGGAGCCATATATATACTGTTGTGGTTCTTTGTTGCTGTTAGTAGTATTCTGTATAGAACTTCACGGATCGTCATTTGTTGTTTTTTCTTCGTGGTTGCTTTAAGTAAATAAAGTCATCATGTTCACTCGCAACGCTGCGCATTGGTCTCCTCCTTCAGACGATCGTGACAACGACAAAGCCTATTCCCCTTCAGGAGACTGAAAAGATTTGCATGGGTCCTGGTATGGCAACTGCTCAGCCTCCGACCGCAAGGCACTACAGAGGGTAGTGCGTACGGCCCAGTACATCACTGGGGCCAAGCTTCCTGCCATCCAGGACCTCTATACCAGGCGGTGTCAGAGGAAGGCCCTAAAAATGGTCAAATACTCCTCTTTTACGCTGCTGCTACTCTGTTTATTATCTATGCATAGTCACTTTAACTCTACCCACATGGACATATTACCTCAATTACCTCGAATAACCGGTGCCCCCGCACATTGACTCTGTACCGGTACCCCCTGTATAATGCCTCCCTACTGTTATTTCATTTTACTGCTGCTCTTTAATTTTTTACTTATATATATTTTTCTTAAAACTGCATTGTTTGTTAAGGGCTTGTAAGTAAGCATTTCACTCAAAGGTCTACACCTGTTGTATTCGGCGCATGTGGCAAATAAAATTTGATTTGATTTGATTTGACAATAGCACAATTGGTTAGGAGCCCGTAAAACGGCAGCCATCCCTTCCGGTTGAGATTGCGTCATCTGTGTATCTGTTGGGACATTTTGCGAATTGGAGTGGCTCTAGGGTTTCCGGGATGATGGTGTTGATGTGAGCCATGACCAGCCTTTCAAAGCAGTTCAAATCAAATCAAATCAAATCAAATTTTATTGGTCACATGCGCCGAATACAACAGGTGCAGACATTACAGTGAAATGCTTACTTACAGCCCTTAACCAACAGTGCATTTATTTTTAACAAAAAAAGTAAAAATAAAACAACAACAAAAAAAGTGTTGAGAATAAAGTGACAGTAGGTAGGCTATATATACAGGGGGGTACCGTTGCAGAGTCAATGTGCGGGGGCACCGGCTAGTTGAGGTAGTTGAGGTAATATGTACATGTGGGTAGAGTTAAAGTGACTATACATAAATACTTAACAGAGTAGCAGCAGCGTAAAAAGGATGGGGTGGGGGGGCAGTGCAAATAGTCCGGGTAGCCATGATTAGCTGTTCAGGAGTCTTATGGCTTGGGGGTAGAAGCTGTTGAGAAGTCTTTTGGACCTAGACTTGGCACTCCGGTACCGCTTGCCGTGCGGTAGCAGAGAGAACAGTCTATGACTAGGGTGGCTGGAGTCTTTGACAATTTTGAGGGCCTTCCTCTGACACCGCCTGGTATAGAGGTCCTGGATGGCAGGAAGCTTGGCCCCAGTGATGTACTGGGCCGTACGCACTACCCTCTGTAGTGCCTTGCGGTCGGAGGCCAAGCAGTTGCCATACCAGGCGGTGATGCAACCAGTCAGGATGCTCTCGATGGTGCAGCTGTAGAATTTTTGAGGATCTGAGGACCCATGCCAAATCTTTTCAGTCTCCTGAGGGGGAATAGGCTTTGTCGTGCCCTCTTCACGACTGTCTTGGTGTGTTTGGACCATGATAGTTCGTTGGTGATGTGGACACCAAGGAACTTGAAGCTCTCAACCTGTTCCACTACAGCCCCGTCGATGAGAATGGGGGCGTGCTCAGTCCTTTTTTTTCCTGTAGTCCACAATCATCTCCTTTGTCTTGGTCACGTTGAGGGAGAGGTTGTTGTCCTGGCACCACACGGCCAGGTCTCTGACCTCCTCCCTATAGTTCATGGCTACCGACGTGAGTGCTACGGGGCGGTAGTCATTTAGGCAGGTTACCTTAGCTTTTTTGGGCACAGTGACTACGGTGGTCTGCTTGAAACATGTGGGTATTACAGACTCGGTCAGGGAGAGGTTGAAAATGTCAGTGAAGACACTTGACAGTCTTAGTCTCAATCTTAGTCCTGTATTGACGCTTTGCCTTTTTGATGGTTCGTCGGAGGGCATAGTGGGATTTCTTGTAAGCGTCCAGATTAGTGTCCCGCTCCTTGAAAGCGGCAGCTCCAATCTTTAGATCGATGCCGATGTTGCCTGTAATCCATGGCTTCTGGTTGGGATATATACGTACAGTCACTGGGGGGGGGGGGCGTCATCGATGCACTTATTAATGAAGCCGGTGACTGAGGTGTTATACTCCTCAATGCCGTTGGATGAACATATTCCAGTCTGTGCTAGCAAAACAGTCCTGTAGCGCAGCACTTCCGTATAGTCACTTGTACTTCCTGCTTTAGTTTTTGCTTGTAAGCAGGAATCAGGAGGATAGAATTATGGTCAGATTTGCCTAATGGAGGGTGAAGGAGAGCTTTGTATGTGTCTCTGTGTGTGGAGTAAAGGTGGTCTAGAGTTTTTATTCCTCTGGTTGCACATGTGACATGCTGGTAAAACGGATTTAAGTTTGCCTGCATTAAAGTCCGCGGCCACTAGGAGCGCCACGTCTGGATGAGCATTTTCCTGTTTGCTTATGGCCTAATACAGCTCGTTGAGTGCGGTCTTAGTGCCATCATCGGTTTGTGGTGGTAAATAGACGGACACGAAAAATGTAGATAGTGTGGTCTACAGCTTATCATGAGGTACTCTACCTCAGGCGAGCAATACTTTGCGACTTCCTTAATATTAGACATCGCGCACCAGCTGTGACAAATTGACACACACCACCACCCCTCGTCTTACCGGACGTATTAGTTCTGTCCTGCCGATGCACGGAAAACCCAGGCAACTGTATATTATCCATGTCATCGTTCAGCCACGACTCGGTGAAACATAAGATATTAACGTTTTTAATGTCCCGTTGGTAGGATAGTCTCGAACGGAGCTCATCCAGTTTATTCTCCAGTGATTGGACGTTTGCCAATAGAATGGATGGTAGAGGCTGGTTACCCACTCGCCGACAAATTCTCACTAGGCACCCCGATCTCCGCCCCCTTTTCTTCATGCCAATGACTGGGATTTGGGCCTGGTCTTGGAGAAACAGTATATCCTTCGCGTCGGACTCATTAAAGAAAAAATCTTCGTCCAGTTCGAGGTGAGTAATCGCTGTTCTGATATCCAGAAGCTTTTTTCAGTCATAAGAGACGGTAGCAGCAACATTATGTACAAAATAGGTTACAAACAATGCGAACAAAACACACAAAATAACACAGTTGGTTAGGAGCCCGTAAAACGGCAGCCATCCCCTCCGGCGCCATTATTACTCTTGACTATTGATTAACAAGTTTAGACATCCATCATAGATATGAATACTGTCATCAACTGTCTTTCTCTGCCAAATATCGATTATCTTGAGGTGACACCGCCACACCTGCCAATGCCCTTCAAAAAATGCTGTGAAAACTGTCTCTTTTAGACAATCAGATGCTGCATCGATTAGCTAGCAGTGACATCCACATCAACAGTTTTAATAGGTTGTCAACAACTGTCTCTCAGCCAAACGTGTGCTTCATCAGTTAGCATGCGGTGACATCCACCACATTATGGTGACACAGGCGCTTTGCCTCAATCTATCTTCCAGACAGGACAGCTGAGCCCAACTAATTGGTTATGCTCTCTTTCTCTCCCTCCCTTTGTTCTCACTTTCTCTCACTTTATATTGCCCGCTCTCTTCCTCTCTCTCTCTCTCTCCTCTATCTCTATCTCTCTCACTCCCTCCCTCCCTCTCTCTCTCTCTCGCTCTCTCTCTCTCTCCCCCCTTCTCCCCATTCTTTCTCTCTCCTAGTAAACATATTATTCTGTTAGAAGCTGATATGAATGTTTACACTATATGAGAGTGCTGAGTCACTGCAGGAGGTGCAGGCACTGTGCTGTGGACGGGACGTTGTTGGGCTGGATCAGGAAATTGGATTGGGGGTAGCGTGCGTATAAACACTGAGTCTGGGTGTCAGGTTAAGTTGTGTAATACCCCAAAAACTGTAAAATAGGAGACTTGATGGACTGAAAGGGGAAACAAGGAAAGGTAAGGTGGGAGACGGCAGGAGAGGAGAGAAGAGGAGATGGCAGGGCAGGGCAGGAGAGGAGAGGAGAGGAAAATAAAAGGAATGTAAGGAGAGAAAAGAACAGGAGGGGACAGGACACAAGGGTATGGGTAGAGGGGTCCAGAGGGACTTTGAGTGCTCATGTCCAAAGTCTATCATATCAAATTACAAATGAACCAACTCAAGACCCAGAGACATCCGACCCTGAGTGGTAGTAGAGACATACAGGTACTTCAAAAGAGGAGGTCAAGTTCAACTGAGCACACTGGAGGAAATCAATCGCAAGCAAGAGGGAAAAGAGAGAAAATAAAAAGTGATGTGGATATGAAAAGGAGGCGATTATAGAGGTGAACTGGGGCATGGAGTGATGGGGTGATGTGGAGGACAAGACCGTAGGAAGAGGAGGAGAGGAAATCAGACACTTTACCTTCAATGATGTGCTTTCTGTTGAGTCCTCTCTCTGTCTCCGCTCTGGAAAAGAACACAGAAGTTAATATACACACATACACACACAGAAAAGTATACACAAAATGGCACACACCAGTGCACGCACACACACACACAAACACACAGCGAAATACATACAGACACACAGATACACAGTGACTAGAGCGTTGAACTTGTCCCACCAGCCTCTAACAAGCTGTATACAAATCAATAAATAGACTAGAGACACAAACACAAATGGCTCTGGGAAGTGTCGGTAGCGACAAAACAAACTTTACCGTCTGTTTGTCAGTGTTGAAAATACAATGCCCTGTAATCTGTCATTGTGGATGTCTGATTCAATGACAAACTGTCAGAGACATCATCCTCATCTACCCATCCCTCCCCCATTACCATCCATCTTCTCTCTTTCTCTTTCTTGACCCCCTCTCTCTCGTCCTCCCTTCACTCCTCTCTTCGTCTTTCTCCTTTCTTCATGCTCACCCGCCTTTCTTTTTATAATATACTGTATAATAATATTTAACAGACGCTTTTAGCCAAAGCAACTTACAGTAATGCTTGAATACATTTTACACATGGGTGGCCCCAGCAGGAGTCAAACCCACAACCTTTGGTGTTGGAAGTGCCATGCTCTGATGACTGAGCCACACAGCCTCTCTTTTCTTGCTCTGAGAGGTGGGGACTGATATTCCAGGCACACAGAGAACCGTAGCGCGGGGCTGAGTCATCCTGGTTCTCTGTCTGTGTTATTCTCTCTTATGTTATCGTCTCCCCCAGCTGTGTGTGTGTCTGTTCAGATACGCAGAGGTTCGTCGGGCCCCTAACAGACTGCCAGGCTGGTTGTTGATCATGGCTCCCTTCCTCTCGCTCTCTCGCTCTCTCTTTTATCTGGTCCACAGTGAAGCGGGCTGTGTCACCACAGAACCACTCTGATACTTCAAAGATAGAGCTGGTACCCTATTCGCTACATATTACTGTGTGCTACTTTTGAACTGAGTATGTGCACAAATCTTAGACACCCTCTTTCATCATAGTGGACATCTAGCCTTTTGTGGCTCTGGTGCACTGTAAAGGGAAGAGAGTTTCAGTTGAGATTTGACCTGCAGACACTGCAGAGTCAGTAGCAGGCACAGGTCCGACTCCGACCTGACCAATGATCTAGATCCTCGTTAGGAACCTCAAATAGACATGATATGTCTAATGATGAGAAAATGAACAGGTTAGAGCTCTGATGGATGACCCTGTTCAACTTCTGTCAGACAGAACTCAGACAAAACTCAGACAGAACTCAGACAGAACTCAGACAGTATACGGTATAGGACAGCCTCAGTACAGACCGTTCAAAGATCAACAGTACTCAGTTTGTCAATGGAAGCAGTTCTGAAACCCTCACCAGTTTTGCATAGTCAACACTTATTTTCCATCCTATTTCACGCACTTCAGAATCACATTGGCGTGGTGCTCAGAATGTCTGAGGAGGCACATACTTACTTTCCTCCCCAGTAGAGCTTGGTGGTGATCACCAGACTCGATCTCCTACATAAAGACAAAGAGAGAGAGATCAGCCAGCCAGCCAGGCAGACAGACAGACAGAGATCAGACAGCCAGATAGAGATCAGACAGACAGACCGACGGACAGACCGAAGGACAGAAAGAGAGAGAAATGAGACGGACAAATAGAGGGAACGATAGACACTAGAAAGACATGGACATCCTTATCCATATCCTTATGAATATCAATAGCCTTATGGTATGTCAATACTGTAGGGGAGTCAACAGTATAGATCCTTTAGCTTTTTATACATGGTGTTCAAGTATGAAGAAAATTATTCTGGGACACTTTCTCTGAACTTTGATAGGATACAATGTAGAGTCAAATCCCCATCGCTTGACTGTTTAATGTTTAATATTTAACACCCAGAGTTGCAGTCGGAGGCAGTGAACCGACGTGAACTGAAGAACTGGAGAGTGAAGACTTTATGATTGGAAATGTACAGTGGAGAAATTAAGCAGCATAAATGTATAAGATCAATATGTGCTGATAGCCCAGGCCTGGCCGCCTACCAGCCTACCAGCCTACCAGCCTTTGCATAGCCAAGAACACTCAACCAGAGAGGACATAACTTTCCTCTGATTGCCATGGTTACTGCTGGAGACCTAGTTAGCTGTTGGGTGGATGGGTTATATTGGTGATGGAACTGAGATAAAGCTGTGGTTTGATTAACGGTAGATTAGCATTTGTTAGCTGGCCCCGTCTATCTCACTCACCCACTCACACACACACACAAACACACTTAAAATATGATACATACCTCCAGCACTTTTTCTTGATGATGTTCCCCAGGATTATCTCAGCTCTGTAATAAAGCAGAGATATTAACTCTGAGGGTGTGTGTGTGCGTGCGTGTATGCATTGAGGTGTGTATGTGTCTTATCTTTCTGCCTAAGATCTGAACCACATAGCTCTGATTAAAACCTGAATGACTGATACATTCTGGATACAGCATGTGGAGTCACACATACAGTGAGGGAAAAAAGTATTTGATCCCCTGCTGATTTTGTACGTTTGCCCACTGACAAAGAAATGATCAGTCTATAATTTTAATGGTAGGTTTATTTGAACAGTGAGAGACAGAATGACAACAACAAAAATCCAGAAAAACGCATGTCAAAAATGTTATAAATTGATTTGCATTTTAATGAGGGAAATAAGTATTTGACCCCCTCTCAATCAGAAAGATTTCTGGCTCCCAGGTGTCTTTTATACAGCTAACGAGCTGAGATTAGGAGCACACTCTTAAAGGGAGTGCTCCTAATCTCAGTTTGTTACCTGTATAAAAGACACCTGTCCACAGAAGCGATCAATCAATCAGATTCCAAACTCTCCACCATGGCCAAGACCAAAGAGCTCTCCAATTATGTCAGGGACAAGATTGTAGACCTACACAAGGCTGGAATGGGCTACAAAATCATTGCCAAGCAGCTTGGTGAGAAGGTGACAACAGTTGGTGCGATTATTCGCAAATGGAAGAAACACAAAAGACCTGTCAATCTCCCTTGGCCTGGGGCTCCATGCAAGGTCTCACCTCGTGGAGTTGCAATGATCATGAGAACGGTGAGGAATCAGGCCAGAACTACACGGGAGGATCTTGTCAATGATCTCAAGGCAGTTGGGAACATAGTCACCAAGAAAACAATTGGTAACACACTACGCCGTAAAGGACTGAAATCCTGCAGCGCCCGCAAGGTCCCCCTGCTCAAGAAAGCACATATACAAGGCCGTCTGAAGTTTGCCAATGAACATCTGAATGATTCAGAGGAGAACTGGGTGAAAGTGGTCAGATGAGACCAAAATGGAGCTCTTTGGCATCAACTCAACTCGCCGTGTTTGGAGGAGGAGGAATGCTGCCTATGACCCCAAGAACACCATCCCCACCGTCAAACATGGAGGTGGAAACATTATGCTTTGGGGGTGTTTTTCTGCTAAGGGGACAGGACAACTTCACTGCATCAAAGGGACGATGGACGGAGCCATGTACCATCAAATCTTGGGTGAGAACCTCCTTCCCTCAGCCAGGGCATTCAAAATGGGTCGTGGATGGGTATTCCAGCATGACAATGACCCAAAACACACGGCCAAGGCAACAAAGGAGTGGCCCAAGAAGAAGCACATTAAGGTCCTGGAGTGGCCTAGCCAGTCTCCATACCTTAATCCCATAGAAAATCTGTGGAGGGAGCTGAAGGTTCGAGTTGCCAAACGTCAGCCTCGAAACTTTAATGACTTGGAGAAGATCTGCAAAGATGAGTGGAACAAAATCCCTCCTGAGATGTTTGCAAACCTGATGGCCAACTACAAGAAACGTCTGACCTCTGTGATTGCCAACAAGGGTTTTGCCACCAAGTACTAAGTCATGTTTTGCAGAGTTTTGCAAATACTTATTTCCCTAATTAAAATGCAAATATTTTTATAACATTTTTGACATGCGTTTTTCTGGATTTTGTTGTTGTTATTCTGTCTCTCACTGTTCAAATAAACCTACCATTAAAATTATAGACTGATCATGTCTTTGTCAGTGGGCAAATGTACAAAATCAGCAGGGGATCAAATACTTTTTTCCTTCACTGTAGGTCTATACTGTTGTAGGTGGGTGCTACACACTGGTCAGAAGTTTATATACACTCAATTAGTATTTGTATTAAATTGTTTAACTTGGGTCAAACGTTTCGGGTAGCCTTCCACAAGCTTCCCACAATAAGTTGGATGAATTTTGGCCCATTCCTCCTGACAGAGCTGGTGTAACTGAGTCAGGTTTGTAGGCCTCCTTGCTCGCACACGCATTTTCATTTCTGCCCACAAATGTTCTATAGGATTGAGGTCAGGGCTTTGTGATGGCCACTCCAATAACTTGACTTTGTTGTCCTTAAGCCATTTTGCCACAACTTTGGAACTATACTTGGGGTCATTGTTCATTTGGAAGACCCATTTGCGACCAAGCTTTAACTTCCTGACTGATGTCTTGAGATGTTGCTTCAATATATCCACATCATTTCCCTTCCTCATGATGCCATCTATTTTGTGAAGTGCACCAGTCGCTCCTGCAGCAAAGCACCCCCACAGCATGATGCTGCCACCCCTGTGCTTCACGTTTAGGATGGTGTTCTTCGGCTTGCAAGTACCCCCTTTTTCCTCTAAACATATCGATGGTCATTATGGCCAAACAGTTCTATTTTTGTTTCATCAGACCAGAGGACATTTCTCCAAAAAGTAAGATCTTTGTCC
Organism: Coregonus clupeaformis; assembly: GCF_020615455.1. Classification (NCBI taxonomy): domain Eukaryota; kingdom Metazoa; phylum Chordata; class Actinopteri; order Salmoniformes; family Salmonidae; genus Coregonus; species Coregonus clupeaformis. The sequence continues at coordinate 18,986,586 of NC_059205.1, forward strand.
CCATGTGCAGTTGCAAACCGTAGTCTGGCTTTTTTATGGCGGTTTTGGAGCAGTGGCTTCTTCCTTGCTGAGTGGCCTTTCAGGTTATGTCGATATAGGACTCCTTTTACTGTGGATATAGATACCTTTTTACCTGTTTCCTCCAACATCTTCACAAGGTCCTTTGCTGTTGTTCTGGGATTGATTTGCTCTTTTCGCACCAAGGTACGTTAATCTCTAGAAGACAGAACGCGTCTCCTTCCTGAGCGGTATGACGGCTGCGTGGTCCCATGGTGTTTATCCTTGCGTACAATTGTTTGTACAGATGAACGTGGTACCTCCAGGCGTTTGGAAATTGCTCCCAAGGATGAACCAGACTTGTGGAGGTCTACAATTTTGGCTGATTTCTTTTGATTTTCCCATGATGTCAAGCAAAGAGGCACTGAGACATAACTCCACCAGTCCTACATATGATATCAATTACGAAGATTATACCTTTTTTAAACAGTTTTTCAAAAAATACTTTTTATCGATTAGTATATTTGAGTTTAACCACAATATATGTTGCATTATTTGTTCTGTCGTTTCTGGAGGATTAAATTGAAATTGCAACCAACTTTCTATGGCTTGTTTTAGAAGTAGTGATATTTGGGAGATTATTTCCTTTTCAAATAACTGAAAGAGGTTTTAATCTGAATAAAGGGAAAAAGGCCATTCTTGAACATGGGGTGAGACAATCTTACTAATTTGCTAGAGAACCAGTTCGGATTTAAGTATAACTTGTGTATGACTGAAGCTTTTAGTGATAGATTAATCCTTTAATATATTTACCGTTCCAAAAAATTGATTTTTTTTTCTCATATAATTTCAAAAACTGTTCGCTAGGCGTAGGCAAGACCATAAGCAAATAGGTAAACTAGGATAATACTAAAGAGTTAATCAGGGTGATTTTTCCACAAATAGACAGGTATTTACCTTTCCATGGTAACAAGATCTTATCTATTTTTGCTAACTTTCTATTAATATTTATTGGAGTGAGATCATTTATTTCATTTGGGATATGTATTCTGAGTATATCCACATCACCATCAGACCATTTTATTGGTAAACTACTGAAGTGTTTGTGTTGTCCAATCTACATGGTAGTAGCTGAGACAAACAGACAGACAATATAGTTGTCATGCATTTAATTAGCCTATTTCTCAGCGGCACGGCGGATAAACAAAAGGCAAGACCAAGTGGTACACAAAAACGCCACAAAAAAGCTTTTTCCGATCAAGCTCGTGCCAAATTACGAACGATAACCACATCAGCAAAGCTACCACCTCATCCTCGACTGACGAAGCACCATCGCAGGTGGAAGCTAGTAGGTCTACTTATGCAGCAGATAGCACTAGCACCACCCAGTCCCGACAGAGAACTCACTGCCCGGGCCCGGCAATGACAGTGGCCTTGCTCCTCCTCTTCTTCCTCCCCTCGAGAATAGTGACTAGTGAAGCCCTCCTTCTCCTCCTCCTCCTCTCCCAGAAAACCAAGCTGATGACTGCCAGAGACCCAGCAGCACTCATGAGAGCGACCCCCCCTTCTGTGAACACTGATAAGCCTACGAGTTATACATTATTGCCGCCAGACAGCATTCTAAATAGCAGCATTGCGACACCGTAGGCATATAGCTTTGTGAAACATAAACTTTAGGCTTAAAATGAGAAAATGACGACCAAATACAAATAAACATGTATCCATTAAAGCAAAGCTATAGGCTACTACAAGCAGTAGATCCACGTAATCTGATAGCCTATCGATAGGCAGCCACATAGACGTCAACATTTCAGAACCATTGACAGCGATCGGTAGTCTATTCTTTGATTTTTTGGGGGGAGCGGGGGCCCAGAGAAACTGTGCTATGCTAGTGGTGCGACACACTGGTAGGTGATTAGGTGAGATCCCCTCACAATGTAAAGTGCTTGAGCATTGATAAAGCGTTCCAATCTGTTGCTAAATCCAACCAACCCATTACTGTGAAATTCAGTTGAGGATGAATTTCTATGTCAGTAGAAACCCGAAGCCACAGAATGCTGTGTTAGAAGTCATTCAGGACGATGGCATGTTTCATACTGTATGACAGGAAATACTATTCGAACTTCATCAAATTAACCATCGTGCATTATCAATGCTCTCCATATAGACTGTATGCATCCTGTACTACGTTCTATCATGTGTGCAAGGAAATGTAAATATACTAGTGTGGGTGTCAACATGTTTCTGCCTCAGCTGAATTCTCGTTGTCTTGGCAAGGCAACTATGTTGAATACACAAACAGTCTGGCATGCACCCACGCTGTAAACCTACATGCTTTAGAACTAATCCCATTCCATATGGTTGATTCACACCACTGTCAGCTTGGCTGACCCCTATACTTTGTGGGGTTTAGTGCTGGTCTGGAACAAAAACCTGCACTGTGTGTGTGTGTGTGTGTCAACCCCCCAAGACCAGATTAGCCAGGTTTAGCCATTCCTGTCCTCTGGTTTCAGGTAGGTAGGTAATAGGTATTCAGATCACACTCACTTCCCCCCAGCGTAAACTTCGGCTGTGTCGAAGAGATTGACCCCGTTCTCGTAGGCGATGGTCATCAGCTGTTCAGCCACCTGAGAAACACAAGACAGGCTTCATCACCTCAGGTGAGAACAGAGAGCTGGGTGCTGAGAAGCATTCAGCAGGAACAAAACAGCTCAGTTGGTAGATCAAGGGCACTTGCAACGCCATAGTAATGGGTTCGATTCCGGGACCGCATGTATGCACGCATGACTGTAAGTCGATTTGGATAAAATAATCTGTTAAATAGCATATATTGTACTGGGTAGCATTCAGTAAAAACAAATGAGAGAAATACATTTTGGTTGGGATTTGTGCCATAAATGCTCAAACGTTAACGTTTGGAAACAGTGCCAGGGAAACTACACCAAAGCATGGCTTGCTGTCATACGTTGTTCATAGACTGCTTACATGGTAAGGAAACCAATGTGTAATTTTGTAATTTGGGTGAACTATCCCTTTTTGTACTATTTCAATGTTTTAGTACCTAAATTAATGTTGTTTTGTTATCTAGTCTGTGGGATCTCCCTGTTACTATACATAAAATACACAATCCAAACAGACAATATCAACACCCTGTAATTTCCCCACAACACTTTGTCAACATCATTCTACTTTTTGTACCTGCAGGCCACTTTCACAAGGACAATGCAGTCTACCCGTATCAGCGTCTCCAGTGGACAAATGTCAGAGTTCAATGCACCAGTGTGTGTGTGTATGCGTGTGTGAGTGCACGTGTGTTTGTTCAACTGTGTGTGAACTCTCTCCATGTCCTTCTCCCTGTCTCTGTGTGAGCCAGAAAGCCTCTGGGGTTTTGGCCCATGGATCTGAGAGGCAGCAGGGTGAGGGAGTGATAAGGCAGAGGAGGTATTGGTGCTAACAGGAGCTGACAGGGAAGGAGACCTGTTTTGGGACATTTTACATTTACATTTTATTCATTTAGCAGACGCTCTTATCCAGAGCGACTTACAGTTAGTGAGTGCATACATTTTCATACTGCCCCCCCGTGGGAAACGAACCCACAACCCTGGCGTTGCAAGCGCCATGCTCTACCAACTGAGCTACAGGGGGACGACCACACTAACCAGGGGTCCGGATAGCTCAGTTGGTTGGAATGCTGTGCTGGTAACACCAATGTTGTGGGCTCAATTCCTTAATGGTCTCATGTACTGCTTGTAGTTTGAATCCTAACTTACCTCATCTGAAATCTGACCTCCAAACGTTACCCAAGTTCCTGGGAAAAATAAATGTCAAAGTCATAATTCTGGAACAAAAAAGGCATTTGTACGAAATGGAACATTCTAATCTTAATTATAAACCCCCATATGTTGATAGTGATATAAAGTGTAACCACAAGTCACCCAACAATTGCTAGCTTTGGACATAGAAATATGACTAACACTCTCAAATCCAACATCTGACAAAAAATGTGAAAGGTCAGAGGGCACAGTAGGAGAAGGTCTGGCATGTTCAGTACTCATCCTCGTTTCTCTCCCTGTCACAACCCTGGCCTCAACTCGACTTACCCATGATTCACCACTGCTAAACCAGCCCTGGCTGGAGCTGTGTGTTTGTGTGTACGTGTGTGTCCTTCCATGTGTGTGTGTGTTATGATGCTAACTTTGCTCCCGGTCTTTGCAGTGTAAAGCTACAGCCTCTCTGTCCTTGTCACAATCGCCTAGCATCACCCCAAAATAATTATGCACCCCTTCAGTTACTGTGTTTTTACTGTTTGTTGACTTCTCCCTTTACCCTCAATTACCCCCTCAGTGTTTCAGCTAGGTCATTGGAGTTGCTGTACAAGGCGATAGGCGAGTATGTGGAGAGTATGACTTATTTGCCTTGCTCAAAAGCACAAGGATGACTTTATATTGTACTATTACTGCACACACACACACACACACACACACACACACACACACACACACACACACATAGAAGATAAACACAAAGAGAGCGATTATATGTCGGGTTGGCTGACAACATCACAACAATTATGCGTGTGCATCAATGGGGCTAGAAGCCATGCTTTGTTATCAAACAGAATAAGGCTGTTTACCCCCCGGTGTGCATTAGATATGGGTGATAATTGAGCAGCTTGTTTTCTAAAACCAGGAGCACTGATTAAATATTAACAAGAATAGGATGAATTACTGTAAATAGCTGCACATTGTCCCTCAACACTCAGAGTATAGAAGATGCAAAACTTTGCCTCTCTGTATCTCTGTCACTCGCATCCACACACACACATGCACGCACACACACACACACACGCACAAACACACATTTGAAGACTGCATCCCTTGCACAAACCCATAGAACATGATAAAGCAACAGTATCTGGAAAGAGTTGAGCTGAATACAGAGGTTACACATGGATGCTAATCAAATCATTAGCGATTTGTCACTAATGCTAATTAAACGTACTCACCGAGGCCCAAACAGGAGACACGCAGGCCTGATTTCCCTAGGTTCCTGTAGAAAACACATCCCCATAATGTTATTGAGATGAAGAAAACTAGTGTTGCGTGTTCATGATATTAGAAACACACACACACACACACACACACATCCTCTTTTCTCTTGACAATCTAACAATGGCATGCTATTAAATAGGATGTAAACACATGAGACATGTACACAATGCACTGGCAGCTGTTTGCTCCGCTTTGCGCCAAACAATTGAAAAGGAACAGAAAATCTATTGTAATTGCAGCGCGGAACGTTTAATAATGGTCATTGTGACCTTTATTGACCTCCTCATATTTGATCAGGGGAGAGAGTCATTGGAACACAGGGCCACCTCTGTTGCTGGTCCAATCATGAATCAGAATTGAGAGATTACTGGGAGAAGAGAGTTGATGAAGGCCATCTATCACACGCTGCACTCTCACAATGGATTTTCTCTGGCCCTGAAGCATTGTGATGTTTTTAAAAGCCCCTTGAGGACTATATGGGCTGATTGGACTTGTAACATAGAGTACACAGTTTGATTACTTCATACTGTACCTCTGTGGGGTTTGAAATTATATGAGTGATTTTGTACAAAACAATAACTGTTTTTTGTTGTTGCATTTTTTCTCGTTTAGTAAGCCATCAATCTCTTTTCAGTGTAAAATATTTAAAGAAATACACATACATATACACACACATACAGTATACACACATGCATGCACGCACGCTCACATGCAGGGACGGCCTGTTCAATAGGGCGATATGGGCGACGCACTGCCAAACGGGAAAAGGAAGGGATTTTTTTCCTAATCAATTATATCACGGCAACAGTAGTTATCAGTGTTGTAATCTATACGTCTGATCTGCCACAGTGCCACACTGCCACTAAATGTCGAATCAGGCTAAAGTCGATGCTTCAAATGGCTCCACCCCCCTTTTGGGCGATTTCAGTCAGATTGAAAATCGCCCAGAACTTCTGTCATAGACTCCCATGTAAAATCTATTTTTTCAAATTTCAGAGCCTTCAATACAATCTCAATGGGTGTCTGTGGGCTTGCACTTACGCGCTTCGTCACATGAACGTAACTAAGAAAAGAGAGGGTAGCAGCGTCAATCAATTCACTACTACTATCAACATGGCTAGGCTTCAGTGCAACTCGGTTGTGTCTTTGAAAGAATTTCCTTTTTGTCGGCGAACAAATGAAGATAAATTGGTAACGAAACAATTAGGACCTCCCAGACCAAATTTAATAATTCAACAGGTTTCTACTAAAGGGGGAAGTCCTACACCCGAGGATTTTCCAAAAATTGGTATGAACGAAAAACCTGGCTAGCAGGCTGCGATGTAGCTAATGCAGTTTTCTGCTACCCCTGCTTACTCATTCACCCTGAAGGCGGCACGGCAGACAGCACCGCTTGGACAGCGACTGGTGTAACCGACATGCACCATCTTTCAGAAAGATTAAGAAACATGAGCTGTCAAAGACCCACATGGATAGCTGTTTGAGAATTTCTGCTTTGGGGAGAGTGAATATTGCCACTCAACTGGATGAGGGATACAGGCTAGCTGTCCGCCACAACGATGAGGTTAGCAAGAACCGCCATATCCTCAGCCGGCTAATCCAGTGTGTGAAGTTTTTGCGGGCGTGTTTGGAGTTAGCTGCGAGGCAAAGATGAAACTGAGGGCTCCACCAACCCTGGTATTTTTCTTGGACTTGTCAACTTTGTGGCACAATTAGATGAGGTGTTTGATGACCATCTTAAAAATGCTAAAGTTTTCAAGGGCACATCAAAGACCATTCAAAACGAGCTACTGGAGTGTATGCTAGCAGGTCACGAGGAACATATTGTGGAGGAGGTGAAGTCTGCGAACTTCGTAGCTATCCAAGCTGACGAGACCACGGACGTTTCTACACAGACACAGTTGGTGCTTGTGCTGAGGTACATAGATAGCAAGCACAAAGTGCAGGAGCGATTTTGAGTTCCTTCCCATCTCGGGAATCAACCTCAGTCTCAATCGCCAGTGTACTTTTGGAGAGACTGAACGGTCTTTTGCCGATGACGAAAGTCAAACTCATTGCGCAAGCTTACGATGGAGCCAGTGTGATGAGGGGAGAGAAGGCTGGTGTGCAGAAAAGGTGCGTGAGCATTTCAAGAATGCCCATTACGTGCATTGCTATGCGCATCAGCTGAATTTGATCATGCAGCAAGCTACTTCTCGCATCAAAAAAGTGAACATTTTCTTTTCCGATCTGAGCGGGATTACAACTTTTTTTCCCGGTCACCCAAACGCACCAGCATTCTTGACCAGACTGTTGCACGAAGACTGCCCAGACCTTCATCCACACGGTGGAACTTCAACAGCAGAGTCGTGAACACTGTCTACGAGAATCGAGACGACCTAATAGAATGTTTTGAAGCCATCCGGACGGGTTCATTGGGTTCATTTGACCAGGGCACAGTGAGAGAGGCATCTGGCTACGTGAGGATGCTGCATGATGAAGATTTTATTTTTTTCCTGCGGCTTTTTCCGAAAATCATGCCCACGTCGACATTCTGTACCAGAAGCTACAGAAGAAGGACATCGATGCTGTCTTTATCAAAAGTGCCCTCGACAGCTTCACAAGCAGTGTGCAGGCCATAAGGTAAGATTAAACAATATCATTCGATCTTTCTCAAAGCAGAGCTTTATTTGAAAATGTATGCATGAAAGGAGACTGCATTTGTGTTTGAAATTACATTATTCTCATTATATATGGCCAGTGGTGTAATCTATTTTATTTTATATACTATGTGTACTGTGCAGTGGTGCTCATAAGTGTATGAACACATTCTAAAGTTGACTAAAAGAGGAATAAAAAAATAATCTTTTGGAAATTTATCTTAATGACTTAATTAAAAAAGTTGGAAAATCCAACCTTTATGGACACCAATTTTCTTTTCTTTTTTATTCCTCTTTTTAGTCAACTTTAGCATGGGATCATAAGCTTATGAGCACCACTGTATACTGTGCTGAACATCCAGGCTATGTGAGACACAAAGGCTAACTTAAACACTAAAGACTTTATGCATCCCTGCCCATTTTAAGTGGAACTGAAGTATTTGTACTATACATCATGGATACATTGCATATACCTGTGCATCACATAGACAACAATACTGTACAAAGCCAACAAACACATTGGTCTGTTTGCCTTCAGGGACTCCTCTCAACAGCAGCTGCAAGAAGCAACAGGAGCCAAAAGACCCAGAACAGCTTTGAGAGAAGAGGAGAAGCAGAGGCTGTCTGAAGAGGTCTGCAACACCATCCTGGATCACATCAAAGAAAGGTTCTCTTTCTCTGGCCACCTTGTGAGTGCTACCTTACTGCAAGCAGACATGTTTGAAAGGTACTGCCATTCATTTCCTGATGAGGCTCTGAATGCCACTGTGAATGCATACCCCATGCTGAGCAAGGCAAAGCTCAAGACAGAACTATCTCTGATCTATGAGAATCCTGAATTCAAGGGAGGCTGTGGTGCACTGGCACTGTACCAGGTTCTCATGAGCTACAACCTCCAGGAGACGTTCTCTGAGACTGTGACTCTGTTGAACATCCTCATAACTACTCCCATGACAACAGCTGAAGCTGAGAGATGTTTCTCAACTTTGACTACCGAGTTAAGACATTCCTGCGAAATTCAATGGGCCAGGAACGTCTGAATGCACTGGCCATGCTTTCCATGGAGAGGGAACTAGTCCTCAGCATGCCTGATTTCAATGAGAAAGTCATTGAACGCTTTGCTGTATTGAAACAGAGAAGAGAACAGTTTCAGTACAAGTAATGTAGCCTCTCTCTCTCTTTGTCCCTCCCTCCCTGTCTCTTTAACACACACACGCCCAAATCAGTTCACAGTTGATGTTGTTTAAAATAGTTATTTTTCATTTAAAAAAAAGTAAAACAAAAAAAAATATCTGTTCATGTTCATTTTTACAAATCTATACAATTGGCCAGAATATGGTTGTTCATATTTACAAATCTATACAATTGGCAGAATATGGTTGTTCATTTTACAAAGCCATACAGATAGCTGTGTTTACCTTTTCTAGAAATTACTTTCAAATTCTGTTTTCAAGCAAAATGTCTATCACTGTTCATTTTCACAAATCTATACAAGAGGGCAGAATATGGAAGTCTATAAAAATGTCTTATTACCAATAACTTGCATCAATGTTTTCAGTAGCCTCTATCAAAAGCTCCTGCTTGCTTGTTGTGAATTATGCTCAGGTGCACATATTTCCAATTCAACCATGAGGCAAAAAATGTGGTAAAAGCTCTTGTTGATCCTGCAATCTGAACAAATACCAAGATGCTGTATTTTCAGCTGATATTTCATTTGTTTATGGAAATGCATATTGTTTATGCAGTGTTGAGGAAATGTGAAAGAACACCCTTGATTATTTTTACTGTGATAACTTATTTTGATTTTGTAAGCCAACACTTTTGAGATCAGTCAATAAATGCTTCTGGTATTGACTTATATGCTGCCCCTGTCTTCATGTTGTTGCTGGACATATCTTTTTAAAAATGTGTGTAGGTCACCTAAATCATCAGAAAAATTGCCCCCCCTGAGAATTTTTTCAGGAGCCGCCACTGCTCACATGCACACACACAGTCGCACACACAACAGAGATAACAGACAATTTTACCCTAAAACATTATATTGTTATTGTCTGCCACCATCACCACTGCAGTGCTATCTTATTACTCGAATACCACTGCAATCCCAAACACTTTCACCTCTCTCTATCTCTATCTCTCTCTCCACCCACTGTCTCTCTCTCTCTCTCTCTCTCTCTCTCTCTCTCTCTCTCTCTTTCTCTCTCTAGTTCTCTCTCTCTCTCTATCTTTCTTGCTGTCCCTCTGACCATTAACTCTCTCACAGTACACCTCTGATCTATGGCTCTCTTCTAAAGCCTAATTTATTCCAAGCTAATTCTCAATTTCCTCCTAGCTGATTCATGCTAATACAGAAAGAGAGGGATCGAGAGAGAGATAGAGTTCCTCTCAAGGAGAAGGAGAAAATAAGTAACGACTGGAGAAAAACAAAGGCCATTGATTTTCACACATGCACGCACACACACAAACACCCTCATGCACGCTAGGATGAATATGCACGCACGCACACACACACACACCATTACTCACTGTAATGCAGGACTAAACGACCTTACTTATTAATTAAACAGAGAAAACAACAACATCTATCTGTAAGAAATATGCCGCTGCTCTCAGGCAAAGATATTTATTCACTGCAGTAAATGACTCTAATAGGATTACCAACACTGTTAATGGCACTAAGCAAACAACTAATGGGCCTTACAGGGCGAGACATGGCCATTTGAATCGAATCCCATGCTATCAAACATCACAATACAATTAGGCATGTACAACATTAGGCTAAATCACTCACAACCACTGGAAAAACAGGCAAAACTTTGATGCAGTGCCTTAGACCGCTGAGCCACTCGGGAGGCCCCCAAGCTGTGCTTCTTAACACCCGCTCGCACCAATGTGTTGGAGGAAACACCGTTCAACTGACGACCGAGTCAGCTTGCAGGTGCCCAGCCCGCCACAAGGAGTCGCTAGACCGCGATGAGCCAAGTAAAGCCACCCCTGGCCAAACCCTACCCTAAGCTGGACGACGTTGGGCCAATTGTGTGCCGCCCTATGGAACTCCCGGTCACGGCCGGGATCGAAACCCAGGCTGTAGTGACGCCGCGATGCAGTGCCTTAGACCGCTACACCACTCGGGAAGCCTCTTATACACATTCTAAGATCCGTTCTTTCTAATTTACATTTTACATTTTAGTCATTTAGCAGACGCTCTTATCCAGAGCGACTTACAGTTAGTGAGTGCATACATAAAAATAAAAAAAAGTTTTTCATACTGGCCCCCCGTGGGAATAAATAAATAAATCCTGCACCTGGGCGCACATCTGAAAGTGTTTTTGATTACCCTGCAGAGCTCTTCCTGTAGACTGAGAGATACAGTGGGGAGAACAAGTATTTGATACACTGCCGATTTTGCAGGTTTTCCTACTTACAAAGCATGTAGAGGTCTGTAATTTTTATCATAGGTACACTTCAACTGTGAGAGACGGAATCTAAAACAAAAATCCAGAAAATCACATTGTATGATTTTTAAGTAATTAATTGCATTTTATTGCATGACATAAGTATTTGATACATCAGAAAAGCAGAACTTAATATTTGGTACAGAAACCTTTGTTTGCAATTACAGAGATCATACATTTCCTGTAGGTCTTGACCAGGTTTGCACACACTGCAGCAGGGGATTTTGGCCCACTCCTCCATACAGACCTTCTCCAGATCCTTCAGGTTTTCGGGGCTGTCACTGGGCAATATAGACTTTCAGCTCCCTTCAAAGATTTTCTATTGGGTTCAGGTCTGGAGACTGGCTAGGCCACTCCAGGACCTTGAGATGCTTACGGAGCCACTTACGGAGCCACTCCTTAGTTGCCCTGGCTGTGTGTTTCGGGTCATTGTCATGCTGGAAGACCCAGCCACGTCCCATCTTCAATGCTCTTACTGAGGGAAGGAGGTTGTTGGCCAAGATCTCGCGATACATGGCCCCATCCATCCTCCCCTCAATACGGTGCAGTCGTCCTGTCCCCTTTGCAGAAAAGCATCCCCAAAGAATGATGTTTCCACCTCCATGCTTCACGGTTGGGATGGTGTTCTTGGGGTTGTGCTCATCCTTCTTCTTCCTCCAAACACGGCGAGTGGAGTTTAGACCAAAAGCTCTATTTTGTCTCATCAGACCACATGACCTTCTCCCATTCCTCCTCTGGATCATCCAGATGGTCAATGGCAAACTTCAGACGGGCCTGGACATGCGCTTGGCTTGAGCATGGGGACCTTGCGTGTGCTGCAGGATTTTAATCCATGACGGCGTAGTGTGTTACTAATGGTTTTCTTTGAGACTGTGGTCCCAGCTCTCTTCAGGTCATTGACCAGGTCCTGCCGTGTAGTTCTGGGCTGATCCCTCACCCTTCCTCATGATCATTGATGCCCCACAGGTGAGATCTTTCATGGAGCCCCCAGACCGAGGGTGATTGACCGTCATCTTGAACTTCTTCCATTTTCTAATAATTGCGCCAACAGTTGTTGCCTTCTCACCAAGCTGCTTGCCTATTGTCCTGTAGCCCATCCCAGCCTTGTGCAGGTCTACAATGTTATCCCTGATGTCCTTACACAGCTCTCTGGTCTTGGCCATTGTGGAGAGGTTGGAGTCTGTTTGATTGAGTGTGTGGACAGGTGTCTTTTATACAGGTAACGAGTTCAAACAGGTGCAGTTAATACAGGTAATGAGTGGAGAACAGGAGGGCTTCTTAAAGAAAAACTAACAGGTCTGTGAGAGCCGGAATTCTTACTGGTTGGTAGGTGATCAAATACTTATGTCATGCAATAAAATGCAAATTAATTACTTAAAAATCATACAATGTGATTTTCTGGATTTTTGTTTTAGATTCCGTCTCTCACAGTTGAAGTGTACCTATGATAAAAATGACAGACCTCTACATGCTTTCTAAGTAGGAAAACCTGCAAAATCAGCAGTGTATCAAATACTTGTTCTCCCCACTGTATGTGCATCGTTTGGGAAGGTAGCTATAATCTCTAATGACTGACCTCAGACAGGGTGTCTCTCGTTAGTGAAACAGCATATGTAACGAGCTACGGGGCATCAGGGCTGGGGTGGAGACACAAATTATTCAAGAGATTAGACTTTACTCAAGTCTAGAAGTGGAGGGAGAGGAGTGGGAAGATTTAACCTTGAGAGTTGTAATGTGTGTGTGTGTGTTTGTGTGTGTCTGTGTGTGTTTGTTTGTTTGTGTGTGTGGGTGCGCATGCGTGCGTGCTTTTCTGCTTGCCTGTGTGTGTGTCTATTTTGCAGAAGACATTTGGACTAGGCCATCTACATAGTATAACACATTCAGTACAGTCAACATGCAAAACATATTGTATATTAAACTAAGTTTCTTATACATGGGTGATGCCTAAATGAAGCATTGACGTGAAATGTCAAATGAGTCACTTGAAGACACTCCAATCATACAATCCGTCCTGTCATGCCTTATAAACATCCCTTGCTAAATCGCTATAGCTACTCGCTAGCACAATTTTTATCCCATATTCCAACATCCTCTGTTTAAATAGATGATCAAATTAACATCTAGTGAAACTTATTAAATCACACCCTGAAAATAGTGGAATAGTGACCACTTACACTCTAGGAGAGATATAATAGATAGTATCCCTGAGAAGCCATTTCATAGCTATCTCATCAAACTATGGAAAATAACTTTGAGGGAAAGTTAGGAGATTAGGGGGTGCCAGAGAAAAGCTCTGAAGTTGCAGAGAGAGGAAACCATAAGCTAAGCCAGCAGTCGTTACTCCGGGATCGCCTGAAGTTGTCCTTGACTGACACTTGGTGGAGCGAGAAAAGAGGGTGAGGGAGAAGAGGGAGATAGAGACAGAGGGGAGGGAGACAGACAAGTAGATGGAAGAAGGAATTGGTACCGAGGGAATTGGAGTGATATGGGAACAGAGAGAGAGAGAGAGAGAGAGAGAGAGAGAGAGAGAGAGAGAATGAGAGGGAGAGAGAAGGAATGAGAGAGAAAGAGCGAGAAAGAGAATGGAGACAGAAACAGCGGCAGGGACGGAGACAGAGAAACTGATAGAGACACAGACACAGAGGAATATAGAGTGATAGGGGAACCAAGAGACAGGCAAAGCTAGAAACATATAGGGAGAGAGAAAGGGAGAGAGAGAGTCCAACAAGTAGACAGTTACAGAGGGGAGAATCTGAAAGTCCCAAAGTCTATTCAGATCAAACACACTCCGCTATATGACACGAAATGAGAAATGTGAAATGACAGCTGGTTCCCCACAGGGTTCAGTCAGTGTGTGTGTGTTTGTGTATGTACGTGCAACTGTCTGTGTCTGTATGCGTGCGTGCTTTCGTTCGTGCATGTGAAATGTGAAATGACAGCTGGTTCCCCACAGCAGGGCTCAGTCTGTGTGTGTGTGTGTGTGTGTGTGTGTGCGTGCGTGCGTGCGTGCGTGCGTGCGTGCGTGTGCGTGTGCGTGTGCGTGTGCGTGTGTGTGTGAGTGATCTGTGCATGTTATGGGGCACTGGAATCGCCAGGACTTCATCAAAGGTACAAAAATGGGGAGGGAGATAGGTCACATATCCCAACACAGCCTCTTTGGAACTTACTACAAAGGTCTAGTGCATGGAAAGTTCAACACTATCTCGAGTCTTCCTTGGTCACTAATTACATTGGTGTGTCATTTATTATAGAGCTAGTGTTTATTACATAGGTTTACTAAAGACACTAACAGACCAGACCAGACTACAGTACCAGTCAAAAGATTGGACACACCTACTCATTGAAGGATTTTTCTTTATTTTTACTATTTTCTACATTGTAAAATAATAGTGAAGACATCAAAACTATGAAATAACACATATGGAATCATGTAGTAACCAAAAAATTGTTAAACAAATCAAAATATATTGAGATTCTTCAAATAGCCACCCTTTGCCTTTATAACAGCTTTGCACACTCTCAACCAACTTTACCTGGAATGCTTTTCCAACAATCTTGAAGGAGTTCCCACATATGCTGAGCACTTGTTGGCTGCTTTTCCTTCACTCTGCCGTCTGACTCATCCCAAACCATCTCAATTGGGTTGAGGTCGGGTGATTGTGGAGGCCAGGTCATCTGATGCAGCACTCCATCACTCTCCTTCTTGGTAAAATAGCCCTTACACAGCCTGGAGGTGTGTTGGGTCATTGTCCTGTTGAAAAACAAATGATAGTCCCACTAAGCCCAAACCAGATGGGATAGCGTGACGCTGCAGAATGCTGTGGTAGCCATGCTGGTTAAGTGTGCCTTTGAATTCTAAATAAATCACAGACAGTGTCACCAGCAAAGCACCCCCACACCATAACACCTCCTCCTCCATGCTTACGGTGGGGAAATACACATGCAGAGATCATCCGTTCCGACACCGCATCTCACAAAGACAGGGCGGTTGGAACCAAAAACCTCCAATTTGGACTCCAGACGAAAGGACAGATTTCCACCGGTCTAATGTCCATTGCTCGTGTTTCTTGGCCCAAGCAGGTCTCTTCTTCTTATTGGTGTCCTTTAGTAGTGGTTTCTTTGCAGCAATTCGACCATGAAGGCCTGATTCACACAGATGTGTCTGTTACTTGAACTCTGTGAAGCATTTATTTGGGCTGCAATGTCTGAGGCTGGTAACTCTAATGAACTTATCCTCTGCAGCAGAGGTAACTCTGGGTCTTCCATTCCTGTGGCGGTCCTCATGAGAGCCATTTTCATCATAGCGCTTGATGGTTTTTCTGTATTGACTGACCTTCATGTCTTAAAGTAATGATGGACTGTCATTTCTCTTTGCTTATTTGAGCTGTTCAACATGTTGTTGATCAGATAATTAATCTAGTACTGAAAGCATAAGCTACAGCTAGCTAGCACTGCAGTGCATAAAATGTGGTGAGTAGTTGACTCAAAGAAAGAGAAAGCCTATAGTTGAACAGTTTTGAAGAAATTAATTTCTTCCCAAATGAAGGAGAAGCAAGAGAGAAATAGAGAGAGAGAGATTGTCATTTTTTTTTCACTTTCATTTTCACTTACTTAGCTAGCAAATACAGCTAGTAGTTCAGACTACTGAAACACCCTGCTCAAACAGAAGGATGCTATGTTAGCTAGCTGGCTATGACTATCCAACACAACACTGGAACTCTTCCAAGTCAAGGAAAGCTTTTGGTTTGACTCATTTATTGCCACCGGGGCCTGCCGGTGTAACTGCTTACTGACTGTACACTGAGGTGAGAGGAGGAGAGCGCATAGATGTGAGAAGGAATACAACGTGGCTGCTATGAAAGTGAACTGTGTTTACGCGTGATCAGGGGTGTATTCATTCCACTGATTCTCTTGAAAAACAAAACGGGGATAAACATACCTGAAATTGTCCAATAGAAACTCTCATTTGCAACTGTTGGACAAATGATTACGCTCTATATCAGCTAGATGCAGGCAAGAGTGTGCAAGGCGGTATTGAAATGTGTCTCTCGACCTGTGTGAATGTACATTGTAAACTTTCATTCATAGGCTAGGTTGTAGCAACCTCATGATGGGTATAGGGAAAATGTTAGTATCATGTAGTAGCCAAAACCTATCGCTGTTACATACAACTGGGTGAATGGAATATGAATGACAGTCATCCAATATGCTGTAATAGAAATAAGGCCATGCTCATGAAAAATAAATCGTCCTCCCTCATCTTAAATGGCACTGACCGCCACTGATGCACACACACATACAAACAGCATACACACGAGTCACAAACAGTAACGCACGAAACACAGACATGCATGTACGTATGCGCACGCACGCAAACACACACACACACACAAAGACATACTCACACATACAGGAGGGCATCCGGGCATGGAATGATAAATGGCTCATTCTGGGGGAAAATGCCACTGTAATGGGAAAAACGCCAGTGTAAACAGATTATCTTCCCATTACCTTTATGTGGGTAAGACCGAAAATAACAGATTAAATCAACTGCAACTACACCTGTCAAAGTCAGATGTGAGAAAACTCCAATGTCTGGAAGACACTCATCTATTACTGAATGATGGGCGTCTTCGGGAAAAAGTCTTAAAGCCGATAACTAAGGAGCTTCAGGTGATAACGGTTTGGTTCCAGACCGGAGTGAAGTAGGGGGTTTGAGATAGGGGGTTCCAGACTGGAGTGGAGTAGGGGGTTTGAGATAGGGGGTTCCAGACTGGAGTGGAGTAGAGGGTTTGAGATAGGGGGTTCAGACTGGAGTGGAGTAGGGGTTTGAGATAGGGGGTTCCAGACTGGAGTGGAGTAGGGGGTTTGAGATAGGGGGTTCCAGACTGGAGTGGAGTAGGGGGTTTGAGATAGGGGGTTCCAGACTGGAGTGGAGTAGGGGGTTTGAGATAGGGGGTTCCAGACTCGAGTGGAGTAGGGGGTTTGAGATAGGGGGTTCCAGACTGGAGTGGAGTAGGGGTTTGAGATAGGGGTTCCAGACTGGAGTGGAGTAGGGGGTTTGAGATAGGGGTTCCAGACTGGAGTGGAGTAGGGGGTTTGAGATAGGGGGTTCCAGACTCGAGTGGAGTAGGGGGTTTGAGATAGGGGGTGGTTAAGGTAATTATCTTACGTCAGATAGTGCAACAATTCCACCTGGAGGGATCTATCTCGTGTCTCGCAAAGGGTAATGGGATAGATCAAAAGTAGTTTGGCTACAATGTGTTTGGCTTCAAAGATATTACTTAAGTGACATCGTCTGCTAAACCCAATAATTTTTGTAATTTATTTTTTGTAATTTGATTCCTGCCTCAAACAGTCGTAATTAATCTAAGCTTAAACAATACATCTTTCAATAAAGATTACGTTCTTTTGGTGAGAAAGTTGCACCATTTATGTGCTTCATGTAGCAGTATTTATGAAGTTTGATAATGAAAGCTAGCATAAATTTGTCCACATTACTTGCAGGTTTGCATTTATTGTCATTAATCTTGCCCTGGAGGCAGCTCTGCAGTGTGGTCACTAGCTGGCACAGCCACAAAGTAATAAAATCTGATTTTTAAACCCTACCTAACCTAACATTAACCACACTGCTAACCCTAATGCCTAACCCTAATCTTAAAATAAAACCAAAAAGCAATTTTGACTTTGCAGCTTCCCCATCTAGCGGAAATTGCTCCAGTTCTGCCTCCAGGCAAGATTCACGACAATAAACGTCAACCAGCAAATTTTTAGCTATCGTTAGCTGCTAGCTGAGCCAGTCACTGAAACAATGCTGCTATAAACCAGCTACCTACTATGTGCTGCACAGACAATGTTGAATGCTTCCAACAAAAGCTAGCTAGCATTATTATGAGTTTTCATGAAGCAGCTGTTATGCTGCGAATGATTGCAGTAGACTCCCGAGTCAACTGCTGTGTTCAGCTGACCCAACAATACAAAGTAACATTAACATTAATGTTAGCGACCAACATTAGCGACCAACTGATTTCTGATAACAGTCCCTCTTAAAGGGAAACTTCACCGCTATACACTTTTTGGGGTGTTTTTCCAGTCTCCCTACATAATCATGAGTGATGAGATGTGTTTCAGACATAACTCGCACCAGGACGTCATCGGTTGATTGAGGAGTCATGTTTTGTAGCAATTATTGTGGCCTTTGTGTTTCGCCGATTGCACGATCACGCTAGCAGTGAGTAGATATGGTTGTCTTTGTTCAATAGAGCCAACTGGAACATTTGATCAAACTCCATTATATACATGTATACTAGAGCTAGCAAGTTCCTATACCACAATGCAGTTGTGAGCATACTAGGCATTCTATATTATACTACAACATCAGTCTAAATTAATATGGATGTTGTGTTGGCTGAATGTTCCAGGCAGAGTCTGAATGTTCTTCAGCTGGTGAACCTTGTCTTGTTTTTGGGCTATGGCAGCTGGTGTAGCGGGCTTTGGCGCTGTGGCAATGTTGGCAGGGATGTTGGGTTTGGGGAGCTGTGACTCTGGCTGCTTGTAGACCACCGTCTTGTCCTTTCTCGCTCCGAGCCAGGTGGACAAGCCTCTCCCTGAAGTGGTGGGTTCTGGGCTCGTACACTTTCTTCACCACCCACTACTTCGACCTCCTTTGCAGAATATTTGTTTGTACTGCAAGTCTGATGGAAAGACATGAAGACTGATCATGAGGATGTGTGTCACGACTTCCGCCGAGTTGGTGCCTCCTTATTCGGACGGCGTTCACAGTCGTCGTCCCTGGCTTTCTAGCTGCCACCGATCTATATTTTTTTCCCCCATTTGTTTTGTCTTGATTGTATACACCTGGTTCCCATTACATTATATTATTTCCCTATTTAACCCTCTGGTTCCCACATGGTTTTGTGCGTGTTTGTTCTTTGTTTTGTGTCTGAGACTTATGTGAGCTGGTGTGTTTTCCCTCGTGGAAATTAGTGTTGTTTATTTTTTGGTAAAGTACGTTGTTTACTCAGTTCTGTGTCCTGCGCCTGACTCCATCATACCGCTGCACATTGACACTTGACAGAAAACACGCACCACAATGGAGTCAGCAGGTGCATCCAGTCCTCCGGTACCAGTGGAGGAGTGAGTCCAGCAACACGCGATGATGCTCCAGAATCTTGGCACAGCCATGGATCGCGTGTTGCAGACCATGGGCGATGGGAGAGAGGGGTTTTCCCACAACCCCATCAACTTCAGATCAACCCACACCGATGTCCACCCTCCGTCCACCTGGACCCAGTGGGATTCGGCTTCTCGCTCCCGAGGGCATATGATGGGACGCGGCTGCCGGGTGCCAGGGTTCCTGCTCCAGGTGGAGCTACCTGGCGACCATCCACTCGGCTCCCTCGGGTTACGAGGCGTGTCCGCCCTCATCTCCTGTCTGTCGGGGAGAGCACTTGGAGTGGGCCAAAGCCAAATGGGGAGGAATAGACGCAGCGTTGGTTCACTATGAGGATTTCACCCGCTGCTTCGGGCGGTCTTCGATCATCCACGGAGGGTAGAGCGGTGGGGAATGCTTGTTCCATCTCAGACAGGGAGGGAGCGCACAGGACTTGCACTGGACTTCCGGACCTTGGCTGCCACGCGGATGGAATGAGAGGGCCCTGATCGACCATTACCGGTGTAGTCTCGTGAGGGCGTTCGTCGGGAGCTGGCATGCAGGGACACCACCCGCCCTCGACCAGCTGGTGGATTTATCTATACCTGGATAACCTTTTGGCACCGCGGCGGCGTCGGGTCAGGGTCCGTCCATTCCATCCCCAGCACCTCCGACCTTACCCCTATGGAGCTCGGAGGTGCTGCTCTGGGTGACCGGAGGGGGGGCCGTTTCCTGCAGAGGAGGTGCCCTCTGTGGCCGCAGAGGGCACACTGCTGGTCGGTGCTGGGGAGGTTCCCCAGGGAGTCGAGGCAGCAGGCAGGGCACTTGTGGATCATCCCAGGTGAGTAGGCACCCAACTCACCCAGAGCTCCCTGTTGCGCACATGTGTGTACGCATAGAATTTCCTGAGTTTTCCCCGCATTCCCAGCATAAGGCGCTAGTAGATTCAGGCGCAGCTGGGAGCTTTATTGACCGTTCATTTGCATGTAGATTAGGGATCCCTATTGTTCCTGTTGATGTGCCCTTCCCTGTACATGCCTTGAGATAGTGCGTCCTTTAGGGTCGGGCCTGATTAGGAGGTCACAGCTCCACTATGTATGAAAGGGAGGGTCATGAGGAGAGAATTAGTCTCTTCCTGATCGATTCTCCTGCATTTCCTGTGGTGTTGGGGCTTCCCTGGTTGGCCTCTCATGACTCCACTATTTCGTGGCAACAGAGGGCTCTCAAGGGATGGTCACATCAGTGCTCAGGGAGGTGTGTAGGTGTTTCCATAGGTGCAACTACGGTGGAGTCCAAACCAGGTCTCCACTATGCACATTCCCTCCAAACATGCCGAGTTGGCTCGCCTTCTGTAAAAGAAGGCGGCTCAACTACCACCCCATCGACAGGAGGATTGTGCGATAAATCTCCAGGTAGGCGCAGCACTTCCCAGGAGTCACGTGTATCCTCTGTCTCAGGAGGGGGCTATTGAAACATATGTCTCCGAATCTCTGGGGCAGGGATACATTCGGCCTTCCACTTCACCTGCCTCCTCAAGTTTCTTTTTTGTGAAGAAGAAGGGATGGAGGTTTGACATCCGTGCATTGACTATCGAGGTCTAAATCAGATCACTGTGAAGTACAGTTACCCACTGCCTCTCATAGCCAGTGTGACAGAGTCATTGCATGGGGAGCCTTCTTCACCAAATTGGATCTCAGGAGCGCTTACAACCTGGTGCGTATCCGGGAGGGGGAAGCGTGGAATACGGCATTTAGTACCACCTCTGGGCACTATGAGTACCTTGTCATGCCGTACGGGTTGATGAATGCTCCATCAGACTTCCAATCCTTGGTAGACGCGATTTTCAGAAACATGCACGGCAGGGTGTAGTGGTGTACAGTATATAGATTACATTCTAATATACTCCGCTAAATGTGCGAGCATGTGTCCTAGTCGCGTAAGGTGCTTGGTGGAGCTGTTGGAGCATGACCTGTGCGTCAAGGCTGAGAAATGTCTGTTCTTCCAACAGTCCGTCTCCTTCCTATGGTACCGCCTGTCCGCGTCAGGGGTGGAGATGGAGAATGACCGCATTTCAGCCGTGCGTAATTGGCACACTCCAACCACAGTAAAGGAGGTGCAGCGGTTCTTAGGGTTTGCCAACTACTACTGGAGGTTTATCCGGGGCTTTGGTCAGGTAGCGGCTCCCATTACCTCCTTGCTGAAGGGGGGACCGGTGCGACTGCAGTGGTCAGCTGGGGTGGACAGGGCTTTGGTCACCTGAAGGCTCTGTTTACCTCGGCTCCCGTGCTGGCTCATCCTGATCCCTCCTTGGCATTCAAAGTAGAGGTGGACGCGTCCGAGGCTGGGATAGAGCTGTGCTGTCTCAGCGTCTCAGTATGCATCCAAAGCTCCGCCCTGTGCTTTCTTTTCAAAGAAGTTCAGCCCGGCGGACCGAAACTATGATGTAGGGGACCGGGGTTGTTAGCTGTTGTCAGGCTCTGAAGGCATGGCGGCATTGGCTTGAGGGGGCTAAACACCCTTTCCTCATTTGGACTGACCACCGCAATTTGGAGTACATCCGGGCGGCGAGGAGACTGAACCCTCGCCAGGCAAGGTGGGCCATGTTTTCACCCGTTTTGTTTTCACCCTATCCTACAGACCAGGTTCCCAGAAACGCTAAGGCAGACGCATTGTCCCGGATGTATGACATAGAGGAGCGGTCCACGGATCCCACTCCCCATTCTTCCAGCTTCTTGCCTGGTGGCACGGGGTGGTATGGGAGGGTTGGCCGAGACATCGAGCGGCGTGACATAGAGAGCCCACTCCCACCCAGTGTCAGTTGGCGCTGTGCGTTCGTCTGATGTCTGCGATCAATTGATCTGTTGGGCCCACCACGTCACCCTCCTCTGGTCATCCTGGCAGTGGTCGGACAGGTGTGCGTATCGGTGGACTGACGGATCTTCCTCCATCACAAGGGTAACACCCCGATCCTGGTCGTTGTGGATCGGTTTTCGTCCTGCCGTCTCCTTCCTTTGCCCGGTCTCCCTACGGCCCTACAGACTGCGGGAGACCCTGTTACTCACGTCTTCCGGCACTATGGGGTGCCTGAGGATATAGTGTCTGATCGGGGTCCCAGTTCACATCGAGGGTCTGGAGGGCGTTCATGGAACGTCTGGGGGTCTCGGTCAGTCTGACCTCAGGTTTTCACCCTGAGAGTAATGGGCAGGTGGAGAGGAGTTAACCAGGATGTGGGTAGGTTTCTGTGGTCCTATTGCTAGGACCGGCCGGGAGTGGCGGCTTTCATCCCTGGGCAGAGATGGCCCAAAACTCCCTCTGCCACTCCTCCACTAACATGTCTCTGTGTACTATGTTACCAGCCGGTCCTGGCACCGTGGCATCAGAGCCAGATCGCGGCACCTGCGGTGGATGAATGGTTTTCGGCGCTCGGAGGAGACATGGGGCGCTGCCCATGGGCGCCTGCAATGGGCCATCAGGAAGAACTGACTGCACGGGTGTGAAAAGTCTGAGGAGCACTTGGTTTGTGTATTGGTGATATTGTTTTCTCAAGAGGGGATTGTGCTTTCATAAAAAGCTTTGGCTGTCCTGGCTTGTTTGCATCCCATCTTCTTATGCTCCAGGATGTGTCCGCTCCTTCAGGAGAGCACTGTGGAATGCCGCCAGATGGCCTCTGTGTTTATAAAGACAAAACGAGTAGACTAAGTCTTTTGGCTTTTCTGATTGAAAATATAAAAACTTCATGCTGTTATTAATGACTACTAGCCTGTATGTTTGAATATGGCCATTTGTGAGAGATCAGTTGTTAAACGTTTGTCCAACACAATTGTCAGAGGTCTTCAAACACAGCTGAGTCCATGGACAGCCACTTTTTTGCCACGATCATCATTGGACAGATCAGGGTGTTGACAGTGGACCTCCTCCCCTTCCTCTGTCCATCTGTGTACATCACAGATGTGCTTGAGAACGGAGGCCCACATATGCTTCAGCTCCTTCAAAGACAGACAACATATATTTGCTTTTAGATATCATCAGTTCAGGGCATGCACCAGTACAATTACTAGGTGTCTCATCGACCACTACTAGGTACTATATCCACCCATCCCCCTTGTGTCAATAGATCATGCATACTAACCTTCACACACAATACCCACCCATCCCCCTTGTGTCAATAGATCATGCATACTAACCTTCACACACAATACCCACCCCCAACAGAAACCAGTCAGACACCCACACCATCCCCTTCTTACTAATAACTCTGCTTTTCTCCAATTTAGACTCCAAGCTTTGCATAAACAATCAACTAAGCCTCCATAATACAGAGAACACTACAATAGAAGTTACATTTACATCATTTAGCAGACGCCTTATCCAGAGCAACTTACAAATTGGTGCATTCAACTTATGATAGCCAGTGGGACAACCACTTGTATTTTTATTTTAAATTTTTTTTTGTGGGGGAAGAAGGATTACTTTATAGTATTCCAGGTATTCCTGAAAGAGGTAGGGTTTCAAGTGTCTCCGGAAGGTGGTCAGTGACTCCGCTGTCCTGGCGTCGTGGGGGGAGCTTGTTCCACCATTGGGGTGCCAGAGCAGCGAATAGCTTTGACTGGGCTGAGCGGAAACTGTGCTTCCGTGGAGGTAGGGGAGCTAGCAGGCCAGAGGTGGATGAACGTAGTGCCCTCGTTTGGGTGTAGGGTCTGATCAGAGCCTGAAGGTAAGAGGTGCTGTTCCCCTCACAGCTCCGTGAGGCAAGCACCATGGTCTTGTAGTAGATGCGAGCCTCAACTGGAAGCCAGTGGAGTGTGCGGAGGAGCGGGGTGACATTAGAGAACTTGGGGAAGGTTGAACACCAGAGCGGGCTGCAGCGTTCTGAATAAGTTGGGGTTTTAATGGCACAGGCAGGGAGCCCAGCCAACAGCGAGTTGCAGTAATCCAGACGGGAGATGACAAGTGCCTGGAGTAGGACCTGTCCGCTTTCTGTGTAAGGTAGGGTCGTACTCTGCGAATGTTGTAGAGCATGAACCTGCAGGATTGGGTCACCGCATTGATGTTAGCGGAGCGACAAGGTATTGTCCAGGGTCACGCCAAGGTCTTTGCACTCTGGGAGGAGGACACAATGGAGTTGTCAACCGTGATGGCGAGATCATGGAGCGGGCAGTCCTTCCCCGGGAGGAAGAGCAGCTCTGTCTTACCGAGGTTCAGCTTGAGGTGGTGTTCCGACATCCACACTGATATGTCTGCCAGACATGCAGAGATGCGATTCGCCACCTGGTTATAAGAAGGGGGAAAGTTGTAGCTGTATTGATGGATGTGGTTTTGACCTGTGACACCAGGTACTGGGAGTGTGACGGTAGCTTCTGACACAATGCCTCTGACCCTGCAAAAGTCTCAAAGGACCAGCAGGCCTCCAGAAAGAATGACTATTCAGTGGTGATGTTCAATTGACCAATGACTGAGATTCTGACTCTGAGTTGTTGGTGTTGTTTTGATATTTCACTATTGACTATTTTGAAGCAGAGATTAATTGGTATTTTGTTTTATTTCTTACCCTACCACACCTCCCCTAATTGGAGTAAACTAATGGACGACAACACAGTTTGATTTCTATTTGCCATATATTTTTAAGTGTGCTGTTTCACAAATGTTCTGAACCTAAATACATTTAACGGACACAATATATTTACATTAGTTACCTTGTTGTTTTTAGTCTCACCCTTTAGCTTCACTCAACCCCTCCCATCTATCTCTTAACACCATCAATTTTTTTTCATTCTATTTGCCATATATTTTTCAACTGTGCTGTGATGTTTCACAAAAGTTCTGAACCCTTTTCTATTCTCATAGTTTCTACAGATTATAAATTAAAGATAAACATTTTTGCTAAAAGTATTATTTACATTTTAGCAGACGCTCTTATCCAGAGCGACTTACAGTTAGTGAGTGCATACATTTTTCATACTGGCTCCCTGTGGGAAACTGAACCCACAATTATAATATCATTGATCGATTGACTACGACTTTTCAAGTCACCCAGCAGTGGTATTTGCAGAGTTAGCTCCAGGTAAATGTTGCAATTCTTCAGCCATTCCTGGACTTGCGACCAAAAACAAGCTACATATGGACAGTACCAAAACAAATTATCTAATGAGTCTGTCTCTTCGCAGCAAAATCTGCAGAGCTGGGATGGTTGTATCCCCCATATACAGTGCATTCGGAAAGTATTCAGACCCCTTGACTATTCCCACATTTTGTTATGGTACAGCCATACTCTAAAATTGATTAAATTGTTTTTTTCCCATCATCAATCTACACACAATACCCCATAATGCCAAAGCAAAGCCAGGTTTTTAGAAAATAAAAAATGAAAACAATACATTTACATAACTATTTAGTCCCTATACTCAGTACTTTGATGAAGGACCTTTGGCAGCGATTACATACTCGAGTCTTCTTGGGTATGACGGTACAAGCTTGGCACCCCTGTATTTGGAGAGTTTCTCCCATTCTTCTCTGCAGATCCTCTCAAGCTCTGTCAGGTTGGATGGGGAGCGTCGCAGCACAGCTATTTTCAGGTCCCTCCAGAGATGTTCGATCGGGTTAAAGTCCTGACTCTGGCTGGGCCACTCAAGGACATTCAGAGACTTGTCCCGAAGCCACTCCTGTGTTGTCTTGACTGTGCTTAGGGTCCTTGTCCTGTTGGAAGGTGAACCTTCGCCCCAGTCTGAGGTCCTGAGCGCTCTTGAGCAGGTTTTCATCAAGGATCTCTCTGTACTTTGCTCCGTTCATCTTTCCCATGATCCTGACTAGTCTTCCAGTCCCTGCTGCTGAAAAACATCCCCACAGCAAGATGCTGCCACCACCATGCTTCACTGTAGGGATGGTGCCAGGTTTCCTCCAGATGCTTGGCAATCAGGCCAAAGTGTTCAATCTTGGTTTCATCAGACCAGAGAATCTTGTTTCTCATGGTCTGAGAGTCCTTTAGGTGCCTTTTGGCAAACTCCAAGCGGGCTGTCATGTGCCTTTTACTGAGGAGTAGCTTCTGTCTGGCCACTCTACCATAAAGGCCTGATTGGTGGAGTGCTGCAGATATGGTTGTCCTTCTGGAAGGTTCTCCCATCTCCACAGAGGAACAATGGAGCTCTGTCAGAGTGACCATCGGGTTCTTGGTCACCTCCCTGACCAAGGCCCTTCTCCCCCGATGGCTCAGTCTGGCCAGGCGGCCAGCTATAGGAAGAGTCTTGGTGGCTCCAAACTTCTTCCATTTAAGAATGACGGAGGCCACTGTGTTCTTGGGGACCTTCAATGCTGCAGTAATTTTTTGGTACCCTTCCCCAGATCTGTGCCTTGACACAATCCTGTCTCGGAGCTCTAAGGACAATTCCTTTGACCTCATGGCTTGGTTTTTGCTCTGACATGCACTGTCAACTGTGGGATCTTATATAGACAAGTGTGTGCCTTTCCAAATCATGTCCAATCAATTGAATTTACCACAGGTGGACTCCAATCAAGTTGTTGAATGGATGATCAATGGAAACAGGATGCACCTGAGCTCAATTTTAAGTGTCATATTTCTAATATATTTGCAAAAATTTCAAAAAACCTGTTTTCGCTTAGTCATTATGGGGCATTTGTGTAGATTGATGAGAAAAAAAAAATCAATTTTAGAATAAGGCTGTAATGTAACAAAATGTGGAAAAGGGAAGTTGTCTGAATACTTTCCGAATACACTATTGTTTGCAAGAATTTCGGAATATAATATAAATTGAAAAGATTCTAAGTTTTGAATCCGGCGTTGTTTTGCGTATCAGTTCATGAACGATGTACCATGGAATCGGTACATCGAAAATCTCTTCCCAACTATTTTGCAATCTATATGGCACAGCGGCCAATTTTTTGGTCCTTAAATGAAACTTCACACACTGTTGCTGGTATTTTGGCCCATTCCTCCATGCAGATCTCCTCTAGAGCAGTGATGTTTTGGGGCTGTCGCTGGGCAACACGAACTTTCAACTCCCTCCAAAGATTTTCTATGGGGTTGAGATCTGGAGACTGGCCAGGCCACTCCAGGACCTTGAAATGCTTCTTACTTCGTTGCCCGGGCGGTGTGTTTGGGATCATTGTCATGCTGAAAGACCCAGCCACGTTTCATCTTCAATGCCCTTGCTGATGGAAGGAGGTTTTCACTCAAAATTTCACGATACATGGCCCCATTCATTCTTTCCTTTACACGGATCAGTCGTCCTGGTCCCTTTGCAGAAAAACAACCCCAAAGCATGATGTTTCCACCGCCCATGCTTCACAGTAGGTATAGTGTTCTTTGGATGCAACTCAGCATTCTTTGTCATCCAAACACGACGAGTTGAGTTTTTACCAAAAAGTTCTATTTTGGTTTCAACTGACCATATGACATTCTCCCAATCCTCTTCTGGATCATCCAAATGCACTCTAGCAAACTTCAGACGGGCCTGGACATGTACTGGCTTAAGCAGGGGGACACGTCTGGCACTGCAGGATTTGAGTCCCTGGCGGCGTAGTGTGTTACTGATGGTAGGCTTTTTTACTTTGGTCCCAGCTCTCTGCAGGTCATTCACTAGGTCCCCCGTGTGGTTCTGGGATTTTGCTCACCGTTCTTGTGATCATTTTGACCCCACGGGGTGAGATCTTGCGTGGAGCCCCAGATCGAGGGAGATTATCAGTGGTCTTGTATGTCTTCCATTTCCTAATAATTGCTCCCACAGTTGATTTCTTCAAACCAAGCTGCTTACCTATTGCAGATTCAGTCTTCCCAGCCTGGTGCAGGTCTACAATTTTGTTTCTGGTGTCCTTTGACAGCTCTTTGGTCTTGGCCATAGTGGAGTTTGGAGTGTGACTGTTTGAGGTTGTGGACAGGTGTCTTTTATACTGATAACAAGTTCAAACAGGTGCCATTAATACAGGTAACGAGTGGAGAACAGAGGAGCCTCTTGAAGAAGAAGTTATAGGTCTGTGAGAGCCAGAAATCTTGCTTGTTTGTAGGTGACCAAATACTTATTTTCCACCATAATTTGCAAATAAATTCATTAAAAATCCTACAATGTGATTTTCTGGAGAAAAATTTCTCAATTTGTCTGTCATAGTTGACGTGTACCTATGATGAAAATTACAGGCCTCTCTCATCTTTTTAAGTGGGATAACTTGCACAATTGGTGGCTGACTAAATACTTTTTTTCCCCACTGTATGATATCATTGAGTGGCGCAGTGGTCTAAGGCACTGCATCGCAGTGCTAACTGTGCCACTAGAGATCCTGGTTCGAATCCAGGCTCTGTCGCAGCCGGCCGCGACCGGGATACTCATGGGCGGCGCGCAATTGGCCCAGCGTCGTCCAGGGTAGGGGAGGGAATGGCCGGCAGGGATGTAGCTCAGTTGATAGAGCATGGCGTTTGCAATGCCAGGGTTGTGTGTTTGATTCCCACGGGGGGCCAGTATAAAAAAATATGTATTCACTAACTGTAAGTCGCTCTGGATAAGAGCGTCTGCTAAATGACTAAAATGTAAATTTACAATGATTTTAAACATTTTTTCAAAAAATGTTTTTTTATCAATTAGTTTATTGGAGTTTAACCATAATATTTGTTGTATTATTTGTTCTGTCTTTTCTGGTGGATTAAACTGAAATTGCAACCAACTTTCTATGGCTTGTTTAAGAAAAGCAATATTTTGGAGATTATTTAATTTTCAAATAAGCAAAGGTGAGAGGTTGTAATCTGAATAAAGGGAAAAAAGCCATTATTGAACATGGGGTGAGACATTCTTACTAATCTGCTAGAGAACCAGTTCGGATTTAAGTATAACTTTTGTTTGACTGAAGCCTTTAGTGAAAGGTCTAATGCTTTAATATTTAATCATTTCTGCCCTCCGAAATCATATTAATTATATAAATAGACCTGTTTAATTTAGTCTGGCTTGCCGTTCCAAATAAAATATATTTTTTGCTCATATAATTTCAAAAAACAGGTCGTTAGGTGTAGGCAAGGCCATTAGCAAATAGTTAAACTGGGATATGACTAAAGAGTTAATCAGGGTGATTTTTCCACAAATAGACAGGTATTTTCCTTTCCATGGTAGCAAGATCTTGTCTACAGTTGAAGTCGGAAGTTTACATACACCTTAGCCAAATACATTTAAGGTCAGTTTTTCACAATTCCTGACATTTAATCCTAGTAAAAATTCCTTGTCTTAGGTCAGTTAGGATCACCACTTTATTTTAAGAATGTGAAATGTCAGAATAATAGTAGAGAGAATTATTTATTTCAGTTTTTATTTCTTTCATAATGGGCCCCGTGTAGCTCAGTTGGTAGAGCATGGCGCTTGCAACGCCAGGGTTGTGGGTTTGATTTCCACGGGGGGCCAGTATGACAAAAATATATGAAAAAATGTAAGTCGCTCTGGATAAGAGCGTCTGCTAAATGACTAAAATGTAAATCACATTCCCAGTGGGTCAGAAGTTTACATACACTCAATTAGTATTTGGTAGCATTGCCTTTAAATTGTTTAACTTGGGTCAAACGTTTCGGGTAGCCTTCCACAAGCTTCCCACAATAAGTTGGGTGAATTTTGTCCCATTCCTCCAGACAGAGCTGGTGTAACTGAGTCAGGTTTGTAGGCCTCCTTGCTCGCACACACTTTTTCAGTCAGGGCTTTGTGATGGCCACTCCAATACCTTGACTTTGTTGTCCTTAAGCCATTTTGCCACAACTTTGGAAGTATGCTTGGGGTCATTGTACATTTGGAAGACCCATTTGCGACCAAGCTTTAACTTCCTGACTGATGTCTTGAGATGTTGCTTCAATATATCCACATAATTTTCCTTCCTAATGATGCCATCTATTTTGTGAAGTGCACCAGTCCCTCCTGCAGCAAACCACCCCCACAGCATAATGCTGCCACCCCCGTGCTTCATTGATGCCCTTCCAGACTCCTTCTGCCTACCCAAGGACGTCAGAGGACAAAAATCAGTTAACCACTTAACTGAGGAACTCAATTTAACCTTGCGCAATACCCTAGATGCAGTTGCACCCCTAAAAACGAAAAACATTTGTCATAAGAAACTAGCTCCCTGGTATACAGAAAATACCCGAGCTTTGAAGCAAGCTTCCAGGAAATTGGAACGGAAATGGCGCCACACCAAACTGGAAGTCTTCCGACTAGCTTGGAAAGACAGTACCGTGCAGTACCGAAGAGCCCTCACTGCTGCTCGATCATCCTACTTTTCCAACTTAATTGAGGAAAATAAGAACAATCCAAAATTTCTTTTTGATACTGTTGCAAAGCTAACTAAAAAGCAGCATTCCCCAAGAGAGGATGGCTTTCACTTCAGCAGTGATAAATTCATGAACTTCTTTGAGGAAAAGATCATGACCATTAGAAAGCAAATTACGGACTCCTCTTTGAATCTGCGTATTCCTCCAGGGCTTAGCTGTCCTGGATCTGCACAGATCTACGAGGGCCTGGGATCGGGAGAGACACTTAAGTGTTTTAGTACTATATCTCTTGACACAATGATGAAAATAATCATGGCCTCTAAACCTTCAAGCTGCATACTGGATCCTATTCCTACTAAACTGCTGAAGGAGCTGCTTCCTGTGCTTGGCCCTCCTATGTTGAACATAATAAACAGCTCTCTATCCACCGGATGTGTACCAAACTCACTAAAAGTGGCAGTGATAAAGCCTCTCTTGAAAAAGCCAAACCTTGACCCGGAAAATATAAAAACTACCGGCCTATATCGAATCTTCCATTCCTCTCAAAAATTTTAGAAAAAAGCTGTTGCGCAGCAACTCACTTGCCTTTCTGAAGACAAACAATGTATACGAAATGCTTCAGTCTGGTTTTAGACCCCATCATAGCACTGAGACTGCACTTGTGAAGGTGGTAAATGACCTTTTAATGGCGTCAGACCGAGGCTCTGCATCTGTCCTCGTGCTACTAGACCTTAGTGCTGCCTTTGACACCATCGATCACCACATTCTTTTGGAGAGACTGGAAACCCAAATTGGTCTACACGGACAAGTTCTGGCCTGGTTTAGATCCTACCTGTCGGAAAGATATCAGTTTGTCTCTGTGAATGGTCTGTCCTCCGACAAATCAACTGTACATTTCGGTGTTCCTCAAGGTTCCGTTTTAGGACCACTATTGTTTTCACTATATATTTTACCTCTTGGGGATGTTATTCGAAAACATAATGTTAACTTTCACTGCTATGCGGATGACACACAGCTGTACATTTCAATGAAACATGGTGAAGCCCCAAAATTGCCCTCGCTAGAAGCCTGTGTTTCAGACATAAGGAAGTGGATGGCTGAAAACTTTTTACTTTTAAACTCGGACAAAACAGAGATGCTTGTTCTAGGTCCCAAGAAACAAAGAGATCTTCTGTTAAATCTGACAATTCATCTAGATGGTTGTAAAGTCGTCTCAAATAAAACTGTGAAGGACCTCGGTGTTACTCTTGACCCTGATCTCTCTTTTGACGAACATATCAAGACTGTTTCAAGGACAGCTTTTTTCCATCTACGTAACATTGCAAAAATCAGAAATTTTCTGTCCAAAAATGATGCAGAAAAATTAATCCATGCATTTGTTACTTCTAGGTTAGACTACTGCAATGCTCTATTTTCCGGCTACCGGATAAAGCACTAAATAAACTTCAGTTAGTGCTAAATACGGCTGCTAGAATCCTGACTAGAACCAAGAAATTTGATCATATTACTCCAGTGCTAGCTTCCCTACACTGGCTTCCTGTTAAGGCAAGGGCTGATTTCAAGGTTTTACTGTTAACCTATAAAGCGTTACATGGGCTTGCTCCTACCTATCTTTCCGAGTTGGTCCTGCCGTACATACCAATACGTACGCTACGGTCACAAGACGCAGAGCCTCCTAATTGTCCCTAGAATTTCTAAGCAAACAGCGGGAGGCAGGGCTTTCTCCTATAGATCTCCATTTTTATGGAACAGTCTGCCTACCCATGTGAGAGACGCAGACTCGGTCTCAACCTTTAAGTCTTTACTGAAGACTTATCTCTTCAGTAGGTCATATGATTGAGTGTAGTCTGGCCCAGTAGTGTGAAGGTGAACGGAAAGGCTGGAGCAACGAACAGCCCTTGCTGTCTCTGCCGGGCCGGTTCCCCTCTCCACTGGGGTTCTCTGCCTCTAACCCTGTTGCAGGGGCTGAGTCACTGGCTTGCTGGTGCTCTTTCATGCCGTCCCTGGGAGGGGTGCGTCACTTGAGTGGGTTGAGTTACTGACGTGATCTTCCTGTCTGGGTTGGCGCCCCCCTTGGTTTGTGCTGTGGTGGAGACCTCTGTGGGCTATACTCGGCCTTGTCTCAGGATTGTAAGTTGGTGGTTGGGGATATCCCTCTAGTGGTGCGGGGGCTGTGCTTTGGCGGAGTGGGTGGGGTTATATCCTTCCTGTTTGGCCCTGTCCGGGGTTTCTTCGGATGGGGCCACAGTGTCTCCGGACCGCTCCTGTCTCAGCCTCCAGTATTTATGCTGCAGTAGTTTATGTGTCGGGGGCTGGGGTTAGTTGGTTATACCTGGAGTACTTCTCCTGTCTTATCCAGTGTCCTGTGTGAATTTAAGTATGCTCTCTCTAATTCTCTCGTTCTCTCTTTCTCTCTGAGAACCTGAGCCCTAGGACCATACGTCAGGACTACCGGGCATGATGACACCTTGCTGTCCCCAGTCCGCCTGGCCTTGCTGCTATTCCAGTTTCAACTGTTCTGCCTGCGGCTCACGAAAACCCCTACCTGTCCCAGACCTGCTGTTTTCAACTCTTTAATGATCGGCTATGAAAAGCCAACTGAGAGACCTGAGCCCTAGGACCATACGTCGGGACTACCGGCCGTGGTGACTCCTTGCTGTCCCCAGTCCGCCTGGCCTTGCTGCTATTCCAGTTTCAACTGTTCTGCCTGCGGTTATGGAACCCCTACCTGTCCCAGACCTGCTGTTTTCAACTCTTAATGATCGGCTATGAAAAGCCAACTGAGATTTATTCCTGATTATTATTTGACCATGCTTGTCACTTATGAACATTTTTGAACATCTTGGCATGGTTCTGTTATAATCTCCACCCGGCACAGCCAGAAGAGGACTGGCCACCCTCATAGCCTGGTTCCTCTCTAGGTTTCTTCCTAGGCTTTCGCCTTTCTAGGGAGTTTTTCCTAGCCACCGTGCTTCTACACCTGCATTACTAGCTGTTTGGGGTTTTAGGCTGGGTTTCTGTACAGCACTTCGAGATATTAGCTGATGTAAGAAGGGCTATATAAAATAAAATTGATTGATTGATTGATTAAAACTTGTTAACTATGATTCGTGGTCATGGTCATCTCTGCTCGCTAACCAACAAAGTAATACAGTAGCTTACTTATAAACACACCAACCATGGCAACAAGACACGGACCATGTTTAAACCTAGCTCCAGTATACACTACCAGTCCAAAGTTTGGACATACCTACTCATTCAAGGGTTTTTCTTTCTTTTTAGTATTTTCTACATTGTAGAATAAGACATCAAAACTATGAAATAACACATATGGAATCATGTAGTAACCAAAAAAGTGTTTTAAAAAAATGCCAAGAGTGTGCAAAGCTGTCATCAAGGCAAAGGGTGGCGATTTGAAGAGTCTCAAATATAAAATATATTTTCATTTGTTTAACAATTTTTTGGTTAGTACAAGATTCCATATTTGTTATTTCATAGTTTTGATCAAATCAAATCAAATCAAATTTTATTGGTCACATGCGCCGAATACAACAGGTGCAGACATTACAGTGAAATTCTTACTTACAGCCCTTAACCAACAGTGCATTTATTTTAATAATTTATTTATTTAAAAAAAGTAAAAATAAAATAACAACAAAAAAAGTTTTGAGAAAAAAAGAGCAGAAGTAAAATAAAATAACAGTAGGGAGGCTATATATACAGGGGGGTACCGGTGCAGAGTCAATGTGCGGGGGCACCGGCTAGTTGAGATAGTTGAAGTAATATGTACATGTGGGTAGAGTTAAAGTGACTATGCATAAATAATTAACAGAGTAGCAGCAGCGTAAAAAGGATGGGGTGGGGGGGCAGTGCAAATAGTCCGGGTAGCCATGATTAGCTGTTCAGGAGTCTTATGGCTTGGGGGTAAAAGCTGTTGAGAAGTCTTTTGGACCTAGACTTGGCACTCCGGTACCGCTTGCCGTGCGGTAGCAGGGAGAACAGTCTATGACTAGGGTGGCTGGAGTCTTTGACAATTTTGAGGGCCTTCCTCTGACACCGCCTGGTATAGAGGTCCTGGATGGCAGGAAGCTTGGCCCCAGTGATGTACTGGGCCGTACGCACTACCCTCTGTAGTGCCTTGCAGTCGGAGGCCAAGCAGTTGCCATACCAGGCGGTGATGCAACCAGTCAGGATGCTCTCGATGGTGCAGCTGTATAATTTTTGATATCTTCACTACTATTCTACAATGTAGAAAATAATAAAAAAGAGCAGCAGTGAAATGTTCCTTTAATTTTGGGGCTGCATGTCTACAACTTCAGGATAATTTAAACAGGCTAATAATTTTTTTGTCAGTCAATGTAGAGCTAGCTAGCTAACTATGTAAGTAAGCTAGCAACAACAGTTAGCTAAGCAGCTGGTCAAGTACTGCACTGGCGACCGATGTCCTTGCACAAAGCCACTGCTTTGTTTTTATTTTCTCACAATTGCAAACTATTAAATCACTGTCACAACATTTGTAATACATTTGCTAGTTATTCTGCCTATTTCATGCAAAGTCATACACGATCACAGTGATATCATGAATTAGGAACTATGTTTTTGTTTTTGAATGGCGGATGTTCTGGAATACTAAAATGTGAATATGAGTTTCAAGTCCTACAAGACAGATCAGTTGAGGGACGAGCATCACTTTAGGAGTGACGCCATCTGATGCGAGACAATGGCTTAAGGTCTAATAAGTCACCAGTTGATTAAAACCGGTTGCCCAAAGCCAGACCGCGACACACTGACTGTGTCCTAAATGGCACCCTATCCCCTATATAGTGCACTACATTTGACCGGGACAGGGCTCATTTGGCTCTGGTCAAAAGCAGTGCACTTAATAAGGAATAGGGTGCGATTTTGAGTCTAATTATTTACATTTTAGTAATTTAGCGCAGGGTTTCCGAAACTCAGTCCAAATTCCTGGGGCAACTGTCTCTCTAATATCATACCATGTCACTTGGTTCACTAAGCATGTAGCGTCCCATACTCCACTTTTTAGATTCCACTGGTTCACTAAGCATGTAGCGTCCCATACTCCACTTTTTAGATTCCACTGGTTCACTAAGCATGTAGCGTCCCATACTCCACATACATCCCATACTCTAGCTTGCACTGACTCTATGCACACTCACAAGACTATATATACACATTACTGTATATACACACTCACTCACACTTACTACACTGACAATCTCACACAAAACCCACACACATTCACATATACTACATATGCACACACACACATACACACACACACACACCGACACAGTACAAACACACATACGCACAAACATACACACAAACTTTTACACTCATCATATGCTGCTGCTACTCTGTTCTTTATTTTACTCATATTATTATCTATCCTGATGCCTAGTCACTTTACCCTGCCTTCATATTTACCTCAAGTACCTCATACCTATGCACATTGATATGGTACTTGTACTCCCTGTATATAGCTCCATTCTTGTGTATTTTATTCCTCTTGTGTTACTATTTTTCTTTTTATAATTAATGTTTAACTCTGCATCATTGGGAATGGCTCGTAAGCAAGCATTTCACAGTAAAGTCTACACTGTTGTATTCGGCGCTTGTGACAAATACAATTTGATTAAATGTTTCGATTAAATTGGTTCACTAAGCTTGTAGCATTCCATTCTCCACTTTTTAGATTCCATTGGTTCACTAAGCTTCTAGCATCCCATTCTCCACGTTTTAGATTTCATTGCAGAAATACAAGTGGTCATTTCAGAGAGACTTGTTAGAAACGAGGCAGAGCCATGTCGTTTTTTGTGTGAAGTAAACTGGTGTGAGACTTCCTTATAAAGATGTAGAATCATTCAGGCTGGAAGAGACACTCTCCAATGCTGACAGCCCCCGCTTGTTGAGGAGTTGCAACAATGAGACAAGATCGTAATCACAAAATTGGGGAGAAATAGGGGATAAAAATTACAACAACCAAAAATTAAAAATAAACAACTATTTTTCACACTCCTTGACAACTGTGAATGAATCTAACGGCGGTATTATCACATTGTGGTTCCGTCTGGTCTCGCTGCTCTCGCTTGCTCTCGCTTGCTCTCACTGCTCTCACTCTGTTGGCACACTGCTTCAGGATTACACCCTCAGATGTTTCCCAATGTGGCATTAGAGGCAGAGCGTGACAGCTCCACAAACAAACACACATGAGGATGCATACACACACACCCACACACCAGTTGCAGTCGGTGCCGTTTAAGATTAGGAGGACGGCAGCCACTTTTTTTTATACCCTTTACACTCGTGGGAATTGGCCTATATGGATAGGGCTAAATTGAAATGTTTCTTACAGAAGAAATTTGAAAATGCATATGCATAAGCGTGGTAGCAATTGAAAGGGAACAGTTTGGAGATTATGGGAAAATTATTAGACCAAAGTTGAGGACACAACAGTTCACCTGACACAAGACTGAATCCAAACATTACGCTTGATTTTATGTGGATTTCACATTTATTGTACTTTTCCCTGCATTTGTTGATAACGAAATCTAAAAATACTTTGGATACATTCTATGACATGATAAGAATATTCATGGAAAATGTGGGGTAGGTGCAACATAAGAGAAAAAATAAAAGGGTTTGAGTGAGAGGACTACCTGGTGTCTCCAAGTGGCCACACACTTCTCTAAAGTGTGCACAGTTCCTAAGTAATATCAATGCACTTCTATGACTCCAAGAAGAGTCTTCAACTATAAGGTGCTTTTTTGAGCTCTCCTAGCTGTGCCATTAAGGAACTAGAGCAAGAACACTTCTAGTTGTTTTGTTTGTAGCACAACACTGCATCCCTGCCATCACAGAATTACTGTTGTTTGTTGACGCAATCAAAAATGTCCCATTATAAATGAAAGGAGTCATGAGTCACTGGCGTAGTTGAAACCACCACAGCCCACGCAAGGTGGAGGGACCTACGAGCTCTGGGGTCTCATGCGCCCGTCATCTCACACCTATGTCAAAATATTATAATTTTTAAAAAATCATTTTGACAGTAACACTCCTTTTTTAATTTTCACATGTAGCAAGCAAAGTGTTTGTGTTGTCCAATCTACATGGGTAGTCGGTGAGTCAGACAGACAATATACACTGAGTGTACAAAACATTAAGGACATCTTCCTAATATTGAGTTGCACACTATCGCAGGTGGAAGCTAGTAGGCCTACTTATGCAGCAGCTAGGCCCGGCAATGACAGTGGCCTTGCTCCTCCTCTTCTTCCTCCCCTCAAGAATAGTGACAGATCCTCAAGTGAGAATACCGGTCCTCCTTCTCCTCCTCCTCCTCCTCTCCCAGAAAACCAAGTTGATGACTGCCAGAGACCCAGCGGCGCTCATGAGAGCGACCCCCCTTCTGTGAACACTGGTAAGCTTTCGAGTGATGAGATGGACAGCGTGGAGTCCGAGTTCCAATGTGCAATATAAATAGGCTACCAGCTAAATACTGTATATACAATGCCTTCAGAAAGTATTCACTTTACTTTTTTTTTCTAAATTTTGTTGTGTTACAGCCTGAATTTAAAATGGATGAAATTGTAACTGATAGATACACAATACCGCATAATGTCAAAGTGGAATTTTGTTTGTAGAAAATGTTTGAAATGAATAATAAATGCAAAGCTGAATGTCTTGAGTCAATAAGTATTCAACCCCTTTGTTATGGCAAGCGTAAATAAGTGAAAGTTAAGGAGTAAAAATGTCCTTAACATAATTGGTTGCATGGACTTTCAGCAGGACAATAACCTAAAACACAAGGCCAAATCTACATTGCAGTTGCTTACCATCTATGGCAAGACTTGAAAATGGCTGTCTAGAAATGATCAACAATCAACTTGACAGAGCTTGAAGAATTAAAAAAGAATAATAGGCAAATAATGTATAATCCTGGTGTGCAAAGCTTTTAGAGACTTACCCAAAAAGACTCACAGCTGTAATCGCCTCCAAAGGTGCTTCTACAAAGTATTGACTTTGTTATGTAAATTAAATATTTCTGTATTTTATTTTCAATAAATGTGCTAAAATTTCAAAAACATGTTTTCACTTTGTCATTATGGGTTAATGTGTAGTTAGGTGAGAGAGAAAAACATATATTTAATCCATTATGAATTCAGGCTGTAACACAATATAATGTGGAATAAGTAAAGAGGTATGAATACGGAAGGTAGCTTAGTGGTTAAGAGCGTTGTGCCAGTAAACGAAAGGTCGCTGGTTCTAATCCCCGAGCCGACTAGGTGAAAAATCTGTCGATGTGCCCTTGAGCAAGGCACTTAACCCTAATTGCTCCTGTAAGTCGCTCTGGATAAGAGCGTCTGCTAAATGACTAAAATGTAATGTAAAATGAATACTTTCTGAAAGCGCTGTAGATAGACTAGTAGGCTAGACTGCATTGTCTGCATAATGAAACAATCCCTAGTAAGCTATTGTTTTGACGGTGGACTGATTGTATTATTTGGCATTAATAGACTGGTTTTACACAGCACAATTCTTTCTATACAAGCTGCGAGAGAGCGCAAAGACAGCTAAGGTAGGCTACAGGACAGTTGTATGTTCTAAAACAATCTATTGGTCACTGATTAGTATGCTGTTGCATCGAAAATTCATTTTACAATCTGCAATGTTTGAATTTCCCACTTGAACTACTGAACAAGTAAATACTCTACATTATTGCCGCCAGCCAGCATTCTAAATAGCAGCATTGCGACACCGTAGGCCTATAGATTCGTGAAACATAAACATTAGGCTAAACATGAGAAAATGGCAACAAAATAAAAATAAACATGTATCCATTAAAGAAAGCAAAGAAATAGGCTCCTACAAGCACTAGCATTCAGGTGCGGGTTCCGCTGCAAATTATCTTTACAATAGACAAACATAGACTCATTCTGTTCAGAACAACCCAGGGTATGACGCCATGTCATCTTGTAACTGTACATCAAAAATTGTGATCATAAACATTGAGACTGTATATGATTTGAGTTTTATGATAAGAACATGTGAAGTGCACATTTGGACTCATGGGTGTTTGGCTTGCTTTGATGACATCAAAGTGGAATTTATTGTAATCCTCAACGTCTCATCTTTCAAAATACATTGAGTCCTCTTAATTTACAGAATTTCCCTCACTCAGACAACAAAAAATGTTGCCCAACTAGTGTGTTCAGAACGGCTGTCAGTCAAAACTGATACAGCGCATTGAAGCGCAGAACCTGAGCTCTGACGTAATTTATAGCATGCTACTGTACAGCCACTGCGTGCCAATTTAGGCACTTATCAGTGCCCAAATCTGCCATTTTCAACCCGTATACGGGTACAAGCATGGCCTTATTTCTATTATAGCATATTGGATGACTGTCATTCATATTCCATTCACCAAGCTCAATGTAACATCGATAAGTTTAGGCTACTATATGATATTCGAATGTGCCCTATACCCATCATGAGGTTGCTACAACCCAGCCTACAAATGAACGTTTATAACGTAGGTGCACAGCTCAAGAGACAAATTAGAGTAATCAAGACAGTGACACATTCAATACCACCTTGCACACTCTTCCCTGCATCTAGCTGATCTGGGGTATAATCATTAGTCCATACTAAACTAAAACGAGAGTTTCTATTGGACAAATTCAGGTAGGTCCCTCCCCATTTTATTCAGTTTGCTTCCGTTTAAGAAACAATTTGCAACAGAATTGGCGGAATGAATACACCCTGATCACCTGCACACACAGTTTAGTTTCATAGCAGCCACATACAGCATCATCATTTTGCTCGTTGTATAATTCCTTCTCTCATCTACACGCTCTCCTCCTCACCTTCTCACCTTTCCTTGTGGACTTCATTGCACAACACAACAGCTGTCTGTGACCAGTCACAATAACCTCTCCAAGCCAAACCTTCATAGCATAACCGCTAACAGCTACACAGCCTACATCGTTGTCACCATATTAATGTTATAGTCAACAAACTACAACTAACGCGTTAGTAAACCTATAATCCATGTGTACAATCACTCAGGACAGTGTACGGCAAGCAGTTACACTGGTGGGCCCAGGTGGCAATAAATTCATAAAACCAAAAGTTTACTTTGACTTGGAAAAGTTGCAGTGTTGGATAGCCTTAGCCAGCTAGCTAACATAAATAGCATTCCTCTCTGTTTGAGTCAGGTTGTTGAGTATGCTAAATTAGCTGCATTAATAATAATATAATAATATGCCATTTAGCAGACGCTTTTATCCAAAGCGACTTACAGTCATGTGTGCATACATCCTGGAGTTACAAGCGCCATGCTCTACCAATTGAGCTACCAATGAAAGGCAAACTAAGAAGAAGAAAATTCAACAAAATATAGCTAGCTCTCTCTCTATGTCTCTGCTGCTTCTCCTTAATTTTTGAAGAAATGAATTTGTTCAAAACTGTTCAACTATTGTCTTCTCTCTCTTTGAGTCAACTACTCACCACATTTTATGTGCTGCAGTGCTAGCTAGCTGTAGCTTATGTTTTCAGTACTAGATTCATTATCTGATCCTTTGATTGGATGGACAACATGTCAGTTTATATTGTAAGAGCTCTGATAGGTTGGAGGATGTCTCCAGAAGTACTCATAATTACTGTGTAATACTATGGAAGGGGGTGAGAACCTTAAGCCTCCTAGGTTTTGTATTGAAGTCAATGTACCCAGAGGAAGACGGAAAATAGCTGTCCTTCTGCTACACCATGGTGCTACCCTAGAGGGTTCTGTTGAGGCTACTGTAGACCATTACAAAACAGTATGTTTTAATCAGTTATTTGGTGACATTAATATATTTAATATAGTTTTATCTAAAAGGGATAACCTTTTTAAAGGAATTTGATGTATAGCATTTACTCACACTTTTTACTTTTACTCAAGTATGAGAATTTAGTACTTTTCCCACCACTGTACTTCAGTACATTTAAAACCAGATATTTATTTTATTTTACTCAAGTAGTATTGTAATGGGTGACTTTCAATTTTACTTGAGTCATTTTCTATCAAGGTATCTTTACTTTTACTTAAGAATGACAATTTAGTACTTTTTCCACCACTGTACTTAAGTACATTTAAAAACAGATATCTTTTTACTTTTACTCAAGTAGTATTGTAATGGGTGACTTCAATTTTACTTGAGTCATTTTCTATTAAGGTATCTTTACTTTTACTCAAGTATGACAATTGAGTACTTTTTCCACCACAGCGTTTTGCTCATCTGCATCAAATCCATTAACATTAAATTACTGTAGTTGCGTCCATTGTGAAAACTTTCCCTTCTCTCTCCCACTGTTTCTGCTATGATACAATGACCTTACACAGATCATTAAGCCTCAATGGGTATTTCAAATACAACTATTATTACTCTTACTCAAGTAATTATTATCTACCTTTTTAGCAATGACTGCATTGCACCTTCCCCTTGTGCAATGCAGTCATCGACCACCCGCCCGAAGAAAGAGAGGCGGGCGAGCGACTGGTCCAACTGAGGCAGGGGAAGAGGACCACACAGTACCTTAATAATCACTAAGCCTCCTTCATGTTGTCATAAGGAAGCGAAAATGGTAACATATAGACTTCCACGTAAACCTACAACTGTCACGACTTTCTCCGAAGCTGCCTCCTCTCCTTGTTCGGGCAGGCTTCGGCTTTCGTCATTACCGGCCTTCTAGCCACTGCCGCTCCTCATCTCATCATTCCATTGGTTTTGTCTTGTTTATTACACACACCTGGTTCATATCCCCTCATCAGTACCTGTATAAGTGTTCCCTCTGCCCCCTTGTCTTTGTGTGTGATTGTTTATTGTGGAGGTTTGATTAGCTCGGTGGAGCTCTTTGTATTTTGTATCGCCGGGTTATTTTCACCCGTGTGCTTCGTTCTATTCCAGTGCGCCTGTTTTCCGCACTAAAGTGTTTGACGCATTGCTGCGTACTGTGTTTCGGAATAAACCTTTTATTCTGTGATTTGTCCTCCTGACCCTGACTCCTTCAAATCAGTCACCACAGAATCACACACCTGAACATGGAGTCAGCAGGAGAAGCCAACATGCCGGGAGTCGAGGCACGGGTCCCGGAGCATTTTGATATGCTTGCCAGCTTGGGAGAAGCGATGGATCGGGTTCTCCAGGTCGTCCAACGCCTGGAGA
Source organism: Coregonus clupeaformis (assembly GCF_020615455.1). NCBI lineage: Eukaryota > Metazoa > Chordata > Actinopteri > Salmoniformes > Salmonidae > Coregonus > Coregonus clupeaformis. The sequence continues at coordinate 19,029,346 of NC_059205.1, forward strand.
GGAGAGGACCCGATCCTTCGAGACCAGCTGAGCGACCGGATCCAGCCACCCACACCCCAGCACCCAGAGGGATTCACCTATCCTGACCTAGGTAGTATGACGGGACAGTTGCCCGCTGCCAGCGATTCCTCCTGCAGCTGGACCTCTACTTCACAACCATCAGCCCGGCTCCATCGGAGCGGGAGAAGGTGTCTGCCCTCATCTCCTGTCTCTCGGGGAAAGCCCTGGAGTGGGCCAACGCGGTTTCGAGTGAAGGAGGAGCCGCGATGGACAACTACGGGGAGTTCGCTCGCCTCTTCCGGGCAGTCATCGACCACCCGCCCGAAGAAAGAGAGGGGGGCGAGTGACTGGTCCAACTGAGGCAGGGGAAGAGGACCACGCAGGACTTTGCCCTGGAGTTTCGTACTCTAGGGGCTGGGTCCGGGTGGAACGAGCGGGCCCTCATCGACCATTTCCGGTGCAGCCTGCGAGAGGACGTCCGAAGGGAGCTAGCCTAACGGGATACATGGCCATCCGGTTGGACAACCTGCTAGTTGCAAGAGGATGTCCTGGAGGGGGCCTGTCCGTTCCACCTCCCTTCAACCCGAATTCAGTTCCGATGGAGCTGGGTGGTGCAGCGAACCGGGAGAACGGAGGACGACAGCTCCAGTGTCACTCTTGTGGCAGGAGAGGACATTCTGCTGCACGCTGTCGTCAGGGTTCTTCTGGGTCAGGAGGCGGCAGGCAGGGCACTCTCACATCACCCCAGGTAGCGCAAACCCACCCTCATTCAGAGCCCTCTGCTGCGCACTGCACCATACACGTCACCTTCCCTGATTACACAGTAGTTTCCCAGTGTAAGGCGCTGGTCGATTCAGGCGCAGCTGGGAACTTTAAGGACAGGTTTTTTGCTCATAGTCTAGGTATTCCATTTGTACCCCTATCCCTTCTACTGCCCATCAAAGCACTTGAGTCTCCCGATTTCCCTGTTGTGTTGGGGTCTTCCCTGGTTAGCACTACACAACCCCACCTTTTCATGGCCGCAGAGGGTTCTCACGGGGTGGTTGCGAGAGTGTCAGGGTAGGTGTCTAGCTGTTTCCATTGGTGCAACCACGGTGGAAAGTCCAGACACTACCTCCATCGTGCTCATTCCCCCCGAATCCCTCGATTTGGCGCACGCGTTTTCCAAACCGCAGGCGACCAAATTACCACCTCATCGGTCGGGGGATTGTGCGATAAACCTCCGGGTAGACGCTGTGCCTCCCAGGAGTCATGTGTAGGCTGAAACAGAGTCGATGGAGACATACGTCTACGAGTCCCTGCGCCAGGGGTTCATAAGTCCCTCCACCTCGCCCGCCTCCTTGAGTTTATTTTTTGTGAAGAAGAAAGATGGAGGTCTGCGCCGGTGCATTGATTACCGAGCACTGAACAAGGGGACAATACGTTATAGTTATCCTCTACCCCTCATTCCATCGGTAATCGAGTCAATGCATGGGGCGCTCTTCTTCACAAAATTAGATCTCCGGAGTGCGTACAACCTGGTGCGTGTCCGAGAGGGGGACGAGTGGAAGACAGCATTCAGCACAACCACGGGGCATTACGAATACCTGGTGATGCCATACGGTTTGATGAATGCTCCATCCGTCTTCCAGTCCTTTGTGAACGAGGTGTTTTGGGACATGCTTGGTCGCGGTGTAGTGGTCTACATCAATGACATTCTGGTGTATTCCGCTACACACGCCGAACATGTGTCCCTGGTTCGCAAAGTATTGGCCCGACTGTTGGAACATGACCTTCATGCCAAGGCAGAAAAGTGTCTGTTTTTCCAACAGTCCGTCTCCGTCCTCGGATACCGGATTACCACCTCAGGTGTGAAGATGGAGGGAGATCGCATTACAGCCGTGCGTAATTGGCCGACTCCAACCACGGTAAAGGAGGTGCAGTGCTTTATTGGCTTTGCCAACAACTATCGGAGGTTTATCTGGGGCTTTGGCAAGGTCCCAACTCCCATCACATCTCTGTTGAAGGGTGGGCCGTCCCGGCTCCGCTGGTCTGCTGAGGCTGACAGGGCCTTCAGTAACCTGAGGGTTCTGTTCACCTCAACCCGGGTACTGGCCCATCCCGATCCATCACTACCCTTCGTAGTGGAGGTGGATGCATCCGAGGTAGGGATAGGCGCTGTCCTATCTCAACGCTCGGGCATGCCACCCAAGCTCCGCCCCTGTGCCTTCTTCTCCAAGAAGCTCAGCCCGGCGGAGCAGAACTACAACGTTGGTGATCGGGAGCTGTTGGCTGTTGTCAGAGCCATGACCATGTGGAGGCACTGGCTCGAAGGGTCGAAACACCCTTTCCTCGTCTGGACGGACCACCATAACCTGGAGTACATCTGGGCAGCAAGGAGACTGAACCCTCGCCAGGCCAGGTGGACCCTATTCTTCACCCGGTTTGATTTTACAGTGTCTTACATCCCGGGTACGAACAACGTGAAGGCAGACGCACTGTCACGGCTGTACGACACAGAGGAGAGGCCAATAGACAACAACCCCATACTCCCGGCCTCCTGCATTGTGGTGCCAGTAGTATGGGCGATGGACGCGGACATAGAGCGGGCGTTACGCACAGAGCCATCTCCCTCTCAGTGCCCAGCTGGGCTACAGTACGTGCCATCTCTTGTCCGTGACCGTCTGATCTATTGGGCACACACGTCCCCCTCCTCTGGTCACCCACATATCGGCCGTACAGTGCGCTGCCTGACCGGAAAGTACTGGTAGCCTACCTTTGCTAAGGACGTGAGGATGTATGTCTCCTCCTGCTCGGTGTGCGCCCAGAGCAAGGTACCTAGGCACCTCCCAGTGGGTAAGTTACAGCCTTTACCAGTTCCACAACGGCCATGGTCCCACCTGTGTATTGACTTTCTCACTGATCTTGCCCTCTCTCAGGGTAACACCACCGTCCTGGTCATTGTGGACCGCTTTTCAAAAGCCTGCCGCCTCCTTCCTCTGCCCGGTCTCTCCACGGCCCTGCAGACTGTGGAGGCCCTGTTCACTCACGTCTTCCGGCACTACGGGGTGCCAGACGACATAGTGTCTGACCGGGGTCCCCAGTTCACATCCAGGGTCTGGAAGGCGTTCATGGAACGTCTGGGGGTCTCGGTCAGCCTGACCTCTGTGTTTCACCCCGAGTCTAATGGGCAGGTGGAATGGGTGAATCAAGATGTGGGTAGGTTCCTGCGGTCCTACTGCCAGGACAGGCCGAGGGAGTGGTCGGTGTTCTTGCCATGTGCCGAATATCTCCAGAACTCTCTCCGCCATTCCTCCACTAACCTATCGCCATTTTGATGTGTTTTAGATTATCAGCCGGTTCTGGCACCATGGCATCAGAGCCAAACCGAAGCTCCTGCAGTGGATGACTGGTTTCGGCGTGCGGAGGAGACGTGAAACACTGCTCACGTCCACCTACAGCATCAGAAGGCCAACGCTGACCGCTACCACAGTGAGGCCCCGGTCTTTGTACCGGGTGATCGGGTCTGGCTCTCGACCCGGAATCTGCCCCTCCGCCTGCCCTGCCGGAAGCTGAGGCCGCGGTTTGTGGGGCCGTTCAAAGTCCTGAGGAGAATAAACGAGGTTACCTATAGGTTACTACTCCCTCTATAACTCAAGACTTAATGGTCAATACACTCTGTATGGAAAACGCTGTACAGTTCATTAACTAACACACAACGACTCATTACATAAGACTCTATAACCACTTGAGTCCCACGGTCACTCCGGCGTGATTTAGTGCTTCTAAGCCCTCTTAAACATTGTGTGTTTGAGCAATAGATTTCTGTTTTTTTGCATTGGATTTGTCTAATTCTTTTGCAACCGCTGCAGCGATTGACGGGGGCTGAACTAGAGCGGTGTTTGTGAGAAGGGTGGATCTCGAAAATGGTTATTCTCACAAAATCGTCTGTAAAGTACAAACGGTTTGAGCTACAAACTATACACAAGCCACATACATTGTCTTCAGAAAGTATTCCAAATTTTGTTGTGTTACAGCCTGAATTTAAAATGGATTACATTTATATTTTGTGTCACTGGCCTACACAATGCCCTATAATGTCAAAGAGGAATTATGTTTTTCATTTTATTTACAAATTAATTAAAAATGAAAAGCTGAAATGTTTTGAGTCAATAAGTATTCAATCCCTTTGTTAAGGCGAGCCTAAATAAGTTCAGGAGTAAAACAATTCTTAACAAGTCTACTAAGTTGCAAGGACTCTGTGCGCAATAATAGTGTTTAACATGATTTTTGAATGACTACCGCATCTCTGTACCCCACACATATAATTATCTGTAAGGTCCCTCAGTCGAGAAGTGAATTTCAAACACAGATTTAACCACAAAGACCAGGGAGGTTTTCTAATGTCTCGTAAAGAAGGGTTCCTATTGGTAGACGTGTTTTAAAAAAAGCAGACATTGAAGATTCCTTTGAGCATGGTGAAGTTATTAATTACACTTTTGATGGTGTATTAATAGACCCAGTCACTACAAAGATACAGGCGTCCTTCCTAACTCAGTTGCCGGAGAGGAAGGAAACCGAAACCGCTCAGGAATTTCACCATGAGGCCAATGGTGACTTCAAAACAGTAGTTACAGAGTTTAATGGATGTGATAGGAGAAAGATGAACAACATTGTAGTTAATCCACAATACTAACCTAATTGACAGAGTGAAAAGAAGGAACCCTGTACAGAATAAAAATATTCCAAAACATGCATCCAGTTTGAAACAAGGCACTAAAGTAATACTGCAAAAAATGTGGCAAAGCAATTAACTTTTTGTCCTGAATACAAAGTGTTACGTTTGGGGCAAATCCAATACAACACATTACTTAGTACCACGCTCCATATTTTCAAGCATAGTGGTGGCTGCATAATGTTATTGGTATGCTTGTAATTGTTAAGGACTTGGGAGTTTTTCCAGGATAAAAAAGAAACGGAATGGAGCTAAGCACAGGCAAAAACCTAGAGGAAAACCTGGTTCAGTCTGCTTTCCATCAGACACTGGGAGATTAATTCACCTTTCAGCAGGACAATAACCTAAAACACCAGGCCAAATCTACACTGGAGTTGTTTACCAAGAAGACAGTGAATTTTCCTGAGTGGCCGAGTTACAGTTTTGACGTAAATCTACTTGAAAATCTATGGCAAGACCTGAAAATGGTTGTCTAGCAATGAACAACAAACAATTTGACAAAGCTTGAAGAATTTTGAAGAGAATAATGGGCAAATGTTGCACAATCCAGGTGTGGAATGCTCTTAGAGACTTACCCAGAAAGACTCCAACTTACCCAGAAAGATTACAATTGTAATCACTGCCAAAGGTGATTCTACAAGGTATTGACTCAGGGGTGTGAATACTTATGTAAATGAGATATTTCTGTATTTCATTTTCAATACATTTGCAAACATTTCTAAAAACATGTTTTCACTTTGTCATTATGGGGTATTGTGTGTAGATTGGTGAGAATTGTTTTTCCATTTAATCCAATTCAGGCTGTAACACAACAAAATGTGGAATAAATCAAAAGGTATGAATACTTTCTGAAGGCACGGTAAGAGTCTTTAGAAGGTAAGGGCTTCTGTTCTTCTACATAGATCATAGGAAATCCCAGGACATAGTGTCTACAATACCGTAATATGCTCACATAGTTGTTGTCACAAACTCAGGTGGATATTACCTTCCCACTGAACAAACAATTTATGTACTTACAACATTCTTATAAAAAATTTTAGCTTGGTGGACCATATTTGTTTATTGACATTTGTCAATAAAACTCATGAATGCAACTGTTTGTCAAATTGTTTTGTGTTCTACTTGTAGCCCTGGTTGTCCTGAAACGAAAATGGTAAAACTCTTCAATGTGACACTTCCTGGTTCCAACTGAGTCTAATGCTTTATAACACATGAATAAGCTGCTAAAACAATACATCGTAAACACGCTATACGAATACTCATTACTTAAGCATCAATAACTAATTAACTAAGCATGTATAACACATGAATAAGCGCTCATTACCACTATTACAACAGTAATTAATCTACGTACCGGTACTTCATGCCAGTGAGCTTGGCGGTGGACTCCTTGAGGTTGTGGTGGTAGCGGTTGGTAAAGGAGCCCAGGCTGCGGGCGATGAGGGCAACCGTACGGAAGCGTGCCCGCGCCTGGCTGGCCGTGTTGGCGCTGGTGGCGTTCTGCTTGCTGTGCCCTCCATTCCCCGGGGGCCTCAACCCTCCTCTTCCTCCGTCCTGGTCCGAACATGCAAACGACACCTGCATGGTGGTGGCTGTACTGTCGGTGGTGGTGGGCTACTGGGGCTGCTTGCCCTGCTCCAGGCTTCACTCGGCTGTATGTGTCTGTAGTGTCTTTGTCTCTCCTGGGGTGGTCTTTGTCTCTCCTTTGGTAGTCCTGCACTTCACTGTTTTGTCTAAAAGTCACCTCTGTCACTCTCTCTCTCTCTCTCTCTCTCTCTCTCTCTCTATTTATGTCTCAATTTGTCTCTCGCTCTCTCTATCCTGTTCTCCTTCTCGTTCTGTCTCTCAATCTACCTCTTTCTCTTCTGTTTGTTCTATCTGGCTCTCAGCCCTTCTCTTTTTCTTCCCTCCTCTCCTCTCAGGCTAGTCTGTGCCACTGAGGAGGTTCTCTGGGTGTAGGGGACAGCGGGTCCACAGTAGTGGAGGGGTCTCCTTCGCCCTCCAGCGTCGGCTAAGCCCTCCAGTCAAGAACCAGGAGCAGACTGCACTGCATACAGAGCAGCACACACAGACACACACACTCTCTCACACACAGACTCTCTTACTCACTAATAACCAAATCTTCACAGACCAACACACGCACTCACGCTCTCACATACACAGACAAATCTTCAGTCTTCCAAATCTACACACTGTCACATGCAGAGACAAACATTCTTACACCAAGCCAGATATCCATAACGTTGGAGACTAAAGGAATGAAGAGATTCTTGGATTGTCCTTGAACTTCAAGGAGAAGTGAGCTGTCCTGTGAAGAAAGCAGGAGTCCCACCAAGACTTGCATCCCACCAGGACCTTTGGTAGTGTAGAGAGCTGATGTGCAAGCTTCCTAGCCCAGGAAGTTCCGCATCTAAAAGTCCACCATGCTGAGAAGAGAGGGACAGCTTCCAATGCTCTGCTCAGAAGGAAAATGGGGTGAAAGCGCTCCGTTTGATACAGAGACGCCAGAATGATAGCGAAGAAGCGAAGAAGAGGAGGAGGAGTAGGAGGAAGGAAAAGGACGAAGCATGATCCCTCTCTTCTGGAAGGAAAGGACAGGCGTACAATGAGAGGGGGAGTGAGGAGCTGAGAAGGAATGCATGGTGGTGAGTGTGAGAGTGAGCGAGGGAGTGAATGAAAGAGAGAGACAGGCTGCTGCCTCTAAATGACTGGCTGAAATAACCACAGTGTTTTCTCACTAGCAACACACAGAGAGAGGAGAACACAGTGTGGACGGAAGGGACAGAGCTGAAGCCAAGTGGTGTGTGTGTGTGTGTGTGTGTGTGTGTGTGTGTGTGTGTGTGTGTGTGTGTGTGTGTATCAGAGAGTGTTTGTTTCTTGAGGTAGATGCTCAGTGGTATTATAAGCCGCGTTAACTACGGGTGCTGGGTGGTGGGATGGTAAAACTGCAGAAGAGGTGTAAGAACTTGTGTTTTCCGTTGCGTTATTGATATAAATGATAATAATATTGGATATTTTTTTTATATTCATAAAATCTTCAAACTATACAACAAAGCCTTGACAATACACTACCATGAGGTTTAGTTTTTCTAGTTGATTCCTTCCTGTAGTCTAACAGTAGCATTTACAAGGTCAAGGTCAATAAAAATCAAAATGTCTCAGAAAAATATATATTGACAAAATTAATAAATTGCCACGGCTGAATTTCTGTAGTTCATTGCTTCCCATGGCGCCCCCTTCTGGCCATTGGGAAAAAATTCATAGTGTGATTTCAAAATGTATATGGCAAGGTAAGCGATCCCGGATAAAATTAACAAACTTACAAAGAGGGAAAGATGTAGGAGGACTATCCGTACCAAACTTTAAATTGTATTTCCAGGCACTAGCATTTCACCCCATCCTAAATAGGTTTAGACATGGTTATTCTGCCCCCTGGCTGAGTATAGAGAGAAATATGGTGTCTCCTATTCCCCTGGAAGAGGTAGTCTTCACTGATATATCCCTCATTAAACAATGTAAACTACTGTTTGGTCCTATTATTTCTCACACATTTCTATTTCGTGCAAAAATTTAAGACAATGTAACTGGGAATCAAAATGGCATGCCCATATCCCAATATTTCACAATAATACCTTGCGATTTGGAAGGCGGCTTTTTGCATCCCCCCAATGGTCCCATGTGGAATCCGTACCCTTACCGATATCATGGACAGTAATGGTTTGAGAACATTCCAAGATTTAAAAGATACATACACATTACCAGGCAACTGTTTTCTATATGTACAACTTAGGTCAGCTATGCTGGTGTAAGGGTTGGTGTGAGGTGTGACCCAGGTGCGGTGCAGAATAGACAGTAGGCAGTAGGCAAAGATGGACTGCTCCTCTGGCCCATAACCCTCCCAGTCCACCAGAAATTTGAGACCCCTCCCCACTCACCGGCAGTCCAGGATCCGGTCCACAGTAAAAGCCGGCTGCCCTCTGACGAGGCGCAGCAGGGGGTACAGGACGAGGACGGGGAGCCAGTGGACAGGTTGCGACAAGCTTGAGGAGGGACACATGGAATGTGGGATGCACCCGCATGGTGGGGGGAAGTTGCAGGCGGTAGGCCACTGGGTTGACTCGCCGCACCACTCTAAATGGCCCGACGAACCGGGGGGACAGCTTCCTAGACTCCACGTGGAGGGGAAGATCCTGCGTGGAGAGCCACACCCTCTGTCCCGGGCGAAAGACCGGGGCCAGGCGACGCCTGCGGTTGGCCTGATGTTGATCCATTCCCATGGAACAGCTTCAAGGATTCTGCTTTGATGGAGTAACATGTCAGGCCATTTTTCAGGTGTACAGCCTCGACTGAAAGAGGTATTTCCAGGGGTCCATGTACAGCATGTGCACAGTAGGAACCATTCACTGGTTTTGGTTTTGCAAGAAGTTACCCGCGAGGTGAGCCTGACACACTGTACTTTGTGCAGGGCATGGCCGTCGTCATAAGGGAATCACACTAGCGCAAACAGTTATACGAGTCGCTTTTTGGTGTGGAAGAAGTAGTGATCAACATCCTAGGGCTGTGTCCAACCAGGTGGTGCGTGCACACAAAAGCTATCTTGCACGTGAAATAAAAGTTAAATACAAACATTTGTAAAATCTCCAATAAAAACAACCATTCTATCAGATCTTTCAGCACCCTGACAGAGTTGAGTTGACGTTAGACAAACATCTGCCGGAGTTGATATGTTTTACTTCTTCATTCAAGTCGTGTATACACAGTAGCAATTTAATTTTTCCTCAGTTGCTTTATGACTCTAAAACCTAATTAAATGTAACATATTTGAACCAAAATTCATATTCTATCTTAATCTATCAGGCAGATGGAGTTGACAGTTTATGATTGTGACCATGGTGATTCCAATATTGTTTGTATATGTCTATCAAAGTAGAGAACTTTACAGACTATGAGTGGTCTTGTTGCACTACATGTAATGAGGACATGAATAAGGGGTCCTTATGGTATAGCTGACCCTGTTCAGTCTGATGGAGTTCATTACATTTCCGGACACATATTTTAAGAATCACAGTTTTGAGAGAAATATTCTTAAAAGTCACAGAGGGCTATTGCAAGAAACTACTGTACATAAGATAATTTCTCAGTTAATATCCGTTATTGCCATATTTTTTAAACATTTTGTAAAAAATAATTTGGAGAGCTTCAAATTGGGATCCTTTGCTCCAGACAAGGGCATTTTCAGGCATAGAGCCGACATCGAAATTAATAATATTGAAAGTATTTAGAAAATTCCAAAAACAAATATTTTCCCTTATAGAATTCCAGTAAACTTACATTTTAAGCTCAAATAATGCAACAAAATAAAATAAAAATTCAACTATAAAAATTACGTTTCCCTGCAGTATAAGGATTGTCCCGACTTTAAAGAATTCCTGAGCTAATTTCCTGATATTCTACACATTTTGCCATGAGGCTGAAAGAAAATCATGGCTAATGATGTGTTCATATGCTATCTGGGGGGCCCAACCTCCAGGGGGACGCTGATGTCCATCACGCTTGTGCCTCAATGCCTGTAAGCCAAAACGTCCTCCTTGTCCAGCCCATTTAAAAGTATGTCACTCAAAGATGTCAACTAGAACTGACACATTCTAGGTTGGAAGAATCCCCAACGGGCGATGATGACTCTGATTATCCCCCCGCTAGCTACTTTACCACAGTAAGAATCTATAAATGAGTTGTGGAACAGATAGCTTAGATTAGAATGTCACTGAGACAGAGACTCAGCCTATATAAGAAACTGTGATATGCACACAGGGGAATATGAAAATGCACAATTAGGTTGTTAGAAATTCCACAAAACGTAAGATTAAGACTTCCTGGTTAAATAAAGATAAAAGAAAAAATATAATTCACCAAGACCAATTTATGAATCACATTGTCAGTAGGTATCGTTTATTGCAGGCAATTCCTTTCTCAAACCTGAAAACACACAGTACAAACCAGTGAGTTGTCACCAGGAGTGTAGGCAAAACTTAATTATGTAGAAACAACAGTGCATATATTGCACATAAGAGAATACACTGTGGATAAAGAGGGGAAACGTTTTGAATGAGGTTGTGACTTCACTGCTGCTGCTGTAGTCAGCTGATGGTTGACGTCTCTCTCTCTTGTTTTCTTTCTCTCCATTTCTCTTTTGATTTCTTAATTTCTTTCTCTATTTCTATCTTTCTCTCTCCCTACTCTCTGTTGCTTTATTTCTCTCTTTCTCTCTCTTCCTATCGCTCTCATTTCTTATTTGCTTTCTTTCTCTCTCTCTCTCTCCATCCCATCTCCTTCATGTTCCTTTCTATTTCCCTGTCTCCTTCCCCCCCTTCCCCTCTCTTTCCCCCCAGCCCATCTGCCCCCCTCTCCCCATGCTAAATCACCATTCACCACGGCTCTCTCTGTCTCCATGCCAGACCATACTAATCCCTTATGTTGTGGATGTGCCTGGGAGCAGTAGTCATTAATATGAAGCTCGTGTCTAGAACTACAGAACCGTACTACTAGAACTAGAATCAGCCTCTAAGGGGTTGGCATTGATTCCATGCTAACTTATTAGGCAGATCAAATATCACCCTGGGCCGTTTAGCACAAATGTACTGCTGATCAGAAGGAAGCTGAGGGAGAGAGAGGGTTGTAGACAGGTGGAATGTTTTGTGTTAAAGTAATCAGTTTTTTTTAGCAAAGCAATGCTATTGATTTTATGTGTATCACTGAGTAAGGGAAGATTTTGGCTGATCGACGTTATGGTTGCTATGGTGATTCATCATCATCATCACCACCACCACCATCATCTTCGAGTCTATTCAAATTCCAATTCCAACATTTCCTCATTGAAAAGCATTAAAGAGAATGGGAATTGGAATTTCAGTGTACTTATTGAATTGTCTGGAATTTAAATGGAATTGACCCCAACCCTGATGCGCACCATATGTTTACAGTGATAAAGCGGTTAGGGAGTCATTACATCCAGAACCAAAAGGCCCTATCCCTGGCATTAGTGTTGGTGAATAAATGCCTGTGTGTTCGCCTGAAGCACATCAACCATAGTACAAACAGACAGCTATAAAGGATTAGAGGTTTACTTGACAGGCTGGGCAATTTTGAATATATAGCTCTGTAAAAGGCATATGCACAAATGAGCATCTTACAGCAAGCTATAGGCTTGGGCGTTTATATGATAAACTATAGGCTTTTCTTATACTATATATACACTTCCCTCTGTGTTTATACTTAACACAAATATAAACGCAACATGCAACACTTTCAACAATGTTGCTGAGTTACAGTTCATATCAGGAAATCAGTCAATTGAAATAAATTCATTAGGCCCTAATCTATGGATTCCACATGACTGGGCAGGAGCGCAGCCATTGGTGGGCCTGGGAGGGCATAGGCCCACCCACTGGGGAGACAGGCCCAGCCAATAAGAATTTCCCCCACTATGATGAAACTGGCTCTCATGAGGACCACCACAGGAAAGGAAGACCCAGAGTTACCTCTGCTGCAGAGGATAAGTTCATTAGAGTTAACTGCACCTCAGATTGCAGCCCAAATAAATGCTTCACAGAGTTCAAGTAACAGACATATCTCAACATCAACTGTTCAGAGGAGACTGCGTGAATCAGGCCTTCATGGTAAAATTGCTGCAAAGGAACCACAACTACAGGACATCAATAAGAAGAAGACACTTGCTTGGGCCAAGAAACATGAGTAATGGACATTAGACCGGTGGAAATCTGTCCTTTGGTCTGATGAGTCCAAATATGAGATTTTTGGTTCCAACCGCCGTGTCTTTGTGAGATGCAGAGTAGGTGAATGGATGATCTCTGCATGTGTGGTTCCCACCGTGAAGCATGGAGGAGGAGGTGTGATGGTGTGGGGGTGCTTTGCTGGTAACACTGTCAGTGATTTATTTAGAATTCAAGGCACATTTAACCAGCATGGCTACCACAGCATTCTGCAGCGAGATGCCATCCCATCTGGTTTGCGCTTAGTGGGACTATCATTTGTTTTTCAACAGGACAATGACCCAAAACACACCTCCAGGCTGTGTAACGGCTATTTGACCAAGAAGGAGAGTGATGGAGTGCTGCATCAGATGACCTGGCCTCCACAATCACTCGACCTCAACCCAATTGAGATGGTTTGGGATGAAATGGACCGCAGAGTGAAGGTAAAGCAACCAACAAGTGCTCAGCATATGTGGGAACTCCTTCAAGACTGTTGGAAAAGCATTCCAGGTGACTACCTCATGAAGCTGGTTGAGAGAATGCCAAGAGGGTGCAAAGTTGTCATCAAGGCAAAGGGTGGCTACTTTGAAGAATCTCAAATATAAAATATATTTTGATTTGTTTAACACTTTTTGGGTTACTACAATATTCCATATGTATTATTTCATAGTTTTGATGTCTTCACTATTATTCTACAATGTAGAAAATAGTAAAAATAAAGAAAACCCTTGAATGAGTAGGTGTGTCCAAACATTTGACTGCTTCTGTATGTCAATATATAATTTTTCCGTGTGGGTGTGATTAACTTTGATTAAAATCAGGCTCGTTGACATAACAAACAAAGAGCCTTTCATGCCATATTTGGAGACACACCAGTACATTCTACTGTGGACTTAACATGAGGAAGCCATACCATATTTGGAAAAACCTTTCAGTTTGTGGTCTTATTTACATACATTTGTTGAGAATATGTTCATGGGTCAGTGTGGGCCATTTAGTTGATCAGTTCCTTGTGTTGACCTTCATAGTCCCAAGTCAAGAGCTAAAACAGAATCATACACTATACACACTATCATACACAGGTTCTCATTATACAGAACAATAAAAATGTGATATGTTGCATCGAGTTCTAGTCATCACCACTTACTAACTCTATTGGACATTAGTGTAGTGATATTGATCCTTCACATACTGTTCTGCTGAACCTGTTACACGTTTCACGTAGGGTCAAGAACACAGAGGAACTAATGAGCATACCTGACTCCTCCCCTGAGGTCACACCTGATTGGCCTATTACCCATGAGACATGACCAATGAGATGAAAGTGTGTGTATGCAAATTAGAATCAGTACAGTTAATGTGTGAGGGTGGATAAGACCACGGGTTTTATAGTGGAAAGATTGCCATCTAGTGTTGGAGGACAGCCACTACAGTAGTGATATGAGATGCTCATGTCTCTGTCCTCCCTGTACTATCAGACCCTGTATGTGGGTAGAGGAAGGTGGAGGGTCCCCCACTCTCTGTTGTCCATCTGGGGGGTCTTCACTGATGTTCAGAGACAAGTCCTTACAGAAAAATCCACACTTGAGAAATGATTGTGGTGCTACAATCCCAGACACTTCCAACAGCAGACCTTTTCAGTTGTTTATATCTTTCCAACTAACCCACCATCTGGGTGGGCCGCGGACACTCGTCTGCTGTGTTTCAAAAATGGAGTGCTGAACGACAATGTCTGTGACCCTCCAGTGCTGCTCCACGTCTTTTTGTCTGCTTTGTTGTCACTTTTGTCTGCAACTTGTATTTTCTACCACACATTTGGCTTTAGCCAGGGTGAATCACAAGGCATTAGCCGTGAACCCACTTCTCATCCACCATTTTGGAAACACTGCCTTACAATACCACCTGTATGACAATAAATCCTCAATCTCTCTCCAACTGCTCCCTGTCCTCCTCAGTAACATGTGAAGGTGTTATCTGCTGTTGTCAGTAGCTGAGTGTAGATGCGGTGAGGAATCAAGCGCAGGAAACACGGGCGTTCGTCAACAGACTTTAGTAACAAAAATACAGCACCAAACAGGCGAACAGCCAACCCAACCGGGAGGCAAAATACAAAGTACGCACAACACACACAGTGCGTAAAAATGACGATAGCGCACACAGTGCGGACTCTCGGAAAACAACAATCCAGAGAGTAAATACCAAAGAGCAACAGCTTGACAAATAAACATGTTCGTTCATCACGCTGCGTCTTGGTCCTCCACTCACTCTCTTAACGACGATCGTGACAGAAGAACCCACCATACAAGGACCAAGCAGCGTGTCCAGGAGCAGGCAGACTGGACATGGGAGGAAGCGTCGGGAAAGGAGATGGAGAGGTTGGCGATGGCCCAGGTGGGCAAATCGTGGTCCTGGGAGGACATGCTCGGGGGCAAAGGGCCATGGGCTAGGATTAAGGCCCTGGCGAGAGAGGAGCAGCGGCGTCAGCAGTGTCATCGTCAGACGGACGAGAGGCAACCCCAAACAATTTTTTGGGGGGGGCACACGGCATGGGCGGCTGGGCAGCAGGAGGCTGCCACAGGGCGATTTGGAGAGGAGGCCACCGGGTTTGGGGGGCCAGAAGGCAGGTTGGCGGAGCCTGGATGGAGAGCAGAGCCAACTCCCCGTACTCAGGCATGGCAGCATGAGACTGGTCAGGTTCCGGGGTATGCGGAGCTGCGTACTGTGCCACGAGTGGTCCGGCATAGTCCGGTACGTCCTGTGCGAGCACCCCGCACGTGTTGTGCGAAGTTGGGCATGCAGCCAGGACGGAGTGTGCCGGCTCAGCGCTCGTGGCCTCCAGTGCCTCTCCTCGGTCCCGGATATCCTGCGCCAGTGTCACGTGCTGTTATGCCAGTACGGGTACACAGCCCTGTACGTCCTGTGCTGATGCCTCACACAGAGTGTGTGAAGGTAGGCATTCAGCCAGGACGGGTTGTGGCAGCTCTTCACTCCAGGTCTCCTATCCGTCTCCACAGCCCGGCCCGGCCTGTCCCTGCTCCTCGCACCAAGCCTACGGTGTGCGTCGCCAGCCCGGTCCGGCCTGTCCCTGCACCACGCACCAAGCCTACGGTGTGCGTCGCCAGCCCGGTCCGGCCTGTCCCTGCTCCTCGCACCAAGCCTACGGTGTGCGTCGCCAGCCCGGTCCGGCCTGTCCCTGCTCCACGCACCAAGCCTACGGTGTGCGTCGCCAGCCCGGTCCGGCCTGTTCCTGCACCACGCACCAAGCCTACGGTGTGCGTCGCCAGCCCGGTCCGGCCTGTCCCTGCTCCTCGCACCAAGCCTACGGTGTGCGTCGCCAGCCCGGTCCGGCCTGTTCCTGCACCACGCACCAAGCCTACGGTGTGCGTCGCCAGCCCGGTCCGGCCTGTCCCTGCTCCTCGCACCAAGCCTACGGTGTGCGTCGCCAGCCCGGTCCGGCCTGTCCCTGCTCCACGCACCAAGCCTACGGTGTGCGTCGCCAGCCCGGTCTGGCCTGTCCCTGCTCCTCGCACCAAGCCTACGTTGTGCGTCGCCAGCCCGGTCCGGCCTGTTCCTACTCACGCACCAAGCCAGGGTGCGCATCGTCAGCCCCCGTCCGGCCCGTTCCTACTCACGCACCAAGCCAGGGGTGCGAGTCGTCAGCCCGGTCCGGCCCGTTCCGGCTCCACGCACCAAGCCAGGGATGCGCATCGTCAGCCCGGTTCGGGCCGTACCTACTCCACGCACCAAGCCAGGGGTGCGCATCGTCAGCCCGGTTCGGCCCGTTCCTACTCCACGCACCAAGCCAGGGGTGCGAGTCGTCAGCCCGGTCCGGCCCGTTCCGGCTCCACGCACCAAGCCAGGGATGCGCGTCGTCAGTCCAGCACAACCCGTGCCTGGGTCACCGGTGCCTGGTAAGGTACCGGTCAACTGCTCCACTACGGAGCTGAAGCTAACCGCTCCTGCTACGTCCAGTTCAGCTCCAGCCAGCGGGGCCAGACCGGACCAGGGGCGCTATGGGGGGTTTATTGGAGGGTGGTGGGCAAGGCCGGAGCCAGAACCGCCGCCGAGGAGGAATGCCCACCCAGCCCTCCCCTGTTTTGCTCTAGTTGAGGCGCGGTCGCAGTCCGCGCCTTTAGGGGGGGGTACTGTAACACCCTGGCTCTGGGACTCTATATGTTGAGCCAGGGTGTGTTCTTTCTATGTGGTTTATTTCTATGTTGGCCTGAGTGACTCCCAATCAGAGGCAACGAGTGTCAGCTGGGGCTGGTTGTCTCTGATTGGGAGCCATATTTAAACTGTCTGTTTTTCCCTTTGTGTTTGTGGGTTCTTGTTCCGTGTTGGTCTATGTTACCTAGGACGTTACGAGTCGTTTGTTGTTTTTGTTGACTGTCCGTGTTTATCGCTACTGATAAATAAACATGTTCGTTCATCACGCTGCGCCTTGGTCCTCCACTCACTCTCTTAACGACAATCGTGACAGCTGTTTAGAATATTAGGTACACTAGGTGGAGAGAGACATGCTGCATTGAACATGTCATAATAGCATTATTAAACACGTTTAGTAGTAAAACTCAACAGACATAATATAATGAAATACTAGCAACGTGTTAAATAAATGAACAAAGAAGTTCTATATACATGTTATTAATATTTATTAAAATCAAGCTTGTTGACGTAATGAACACAGAGCCTTTCATTACATATTAGGAGACACACCAGTACATTCTACTGTGGACAGAAGAGGAAGCCATGCTGTATTTGGAAAAACCTTTTAGTATGCGGTTTTATTTACAGACATGAGTTAAATATATGTTCATGGGCCAGTGTGGACCTTTATAGTCCCAGGTAAAAAGCTCAAACAGAATCCTACACTATAAACACTATCATAAACAGGTGAGGATGACTCATAATAATGGCTGGAATGGAGTGAATGGAATGGAATGGTATCAAACACATGGAAACCATGTGTTTGATGTGTTCGATACCATTCCATTTATTCCATTCCAGCCATTACTATGAGCCGGTCCTCCCCAATGAAGGTGCCAACAGCCGTCTGTGCTCTCAGTATACAGAACACGAAAACGTGCAATGTTACATTGTGTTCTGTTCATCACCACACTCACTAACTCTATTGGACCTTGGTGTAGTAATATTGGTCCTTCACATGCTGTCCTGCTGAACTTGTTACACGTTTCACTCTAGGGTCAAGAACACAGAGGAACTGATGAGCATACCAGACTCCTCCCTGAGGCCACATCTGATTGGCCTATTACCCATGAGACACGACCAATGAGATGAGAGTTGATACCCACACTGCGTATGCAAATGAGAAACATTACAGTAAATGGCTGAGTTCCAGGCCAACTACACTGCAGACGCATGCCAGATCTCATAATGGATAGGATAGGTGTTTAACATTTCATCCACATCATGTGATATAGTAATCTGATGCAGACTGCCCGGTCGATGATGTGGCACACAACCATTGGTTGATTCAGTGCAACGTTTGCAGTGTAGTCAGCCTGGAACGCAACCATCGTGTGAGGGTGGATGAGACCATGGTTTTCATAGTGGGAGGAAAGCCACTACTATACCCTGTACTGTCAGAGGGGGACCCTCCACCTTCCTCTCCCCACATACACAGTCTGAGTCAGACCGTGTGTGACAGTAGAGGAAGGTGGAGGGTGCCCCTCTCTCTGTGGTCCATTTCGGGATCTTCACCGATGTTCAGAGACAAGTCCTTGAAGCACAATCTACACTTGAGAAATGTTCATAGTGTTATATGTTTAGATATCTACTCACTTTCTCACATTTAACATTGTTTGCCATTCATAAAACCAAATGCACAGTGAGGTGAAAAGGTACGTGAACCCCTGCACAGTTTTCACATCATGTTGTTGTATTAGAGTTTAAACATTTAGGCCTAGATTCAGTCAGATCAAGCATTAACCAGTGATAGCCGACACCCATATAGCCAATGTTTTGGCGTGTTGGAGGTGTAACTGCGTTGGAGCTGTCAAATCAGTGAGCAGCTACTTGTCATGACTCTACCTGGGTGAGGATCAAAGGCCTCATATCAGCCAAGACAATGGCCGACAACAACCAGACCCTCTTACCCACGGGGGGACACTATATTTCAACATCCAAATGTTGGGAATGATGAGAAATGGAATATGGAAAATTAATGTATATTTTGTGATGTCATAAAAAATTGTATGAAGGTGTTATAATGAAAACATTGTGACTTGAAGAGCTTTTACACTGTGTATATCAGGTTTACATCCTTTATGCTGTGTAGAAAATATCAAGGAGGAAGACAATGTTTCCGTGAAGATAGGAATGTGATTTTAGCTTCTAACAAAATCATACTGATAATAATACTTTTGCCTCGTAACTAGCCACGCCCGAGGGAGCTCAAAGAGCGTGTCAGTATGACGGAAACGCCCCTCTTTACCAGAGTGCATAAAAGACTGAGATAAGAATTATCAGATCAGACTAGACAGACCTCAAGCTGCAGCTTTTGCCCATTTTGGTCCCGACCCTGAAAATCAACACGAGGTGAAAACGACAAAGTTGCCTCCACTAACAATCAATGTTACGGCTGAGTAGCTGTTCTAAGTACTGTCTCTAAGAAGGTGAATTTAAGTGGGACCATCCTGTTACTCTCTTCAAACCATCATCTACCACACTGCTCTCATCACCCCACAGGGAATCATCAACACGGCCGATTAGCCGTAAACAGACGACTAAGAAGAAGGACATTGTGACCTCTTGTGGACAATCTGAGCATTACATCTGAGCCTTACATCTAAAAGGCCATCCGAAAAGAGAAGGCCCTATCGACCCTTCCCACAAAGGCCTGGGTCCAACAGAGACGACGAAGACAAACACGTAGATACATGCATTACTTCTTACCAAACGGGTGGCAGTTCTGGCAAAGTATTAGGATTACTATGAGCTTAGGTCCATGTGTATCCAAGTGTTTCTCTCTCTCTCTCTCTTTAACTCGCCATCTTTTGTAACAGGTGTCATATTGTGTTAATCCGCTAGAGACCCGTTTTCATTGTATTAAGTTTCTAATCCCTACCTATATCGTGTATGTGTTTGTATCTTGTGTTATCATTTTTAATTAGTTACTAAATAAATAATTAAATCAATTTGTGTGGTACGGAATGATCAGTAAGACCCGGGTTCGTGCAAACTTAAAGAGCCTACGACTTTCAGAATGAGACTGATATGAGGTAAATGATTAATAAATGACTGTTAAATGATAAGAGATGTCTAGATATCTTTAGAGTTAATTCGGGAAACGGTAACTCGATAAACAACTTTTCACGTGGTGCCCAAAATTCCTAATGAGTTAATTGCTACATGATTAATTTAATCTAGTAGGTAATTATTCGATAAATAATAGTAATCACAATAATGAAAGGCACGTCACGACATTCTCTTGATCATTGTCATGAAGCCACACCCATCCCACTCGCTTTAGAAGTTCAGAACAAGAATGTGTAGGCCATATAGAAATAATGATGCTCAAATTGAAAATAATGAGGATTTCTATCAGCCTAATCGAGGTGTAGGTTGTAAGGGACTTCTCTTAATGCGACTCCGTGCAGCAAATGGCAATGTCCACTTTAGGTATAATGTCAGGAGCCGCTTGTGGATTTGACAGCTCTAATGCAGTTCCACCGCCGACACCGCCAAAACAACCGCTATGTGGATGTCGGCTAAAGCGGATCTGATTAAATAGAGCCCTTAATGTATTGATATTTTCCACACTTACCCTTTTTCTGAGGATGCAATTCTTACATGATCAGATATTATTTGGTATGTGCAGTCCCTATACTATTATGGCTGGTGCACTAAACACTGTAGCTATAGCCATCTGTGGCTTAAACGTTTTTCATCTAAGGAACACAGCAACAATTTGAAACCTACTTTCATTTTACTCATGTAGAACAATTTATCCATGCCTTCATCACATCTCGCCTAGATTACTGTAACGTGCTTCTACCTCTTCCACCTGAATAATCTCCAACTCATACAAAATATGGATGCCAGAGTCCTAACAGGAACCAAAAACTGAACACATTACTCAAATTCTTGCCTCACTTCACTGGCTCCCCATACATACCTGTATTGACTGTTAACCTACATTCTTAGGCCGTGTCTAGACTTGACAGTTCATGCAGCTTTAGTATTCTAATCATGGAGTTCTGATCATGGAATTCCGAACACGTCATGCATCTACACCTACATTTAAATGTGTCTACGGTGTCCACAGTGTGTCTGGATTCCCTTTTCCCGCGCTATATTCAAATGCCAGTATGCATTCTACAAATGGTGGAATAGGCAAAATATGATAATAACACAACAACAACTGATGGTAGTAGCTAAATACCATAGCTAACTAGCCAGCTAACCTCTGTAGCTAGCCAGCAAGCTACAGTAGCAAGCAACGCTAAAGGGGTTGCAAACGGGTTAGCATAACTCTAGCCAAACAAAAAATATTTGTTCTAAATATTAGCTAGCTGGCTAGCATTTATGAGGCCAGCAAACAGGTTCCTCACATGCTAGGAACGTATTTCCTCCAACGTTATAATGAAAAGGTGCCTCTCGGTCCCAAAACACACGTTTACTGGAGACTTGTGGGAGGAGTGCTGATGATGTCACCCACTGTATGACCTTTCGGTAGCCTGATTGTGTCCAGACTGAGGAGAAATCCGCACACAATGCATCCCTGACCACCTCCTGAAGTGGTCAGCCAGATTTGAACACAATCAGACCACAAAGCGACTTTTGTGCATCTAGACCTGTCTTCTCAATGCGATCTTCGTATTCTGATAGCAGAAGTCGCATGTAAGAGTCAAGTGTAGACACAACCTTTGAAAAAAAATGCTATTTAGAACATGAAAGGGTTCTTCGGCTGTCCCCATAGCAGAACCCTTTGAAGAACCCTTTTTGGTTCCAGGTAGAACCCATTTGGGTTCCATGTAGGACCCTTTCCACAGAGGGTTCTAGATGGAACCCAAAAGGATTCTACGTGGATCCCAAAAGGGTTCTCCCTAGGGGGAAAAAGGGTTCTCTTTTGGAACCCTTTTTTACACGGACACACTCTCACCTACCTTAAAGACATGCTCATGCTCATTGACTTGACTCCTGTGCGCCCAGCAGAGTCACACATTTTATGACTTGAGACTTGACTTGATAGAAAATAAAATAACTTGAGACTTGACTTGGACTTGGCGCCTCAAGACTCAGGACTCGACTTTGACTTGAGACTGATGACTTGAGACAGGTTTTGTAATGTTTTGTCACTCATTTTGTGGCACAGTCTTTGTGGAATACTCTCCACGCAGCCAGAGACAGTAGCCGCAGCATTGCCCATGCAAAACAAAAAGTGCAACAGATTGGCTAGTGAAAGGCATACTCGGCCCTCTGATTGGACCATGAAACTGTCAATCAAGTTGTTTCACGTTTGATATGATACATTTGACTATTTCTTACCCTCTGAGAAGGTGCAATGTTTATTATGCACATGAACGTTTGCAATATTCATGAGGTAGAAGTTCTGTTTATTTAATTCAATGTATGGTTTCCTTTGTTCATATTTCCCAGGTTATGTCGGAGTTCCCCTATGTCTCTGTCATTCTGGTTGTGCATAGTAGGAGCGCACGCGCCTTAGTGCACATTGAAATATGCTATGTAGCCTGCACCCCATGCTTTGGAGTGAGTACATTGATTAAGATAAAATTATTGTTGTATGAATGGTGTTGAAATATCATTAATAATCATTAAGTCTGACGAATGTAGCAATGTCACAATGGGTGTTTGAAATTATCTTTTACATTGTAGAACCAATTTATTGGTTGTAATTGCCAATTGGGCAATTGTATGGTCCTGGGAGGGGCCAAGTGCTTATGTACCTGTTTGAGCTCCTGTTAGACAGATTGGATGTGGTTTCTCAGGTGGAGGCATTGCAGTCTTGCACTCTACCTGTATCCTTTCAGGTTAAGCCTGATACAGAGGTCATTTCTTTTGGGCTATTTTCTGTGTATATTTGGTACATATACTTGTATATTTTGTATGATATGGGGGTGGCGCTTTCACCATTGGATCACCAAGACCTGTAAATATATCTACACTGAGCACCTCAACCTGTCTTGCTTCCGGCTGATTTTATGCCCTTATGACTGCTACAAGGTCTCTAATTTACATTACATCATCAAAATGTGTTGTAGACAAAATAATGAAAAGGGCTATATGGTAACCTCAATAAATAGACAAGGAATTGTAGTTGAACAAGTCATTGCATGTATAGATGTTTTTTTTAAACTTGTGACTCGACTTGACTTGCTCTTAGAATGCACAACTTGGACTTGACTTGAGATTCAACCTGATCTACTTGGGACTCGACTTGCGACTTGGACCTTGAGACTTGAGACTTGATTGTGACTCGAATAATAGTTACTTTGTCCCACCTCTGGTACCCAGCCTCATCATTGCCAGTACAATGGCTAATGTTAGCTAGCTACATGCTGAGCTTTGTTGAGGAAGACCAAAATAACAATAATGTTACATTTCAACCACGTAAGATATTTCAACTCGCAATGAGTGAGCTGGTTACAAATCATAAAGCTGTAGCCATGCTACCAGACTCACTAGACAGCACTGGCTAGATACCCCAACAACAGGTCAGCAGTATCACTTACTGATCACTCACCCCTATGTTGCAATAGGCTTATAAAGGAAAGCATACTGCAATATTTCTGCTTTATTGAATTCATACAAATGTGTAATAACATTGGATAAAACGTAACATACAAACTGGCATGCTAGTCGGTTAGATAGCATACAACAGGGTGGACTGGGACCAAAAATCGAACCCTGCCATTTCTAACGTACCGGCAATTTTTTTTCCTCGAGGCCCCCTGTTAGAGCCGATTTAGACATATTTGTATAAAAGACAGAACATACAGAGCTCCATGTATGTGTGTGTATACATATGAATGAACAGTATGTGACGAAATATTAGGTATTTACCTTTATGATTCATAGTTACCTGATTGAGATATATTCCTTTGTTATTAGTGTACCTTAGTTTTTGGCTCCCCTCTTACCCATTCATTGTACTGTGGCAAGTGTGTTAGTGATAGGATAAAGGCAGGAAGTTGGGCCTTCGGACGGGAGTCCTAGCTAGACGCGGGAGTGATATAGTCTTTTGATCATACATACAATAAGACCATATTATGTATTTTCATGTCAAGTAATCTATGCCTTATGTTGATTGGAGAATACTTTTTGTTAGACATAAGAAAAAGAAAAAGAAAATTTGATGCACCATATCCCTGGATCTCATCGAATGTTTTTGGCGTTTGGCTTTTGTATGCGTCCAAAACAACCCCGCTTCAGGCTTGGGCAGTGGCTATGTTCAATTGGTAAGGAAGTAACTACATTCAAGTCAAAAGACTCCGTGAAGTATTACTATTAGAAGGAAAGCTCCGCTATGGACACACGCTGGATAGTGTTCTACTTACCATTGCATTCGGACCGCAAGGACAGCTCGTTTGGAAGGATTGGAACTCCTAGAATTCGCCAGCCATGAGTAACGATTGCATTGAACAGGGCAGCTCATTCATTCACAATCGTTTGATCAAGCATTTGTGCTTATAATTGGAATGTTTGATAAACTTGGGAATTGGAATTCAAAAACACAGCGCTGTGAAAATAATTAAGAAGTTTGAGTTAGAGAAACACTGAGATCCTATGCACAATGTATCCTAATCAAATGTCCAATATTAGGCCTAACGTGGAAATGCAATACATCAATGGAACGCAACTAAAGGATCTAATGATACTGCGTGTTTAAATTTAAATAAAGGGGACAAAACCTATAATGGGATGAAATGTTTAATGCATCTAAAATACCAAACTTGCACATGTTCAAAGCAAAATGGGTCAATATGCTGAAACGGATGACTGTGTTTTAAAGCATTAAAAGAGGTCTAATGGGCATTGCGTTTAACAATCAAATCAACAACTCATTGTAAATTGAGTGAATAAAAAGTGAATGATGGCGGATTAAATCCCAAATAAGACCACACTGGAGAGGGCAGAGGAGCATTTAAATTCACTCTATGCAGCCTGGAGAGGCAAACTTGGAGTGTGTACACGCAAAATGAATGAAATAAAAGTCCTTGTTGATGGAGGAAATGTTGAAACTGTGAATGAGGGTCTTGAAGCATTTGATGTTGTTCTCAATGACTTTAAGAATGCTCATGAATCTGTGCTAGAGCTGAAACAGTAGAGCATTAACTATTATCAACCAAGAATTAGGATTTATGAAAATTTCCTGAAAGAGGTGGAAATATGGAAAAATGCTGAAGTGGAGCCACAAATGCTAATTTAACCACATGACAGCATTTCCAATGTGTCAAAAATATCAAGTAAAACAAAGTATTCTAAGGCTGCATCATCCTCAGTGTCCTCTGCACCCCTAAAAGCTGAGGCAGAGAGAGCAGCTCTACTCGTTCACCAAGCGTCATTACAGGGCAGCATGCATTGGAACGGGAGAAAGCTCAACTGGAACAACAGAAAGCTCAACTGAATGTTAGGATGGAAAAAAATTGAACTGGAAACGGACATAGCAGCATAAATTGCCAGACTGAAGGTCCTTGAGAGTTTTGAGTCAACTTCTCAATCCCATGCTGTGGCAGCCCACTTACTAAGCCCAGAAGATGAAATTAACTCCTATTTTGAGAACCAGGATCCCGAGGTCTTCGAGGAACCTGTTGAGTTTGCAGGATGAGGTGCAGTTCCAAAAAAAACCACTAAAGGGTTTTACAGCAACAGACAACAAAGACCCCACAACAAAGGATTTTACAACAGACAACAAAGCCATCAAAACCCATTCAGAAAACAGTCATAAACCACACCCTTCAGCAAGGTCTAGCAATCAACACAGAATCAACACTGTGGGTATCAGCCATAATACCAGCCATGATAACCTCCATACTGTCATGCAAAGGCTGAAGAAAATTGCTGACCTCCTTATACTACAGCACAAACAGGCCACACTCCCTGTTAGGGAGATACCGGTGTTCGATGGTGATCCTTTAACTTTAGACCATTTAAGCATGCATTTGAGCATGGCAAAGAGGATATGACAAGCAGCCACCAGGATAGGCTCTATTACCTGGAACAGTCCACCTCTGGTCAGCCCAAGGATCTGGTCCGCAGTTGTCTGCATATGGAAGCTAGAAGAGGCTATGCAGAGGCTAAGAGGTTGTTAAAGGAACACTTTGGTAATGAAATCAAAGTCACCACTGCTAACGTGGAAAACGTTTGGAACTGGACAAACATCAAACCGGATGGTGGAAAGGGACTGGGTGGCTATGCACTCTATCTTACAGGTTGCTGTAATGCTATGCAAGACCTACAGAACATGGAAGAGCTTAATCTTCCCTCCAACATAATGTCGAAACTTCCCTACAAACTAAGGGAAAAATTGAGGTCTACAGCATGTGATATTTTAGAGAGAAGCCACCTGAGGGCCCAGTTCAGTGACCTTGTGACGTTCATGGAAAAACAGGTGCAAATACAGTGCCCTCCACTATTATTGGCACCCCTGTTTAAGATGTGGTCGAGGACTTCCAAAAATTCTCTCTTTTTTTTTAAACAACATAGAACCCAAATGCAAAAAAAAGAGAAAAATCCAACCTTTTATTTAAGTACATTACTTTGGTGGTAAAAAAAAAAAATCACACATTTAGAAAAGAAAAACTTGAAATCATGTGTCCCACAATTATTGGCACCCCTAACAATTCCGCTGAAAATTTTAATTGATTTTTTTTTAAATATATTTTTCTGTAGTTGCTAAAGTTGGTCAGGGTATCTAATTAATTTAATTAGTAATTCATGACTTCCTGTTTCCCTGGGGTATAAATATGACGTGACACAGAGGCCTAATTCTCTTACCCATTTGTCAACATGGCAAAGACAAGAGAACACACCATTCAAGTAAGGCAGATTTGTGTCGACCTTCATAAGTCAGGCAATGGCTACAAGAAAATAGCCACTCGCCTTAACTTGCCCGTATCTACAGTCAGAGGAATCATTAAGAAGTTTAAAACAACTGGAACAGTGACAAACAAGGCTGGAAGAGGTCCCATGTTTATCTTGCCACAACGCACAGTGAGGAGGATGGTAAGAGAAGTAAAAAAAGTCCTAAGCTCACTGTCACAGAATTGCATCAAAGAGTGGCATCTTGGGGTCACAAAGTCTCCAAAATAACCATCAGACGCTCTCTACATGCCAACAAGCTGTTTGGGAGGCATGCAAGGAAAAAGCCTTTTCTCACTAACACTCACAAACGTAAACGTCTGGAGTTTGCTAAGCGGCACTGGGACTTCAACTGGGATCGTGTGCTTTGGTCAGATGAGACTAAGATTGAGCTTTTTGGCAACAAACACTCTAAGTGGGTCTGGCGTAAAACAAAAGATGAGTATGCCGAAAAGCACCTCATGCCCACCGTGAAGTATGGTGGAGGATCTGTGATGCTGTGGGCCTGTTTCTCTTCCAAAGGCCCTGGGAACCTTGTTAGGGTGCATGGCATTATGAACGCTTTGAACTACCAGGACATTTTTAATAAAAACCTGATGGCCTCTGCCAGAAAGCTGAAGATGGGTCGTCATTGGGTCTTTCAGCAGGATAATGATCCAAAACATGTGGCAAAATCTACACAAAAATGGTTCAGCAGTCACAATCTCAAGGTCCTCCCATGGCCATCTCAGTCCCCAGACCTCAACCCAATCGAAAACCTGTGGGGCGAGCTAAAGAGGAGAGTGCATAAGAGAGGACCCAGGACACTGGATGATCTAGAAAGATTGTGCAAAGAAGAATGGTCAAAGATCCCTCTCTCTGTGTTCTCCAATCTTGTGAAATGTTATAGGAGGAGATTAAGTGCTGTATTGTTGGCAAAAGGGGGGTTGTACAAAGTATTAACATCAGGGGTGCCAATAATTGTGGGACACATGATTTCAAGTTTTTTTTTTCTAAATGTGTGATTTTTTTTTTTTACACCAAAGTAATGTATTTAAATAAAAGGTTGGATTTTTCTCTTTTTTTGCATTTGGGTTCTATGTTGTTTAAAAAAAAAGGAGAATTTTTGGAAGTCCTCGACCACATCTTAAACAGGGGTCCCAATAATTGTGGAGGGCACTCTATAGTATGATCAGTTGTATGGAGATATTCAAGATCCCCTGTCCAACAAAAGGTTTTTTAAAACCAAAACAGCAGCAGACTTTACACAGCAGTTCAAGTCCAAGAGTAGGGAAGCAGCTTTTCCACTGCAGTAGCTGTAGTGGCCGATTGCGACTCTGAAAAACATTTTTAAAGAACAAACATTCAAAGTAAAAAGACCAGGCGCCTACCCTTCTGATGCTCCTAGTATCTCGTGTATTTTGTGCTGGTAAACATTCATTGGTCGACTGCCAGCAGGTGAAGGCACAGACACACGAAGCCAAGGTTGAGTTTCTTAGATCAAGAGGCCCTTATTTTGGCTGTTTGATGAGAGGACACTTAAGCAAAGAATGTAAAAGAAGGATGACCTGTCAGAGCTGTCAAAGAAAGCACCCCACTATCCTGCACATTGAAGGAAGAGAGCGATTTAGATCTCAAACGGTGGCTATGAGTGGTGTGGCAGTAAAGTGGGAGGAGACTGTCATCTTGTTTCACTGGAAGCTGGTGAAGATACCGGGGCCAGTACAGATTGTGCACTTGCAATTGTGCCAGTTCAAGTAAAGATGGCACATGGAAGCAAGTCTGTGTTAACCTATGCGTTTCTCGATTCTGGTAGCTCAGTAACATTTTGTACGGAGAGACTCATGAGGCAGGTGAAAGCTAAAGGCAGTGAGACTGAAATTATTCTACGCACAATGGGGCAGGAGTCTCCTACCAAGAGCTTTGAGATATCTGGATTAGAGATTAGCAACATGGAAGGCGACACATTTATTGCATTTCCAAAGGTTTACACCCAGAGTAAGATCCCAGTGACAAGAGAGAGCATTCCCACTCAGAAAGATCTCAAAAGGTGGCCATACCTGAAGGAGGTTCAGTTGAAGGAGATTGATGCCGATGTTGAACTCCTGATTGGCGTAAATGCTCCAAAGGCAATGGAACCCCAGCAAATCATAAATAGCCAAGGCAACGGACCGTATGCAGTGAAAACACTCTTTGGATGGGTGATGATTGGTCCTCTTAACCCCTGCACCATGGCAGAAGAATATGGACATCCTACAGTGATGGCCAATTGTATCTCAATGGCCGACCTGGGGGTTCTTCTTGTGAATCAGTACAACCATGACATCCCTGAGAGAGAGTATGAAGAGAAAAGTGAGATGTCAGCTGAGGATCGTACGTTTATGGAGATGGTATCAAGCTCCATAACCCTCAGACAGTCACTACTACTTACCGTTGCCCTTTCGCAACAAAGATGTAGTCCTGCCAAACAACTGTGACATGGCAGAGCAGCAGGCTTTAAGTCTTATCAGGAAGTTCAAGAAGGATGAAGTTTACACTGCAGAGTACAAAGGTTTCATGGAAGACATAATAACAAAAGGTTATGCTGAGAAGGTACCACAAGAACAGCTCCTCAGAGAGAAAGGCAAGGTATGGTACATACCACACCATGGCGTTCACCATAAGCGCAAAGGAACAATACGAGTGGTGTTTGACTGCTCGTCGTCATATGAAGGCACATCTCTCAAAAGTGAACTCCTTCAAGGCCCTGACCTGTCAAACACGCTCATCTGATTCTTGCTAAGATTTCGGCAAGAGCACATTGCCATGATGGTAGACATCGAAGGAATGTTCCATCAAGTATGTGTCCATGAAAATGACTTAGACTTCCTGCGATTCCTACGGTAGCAATGAATGACGGTACATCTCTTCAGTGATATATCCTCTCCAAGTTGCGCAAACTATGCACTGCAAAAGATGGCAGAAGACAACTGTGAGAAGTATGATGAAGAGGTGATTGAAACAGTCAATTACAACTTCTATGTTGATGACTGCCTCAAATCAGTGGCCACAGAAAAACTTCAGATGTGTGCTCTCAGGGTGGGTTCAAGTTGACCAAGTGGGTCAACAACAGCCTCGCTGTGCTGGCTTCTATCCCTGATGAACACAAAGCCAAGCAGATAAAATAAATGGACCTGGACAGAGAAAAGCTGCCTGTTGAAAGAGCACTTGGAATCTGATGGAACATTGAAAGTGATGTGTTTACCTTCTGAGTCACTGTTAAGAACAGACCCCTTACAAGAAGAGGTATTCTCTCAAATGTCAGCTCTGTTTACGATCAATTCGCCCCATTTATCTTAAAGGCAAACCAAATTATTCAAGAGCTCTGCAAGCTAAACTGTGGATGGGACGAAATCATCCCCGAAGAACACTCTATTTCATGGAAGAGATGGCTCCAAGCTGAACCAGCTGTCCAGATTCCAGATTGACAGGTGCATGATGCCTGAGAACTTTGGTCAAGTCAAGACTGCACAGCTGCATCACTTCGGTGATGCAAGTGAGCAAGGTTATGGCATGGCAAGTTACCTTAGGTTCACAAACGGTATGGAAGAGGTCCACATCACATTCATGCTGGGGAAACCAAGGGTGACTCCACTCAAGCAGATGACGATCCCAAGACTGGAACTTGCTGCAGCAGCATTGGCGTTGCGAGTGGACAGGATGTTAAGGTTGGAGCGCCAGATTGAACTCGAGGAGTCAACTTTCTGGACAGACAGTTAGTCTGTGCTAAAATACATCTGCAACGACACCAAGAGATTCCATACCTTTGCTGTGATCCATGACCTATCGAAAGCAAAACAGTGGAGGTATTTTAACTCCAAACACAACCCAGCCGACGATGCCTCAAGAGGGTTACATGTTAAAACTTTCCTGAACTCAAAGTGATGGCTCAAAGGACCAGAATTCCTGGAGAAAGCAGAAACACAATGGCCGAAAGTCCACAAGGAGCTTGGCTCCATCCCCCCAGATGATCAAGAGGTGAGAAAAGACGTCATCGTGAACAGTACAAGTGTGGGGAAAAAGAGTCTGGCCAGCAAACTGATTGCGTACATATTCTCCACATGGAACAGCTTGAAGAAAACAATCACACACAACATCATACAGAACAGTCCAGGGCTAAATAGGGGTGGTAATGAGATGATGAGGTGCAGGTGCGCTGGAGGTGATTAGGGTGCGTTGGGTTTCCATTCCAGTGTTGCCGAGGTGGTGTGCTCAGACCGGTGGCTCAGTAGACCGGCAAATCAGAGCGCCGTAGGGGAGCAATGGGAGGAGACGTGACAGTATCCCCCCCCCCGGACGCGCGGCTCCAGCCGCTGGACGTCGCCGGCCAGGAGGACGACCCCGAGGACGAGGAGCGGGCCGGTCAGGGCGGTGACGGTGGAAGTCCCGAATTAGGTTGGGGTCCGAACGTCCCCAACCGGAACCCAGCTCCTCTCTTCAGGACCATACCCCTCCCAGTCCACCAGGTAATGGAGCCGTCCCCCACAGAACCTGGAGTCCAGCAGGTCCCTCACCGCATACGCCGGACTCCCATCAATGTCCAGGGGCGGAGGAGGCGTACCCCGGGGGACGGCATCCGCCAGAGAACCAGGAACCCCCAGCCTGAGGAGAGACACATCAAAAGTGGGTGAGACACGGTAGTGAGAGGGAAGGAGCAGCCGGTATGATACCTCATTTATCCGCCGGAGGACCTTAAACGGCCCCACAAACCGGGGGCTCAGCTTCTTGCAGGGCAGGCGGAGAGGGAGGTTTTTTGTGGACAGCCAGACACAATCCCCAGGCTGGAATACAGGGGCCTCACTGCGGTGGCGGTCGGCTTGGTCCTTCTGCCGACGAATGGCCCGGCCCTGTGGAACCACTCGTCGACAGCAGGCGCATCGGTCTGGCTGGGTGTCCAAGAGGCCAGGGCCGGCTGGTACCCCCGGTCGCACTGGAAGGGAGTGAGCCCCGTGGAGGAGTGAACGAGGGAGTTCTGGGCATATTCTGCCCAGGGAAGAAACCTTGCCCACTCACCCTGCTGGTCCTGACAGTGGCAATGAAGAAACCTCCCCAGCTCCTGGTTCATGCGCTCCACCTGCCCATTCGACTGAGGCCTATACCCGGAAGTAAGGCTGGCCGTGGCCCCGATCTTCTCCAGGAAAGCCTTCCACACTCGGGAGGTGAGTTGGGGGCCACGGTCCGAGGCGATGTCCTCCGGAAGTCCATAATGCCAGAAGACCTGTTGGAACAGGACCTCAGTGACCTGGAGAGCAGAAGGAAGACAAGTTAGTGGCAAAAAACGGCATGATTTGGAAAACCGATCTACGACCACCATGACTGTGGTGAAGCCGTCAGAACGTGGAAGGTCGGTGACAAAGTCTATGGACAGGTGTGACCAAGGTCGCTGAGGCACTGGGAGAATAACTAGTTTGCCTGCCGGGGCGTTCCAAGGTGTCTTCGTTTGGGCACATACGGAACAGGAGACATAGCGGGAGACATCAGAAGCCAAGGTGGGCCACCAGTATTTTTGGGCTAGAGAATGCAGGGTGCGCGTAATACCAGAGTGCCCTGCCGTAAGGGTGGTGTGTGCCAATATCAGCAGGCGGTCACGGACACTGGTGGGTACATACATGCACCCTGGAGGGGCGTTGGCAGGCGCTGTGTCCTCCTGAGCCACCAGGCGGATGTCTTCATCCACATCCCAAATGACAGGAGTAACGATGAGAGACGAGGGCAGGATTTGATCCCCCAGATCCTTCCTTTCTCCGGTGTGGTGCATCCTGGAGAGTGCGTCGGCCTTCACATTCTGTGATCCTGGGCGGTAGGACAGAATGAATTGGAAGCGAGTGAGAAATTGGGCCCACCTGACTTGATGAGAGTTCATCCGTTTCGCTGCCCATATGTGCTCCAAATTCCAGTGGTCAGTAAGAATCCGGAATGGATGGACTGCGCCCTCCAGCCAGTGTCTCCATTCCTCCAGAGCGAGGACCACCACCAACAACTTCCTGTCTCCAACTCATAGTTCCTGTCTGCGGGGTTAAGCTTTTTAGAGAAGAAGGTACAGGGATCCATTTTCTCTGGCATACCGTGCCGCTGGGAGAGGACCGCACCCACGCACTCCTCCGATGCGTCCACCTCCAGGATGAAAGGATGAGATGGATCTGGGTGTTTTAGGATGGGCGCTGTGGTGAACCTCTCCTTTAGCCTCTTGAAGGCAGCGTCAGCCTCAGGGTTCCAGGGCAGCTTCTGAGGCCTGGAACCCTGGAGAGAGGTGAGCGGGATGGCTATGGAGCTGAAGGACCTGATGAAATGCTGGTAGAAATTAGCGAAGCCCAGGAAGCTCTGTAGGCCTTTGATGGTGGTGGGAACTGGCCATGACCTGACGGCGTCCGTCTTCACTCCTTCTATGAACACCCCCTGAGGACTGATCCGGTATCCCAGGAAGGAGATGGCCTGTTGGTGGAATTCGCATTTCTCTACTTTCACCAACAGGCTGTGTTCCCGGAGGCGGAGTAGGACAGCTCGGACATCCCTAATGTGCTCCTCGAACGTAGCTGAGTAGATCAGGATATCGTCGATGTACACCACCACCTGTCTACTCAGCATGTATGCCGTAGGGCAAGACGCAGTATTCATAGTGGCCTGAGATAGTGCTGAATGCCGTCTTCCACTCGTCTCCTTCCCGGATTCGGATCAGGTTGTAGACACTCCTCAGGTCCAACTTGGTAAAGTACCGGGCCCCTCGTAACTGCTCGATGGCTGACGGAACCAGAGGGAGGGAGTACCGGTACTTGGTGGTGACTGCGTTCAGCCCCCTGTAGTCAATACATGGTCTCAGTCCTCCGTCTTTTTTGGCCACGAAGAAGAAGCTGGCGGAGGCAGGAGAGGTAGAGCGTCTGATGAACCCCTGTTTCAGGGTCTCCGCCACATACTTCTCCATGGCCTCAGTCTCCGCCATGGAAAAGGGGATAAATGCGACTCTTCGGGGGGTGTTGTCCCTCCAGCAGGTCAATGGCGCAGTCCCAGGGCCTGTGAGGAGGGAGACACGTAGCCTTAGATGAAGAGAAGACATCGGAGAGATCTGCGTACTCACGTGGAATGTTGGGCTGGAGGGCGGACTCCGTATTCTCCACTGACGTGGAACAACAAACCACCAGCAGGCAGGTCTTCCGGCATGAGGTGGACCAGGCTGTGATCCTCTTGGTGCTCCAATTGATGGTGGGGTTGTGTAGTCTGAGCCAGGGCAATCACAAGATGATCCGGTGAAGGGGTGACGTGACGATGTGGAATGACAGCTCCTCGTGGTGCTCCGGTAGTGTGGGAATGGTGATGGTGATGGGGAGAGTGACGTGCGTAATGGTGCCTGATCCAAAAGGTTTATTGTCTAGTGAGGTGACATGTAGCGGAAATGGCAACCCCCATTCAGAGACCAGCTCCCTATCTATAAGGTTCCCCTCTGATCCGGAATTTATCATTGCGGTAGAAATGGAAGAGAAGGAATAACCAGTCACCGTAATGGGAACTAAAAACAATGGTTTTGTGATAGGAGCTGACGTAACACTCACGGAGTGGCGACGGGAGTAATACTGTCTACATAGGGAGCCGCCAGGAGATCTATGGTCCGTGGTGGTGTAGGGGGTGCTGCCCACCTTCATGGGTGAGGACTCGGAAGCAGGGCGGTTTCCATAGCTCAGATGGGGTGAGCGTCGAGGCTCCAGGAGGTGTTGGGAACATCGTCTCTCTCTCAACATGTCGTCAAGACGGATGGACGTGGTGATGAGGGTATCAAGGTCCATCTCGTCGTCCCGACATGCGAGTTCCGTCTTGATGTCCTCCCGTAAGCCTCTCCTGAAGGCCGTACGCAGAGCACGCTCATTCCACCGTTCGGAAGCTCAGAGCGTACTTGGACGCGGGCCTCTCTCTGTTGTAGATGGGAGGAGACGCTCACCCCCGTCTTTTCCCTCCGTGGGATGATCAAACACCGCCCTGAACCTAGCGAGGAAGGTGGGGTAGGGAAGTGCCACTGCCTCCTCTCCTTCCCAGACTGTCGTGGCCCAATCCAGCGCCTTTCCTTTAAGAAGCTAAATCAAAAGCGGTATCCTGTCTTGGTCAGATGCATATGCCCCAAGCTGACGCGCCAGATAAAGGGAAACCTGTAGCAGGAAGCCGCTACATTTAGTAGTTTTACCGTCATAGCGCTCCGGCAGGGCGAGGGTTCCCACAGGAGTGGGTGATGGCACGGGAACAGGTGGATTGGGTGCGTTGGGTTTCCATTCCGGTGTTGCCGAGGTGGTGCGCTCAGACCGGTGGCACAGTAGATCAGCGAATCAGAGCGCGGAGTGGAGCAACGGGAGGAGACGTGACATAAGGATGTCACTACACGCCCACATTGGCCTATTTTTACCCTTGAGGCCCCCATTATTAGCCAGATAAGGATAATTTTGCACACAAAAAAAACAAGTTAGACAGGACCACTGGGCTAAAAATGGACCAGCCAATCTGGTATTTGCCCGAAATGCCAGATGACCAGTCCACTCCTGATTTACAAGCTTAACATTGGCTATACATTTGTAATTCCTTTCATAAGAGTTATTAATATCCACAACATTTACTTGGGGGCAGGAGAAGGCCTATGCAAAGATGTATTTATTTATTTATCCTAAATGCCTCCTCTGGGCCTGGCAGGACGGCCGGCGGGAGGTTTGGATTTTAGCCAGCAGGAGAAGGATTCTGCTGTGAATAAAAAATAAACATTTCTTGAGCAGATGGTCGGGGGGCCGGAACACAATTACAAATCATTTGCAGACTGCAAATTGACCGCAAGAAGCCCAAACATTCATTTCAAACATTGCTTATATTTGTATAGGATTACGTGTCTCTCTAATATACATGAGAATAGATTTATATAATTAAAAAATCACTTGGAGCTGATTTCTTTTATGTCCAACAATGAAAATGCACCCCCCCCAAAAAAAATAAAAAATGTGCTCAGAAAACTTGGGGGGCCAATTAAAACCAATGCCATATGCCATGGCTGTCTCAGTCAATAGATCTCAATCCAATTGAACCCTTATGGGAGATTCTGGAACGGCACCTGAGACCGCGTTTTCCAGCACCATCAACAAAACACCAAATGATGGAATGTCTCGTGGAAGAATGGTGTCACATCCCTCCAACAGTGTTCCATACACTTGTAGAATCTATACCGAGGTGCATTGAAGCTTTTCTGGTTTGTGGTTGCCCAACTTCCTGTTAAGACACTTTATGTTGGTGTTTCCTTTATTTTGGCAGTTACCTGTACCTTTCAGAAAATGTAATTACACCAGTAAAAATAAATGTTTTGTCATACCCATGGTATACTGTCTAATATACCACGGCTTTCAGCCAATTAGCATTCAGGGCTTGAACCACCCAGTTTATAATAGAAAACAACGCACCCCTATCTATCTAATCTACAGTTATATGTTGTCATAACCTACCTTACAGACTCAGACACATACACTCTCTCTCTTCCACATACTTTCACCATGTTTCATATGGATTAGATACTGTGATCAGACGTGTGTGTGGGAGGAGAGCTGTTCTGTCTGCGTGTTTAGCGAGTCCTCCCACTCAGTGCAGACTAAAGTGAGAGGGGGCCAGTATGAAAAATGTATGCACTCACTAATTGTAAGTCGCTCTGGATAAGAGCGTCTGCTAAATGACTAAAATGTCAAAAGAAAGGTAGGCTATAGACACATAGCGCTATAGTCTATTTCAGGCTCTGGATGTGTGGCCTACACTGCACTCACTGAGACCAGAGTGACTCACCCACTCCTCCACACAACTTACTTCTGCAGGCACCCAGAGGCAAGCAAGCAGAAATCACACTATGCTGTACAAACCTCCACTGCTCACTCTCTCTCTCTCTGCCTTCCTCTCTCTGCCTCCCTTCCCCCTTACTCTCTTTCTGCCTCTCTCTCTCCATCCTGTCTATAAGAAACAGTATGAACTAAAGAGGTCTAAATGCATTTTAAAGGACAATGACATTCAAATTAACCAGGTGTTGAGTTGAGCAGCTAACGCAGGGCCTGAAGAAAGAAAACAAATCTTCACTGGTTACGATAACCACATCCTGTGTGACAGCACAGAGAGGAAGTAGGAAGGGGTGACTTGCTGCTTCTAAAGCTTCTATATTTCTCTCAGACTGGGCCATGTCAGAAACCTTGCATGGATAGTCTCTTGTGCCTGATTCACACTATAGGGCTACCCAAACAGTACTGTGTTGGCTCTGATATGTTCTTTTCACATTGGGGAGAATTCCGACCCGAGTTTAGCGCACTTAAATGGAACGTAATTACTTTTGTATGCACATTTTTCTGAATGCATATTCTGACCTTGAACTTAAGCATAGCA
This sequence comes from Coregonus clupeaformis, assembly GCF_020615455.1. Lineage (NCBI taxonomy): Eukaryota > Metazoa > Chordata > Actinopteri > Salmoniformes > Salmonidae > Coregonus > Coregonus clupeaformis. The sequence goes on from NC_059205.1 coordinate 19,066,288, forward strand.
TGCTATTCACCCACCTTTCGTTCAGGGTGGAGATCAAAGAAATTAAGGTTTGGTACGGCTTAAAGTGGTCCTATAGACAGATACTCCAATCTCCGCTGTGGAGCTTTGCAGCTCCTTCAGGGTTATCTTTGGTCAATTTGTTGCCTCTCTGATTAATGCCCTCCTTGCTTGGTCTGTGAGTTTTGGTGGGCGGCCTTCTCTTGGCAGGTTTATTGTGGTGGCATATTCTTTCAATTTTTTAATAATGGATTTAATGGTGCTCCGTGGGATGTTCAAAGTGTCGGATATTTTTTTATAACCCAACCCTGATCTGTACTTCTCCACAACTTTGTCCCTGACCTGTTTGGAGAGCTCCTTGGTCTTCATGGTGCCTCTTGCCTGGTGGTGCCCCTTGCTTAGTGGTGTTGCAGACTCGGGGGCCTTTCAGAACAGGTGTATATATAATGAGATCATGTGACAGATCATGTGACACTTAGATTGCACACGGTGGACTTTATTTAACTAATTATGTGACTTCTGAAGGTAATTGGTTGCACCACATCTTATTTAGGGGCTTCATAGCAAAGGGGGTGAATACATATGCACGCACCACTTTTGCGTTATTTATTTATCTTCTTTTTTTTTAAACAAGTTCTGTTTTTCATTTCACTTCACCAATTTGGACTATTTTGTGTATGTCCATTACATGAAATACAAATAAAAATCCATTTAAATTACAGATTGTAATGCAACAAAATAGGAAAAATGCCAAGGGGGATGAATATTTTTGCAAGGCACTGCATGGACAGTACCTAAAAACAAATCATTTAATGATTCTGTCTCTTCACAGCATAATCTGCAGAGGTGGGATGGTTGTATCCCCCAAATAACATTCTATTGGATGCAATAATTTTGTATAATCATTTAAGTTGAAAAACACAAAGTTTTGAATCCGGTGTCTTTTTGTGTGTCAGTTCATAAACCATGTGCCACTGAAAATCTCTTCCCCTATTTTGCAATCTGTATGGCACAGCAGTCAATTTTTTGGTCCTTAAATTAAACTGGTATACCTTTTTATTTATGAACATTTTCTTTAACCAATTTTGGTCTTTAATGCAGGGCCGACAGACAAGTTCCTTACTTTCTCCCCCTTCCACCTGCCTCTTCCATTTTTGCAGTAATGCTGCAATTAGTTGGTTGTACTTTTGGATAGAGTAGACATTTCCATATGTTTGTTAGCTGCATGTGTGACATAACTCCACATGTCCTATTTATGAAATAATTTACAAAGATTATCCTGTTTTTATATTTTTTACCTAAAATAAAATAAAAATTAATCAATTAGGATATTTGAGTTTAACTCTAATATTTGTTGTAATATTTGTTTTGTCTTTTCTGGTGGATTAAACTGAAATTGCAACCAACTTTCTATGGCTTGTTTTAAAAATAGCAATATTTTGGAGAGGATTTCATTTTCAAATATCCAAAAGTGAGAGGTTCTGAATAAAGGGGAAAATGCCATTCTTGAACACAGGGTGAGCCATTCTTACTAATCTGCTAGAGAACCAGTTCAGATTTAAGCATAGCTTTTGTATTACTGAAGCCTTTAGTGAGAGGTCTAATGCTTTCATAGTTAATCATTTCTGCCCTCCAAATTCATATTCATTATATAAATAGGCCAGTTTAATTTTGTCTGGATTGCCATTCCAAATCAAATGGAATATTTTTTGCTCATATCATTTTTTTAAAACAAGTCGTTAGGTGTAGGCACGGCCATAAGCAAATAGGTAAACTGTTTTAAAAAGTGTTGATAGGGGACAGAATGCAGTCGGACCATCAAATAATTGGTATACGCATTACTCTTACAGAATTTCCGCGAGGGTGAGCATATCGGAAATGTTATCAAAACCTACTGGATAACAACTTGTTTTTAACCAAGAAAGAATAATTTATAACTGACTTTTTCCTACATAACATAGGTACAGCAGATCCCCTTATTGAATGGGACACTTTTAAATGTGCCTTTAGAGGCCAAGCAATTCAACACTCATCCTTAAAACAAAAACAATTTAGGTCAAAAGAGTTCATCTTAAAAAAGGAAATAGAGGAACTAAGGGTAGATCGATAGCAATAAAAACTGTAACATAGAGGCACATAATAAGTTAGAGGAAAAACAAAAATAAATAAAATAAAAAATAAAGAGAACTGGATGGAATATAGGGAAAAAATGCACCAAATTATTGTTTTATCTACAACATAGAAATGCCACCAAAATGTATTTACAGAAACTTGTTACAAATAACGGAGTCATCCATGATTCACCAACCAAGTACTTTAAGTATATGTATTCATTTCAAACACCATCTCCACTAACTGAAGTTAATTGTAAGGATTTTTGTTCTATTAATAGTGTAGAAATGAACAGCTATAAAGAAAGACTCATGAGAAAGCCTAATTACAGAGGAGGAACTTCTAGACGCAATTAAAGCCTTCAAGTCCGGGAAAACTCCAGGGCTGGATGGCATACCAGTTGAGGTATATAAAATATTTTTCGATGTATTCAAAGGTCCGTTATTAACATGTTTTAACCACTCATATAAAAATGGTAGACTATCAGATACTCAGCAAGAAGGTCTGATTTCGCACGTTACAGCCTTATTCTAAAGTGGATTAAATTATTTACTTTTTTCTCATAAATCTGCACCCAATACCCCATAATTACTAAGCAAGAACAGGTTTTTAGACATTTTTGCAAATGTATTAAAAATATAAAACTGATATCACATTTACATAAGTATTCAGACCCTTTCCTCAGTACTTTGTTGAAGCACCTTTGGCATCGATTACAGCCTTGAGTCTTCTTGGGTATGATTCTACAAGCTTGGCACACCTGTGTTTGGGGAGTTTCTTCCATTCTTCTCTGCAGATCCTCTCAAGCTGTGTCAGGTTTGATGGGGAGCGTCGCTGCACAGCTATGTTCAGGTCTCTCCAGAGATGTTAGATCGGGTTCAAGTCCGAGCTCTGGCTGGGCCACTCAAGGACATTCAGAGACTTGTCCCGAAGCAACTCTTGCGTTGTCTTGGCTGTGTGCTTAGGGTCGTTGTCCTGTTGAAAGGTGAACCTTTGCCCTAGTATGAGGTCCTGAGCACTCTTGAGCAGGTTTTCATCAAGGATCTCTCTGTACTTTGCACCGTTAATCTTTCCCTCAATCCTGACTAGTCTCCCAGTCCCTGCCGCTGAAAAACATCCCCACAGCATGATGCTGTCACCACCATGCTTCACCGTAGGTATGGTGCCAGGTTTCCTCCAGACGTGACGCTTAGCATTCAGGCCAAATAGTTCAATCTTGGTTTGATCAGACCAGAGAATCTTGTTTCTCATGGTCTGAGAGTCCTTTAGGTGCCTTTTGGCAAACTCCAAGCAGGCTGTCATGTGCCTTTTACTGAGGAGTGGCTTCTGTCTGGCCATTCTACCATAAAGGCCTGATTGGTGGAGTGCTGCAGAGATGGTTGTCCTTCTGGAAGGTTCTCCCATCTCCACAGAGGAACTCTGGAGCTCTGTCAGAGTGACCATCGGGTTATTGGTCACCTGCCTGACCAAGGCTCTTCTCCCCCGATTGCTCAGTTTGGACGGGCGGCCAGCTCTAGGAAGAGTCTTGGTGGTTCCAAACTTCTTCCATTTAAGAATGATGGAGGACAGTGCGTTCTTGGGGACCTTCAATGCTGCAGAAATTTTTTGGTACACTTCCCCAGATCTGTGCCTCAACACAATCCTGTCTCGGAGCTCTACGGACAATTTCTTCGACCTCGTGGCTTTGTTTTTGCTCTTACATACACTGTCAACTGTGGGACCGTATATAGACAGGTGTGTGCCTTTCCAAATCATGTCCAATCAATTGAATTTACCACAGCTGGACTCCAATCAAGTTGTAGAAAAATCTCAAGGATGATCAATGGAAACAGGATGCATCTGAGGACAATTTCGAGTTTCATAGCAAAGGGTCTGAATACTTATGTAAATACGTTATTACTGTTTTATTTTTAATACATTTGCAAACATTTCTAAAAACCTGTTTTCACTTTGTCATTATGGGGTATTGTGAGTAGATTGATTAATAAGGCTGTAACGTAACAAAATGTGGAAAAGGTCAAGTGGTCTGAATACTTTCCGAATGCACTGTAGGTAATTTTTCTAAGCTCTCTTGATTACAATCGAATTATGAAATGCATCATATTATGTATTGGATCACCAAAAAAATACAACTTTTACATTACCGTGTAGTTTACCAATAAAATGGTCCAACGGTGAAGTGGACATACTCTGTATTCATATACAATACGTTTTAATAGAAAGTTAGCCAAATTAGATACGATTTTGCTACCGTGGAAAGGATAACACCTGTCTATTTGTGGAAAAATCATCCTGATTAATTATTTAGTCATATCCCTGTTTACCTATTTACTTATTGCCCTGCCTACAGCTAACGACTTGTTTTTCAAATTATATGAGCAAAAAATATTCCACTTTATTTGGAAAGGCAAGCGAGACAGAGAAAATTAAATATTAAAGCATTACTCACTAAAGGCTTCAGTCATACAGTGAGGGAAAATAGTATTTGATCCCCTGCTGATTTTGTATGCTTGCCCACTGACAAAGAAATGATCAGTCTATAATTTTAATGGTAGGTTTATTTGAACAGTGAGAGACAGAATAACAACTAAAAAATCCAGAAAAACGCATGTCAAAAATGTTATAAATTGATTTGCATTTTAATGAGGGAAATAAGTATAGGGAGTGCTCCTAATCTCAGTTTGTTACCTGTGTAAAAGACACCTGTCCACAGAAGCAATCAATCAATCAGATTCCAAACTCTCCACCATGGCCAAGACCAAAGAGCTCTCCAAGGATGTCAGGGACAAGATTGTAGACCTACACAAGGCTGGAATGGGCTACAAGACCATCGCCAAGCAGCTTGGTGAGAAGGTGACAACAGTTGGTGCCATTTTTCGCAAATGGAAGAAACACAAAATAACTGTCAATCTCCCTCGGCCTGGGGCTCCATGCAAGATCTCACCTCGTGGAGTTGCAATGATCATGAGAACGGTGAGGAATCAGCCCAGAACTACATGGGAGGATCTTGTCAATGATCTCAAGGCAGCTGGGACCATAGTCACCAAGAAAACAATTGGTAACACAATACGCCGTGAAGGACTGAAATCCTGCAGCGCCCGCAAGGTCCCCCTGCTCAAGAAAGCACATAGGCCCGTCTGAAGTTTGCCAATGAATATCTGAATGATTCAGAGGAGAACTGGGTGAAAGTGTTGTGGTCAGATGAGACCAAAATCGAGCTCTTTGGCATCAACTCAACTCGCCGTATTTGGAGGAGGAGGAATGCTGCCTATGACGCCAAGAACACCATCCCCACCGTCAAACATGGAGGTGGAAACATTATGCTTTGGAGGTGTTTTTCTGCTAAGGGAACAGGACAACTTCACCGCATCAAAGGGACGATGGACGGGGCCATGTACCGTCAAATCTTGGGTGAGAACCTCCTTCCCTCAGCCAGGGCATTGAAAATGGGTCGTGGATGGATATTCCAGCATGACAATGACCCAAAACACTGTTTTTTTGTCTTATTACTTGAAACAAAAACAAAATATTTTGCATCTTCAAAGTGGTAGGCATGTTGTGTAAATCAAATGATACAAACCCCACCAAAATCCATTTTAATTCCAGGTTGTAAGGCAACAAAATAGGAAAAATGCCAAGGGGGGTGAATACTTTCGCAAGCAATGTAGCTTGTTTTTGGTAGCAGGTTCAGGAATGGCTAAAAAAATTGCAATGTTTACTTGGAGCTAACTATGCAAATAGCACTGTGTTTCATCAATGATTGTGTCCAGGACTTCTTTAATTCTCTTTGCAAGTAGTAAGGTTAATACCTAATAGTCATTATTAAGAAGACAATTTGGACGCCAGTTATCGATGAGAAGCACTTATTTTTTAGACTAAAGGATCAGTGTTTTTAAACCCTGGTTCATTCTAGGAGAGAGAATAATCTCAACAAAAAAAACTCATGTAGGAAGGGAGCTACTTGTTCAGAGAATAACTTGTAAAATTCTGACGTAATTCTATCAATACCTGGAGATTTATTGTTCTTTAGATGTTTGATAGACTCGATAATCTCTTCAACAATGATGGGTTCATCAAACTGTTCAGATTCTGTATAACTGATAGAATTAACATTATTCAGTGAGTCAAAACACACATCTCTGGATTCCAGAGGAGGCTGGAGGGAGGAGCAATAGGAGGACGGGTTCATTGTAATGGCTGGAATGGCATTCATGGAATAATATTGAACACATCAAACATATGGAAACCACATGTTGACTCTGTTCCATTGATTCCTCCCACCAGCCTCCTCTGGTGGATTCCTAAGAGTACTTAGAGCTATATATTTTCCTGAAAAGATTGCTAGAATAGTTAGCAATTAATTTTTGGTCATCTTGTCACGGTTCTCTAAGACAGAACCCAGAAGCAGACCAGGACAAGGTGAGTTGAACGAAGGTGAGTGTTTATTTACAGATTCAAAAGATGCAGAATAATCCAGGAGACAGAGCGGGTGGCGGAGATGAGCAGGTGGAGGTGAAGTGGCAGATTAAATGATGGCACGGCAGGGGTTGGGTGAAGGTTCCGGGAGAATGACTGTAGACAGAAAAAAACGGTAAGTACAAGGCAGGTCAACAAGGTGCAAAACAACAAAACTAACGCTAGTACTCAGAGGCTGATACGCTGACAAAACATACTGTTAATGGCTAACGATCCGGCAGGGAATGGATGTCAGGTCAGAGCTTAAGAAGGGGTGATGATCAGGACCAGGTGTGCCGAGGCTGATGAGAAGCAGGTGCGGGTAATCAAGAGATCACCCGCCTAGCAACGTCGCCCGGCAACCGGACAGGGTGCATTCAGGAACCTTCAGGAAACAGGAGATACCGAGCAGAAAAACGGCAACAAAGGCAGGAACAGACTCAGGACGCAGGGTTCATGACAGTACCCCCCCTCCGACGAACGCCACCAGGCGGACTACCCGGAGCGCCAGGATGGATGCGGTAGAAGTCACGAAGGAGGTCAGCATCAAGGATCTGACGCTGAGGAATCCAACTCCTCTCCTCAGGACCATACCCCTCCCAGTCCACGAGATACTGGAAACCCCGGCCCCGCCGTCTGGAATCCATGATGCGGCGCACCGTGTAGACAGGACCTCCTCCGATCATCCGAGGAGGAGGAGGAGGAGGCGGAGGTGGCAACAGAGGGCTGAGGAGAACAGGCTTGAGGCAGGAGACATGGAAGGTGGGATGGACTCTGAGCGTCCTAGGCAACTTGAGTCGAACCACAACCGGATTAATCACTCTCTCCATCACAAACGGACCAATGAACCTCGGCGACAGTTTCCTTGACTCAGTCCGCAGAGGAAGGTCCCGTGTAGCCAACCAGACCCTATCTCCGATGGCATAAGCGGGGGCTGGAATACGGCGACGATTCGCCTGGAGCTGATACAGGTCAGAAACCCGAAGGAGGGCCTTTCTGGCCCGATGCCAGGTCCGGTGGCAAGACGAATGTGGGCCTGGACAGAGGTAACCGAGAGATCCTTCTCCTGAGAAGGAAACAAGGGGGGTTGGTAGCCGTATAGGCACTGGAAGGGAGACATCCCAGTGGCAGAAGTAGGGAGAGTATTGTGGGCATACTCCACCCAAGGCAACTGAGAGACCCAAGAGGTGGGGTTGGAGGAAACAAGGCAGCGCAGCGTGGATTCCATCTTCTGGTTGGCTCTCTCCGCCTGTCCATTGGATTGGGGGTGAAACCCAGATGTGAGACTGACTGTAGCTCCAATGGCCAAACAGAAGGACTTCCAGACAGCAGAGGTGAACTGAGGACCACGGTCGGAAACTATGTCACTGGGCAATCCGTGAACCCTGAAAACCTCCCTAACCAGGATCTTGGACGTCTCAGAGGCAGAGGGAAGCTTGGAGATGGGCACAAAGTGGGCGAACTTGCTGAATCTGTCCACAATAGTCAGAATGACCGTGTTCCCCTCAGAAGAGGGCAAACCCAGTGACAAAGTCCAGGGCCAGATGCGACCATGGTCGCGGGGGATAGGTAGGGGGTGAAGAAGTCCAGAGCTGGGCCGATTGGCACTCTTATTCTGCGCACAAACTGGACAGGCAGCAACAAACCTCCGAGTATCTTCTCCCATGGCAGGCCACCAAAATCGTCTGCGTAGAAGCGCCATCGTCCGAGCCACGCCAGGGTGGCAAGCCATCTTGCTGGCGTGGGACCATTGGAGGACAGCCGAACGGACCGACTCAGGCACAAACAACCGACCGGGTGGCCCATTACCAGGGCCGGGCTGCGTCCGAAGGGCCGCCATAACCTCCTCCTCAATCCTCCACATAACGGCTCCTACGACAAGGTTCCGGGGAATGATCGTCTCAGTCTTGGCCCCACTCTCCTCAGTCTTGGAGAACATCCGGGACAAGGCGTCCGCCTTGCCGTTCTTAGACCCCGGTCGGAACATCAAGGAAAAATTAAAGCGTCCAAAAAACAACGACCACCTGGCCTGACGGGAGTTGATTGCACGTAAGCAAGATTCTTGTGGTCAGTCCAGACAACAAACGGTTGCTCCGCCCCCTCCAACCAGTGGCGCCACTCCTCCAAGGCAAGTTTCACTGCGAGAAGCTCCCGGTTACCCACATCGTAGTTCCTCTCCGCAGACGAAAGACGACGCGAGTAGTAGGCGCAGGGATGGAGTTTACCGTCAGTGGAGCATCGCTGGGACAGGATGGCGCCAACCCCCACATCAGACGCATCCACCTCAACAACAAACTGACGGGCAGTGTCAGGTTGAGAGAGAATCGGAGCGTTGGTGAATCGCCTCTTCAAATCCAGAAATGCTCGGTCCGCCTCAGGATTCCAACTGAAGGTTCTGGTACTAGAAGTCAGGGCAGTTAAAGGAGCGGCCACACGGCTGTAGTCACGGATAAATCTACGATAGAAATTCGCAAACCCCAGAAACCTCTGGAGCTGCAATCTCGTACTCTGAGAACTGCCAGCACACAGCTGACATGAAGGAATGTTGTCCACAAAAGGAGTTGCGGTGTGTATAGTATTTGTAATTCACCCCTGAAAATCATATTCTGCCATTTCATTGAGTGGGTTGTTGTCTTACAGTTGATGTAGCTTGTGTCACATCAGTTGATGGTTAGGGGGGGTATTAATTATTTAACTTTCCATCTCCTTTTGTCTTTCCATTATCATCAAGCGGTAATGATAGACATTTTAGAAAATTCAACAATTACTCTGTCTGCACAGCTTCCCAGGCAACCACCTGCTGCGATACAAAATTAGCTTTCCCAGGCAAAGAAGGGGGGCATATGCTGTGAGGCCTGTGAAGACAGACCAAATAATGGGGGATATGCTGTGAAGCCTGTGAAGACAGACCCAACATACTGTAAGTCATAGTTATTCATTTCAAATCAATTGAGCATTTCAGGCACACAAAAATTCAAAATTCAAACATTGAAAAGTTTCACAAAAAAGTCCACAACCAAATATTGCGTATTTCAAATTGATTACTTCAAAAACACCAGAAAACGCATTGTAGAATGAGTAGATTACTACATCAACGAATTGATAGCATCATAACTCAGAACATTAAATAAAAGGACATTTAGTTAAGTACCCATTTAACAAACATTTCCCTTTTCAAAAACATTACAGGCTACGTATACAGGCTCCTGAATCTCCTCTTCAACGAGGTCACCCTTCATCCAGCGCCGTATGTGGGGAAGCTGTGCGAGCTGTCCATCCCAGGACCCCTGTCTGCCCAGTGTGAGAGGCCTGACAAGTAGGAGGCCATTGCTGGATTTGTCTCCCGCCTTCTATCTTGGGGATGACTGAAGCAAAGTCGGTGACTGAAGCCTGCTTGATTGAAGCAGGGTACATGGGTCACCCTCCTCTCCCGCTCCCCTCCCCATCAATCTCTGTAGTTCACTTTTACTTGACATGCTATCACATTTTGTTACTTGGTATTGTTTTTTCAAGCTTTCGGAGGGAAAATGAGTGTTACAAATTGTACGACTCAATGGGGTCCTGCACACTGTAGGGCGGCCGGGTCCCTATATTAGGCTTATAGCGCTAATAATTTTTTTATGTCAAGTGATGTCTCACCATTATTTCTCACCTTTATTTATCATGAGTGTTCATGTTGATAAAAATTGTGGGCTATGCTGGCCTATTGTAAATGATTACATAAATGTCTGATCAATACATACAATTCTGAACATATTGTAATTAATAATGCTAATGCAGAGGCACCAATACATTTTCCAGTACACTTATTGTATGCTGTTTTCATGTACATTCCCTTATGTCTACGCTTCTAAGGTGACTCAGGCTTTAGTAATTATTGTGAAGAAGTGTAACAGTGAACTCTATTCTGTAATTAGTTACAAAACAATAGAAATACAATTGTGCATTGCTACTGTTTGTCTGAATATCCAACAGTCCGTACTCAGCTCCATTGACCATGAGAGCATTTTGCAGAGAAAATCCCTCGAGGCATACTATTTAGGCTCAGAATGATGTGGCCTATTGTTTACCTTGTTACCTGGCAACGACCACAAGGGTATTTCAAAGAGCTGTAGGTCAAGCCGAGCTCATGAATATAAGATCCCCGTCCACTCAGCCTGTTCTTTCAGGCTTCCTGATAGAGATGAGAGAAATGGTCAAATGTCTTCTTTTCTGAACATTGAATAGCGGAAAGATATTGTAGGTGATGCTTTGATCATGCAAGGGTATTTTTACTAAATAAGATTAGAGTGCAGGATCTTTAATAAATAATTGTATGATGGGAACATCCATAAACAATTACCTTTATTGAAAAAATAGCGCTTTTTTCAAACCTATTTGTGAGTTCCTAGGTCAAGCCATGTGGCATCTTAATTAGCCTAGAATACTTATTTTCCAGATGTTGAAAGAATGTCTATTATTCACAGGTTTGGACAGCACAGTACAGCACAGCACAGCACAGTACAGTCCAGTAGAGTACAGTGCATTTCATTACAGTATAGTTGAGTTTAATTCAGTAGAGTACAGTACAGTATATAAGACTACAGTGCAGTACAGTAGAGCAAAATAGAGTACAGTACAGTTTTGTTTAATTCAGTACAGTAGGATACAATACAGTACATTATCCTGTACTCCCTACTGTGCTGAGCTGAACTAAACTATACTCTACTTTTCTTTACTTTACTGTGCTGTGCTCTACTGTATACTGTGCTGTCCAAACTTGTGAAACAATAAACGTCTATGATTGGTTCAGATTTGGTCCGGTCTGGACTTGCTTGTCAAAACTGTGACTCCGACTGAGAGTCAGCAACATTCTCACACACACACACACACACACACACACACACACACACACACCTGCAGTGGTGTAAAGTGCTTAAGTAAAAATGCATGAAAGTATTACTTAAGTAGTTTTTTGGAAGTAACTGTGCTTTACTATTTTTGACAACTTGTACTTTTACTCCACTACATTCCTAAAGGAAATATGTACTTTTTACTCCCATAGATTTTCCCTGACACCCAAAAGTCCTAGTTACATTTAGAATGCTCAGGCAGGATAGCAATATGGCCCAATTCACGCTCCTATCAATATAAAACATTGTCATCCCTTCTGCCTCTGATCTGGCAGATTCACTAAACACAAATACTGCATTTGTAAATTATGTCTATCCTTAAGTTTAAACAACAAGAAAAGTGTGCCATTTGGTTTCCTTAATATAATACATTAATATTTTTCATTTAAGTCATTTAGCAGACGCTCTTATCCAGAGCGACAAATTGGTGCAATCAACTTAGGATAGCCAGTGGGACAACCACCCTTTTTTTCATTTTATTTTATGGGGGGGTGGGGGAGGGGGGGGTAGAAGGATTACTGTTATACTATTCCAGGTATTCCTTAAAGAGGTAGGGTTTCAAGTGTCTCCGGAAGGTGGTCAGTGACTCCGCTGTCCTGGCGTCGTGGGGAAGCTTGTTCCACCATTGGGGTGCCAGAGCAGTGAATAGCTTTGACTGGGCTGAGCGGGAACTGTGCTTCCGTAGAGGTAGGGGGGCTAGCAGGCCAGAGGTGGATGAACGTAGTGCCCTCGTTTGGGTGTAGGGTCTGATCAGAGCCTGAAGGTAAGGAAGTGCCGTTCCCCTCACAGCCCCATAGGCAAGCACCATGGTTTTGTAGTAGATGCGAGCTTCAACTGGAAGCCAGTGGAGTGTGCGGAGGAGCGGGGTGACATAGCATTTACTTTTACTTTATAGTTTTACTCAAGTATGACAACTGAGTACTTTTTCCACCACTGTAATTAAGTACATTTAAAACTAGATACTTTTAAACTTTTTACTCAAGTAGTATTTTACTGGGTGACTTTCACTTTTACTTGAATCATTTTCTATTAAGGTATCTTTACTTTTACTCAAGTATGACAATTGAGTACCTTTTCTACCACTGCACACCTGTTCCTGTTTGAAAAAGCATTCCTGGTTTTCAACCAAAAATTCTGTTAACAGAAATGTTTACAGCTTTGCTTTCTTTTCATTTTATCAAAATATTTCATTTTCATTCAAATATCAGATGGTTACTGTTTTTTTTTTATTAAGATGATTTGAATGGAGTAAAACTACAATGTAAGAACTACATTGTAATCATCTGGGGCATCATTTCTAACCTTGTGTACATTTTATACTAAATATCTGCATGCAATATTTCTGAAAATACAGTGCAGGCATCAAAATATTGAGATTTATCAACTTGGCACACAAATTGTTGTGCACCTGTAAACAGCATTTACTTTTTCCCGAATCTAAATATGCTGCACTGTGCGTGAATTATAAAACATTGTCTACTATAAAAAAAAATATATAGAAATCTACAGTAGGCACACTTATAGTGGTAGCCTACACATTTCAATGAAAAATATCAACTGTCTGTATGTTATAAACTGCGCTCCCTTTCGGATGCATGGGACAAAAACCAGAAATTATAATAGCCTATCTAATAGGTTCAATCAAATGAGAGGTGCTCATGGAAATTTGTTGTATGGCTACTTCAGAATTATGAACTCATCATGGCCAGAAAAGGTGAGGAATTTATTCTGTAATGATTACGATATATGTATGATATCGTCTACTTGAGAAATTTCACATGACAGTATTCAGACGTAGCCTACAAACGTGGATGGAAAAGGTGAAACGTCTGTTCTACCGTTAAACTGTGCTTCAGATCGCATCAAGCAAAATGTACTCCTCTGAAGTAGGTCCAATGAAATGAGAGTTGGGACGAATGGTAGCCTATCCTAAGTCGCGAATATGAAACCATCACAGTCAGAAAAAGTTACGAATTTATTCTGCAATGATCATGTAAATGAAATAAATAATAGGAAATGCATATTTATAATTAATTTCGAATGCAAAGATACAATAAATAGATTTTTGCTCTTCTCTAACAGCAAATGATTGCATCTTGTTATTATATTCAGTTAACAGTTTTTTGTTATGAATAAGTGTAATCATATACGGTATTTGCCATTTGCACAAGGCTACTAGAGGCTACTTTTGCCTTCTTGCAATGCAATAATACTTCAACGACTAGAAACTGTGTGTACGCATTGCAAAACATTAAAAAAGTTATCCTTTTTAGATAAAACTATACTAAATATAATAATGTCACCAAATAATTTTGCCACAAAGGTCTACAGTAGCCTCAACAGCACTCTGTAGGGTAGCACCATGGTGTAGCCGGAGGACAGCTAGCTTCCGTCCTCCTCTTGGTACATTGACTTCAATACAAAACCTAGGAGGCTCATGGTTCTCACCCCCTTCTATAGACTTACACAGTAATTATGACAACTTCCGGAGGACGTCCTCCAACCTATCAGAGCTCTTGCAGTATGAACTGACATGTTGTCCACCCAATCAAAGCATCAGATCATGTATCTAGTACTGAAAGCATAAGCTACAGCTATCTAGCACTGCAGTGCATACAATGTGGTGAAGAGTTGACTCAAAGAGAGAAAAAGACAGTATTTGAACAGTTTTGAACAAATAAATTTCTTCCAAAATGAAGGAGAACCAAGAGAGAAATAGAGAGAGATTTCGTCATTTTCTTTTCACTTTCAGTTTCACTTACTTAGCAAGCAAATGCAGCTAGCTAGTTTAGCCTACTGAAACATCCTGCTCAAACAGAGGGATGCTATGTTAACTAGCTGGCTATGACTTTCCAACACAACACTGGAACTCTTCCAAGTCAAGGTAAGCTTTTGGTTTTACAAATGTATAGCCACCGGGGCCCGCCGGTGTAACTGCTTACTGACTATACACTGTAACGTTACTGCATGATTGTAGCGGGATTACTAACGCATTAGTTATATTAGCTACGCTGACTATGACGTTACTTTAGCTAATATGGTGACAACGATGTAGGCTGTGTGTAGCGGGGTGGCTTCAAAATATTTGTTCTGCTTGGAGAGAAGAGGTGAGAGGAGGAGAGTGCATAGATGTGAGAAGGAATACAACGTGGCTGCTAAAGTGAACTGTGTTTATGCATGATCAGGGGTGTATTCATTCCACCGATTCTTAAACGGAGGCAAACGGAACAAAACAGGGATAAACATACCTGAATTTGTCCATTAGAAACTCTCGTTTGCAATTATTGGACTAATGAATTGACCCTAGAGTGTGCAAGGCGGTATAGAATGTCACTGTCTGTCACCTCAAAATTGTATCTCGACCTGTGTGCACCTACATTGTAAACTGTAATTCATAGGCTAGGTTGTAGCAACCTCATGATGTAGTATAGGGACATTTTGAATATCATGTAGTAGCCTGAACCTATCGCTGTTACATTGAACTGGGTGAATGGAATATGAATGACAGTCATCCAATATGCTATAATAGAAATAAGGCCATGCTCATTAAAAAATAATCGTCCTCCCTCATCTTAAACGGCACTGACCGCCACTGATGTGGACACCCCTTCAAATTAGTGGATTCGACTATTTCAGCCACACCTGTTGCTGACAGGTGTATAAAATTGAGCACACAGCCATGCAATCTCCATTGACAAACATTGGCAGTAGAATGGCCTTACTGAAGAGCTCAGTGACTTTCAACGTGGCACCGTCGTAAGATGCCACCTTTCCAACAAGTCAGTTCATCAAATTTCTGCCCTGCGAGAGCTTCACTGGTCAACTATAAGTGCTGTTATTGTGAAGTGGAAACGTCTAGGAGCAACAACGGCTCAGCCGCAAAGTGGTAGGCCACACAAACTCACAGAACCGGACTGCCGAGTGCTGAAGAACGTAGCTCGTAAAAATCGTCTGTCCTCAGTTGCAACACTCACTACTGAGTTCCAAACTGCCTCTGGAAGCAGTGATGTAAAGCTCGCCACCATTGGACTCTGGAGCAGTGGAAACGCATTCTCTGGAGTGATGAATCACGCTTCACCATCTGGCAGTCCAACAGAAAAATCTGGGTTTGATGGATGCCAGGAGAACAGTACCTGCCCGAATGCATAGTGCCAACTGTAAAGTTTGATGGAGGAGCAATAATGGTCTGGGGCTGGTTTTCATGGTTCGGGCTAGGCCCCTTAGTTCCTGTGAAAGGAAATCTTAACGCTACAGCATACATTCTAGACGATTCTGTGCTTCCAACTTTGTGGCAACAGTTTTGGGAACTCCCTTTCCTGTTTCAGCATGACAATGCCCCCGTGCACAAAGCGAGGTCCATACAGAAATGGTTTGTCGAGATCGGTGTGGAAGAACTTGACTGGCCTGCACAGAGCCCTAACCTCAATCCCATCTAACACTTTTGGGATTAATTGGAACGCCGACTGCGAGCAAGGCCTAATCTCCCAACATCAGTGCCCAACCTCACTAAAGCTCCTGTGGCTGAATGGAAGCAAGTCCCCGCAGCAATGTTCCAACATCTAGTGGAAAGCCTTCCCAGAAGAGTGGAGGATGTTATAGCAGCAAAGGGGGGACCAACTCCATATTAATGCCCATGATTTTGGAATGAGATGTTCGACGAGCAGGTGTCCACATACTTTTGGTCATGTAGCGTATCATTGCAATGTAACTGTAACAAATGCTAAATGTAACAGTTGGATCAATGCATGTTCAATGCTTACCTCTGTATCAGCTCCAAGGTTGCAGAGGCCGACTCCTGGTATTCTATGTTAAAAACATAGAAAGTGCTGAAGAGCACAGAGAGGGCAACAGCAAAGTTGGACTCACTGTCCACAACACATGTACAGGCTATGCACTGCAGTTCATCCCAGTTTATCCCAGTTCATTCCAGTTCATCCCAGTTCATCCCAGTTTATCCCAAATCAACAATTTATCGGATCATCAAGACCTTAAAGGAGAGAGGTTCAATTGTTGTGAAGAAGGCGTCAGGGCGCCCAAGAAAGTCCAGCAAGTTGATTCAGCTGCGGGATCGGGGCACCACCAGTGCAGAGCTTGCTCAGGAATGGCAGCAGGCAGGTGTGAGTGCATCTGCACGCACAGAGAGGCAAAGACTTTTGGAAGATGGCCTGGTGTCAAGAAGGGCAGCAAAGAAGCCACTTCTCTCCAGGAAAAACATCAGGGACAGACTGATATTCTGCAAAAGGTACAGGGATTGGACTGCTGAGGACTGGGGTAAAGTCATTTTCTCTGATGAATCCCCTTTCCGATTGTTTGGGGCATCCGGAAAACACCTTGTTCGGAGAAGACAAGGTGAGCGCATCCATCAGTCCTGTGTCATGCCAACAGTAAAGCATCCTGAGACCATTCATGTGTGGGGTTGCTTCTCAGCCAAGGGAGTGGGCTCACTCACAATTTTGCCTAAGAACACAGCCATGAATAAAGAATGGTACCAACACATCCTCCGAGAACAACTTCTCCCAACCATCAAAGAACAGTTTGGTGACGAACAATGCCTTTTCCAGCATGATGGAGTCTTGAAAAAGAAGGGTCAACACTGCAAATATTGACTCTTTGCATAAACTTTATGTAATTTTCAATAAAAGCCTTTGACACTTATGGAATGCTTGTTATTATACTTCAGTATACCATAGTAACATCTGACAAAAATGTCTCATAACACTGAAGCAGCGAACTTTGTGAAGACCAATACTTGTGTCATTCTCAAAACATTTGACCACGACTGTACATTGCATTCAGACCCCTTGACTTTTTCCACATTTGGTTACGTTACAGCCTTATTCTAAAATGGACTACATTGATGAGGGAAAAAAACACAATCTACACACAATACCCCATATTGACAAAGCAAAAACAGGTTTTCAGAAATTTCAGGATGAGGAGTGTCGCTGCACAGCTATTTTCAGGTCTCTTCAGAGATGTCCGGGCTCTTGCTGGGCCACTCAAGGACATTCAGAGACTTGGGGGGGTGCGGGGGTACAGCAAGTTCTGGTTCCTTTATTATAACTTTTTTTCACATAGTTAAAGGGATACTTCAGGATTTTGGTAATTAAGCTATTTATCTACTTCCAGAGTCAGATGAACTCATGGATACCATTTGTATGTCTCTGAGGGAAGTTTGAAGAAATTGCTGACTAGCGCTAGCGCAATTGCTAACTAGCATTAGCGCAATTAATGGAAGTCTATGGTTATCTGCTAGCATAATAGCAGATACCCATCCCACCTAGCAAAATGTCTTTGAAAAGACGACGATGTCCGACGTCCAATCTACGTTCTCTTTTGTTTGAAAGTGAAAGTTGAAAATATATTATTTTCAGGTTGTTGAAAATACGTATTTTACATGTCGTTGAAAAGACGACCATACAAAGACGTCCATCTACACTTAGTTTTGGTTGAACGTGAATGTCAAAAATACATTTTTCAGTTCATTGTTTCAATTAATTCAAAACACCTTAATTTCAATGTACTTGCAGCCTATAAACATGGACGCAGTATAAATGTTTTATATGAAAATCATACGTCACTCCAGTATTTACACACAGTATGTCTTTAAAACATTCAAGTGATATGTCTTTATTCCACTACTGAAGATTTCATATTTTGAACATCCACCTTGACAAAATATATATTTTTATTATTCCATGCTACACCATTAAGTGAATTATTGCCAATGCATATTAAGAAAGGGGTTTCGATTTAACATTTAATGTAACATTAATTATTGTAAAACATATATATATTTTGATTACATAAACATTTTGTAATCATCATTGTTTACGCAACCAACAGATTAAAAAATATATATTATATTGTTTACAAACAATGTAGTAAAACAAGCATATATTGTAGGTTGGACATTGTATCCTATTCTTACTCTTTTAATCAATGGCATGAACATATTGCAAAACCAATGAACAAATATGTGCAAAAGCCACACATATCTTGGTCCATCTTAGTATGAAAAACTGAATGTAGCTTCCACTATGTCAAAATTGTGCATGGTATGTAAGTTTAATATAATTTTTCAACCAATCCAGTGCATTTTTGTTGACAAATAAAATGTTGAAATCAAGAATACGTCAAAGGATTCAACTACTGAAAACTAAAAACAAACAAATGGATCAAACAAAGACAAACAGATCAATCCGACTTTTCAAGGCTGCTGAAGGCGTGGTAAACACCAACCCCGGCTCTACCAGGGGCATGCTTGAGTTGGTCTCCCACAGCTCTGTGTATGTTATGTTCTGTGGCCTTGCCGTTCTATTTCTTGACTGCCACTGCAACACAAAAATAGCATTTAGTTATATTATATAAAACACTCAAAGTAATGGATATGGAGCATCTATGGCCTCGGTTACACCCGGCACTTAAATGTGACTTCTGTCATCCGATCACTCCAAGTTGCTTTAGGTCTGGATGTACGAAAGTCACATTGTGCTCGCATTAGGTTCAGATCTGCCAGGATGGGCATTGTGTTCGGAACTTGACAGTCTGGACGCAAATCAGGCCACCGAATATGCATAAGCAATGTAAAGAGATGGGGTGAATAAGTGGTGAAAAGTACATTCTACACAAATTATTTTCATAATAACAAACAACAAATGTGTGTGGCTGAGGGGAAATAAACTTTAATACAGCCAAAAGGGTCGAGAAATTACCTGAATATCGGTGGACAATTTGCACTAATGTAAATTAACATAAATGATGGAACATATTCCCTTTTGCTTACGTGATGAACCGCTAAGGGGATATAAATATTTACCAGCTAAACCATGTGTGGCCTCTCACCTCTCTGGCTTTAGAAGTGTTCTTCCTAACCAGTCCCTCAACAGCGCTCAGACTGAGCTCCACCCTCACTGGGTCCTCAGAGGAGAGGAAGGCTGGGGAGAGATGGAGGGATGGAAGGATGAATGGCTCAATCATTCAACAAGTCAGTAAAATAAAGAGAGCGTTGATAAGCTTAAATGTCCATCTCCCACCCATTGAGAGACCTATATACTGTATCTTACCCTCTAGACAGTCTCGGTGGTAGCAAGGCGGGGCGGCTTGGCTCATCTCCTGGTCAGCTGACATATCGTAGGGGGTGAGCGAATCACACTGGCTCATACACACACAGAGGACAGGGACATAAAGCCTAGTAAATAGAACACGACTCCTAGTACAGAATGAATGACTGACTGCCCAGTTCACCATCAGTTCACCGTCTCACCTCATACTTGTATGGGAGCAGCAGCAGTTTATGGGTGACGACAAACTGGGCCTTTTTGTTCTTCAACACCAGGTTTCCCATGATCCTGGACAGAGTATCAGGCCTAGAGGAAAAATAAGACTTACATCATGAGAGAAAGATATGGGACAGACTTTTTTTGACACCTTTTGTTAACCTTTAGCTATCTCCCCTTCTTTACCTGTTGACAGCCTGCACCAGCCCAGTGAGCACACTCTCCAGCCAGCACTCCAGGATGTTCTCCAGCAGCTTCCAGCACACCCTCTGCCACACCATGTCTCCCGAGTGGCGCAGTGGTCTAAGGCACTGCATCGCAGTGCTAGCTGTGCCACTAGAGATCCTGGTTCGAGTCCAGGCTCTGTCGCAGCCGGCCGCGACCGGGAGACCCATGGGCGGCGCACAATTGGTCCAGCATCGTCCAAGGTAGGGGAGGGTTTGGCCGGCAGGGATGTGGGTTCATTTCCCACGGGGGGCCAGTATGAAAAAAATAAAAAAATAAATGTATGCAGTCGCTCTGGATAAGAGCGTCTGCTAAATGACTCAAATAAAAATGTAATGTCTGAGCGGTGCAGGAGGAGAAGTGAGGGGCCAGCACCTCAAACACTAACCTGGCAGAAAGAGACACAATTATGTAACTCTTCTGATGATACAATGGAAAAGCGTTGCAGTTGACAAACATCAATGCAGGAGGAACACATCATGTTGAATGCAGCCTTGCTTACCACTGTGTCCCTGAACACAGGCCTTACCCAGTGCATGGGCCACAAAAGTCAGAAAGCAGTCTTTTCCATCTGGTAACAACAGCGTATTGACAGTGAGTGACAGTCAAAGTTAAAACAGCCATGAATAGGCCTTTATTCAGAATGTACTATCCTACATTCAATAATTACCATCTTGTGCATTATATAAATTAGACATACAAACAGATGGATGGACACACAAACCTCTCAGAGCCTGCCAGGTTCTCTCCAGCACAGTCTAAGGATGTTTATAAAAGCTAATTAAATGCTTAGTCCCCCCCATAATCAAACAAGTATAATGGCAAAGTTCAGAGCTTGTCAGTGAAATATAAGCGAATGTAATCATTTTTTCCACATATAAACACGTTTCACTCTTGTATCGTATCATAACCTATGTATCTAGACACGTATCAGACCTTCCACCCTAGTGGATATATAGCGTTTTGGAATGAAAACTCTTAAAATGTATTTTATGTTTTAACATCAGCTATGCAAAAACCCAACTGTTACATGACATACCTTGTGTAACAGCCCACCAACCCGATGCTGATCTGTTAAAAACAGCAAAAATGTGCCTTGGCATGGCAACAGACTGTAAAAAAAAAAGAAAAGGCTGTTTAACAATTATGCAACTGGTATGACAATAATAATCACTAGCTACTCACCCCCATTCTCATTGAAGGGCTGTAGTGGAGCAGGTTGAGAGCTTCAAGTTCCTTGGTACACTGAAAATATTTGTCATGGGTCCTCAGATCCTCAAAAGGTTCTACAGCTGCACCATCGAGAGCATCCTGACTGGTTGCATCACTGCCTGGTATGGCAACTGCTCGGCCTCCGACCGCAAGGCACTACAGAGGGTAGTGTGTACGGTAGTGTGTCCAGGACCTCTATACCAGGCGGTGTCAGAGGAAGGCCCTAAAAATGGTCAAAGACTCCAGCCACCCTAGTCATAGACTGTTCTCTCTGCTACCGCACGGCAAGCGGTACCGGAGCGCCAAGTCTAGGTCCAAGAGGCTTCTAAACAGCTTCTACCCCCATGCCATAAGACTCCTGAACATCTAATCAAATGGCTACCCAGACTATTTGCATTTGATTTGCATTTATCCAGACCATTTTGATTTGATTGGATTTGATTACAGTTGTCACTCATAAAGTGAAGTGCATCACAGCCTAACAAAAATCTGGTAAGGAAAATGAACTGCTCTCTCATCTTTGAACTGCACTTGCCAGTGAGAGTGAGCACAGACACGCGCGCACACACGCACACACACTCTCCCGAGTGGCACAGTGGTCTGTGCCACTAGAGATCCTGGTTCGAATCCAGGCTCTGTCGTAGCCGGCCGCGACCGGGAGACCCATGGGGCGGCGCACAATTCGTCCAGGGTAGGGGAGGGAATGGCCGGCAGGGATGTAGCTCAGTTGGTAGAGAATGGCATTTGTGGGTTCAATTCCCACAGGGGGCCAGTATGAAAAATTAAATAATGTATGCACTAGATAAGTGTCTGCTAAATGACTAAAATGTAAAATGAGAAGCAAAAGTGGGACAGGCAGAAAGGGGGGAGGTTCAAAATACATTAGGACATGCTGAATCTTGATTTTGCTCCCTTAAAACATGCTTGACTAGCTAGCTAATACAAATGGTGCAGTAATGAAATGTATCATGGCAGAAAAGTGCATGCTATACACATCATTGGTGGTCACGCACCAGCAGCAGGAAAATTTAGCCAACTCATTGTCCTCATTCCCCCTTCTTAGCAGAATATTAGCGCCCCTCTTGTATGAGCTAGCTAGTTAGCTATGATAGTTGGATAGCTACAGCAAGCTAGTTACAGTGGCTTGCGAAAGTATTCACCCCCCCTTGGCATTTTTCCTATTTTGTTGCCTTACAACCTGGAATTAAAATGGATTTTTTGGGGGTTTGTATCATTTGATTTACACAACATGCATACCACTTTGAAGATGCAAAATATTTTTTGCCCATTCTTCAAGGCAAAACTGCTTCAGCTCCTTCAAGTTGGATGGGTTCCACTGGTGTACAGCAATCTTTAAGTCATACCACATATTCTCAATTGGATTGAGGTCTGGGCTTTGACTAGGCCATTCCAAGACATTTAAATGTTTCCCCTTAAACCACTCAGTGTTGCTTTAGCAGAATGCTTAGGGTTATTGTCCTGCTGGAAGGTGAACCTCCGTCCCAGTCTCAAATCTCTGGAAGACGGAAACAGGTTTCCCTCAAGAATATCCCTGTATTAAAAAATTGAAAGAATATGTCACCACAACAAACCTGCCAAGAGAGGGCCACCCACCTATGCAGCTCCTTCAGGGTTATCTTTGGTCTCTTTGTTGCCTCTGATTAATTTCCTCCTTGCCAGGTCCGTGAGTTTTGGTGGGTGGCCCTCTCTTGGCAGGTTTGTTGTGGTGACATATTCTTTCGATTTTTTAATAATGGATTTAATGGTGCAACCCTGATCTGTACTTTGTCCCTGACCTGTTGGGAGAGCTCTTTGGTCTTCATGGTGCCGCTTGCTTGGTGGTGCCCCTTGCTTAGTGGTGTTGCAGACTCTGGGGCCTTTCAGAACAGGTGTATATTTACTGAGATCATGTGGCACTTAGATTGCACACAGGTGGACTTTATTTAACTAATTATGTGACTTCTGAAGGTAATTGGTTGCACCAGATCTTATTTAGGGGCTTCATAGCAAAGGGGGTGAATACATACAGTGGGGAGAACAAGTATTTGATACACTGCTGATTTTGCAGGTTTTCCTACTTACAAAGCATGTAGAGGTCTGTAATTTTTATCATAGGTACACTTCAACTGTGAGAAACGGAATCTAAAACAAAAATCCAGAAAATCACATTGTATGATTTTTAAGTAATTAATTTGCATTTTATTGCATGACATAAGTATTTGATACATTAGAAAAGCAGAACTTAATATTTGGTACAGAAACCTTTGTTTGCAATTACAGAGATCATATGTTTCCTGTAGGTCTTGACCAGGTTTGCACACACTGCAGCAGGGATTTTGGCCCACTCCTCCATACAGACATTCTCCAGATCCTTCAGGTTTCGGGGCTGTCGCTGGGCAATACGGACTTTCAGCTCCCTCCAAAGATTTTCTATTATGTTCAGGTCTGGAGACTGGCTAGGCCACTCCAGGACCTTGAGATGCTTGTTACGGAGCCACTCCTTAGTTGCCCTGGCTGTGTGTTTCGGGTCGTTGTCATGCTGGAAGACCCAGCCACGACCCATCTTCAATGCTCTTACTGAGGGAAGGAGGTTGTTGGCCAAGATCTCGTGTTAAATGGCCCCATCCATCCTCCCCTCAATACGGTGCAGTCGTCCTGTCTCCTTTGCAGAAAAGCATCCCCAAAGAATGATGTTTCCACCTCTATGCTTCACGGTTGGGATGGTGTTCTTGGGGTTGTACTCATCCTTCTTCTTCCTCCAAACACGGCGAGTGGAGTTTAGACCAAAAAGCTCTATTTTTGTCTCATGAGACCACATGACCTTCTCCCATTCCTCCTCTGGATCATCCAGATGGTCATTGGCAAACTTCAGACGGGCCTGGACATGTGCTGGCTTGAGCAGGGGGACCTTGCGTGTGCTGCAGGATTTTAATCCATGACGGCGTAGTGTGTTACTAATGGTTTTCTTTGAGACTGTGGTCCCAGCTCTCTTCAGGTCATTGACCAGGTCCTGCCGTGTAGTTCTGGTCTGATCCCTCACCTTCCTCATGATAATTGATGCCCCACGAGGTGAGATCTTGCATGGAGCACCAGACCGAGGGTGATTGACCGTCATCTTCAACTTCTTCCATTTTCTAATAATTGCGCCAACAGTTGTTGCCTTCTCACCAAGCTGCTTGCCTATTGTCTTGTAGCCCATCCCAGCCTTGTGCAGGTCTACAATTTTATCCCTGATGTCCTTACACAGCTCTCTGGTCTTGGCCATTGTGGAGAGGTTGGAGTCTGTGATTGAGTGTGTGTACAGGTGTCTTTTATACAGGTAACGAGTTCAAACAGGTGCAGTTAATACAGGTAATGAGTGGAGAACAGGAGGGCTTCTTAAAGAAAAACTAACAGGTCTGTGAGAGCCGGAATTCTTACTGGTTGGTAGGTGATCAAATACTTATGTCATGCAATAAAATGCTTAAATTACTTAAAAATCATACAATGTGATTTTCTGGATTTTTTTTTTAGATTCCGTCTCTCACAGTTGAAGTGTACCTATGATAAAAATTACAGACCTCTACATGCTTTGTAAGTAGGAAAACCTGCAAAATCAGCAGTGTATCAAATACTTGTTCTCCCCACTGTATGCACGCACCACTTTTCCGTTATTTTTATAATTTTTTTATGTTTGAAACAAGTATTTTTTTTTATTTCACTTCACCAATTTGGACTATTTTGTGTATGTCCATTACATGAAATCCAAATAAAATCAATTTAAATTACAAGTTAAAATGCAACAAAATAGGAAAAACGGCAAGGGGGATGAATACATTTGCAAGGCACTGTAATTAGCCAACCAGCTAGCTATGCTTTCCCGCCTTGCTAACTAGTTAGTATCTGACTGTTGATAACGTTAACATTAGCTGCTAGAGAATTTTTTTTGTTTGCTAACGTTAGCTAGCTAATTAGCTACACGAGCACACACCAATGACTAATCACTAGCAGTAGCTAGCTAGCTAAATTTGGAAACTCATTGCCCTCAACCTCCCTTCTTAGTGGCTTATTAATCCCCTTTCTCATGAGCTATGATAGCTAGTTAGATCGCTAGTTAACCCATACAGCAAGCTAATTGGTTAGCAAATCAGTTAGCCATCCTTTCTCGACTTTTTACGTAAGCTAGCTAGCATCTGCAGGTATCCTGAGTAGCTAACGTTAGCCTAGAGTATAGCCTAGAGAATAATATTTTGTGACCTGAACCTGTTTAGAAAATGATTCTCACAAAAATGTCAACTTTTTGAAAGTCGCCACTCTCTGACTTCTGTGTGATCGTGAGAGGATGAAATGGCGCGAATGACTTGCTCACGTCTTTTGACCCCCAGCACTAGTGCAGTAAGTTATGTCACAGGAGCAAATTGCAGTAAAAATACCAAATTCAAATAAATTATGTTGTTAAATTGCAATTGTGTGTGATTATGGCCTGCAATTTGTACCAGAGTCCTCCTTACTAGCGGGAGGTGGGGGAGACATTGGTAGAGTGTCCTTCGCTCCCGCCTGCCCTTACCATCTTTAACAGAATTACGAGAAAAAAAATGCCCGACAGGCAGGGTCGAAGGACACTGTCTACCGGTGTCACCCCTGCCTCCCGCTAGCTACTCCGGTACACAGCAGGCGGGAAGCGATACTGTGTGCTAACTAGCTAGCTTGCTAGTTAGCGACAACGTGTACTAGCTAGCTTGCTAGTTAGGTAGCTAACTAGCTAGCACACATTGTCGTCCCCGCCTCCTGCTGTGTACTGGAGTCCTCCGTAGGACTAGCTGGCTAGCACACAGTGTCCTTCGCTCCCGCCTGCCGAACACCTGCCCTTTCCGTTGTTAACAGAACTGCGCGAAAACAGTGCCCAACAGGCGGGGGCAAAAAAATTGACCAACAGAAGTACAAAGAGGTGTTCCTGCAGATGCAGGAATGCCCTCATGCAGGAACGCCCTTCTCTTAAATTGTGCACCCATACAGACCATTGTCTGTCATATTCTGCCTATGTCAGAACATCTGACAACTTAACAAGCTAAATTTGAGTATTTTATTGTGGATACTTCCTATGAAGCCACCATAATTATATCAATATAGGCTATGCAATATATGATTATTTTTCGTGGTTCTCATGTTTTCAATGAGTACTGCAACTATACTAAACAAAAATATAAACTCAACATTTAAAGTGTTGGTCCCATGTTTCATGAGCTGAAATAAAAGATCCCAGAACTGTTCCATATGTACAAAAAGCTTATTTCTCTCATATTTTGTGCACAAATCTGTTTATATCCCTGTTAGTGAGCATTTCTCCTTTGCCAAGATAATCCATCCACTTGACAGGTGTGGCATATCAAGAAGCTGATTAAACAGCATGATCATGATGCTGGAGACAATAAAAGGCCACTCTAAAATTCCACAAGTTTTGGAGGAGCGTGCAATTGGCATGCTGACTGCAGGAATGTCCACCAGAGCTGTTGACAGAGAATTTAATGTTCATTTCTCTACCATAAGCAACCTCCAACGTCATTTTAGAGAATTTGGCAGTACTCACAACCGGCCTCACAACCACAGACCACATGTAACCACGCCAGCCCAGGACCTCCACATCCGGCTTCTTCACCTGCGGGATTGTCTGAGACAAGCTACCTGGACAGCTGATGAAACTGCAGAGTATTTCTGTCTGTAATATAGCCCTTTTGTGGGGAAAAACGAATTCCGATTGGCTGGTCCTGGCTCCCCCTCCCAGCCCAACCATGGCTGCGCCCCTGCCCAGTCATGTGAAATCCATAGATTAGGGCCTAATGAATTATTTCAATTGACTGATTTCCTTATATGAACTGTAACTCAGTAAAATCGTTGAAATTGTTGCATGTCGCGTTTATATTTTTGTTCAGTATATATAGTCAGGCTGATCTTCGGCTAACTTTGGACCAAAACGGGATGGACTGAACATAGCCCAATTTGGGATTACTATTTCAAGGCGAAATAACGGCCACGATGGACGGACCTGATATCGCCCATAATTCAACGTTGCGTGCTGAGTGGGATAGACTTCCAGTCATTGCGTTAATGATAGTTAGCGTTGGCTCACGAAACTACCTCCAACTTCCTTCATACTGGTCACAGAGACATAAAAATGGAATCCACGACTACATCCTACTCTGGTGAAGTAGATAAAGGGCCTCATTGCCAAAATTCCGAAGTATCCCGTTAAACATTATCATTATTTCAATGGGTTGGTCCAATGGATCAAACATGTTTATTATCAATACTATCAACAGGTAGCCAACGCTCTCAAGGAAGGTAGGCGAACAACAACAAAACCATTTGAAAAACCCTTAAGCTGCATAGCTATTTCTATGAAATATGTATCTACAGTATCTGTCTCTAGATATTTTCTACTTGACTGCATCCTCAGGGATTTGATACTTTTCCCAATGGAACACACAATCCAGGTCAGACTAAATTCATGGAAAAGGGTAAATATTTCAATAGTTCCTAAAGCTTCACCGTATTAAGTTGGTATAATGCACAGTTCTACACATGGTACCTATTGTATACTAAACCAGACCTGACTGTATTTCCATATACAGTTGAAGTCGGAAGTTTACATACACCTTAGCCAAATACATTTAAACTCAGTTTTTCACAATTCCTGACATTTTATCCTAGTAAAAATTCCCTGTCTTAAGTCAGCTATCATTCCCACTTTATTTTAAGAATGTGAAATGTCAGAATAATAGTAGCGAGAATGGTTTATTTCAGCTTTTATTACTTTCATCACATTCCCAGTGGGTCAGAAGTGTACATACACTCAATTAGTATTTGGTAGCATTGCCTTTAAATTGTTTAACTTGGGTCAAACGTTTTGGGTAGCCTTCCACAAGCTTCCCACAATAAATTGGGTGAATTTTGGCCCATTCCTCCTGACAGAGCTGGTATAACTGAGTCAGGTTTGTAGGCCTCCTTGCTCGCACACACTTTTTCAGTTCTGGCCACAAATGTTCTATAGGTTTGAGGTCAGGGCTTTGTGAAGACAACTCCAATACCTTGACTTTGTTGTCCTTAAGCCATTTTGCCACAACTTTGGAAGTATGCTTGGGGTCATTGTCCATTTGGAAGACCCATTTGCGACCAAGCTTTAACTTCCTGACTGATGTCTTGAGATGTTGCTTCAATATATCCACATAATTTTCCTTCCTCATGATGCCATCTATTTTGTGAAGTGCACCAGTCCGTCCTGCAGAAAAGCACCCCACAGCATGATGCTGCCACCCCCATGCTTCACGGTTGGGATGGTGTTCTTTGGCTTGCAAGCAGCCCCATTTTTCCTCCAAACATAACAATGTTCATTATGGCCAAACAGTTCTATTTTTGTTTCATCAGACCAGAGGACATTTCTCCAAAAAGTACAATCTTTGTCCCCATGTGCAGTTGCAAACCGTAGTCTTGCTTTTTTATGGCGGTTTTGGAGCAGTGGCTTCTTCCTTGCTGAGCGGCCTTTCAGATTATGTTGATATTGGACTCGTTTTATTGTGGATATAGATACTTTTGTACCTGTTTCCTCCAGCATCTTCACAAGGTCCTTTGCTGTTGTTCTGGGATTGATTTGCACCAAAGTACGTTCATCTCTAGGAGACAGAACGCGTCTCCTTCCTGAGCGGTATGACGGCTGCGTGGTCCCATGGTGTTTATACTTGCGTACTATTGTTTGTACAGATGAACGTGGTACCTTCAGGCGTTTGGAAATTGCTCCCAAGGATGCACCAGACTTGTGGAGGTCTACAATTTTCTTTTGATTTTCACATGATGTCAAGCAAAGAGGCACTGAGTTTGAAGGTAGGCCTTCAAATACAGCCACAGGTACATCTCTAATTGACTCAAATGGTGTCAATTAGCCTATCAGAAGCTTCTAAAGCCATGACATCATTTTCTGGAATTTTCCAAGCGGTTTAAAGGCACAGTCAACTTAGTGTATGTAAACTTCTGACCCACTGGATTTGTGATAGTGAATTATAAGTGAAATAATCTGTCTGTAAACAATTGTTGGAAAAATTACTTGTGTTATGCACAAAGTAGATGTCCTAACCGACTTGCCAAAACTATAGTTTGTTAACAAGACATTTGTGGAGTGGTTGAAGAACGAGATTTAATGACTCCAACCTAAGTGTATGTAAACTTCCGACTTCAACTGTAGATACTCGGGGTGAATCCTTATTTGAGCTTCACCATTCACTGCATTATTCACATTTTTGCATAAATCAGGATATCAATAGGAGATGTAATGTGAACATGTACAGTGCCTTCAGAAAGTATTCACACCCCTTCCACATTTTGTTGTGTTACAGCCTGAATTTTAAATGTATTAAATGTAGATTTTGTGTCACTGATCTACACACAATACCCCATAAAGTCAAAGTGGAATTTTGTTTGTAGAAATTAAAAAATTAAAAGATGAAATGTGTGTTGTCAATACGTATTCAACCCCTTTGTTATGGCAAGCCTAAATAAGTTCTGGAGTAAAAATGTGCTTAACAAATCGCATTATAAGTTCCATTGACTTATTCCATGTTCATTAATAGTGGTTAACATGATTTGTGAATGACTACCCCATTTCTCTACCCCACACATACAATTATCTGTAAGGTCCCTCAATCGAGTAGTGAATTTCAAACACAGATTTAACCACAAAAGACCAGGGAGGTTTTTCAATGCCTCGCAAAGAAGGGCACTGATAAAATAAAATAAAAAGCAGACGCTGAATTTCCCTTTGAGCATGGGGAAGTTATTAATTAGGCTTTGGATGGTGTATACAGCTGAAGTCGGAAGTATACATACACTTAGTTGACTGTGCCTTTAAACAACTTGGAAAATTCCAGTAAATAATGTCGTGGCTTTAGAAGCTTCTGATAGGCTAATTGACATCATTTGATTCAATTGGAGGTGTACATTTGGATGTATTTCAAGGCCTAGCTTCAAACTCAGTGCCTATTTGCTTGACATCATGGGAAAATCAAAAAAAATCAGCCAAAAACTCAGAAAAAAATGTGTAGACTGGTTTATCCTTAGGAGCAATTTCCAAATGCCTGAAGGTACCACATTCATCTGTACAAACAATAGTACACAGGTATAAACACCATGGGACCACGCAGCCGTCATACCGCTCAGTAAGGAGACGCGTTCTGTCTCCTAGAGATGAATGTACTTTGGTGCGAAAAGTGCAAATCAATCCCAGAACAACAGCAAAGGACCTTGTGAATATGCTGGAGGAAACAGGTACAAAAGTATCTATATCCACAGTAAAACGGATCCTATATCGACATAACCTGAAAGGCCGCTCAGCAAGGAAGAAGCCACTGCTCCAAAACCGCCATAAAAAAAGCCAGACTACAGTTTGCAACTGCACATGGGGACAAAGATCGTACTTTTTGGAGAAATGTCCTCTGGTCTGATTAAACAAAAATCAAACTCTTTGGCCATAATGACCATTGTTATGTTTGGAGGAAAAAGGGGGTAGCTTGCAAGCCGAAGAACACCATCCCAACCGTGAAGGACGGGGGTGGCAGCATCATGCTGTGGGGGTGCTTTGCTGCAGGAGGGACTGGTGCACTTCACAAAATAGATGGCATCATGAGGAAAGAAAATGATGTTGATATATTGAAACAACATCTCAAGGCTTCAGTCAGGTAATTAAAGATTGGTCGCAAATGGGTCTTCCAAATGGACAATGACCCCAAGCATACTTCCAAAGTTGTGGCAAAATGGCTTAAGGACAACAAAGTCAAGGTATTGGAGTGGCCATCACAAAGCCCTGACTTCAATTCTGTAGAAAATTTGTGGGCAGAACTGGAAAAGCGTGTGTGAGCAAGGAGGCCTACAAACCTGACTCAGTTACACCAGCTCTGTTAGGCGGAATGGGCCAAAATTCACCCAACTTTATTGTAGGAAACTTGTGGAAGGCTACCCGAAACGTTTGACCCAAGTTAAACAATTTAAAGGCACCGCTACCAAATATTAATTGAGTGTTTTAAACTTCTGACCCACTGGGAATGTGATGAAATAAATACAATCTGAAATAAATCATTCTCTCTACTATTATTCTGACATTTCACATTCTTAAATTAAAGTGGTGATCCTAACTGACCTAAGACAGGGAATTTTTACTAGGATTAAATGTCAGGAATTGTGAAAGACAGAGTTTAAATGTATTTGGCTAAGGTGTATGTAAACTTCCGACTTCAACACTAAATACACCAAGTCACTACAGAGATACCGCCGTCCTTCCTAACTCAGTTACCAGAGAGGAAGGAAACTGCTCAGGGATTTCACCATGAGGCCAATGGTGATTTTAAAACAGTTACAGAGTTTAATGGTTGTGATATGAGAAAACTGAGAATGGATCAATAACATTGTAGTTACTCCACAATACTAACCGAAATGACAGAGTGAAAAGAAAGAAGCCTGTACAGAAAATATTCAAAATCCTGCATTCTGTTTGCAAAAAGGAACTAAAGTAATACTGCAAAAAATGTGGCAAAGCAATTAAGTTTTTGTCCTGAATAGAAAGTGTTATGTTTGGGGCAAATCGAACACAACACATCACTTTATATGAAGCATGGTGGTGGCTGCATCATGTTATGGATATGCTTGTCATCGGCAAGGATAAAAATAAACGAAATACAGCTATAGGCACAGGCAAAATCCTAGAGGAAAACCTGGTTCAGTCTGCTTTTCAACAGACACTGGGAGACGAACTCACCTTTCAGCAGGACAATCTACATTGGAGGGCAAATCTACACTGGAGTTGCTTACCAAGACGACATTGAATGTTCCTGAGTGGCCTAGTTACAGTTTTAACTTAAAATTGGCTTGAAAATCTATGGCAAGACTTGAAAATGGCTGTCTAGCAACGATCAACAATCAACTTGACAGACTTTGAATAATTTTAAGAATAATGGGCAAATATTGTACAATCCAGGTGTGCAAAGCTCTTAGAGACTTACTCAAAATGATTCACAGCTCTAATCGCCATTAAAGGTGCTTCTACAAAGTATTCACTCAGGGGTGTGAATCCTTATGTAAATTAGATATTTATGTATTTCATTTTCAATAAAAGCAAAAATGTCTATAAACATGTTCACTGTCATTATGGGGTATTGTGTGTAGATGGGTGAGATTAGTATTTTATTTAATTCATTTTGAATTCAGGCTGTAACGCAACAAAATGTGGAATAAGTTAAGGGGTATGAATACTTTCTGAACGCACTGTATGTCACATGCAGATCTTAAGCATGGATTCTGCCCTCAATAGACAAGGTAGGCCTATTAGAAACAGAAGTCTACATGGGATTGATGAAAGCTTTATCATTGAGTTCATTACTCTGATGATTACCAGCAGTATCTTACAATCTAATCATAACATACGGTAGGTGACCGCACACTCCTGTCATTAATTTCACAGGACGACATATCCATTACATCTGTTCCATGGCAATAACACTTTCTGATTCTATAAAATAAAACGTATTAGTCCTACCATATTAAGTGAATGACTAGGCTAGGCCTAACAGTATGGTCCCAGACAGGCTCAATCAGCCTCCATTTTAAAACTGGAACTGTATATTTGTGTGATTTCTCAGAAAAGGGAAGCCTCACAGATGGAGTGTGAAGGTTGCATTGGTAGATGTAAGGAATGTCACAGTGCGTTAGACTGACAAGGGTCACCCAGTTCACCAAGGAAGCTGAACCTTGGTGGTGATGCACTCTGGGCAGGTCACATGAGTAGAACCCTCAAGGCGGAAGGGAAGGAAACCATGTTAGGTGCTGTTCAACTTAGTGGGACGTTCTTGTAAGGAATAGATGTGGGGATCAATTATTTCCTGGCCTCACAGTTCTCTCTCTCTTGTAAACACTTACTGATATTACACACACACACCACCATATGGTGTACACACATGCACACACATTAGAATATCCTTGGTAGTATGGAGTATATACTCTTTCAATTCTTTCTCCTCCATTCCACCACAGTTCACCTTTTTTCCCTTCCCCCGCCATGACTATGCTACATCTACCTTAATGTATGGAATGTCTTGCCTCCAACCACTCAGCATGATAAAGCTTTGACTGTTCACTTTATGGGCATACACATTCAAGCCCCAAACACTCAGGCTTGGCACTTCCCAGAGAATCAATCTCTCTTCTTTCAAACACAAACACCCCCACACATCTGATTTCACCCTCTCTGCTGAGTGTGTTTCCCAGTACTCGTCCCTCCATCTCTCTCTCACACACACAGGGTCACAAACGTCCGTCTGTTTGCTGCTGATTCGGACAGAAAGCACCCTCTGTAACCTCCTGACTCCCTCTACCCAGAAAACATGTGGCGGGAAGAGGGAAGCACCCTTCACCAACTGAACACCCATCCTGCCCTCTACTCCAACAGCTGGAGGGAGGAAAAAGCCTACTGAATAGGTTGACTTCAGTGTTGCTCGAGCGATTTAAAGAGATCAACATGTTTATGAAATAGGGTGGAAATTAAGTTATTTGTTGAGGTTTGTGGAGGGCTGAAAAAGGAGAGGTCTGTTTTACTCCTGAGTGGCGCAGTGGTCTAAGGCACTGCATCGCAGTGCTAACTGTGCCACTAGAGATCCTGGTTCGAATCCAGGCTCTGTCGCAGCTGGCCGTGACCGGGAGACTAATGGGCGGCGCACAATTGGCCCAGGGTAGGGGAGGGAATGGCCGGCAGGGATGTAGCTCAGTTGATAGAGCATGGCGTTTGCAATGCCAGGGTTGTGGGTTCGATTCCCACGGGGGGCCAGTATAAAAAAATATGTATTCACTAACTGTATGTCACTCTGGATAAGAGTGTCTGCTAAATGACTAAAATGTAGATGTTAAGAGTCAGGCCTAGCCCTGAGGTATGAGGCAAATGTAAATCAGAAAAACAATGCTTAATGCCAATGACCACGGGCGTATTCATTACGCCGATTCTGTTGCTAAACGTTTCTTTAAACAGAAGCCATAGGAACTAAACGGGGAGGGACCTACCTGAATTTGTCCAATAAAAACGATTGTTTTCTTTGCAAAATGCAACTGTTTACACTAATGATTACACCCCACATGTTCAAGTGTAGCGTGTGCACATGCATGCACACAACCACACCAACAGAATGAAGAGCACACGCCAAAACTTTACATACAATGCCTTTTGTATTAAAAGTTATTCAATCCAGACAGGTGGGTGGTAAAAGGCTTGTCTGGGGTCAAAATTACAATTGAATCAGGATTTCACATTTCAGAAAGAAACTATTTCTAAAATAAAAAACAAACATGGCTTACTTTTTGCTGAACCCACAACATAAAGCTGTTTGGGTTCATACTCAGTGTAGTAGTACCAGTGTGGAAAAAAAAATAGGCCAAACTTCGCCCTGAAATAGCTGTTATTCCATCTACACCTCAACTTCCTCACTGAAAAAGACAAAGGGTCGTTCCATTTCATTTCAAATCACATCACTTTTTGAACACCATGTCTTCACCACTGGAAAATATAAAACAGTTGAGTTTGATATAATTTAAAAGCTCACAAAACAGGGTTGTCAAACTATCTGATAATTTCTTGAAAAAAGTAAAATAAATACAATTTTATTATCTTTTAACTTCAATTATCTGAAAACGCATCAACTTAAGACTTTTTCATTTTTCGCATTTGTACTAGCATAGACCCGATTTTACATAATCTGAGGTGTTTGTATTGTGCCTGTCATTGGTTGAGACACAGCATTCTCTTGAATACAGGGTGGGTGTCATGTTTTGGCTAAATGTACTAAAATGGGAATAACAGAAGTTTCAGCTTTCAAATGGTACCACAATGATGGTTGGAGGTCCACACATAAAAAAATGTTGACTTGAATGAGAAGATCAGTTGTTTAAAATTACACTGTCAATCTTCCATATGAAACCTATTGAAATCACAGAAATATAGATAATAGAATAGACATTCCCATTTAACTTGACATTCAACGGTGAGTAGAACGGCGGCCATCTTTGTGAAAGTAATTGGAAGTAAAAATGTCAATTTCCATGGTGTACCAGATAAATTGCACTGGTCTGAAGGGATAGGTCAATTCTATTAATTATATTTCTAAGATTGAAATGGCACCCAATCTGTATTCAAGAGTATGCCGTGTCTCAACTGATGGCAGGCACAACACATATACCTCAGATTATGTAAATTAGAGTTTACGCATTTTTTGATAATTGATGTTAAAAGGTTAAAAAATATATTAAATAGTTTGACAACCCTGTTTGTAAGCTTTTAAATTATATCAAACTAAAGCATTTATATTTTACAGTGATGAAGAAATGTCTCATGGTATGTTGGGGTATGCTAAATTGGGCAACTTTGAGCACCTCTATCTCCTGAATGTTTTGGCATTCAGGTCCAAAATGTAACTTTCTGACAACTTCTACCATGGGCAAATGTGTATGGAAAGTTTAGTTCAAATCAAAAAGGAGTGTGGTCAAAAAGTGATTGAAATCAATCGGAACGACCCAGAAGTAACCCTCTTTCACTATGAGCCCAACTGAAATGAAAATGAAACCGTAAAGTACTGTTGTGATTGGAGGGCTCCTTGGTTGGCACATACAGACACAGGTGTATTTCTTAGGAAGGCACTTGACATGGGGTCCTGTTTCCCCCCCATGTCACATCAGTAAGGTCCTTGTTTGTGCACATTGAAGAGTGAGACTGGCAGGGGAAGTTAAATCCAACGTCACCAAGTCTAGAACAAAAACACAAAAAAGCAATCCACAACACTCAATGGCCTGACAACACATCTTGGTAGGACTTTGTTTCAGCAGGTAATGTACTATTTCTTGATGTTTAGGCTATTTGTTATGTTTAGTCATTTTAATTGGATGCTCAGGTTTAGGCTAGTTCCAGTGCATATTCACTGACAGGAGTTTGGGGATTATTTGACACAGTAAAAATAAAAACATGAGCTTTTGCATGGGGTCCTTGAGCCCAGCAGAATCCATAAAAAGTGACCAATCCCTGTTCAGCAAAGGGAGAAATCATCTAATCCCTCTCCAGGCCAGAAGGACCCGCCCAGAAGACGTGAAAAAGTACAACTCAACAGTAATCAAACCCCACCAAAGTTCCATAACAAAAAAAAGGTGTCTCTTAGGTTTTACAATAAGACATTCCCAGTGAGGCACGTTTCCAGAGAAGTGTCACTTACAAAGCTGTGTGATATTTTTTTTTAAATCTCAAACATTCAAGTACTTTGTCATGTAAACACTTTTTAGGCTATTTCAATATCTATTGTTGTCATCGTCGATTGCGTGTGCAAATAGCTTTCCAATACTGA
This sequence comes from Coregonus clupeaformis, assembly GCF_020615455.1. NCBI lineage: Eukaryota > Metazoa > Chordata > Actinopteri > Salmoniformes > Salmonidae > Coregonus > Coregonus clupeaformis. The sequence continues at coordinate 19,102,846 of NC_059205.1, forward strand.
CGGTCGCATTTTCAAAAAGAGGCCGTATAATTTTGTTATTACCAAGTTATCAAAACAGGCCTTGTTTTTTATGAGTTTTACGTAGCTAGATAAGCATCACAGTTGCAAACTTAAACATGTTTTCTTAGAAAAGAACACAAGAACAACAGCGACCTCCACTACTGGGTAAAGAGGAATAGTTCATCTGTCTCACGATTTCTGCGAACAGTTCGTCGACCAAGCCTTTATTTTTGGCAGAAGTTTCCATAAACGGGCAATTCCACTCCTGAGCCAGCGCCTTGCCTTCCCCGGAAGAGACCTCTCTCTCGCCTTCCAAGTCCACCTTATTTCCAACCAATACCATGGGCACTCGCTCGTATCTTTTCACTCGAATGATTTGATCCCTCAACGCCTTGATGTCTTGGAAGCTCTGCTGGTTGACCAGACTGTATACCAAAATAAATCCCTGCCCGTTTTTTATGTACAGGTCTCGCATGGAGGCGAACTGTTCGGTCCCCGCCGTGTCCAGTATCTCCAGAACAGATGGGGACGAGTCCACCTCGATCTCCTTTCGGTAAAAATCCTCTATTGTGGGGTCGTATTTCTCAATAAAGGATCCTGTCACAAACTGGACAGTCAATGCAGATTTGCCCACGCCGCCCGAGCCCAACACGACCACTTTATACTCCCTCATGGCTTCAGAAAACAGACAGCCCGTCTCCACGAATCCTCTACCCACCCGCTGGTCGCCCCGATGTTTTCAGACCGCAGAAGGGTGGGAGTTGTCAAATCCCTCGGCGGAAAAGCTTTCGAGGGTCGTCTCCGAAGGTCCTGGTAAGAAGCCGAAGAGAATGGCCGTTCCCGAACATTAATAATATACCGTGTAGCACATTTTCCGTTGTTTGTACTGTGCCACGGTGTTGGAAAGCGTGATCTCTTCTCTTTGCCTGGCGTTTCCTGCACACAGTTTCTCAGCGCAAGACAACTAACGTCACGAACCAAGGCTTAGTGCTGTGATTTCTTAAAGGGGCAGTCACCCAAAATATTAATCAACGCAAATATTAGTCACCTGGGGCATTTTTATTTTACTAGGCAAGTCAGTTAAGAACAAATTCTTATTTACAATGACGGCCTACACCGGCCAAACCCGGACGCTGGGCCAATTGTGCGCCGCCCTATGGGACTCCCAGCCTGGAATCGAACCAGGGGGTCTGTAGTGAAGCCTCAAGCACTGAGATGCAGTGCCTTAGACCGCTGCGCCACTAGCTAGACATCTTATGACTTCATTTATAAAACGTGCTTACATACAAAATATACCCCAAAAATGTGCATGCGCCAGTTTTCACGCAAAAGTTGCCATTTATAAAAACTTGGTGAGAATGTGTTCACCACTCCGCAAACTTTAGACATTAGCTGTGTTCGAATACCCATACTGTATACTACATACTTAATGAGTATATACTACATCCTATTAGTTCATTTTAGTATACTGTAAACCAGGGGTTCGCCAACTTTTTTCCTTAGTGACCAACCAACTGAGGTGTCTTTTTAAATCGCAACCCACCAAAAGGGTTGAGAGGTGAAAAAACATACAGACCAAAGAATAAGAAAAAAAATGTAATCTTGGCAGTAGAGAGAAAATATTGCAGTTTCAAAGCTAATCTCCTGCAATTCCACACATCCTGCCATGGAGCTGAGAGAAAATGTTGCCGTTTTTAAGCTAATTTTCTTCAATTCTACTCACTTTGACATGGCTAATGCTGTGTTCTTATGCTCAAACATTATAACAAAATCAATGGGGGACTAATTGTCTAGCTTTTATTTTGTTGATTGTATGTTCTCAAAGATATAGGCTATTTTTGAGAAATATATAGGTCCATTATATTTTTACATACTTTCTATTTGGTTTTAGTCGTTTAAGTTTACACTGAAAGCATTTTTCTATCCTGAAAATGTATTTCATATTTTTTTTGCATTGCACTGATAATGACATCCCATAGTTTGGGAACCACTGCCGAGAGTAAACGAACGGAATAATTTCAGCTGAGTGTACTAGCTAGCGCTTCGCCTGTCTACCGGAAGTTGATGCTGTTGATATGCAACTTCTTGCTAGCTTGTTAGCATAGCTAACAAATTACTAGCTAGACATCTTATGACTTCATTAACAATGTCCATTGAGAATGCACAACGACTATACCACTTCACTTAGCTAAGAATGACGTGGATAATCAAGTCATTAAACGCTGAGTAGTTAGTTAGATAGCATATAGTTAATATACTGGCAAGTTCGATGTCTTAGTAGCCAACTAACGTTAGGACGGTAGCTAGCAAACATACCGGTACATACAAGCAACTGCTGAAATGATATGCGGTTTGTAATACTAACTATATCCATACTATGACAAAAAAGCATACTACATACTCAATTTACGTCACAAATATATGGTTAGTGCCTTTAGTATTGAGTATTCGAACACAGCGCATGTGTAGGCACATCCACTAGTGTTTGAAATATTGTATTGCAAGCTGGCAAATACAATTAGGTCTTTGATGAAAAGCTTATTCATAAAGAAAACGAAAACAGGAAAACGTAATAACAAAAATGCAGCCATTTGCCGTTAGTGAGAAGAGCGATTTTTTTAAAGAAAATAATTAGACATAGCTAGGAATCTTTTTCCTATTTATTTTATTTTCATAACCGTTGCAGAATACATTCCTCACCTTTTCTGTTATTGATGGGTTCATATTCCCGAAGTAGCGTAGTAAATAGATTGCTATATGTATTTAACGTTTTGCAATCCCATATGCAGCGCGGTTTATAATACACAGTCGAATTTAACAGGTTAACTTTTATTTTGAAATAGGCCTATGTACGCTACTGTAAGTACTGTAATTGCAACAACAACAAAAATGCGTAGCCTACCCTAGATACTGTTTCAGAATTCGCGGGCAGTCCATCATATTTAGGTTGGGGGAAAAGTCGATGCAAAACATTTGTGAATTCAAACGTTGTGCTGACAGGTCCACAACAATTTGCCATTGTTTTCTCTTTCAGAAATGGCACAGTCTTTTGCCAGATACAGCATAAAAATGTAAAGCTGCAATATGTCACTTTTCGTTGTTGTTTTTTATGTTCAAAAGCTCCAATAAGTCGCTAGTGGTCATCCAATGTTATGCAACAGTAACAATATTGCGCCTCTAGCCTGCCTGAGAACCACTGTATTCATTATCCCTGTCGGATTGAATTTTGTAGGGCGCACACTGAGTGACATGTTTTCTGTCAGTGAGGACGCGGTGTGATAGCTAGCTAGTTGAGCTCATGGCCAACGGCTAGAGGAGATAGCTTCTTAAAAGATATGGCAGAAACGATGGGCAATAGAGCCCGGGCCAAGACGAGAGTAAACCTCAAATTTGCGTTCACACAGTGGAGAGAACTAAGGGAGTTGAAGAGATTCAGATACTTAAAACGAGACATGACTAAACGGTTTGTTTGATCCGAACGGTCTAGTTTTAGAACGTCTCATTGGTTGGAGTATTCAAGATTCAACATGTCAACTTTAGCCACAGTCTTGAATCGAGAAGGATCCATTTAGCCATTCAAAGAACAGTTCACTAACATTCTGTGTTCAGCTAAGCAGCTAGTTAAGTAGCCAAAAAGAGGGCTAGCTAGATATTTTGCTGTACATAGGTTGCCTGGCTTGCTGACATTTCTGACATGTCAAAAACGGTACCCTGTTTCTGGTGCATGTATTTCATGACACTCGTTTGCTACAACAAGTGGCAAATCTGTAGCTGGAGACCTTAGCCATTTTGACCACTCCTACATGGTAAACAAATCAGAATTTGCCAGAGTATTCCGCTACCTGTACCAGCGCTGCAAGGACATGCGCAATGTGGTGGAAGGGTTTAAGAAGTGTGGCCTCTTCCCTTTTGACCCTTCAGCCATTGAAGGGTCCTGTTTAATGTTGTCTCGGTCCCTACCAGGTCCCACCACCGCCTCTCCTGGAACCAGCAGCACTGTGCCGTCCATCAGCACCTCCTCCCCAGCGACCACAGGAGGACCCTCAGCCCCTGCTCCAGTCCCAGTACCTGCTCCAGTCCCAGCCCTAGCTCTAGAAGAGCACCCCCTAATAGAGGGGGGGCTGATAGCGAAGGACCTGGGGCACATCTGTCCTGAAGTATCGGTTAGACCGATACAGAAGACTCCCTGTGGTCGCCACATGCCTCAACGGGGAGGAATACACGCGCCAGTGGCAGGAGAGGGGTGAGAAGGAGAGGGCCGAGGCAGAGGAGAAAGAGCGTCGGGCAGCCCTCAGAACACAGAGGGCACAGGAGAGGTCTGCCATTGATGAGACCATTGATGCCATCGCCTCTGCTGGACCCCCGCTGGAACCACTCCTGACAGCTGCATCACCACTGCCAGTGCCTCCCAGTGTGCAACACCTGTAGGAGCCGCCGGAGTCTCCAGCTGCAGAAGAAGGCCACGTGCCTACTCTCCCGGCCACACTATTGTCGGCCCCTCAACCCCACCATTACAAACACCAGCTCCTCCAAGCCATTGTCGGTGGTTTCGTCCACCACCACCACGATGCACACCACACCCCTGTCTGTCACCACCAACGCAGCCTCCTCTGGACCAACTGCCTCCTCCGTCACACCTCCATAGCAGCCTCGTCTGGTGTCCGTGCCCCCTGCAATTTGAATACAGCCACCTACACAGGTAAACACATGTTAAATTACGAAAAAATTACTGTTTTATCTGTTTTATAAAACTGCAATGTTTAAACATTTTTTTCTCTCTTTACATACAGTGGGGGAAAAAAGTATTTAGTCAGCCACCAATTGTGCAAGTTTTCCCACTTAAAAAGATGAGAGAGGCCTGCAATTTTCGTCATAGGTACACGTCAACTATGACAGACAAAATGAGAATTTTTTTTCCAGAAAATCACATTGTAGGATTTTTTATGAATTTATTTGCAAATTATGGTGGAAAATAAGTATTTGGTCAATAACAAAAGTTTCTCAATACTTTGTTATATACCATTTGTTGGCAATGACACAGGTCAAACGTTTTCTGTAAGTCTTCACAAGGTTTTCACACACTGTTGCTGGTATTTTGGCCCATTCCTCCATGCAGATCTCCTCTAGAGCAGTGATGTTTTGGGGCTGTCGCTGGGCAACACGGACTTTCAACTCCCTCCAAAGATTTTTTATGGGGTTGAGATCTGGAGACTGGCTAGGCCACTCCAGGACCTTGAAATACTTCTTACGAAGCCACTCCTTCGTTGCCCGGGCGGTGTGTTTGGGATCATTGTCATGCTGAAAGACCCAGCCACGTTTCATCTTCAATGCCCTTGCTGATGGAAGGAGGTTTTCACTCAAAATCTCATGATACATGGCCCCATTCATTCTTTCCTTTACACGGATCAGTCGTCCTGGTCCCTTTGCAGAAAAACAGCCCCAAAGCATGATGTTTCCACCCCCATGCTTCACAGTAGGTATGGTGTTCTTTGGATGCAACTCAGCATTCTTTGTCCTCCAAACACGACGAGTTGAGTTTTTACCAAAAAACCATATGACATTCTCCCAATCCTCTTCTGGATCATCCAAATGCACTCTAGCAAACTTCAGACGGGCCTGGACATGTACTGGCTTAAGCAGGGGGACACATCTGACACTGCAGGATTTGAGTCCCTGGCGGCGTAGTGTGTTACTGATGGTAGGCTTTGTTACTTTGGGCCCAGCTCTCTGCAGGTCATTCACTAGGTCCCCCCGTGTGGTTCTGGGATTTTTGCTCACCGTTCTTGTGATCATTTTGACCCCACGGGGTGAGATCTTGCGTGGAGCCCCAGATCGAGGGAGATTATCAGTGGTCTTGTATGTCTTCCATTTCCTAATAATTGCTCCCACAGTTGATTTCTTCAAACCAAGCTGCTTACCTATTGCAGATTCAGTCTTCCCAGCCTGGTGCAGGTCTACAATTTTGTTTCTGGTGTCCTTTGACAGCTCTTTGGTCTTGGCCATAGTGGAGTTTGGAGTGTGACTGTTTGAGGTTGTGGACAGGTGTCTTTTATACTGATAACAAGTTCAAACAGGTGCCATTAATACAGGTAACGAGTGGAGGACAGAGGAGCCTCTTAAAGAAGAAGTTACAGGTCTTTGAGAGCCAGAAATCTTGCTTGTTTGTAGGTGACCAAATACTTATTTTCCACCATAATTTGCAAATAAATTCATTAAAAATCTTACAATGTGATTTTCTGTTTTTTTTTTCTCATTTTGTCTGTCATAGTTGACGTGTACCTATGATGAAAATTACAGGCCTCTCTCATCTTTTTAAGTGGGAGAACTTGCACAATTGGTGGCTGACTAAATACTTGTTTTCCCCACTGTATCTACAGTCCATAGCACCAGCCCTCAAGTCATGTCCACCTCCAAAACTTATTTTGAAACATGCTCTGTCTAACACTACCTTTTCTCAAACTGTAGCACAGAAAAGGAAGAGAAAAGCTCCTCTGGCCACCTCTGTTACGCCACCCATGGCACCACTCTCAGGTACTTCATAATCTGTTTTTCTCTCTCTGTTGTATAAACTACTATTGTTGTTTTAGAACTTATACATTTTGCAAAACCATGTTAATCAATTTGATTATTATAATTTTTTTAATAAAAGAAGACATCCCCTGCTGTGCTCGCTGCGGGGAGCGTGATCCGTCTGCAAGCTCCCCTCAGGAGTGTAGGTCCGAGGTGCCATGGGTGTGCTGTGACTTCTGCCAGCACTGGTTCCACTGCAGGTGTGTGCAGTGGGATCCAGAGCTGGCAGTGGAGCTGGATTTTTATTGTGATTTTTGTGACAATATAGGGATGGAGGTCAAGATTTAATTGTTTGTTTTGTTTGTTTTTCATATGAAATTATTTATTAGTAAAAAAATATATACATGTCTAAAATATAATATATATATTTATTCAACCCATCTTGTGTATTTCTTCCTTTACTTTCCAAGTGCATCTCTGCAACACAAACTCCAACAGTGTTTTCATTGTTTATGTCAATGCACATTATTGAAATTAGTTTTATTTGATGTAAATTATTCATACTCATTTATATTTTAGTATTAAACTGTTATCTACTTTCTCAAAACATAAGATTAACCTGTAAAACAAATTATGAGACATTATTTGGTTACAACACTAAATATGTTGGTGAACAACCATTTTTTAAGAGTCCACTGGAGGGCGCACCGGGCTGCGCAATGAAAAGTTTACAGGCAAATAAATAAGGCAAGCCACCTAGTCAACTATCTAGTAAACACTTCGGATACGAGGTTGGTGTCTCTTTTTTTAACAAAATGAAACTGATATATCTTGTAATTGAACAAAATAGTAAGGTGGGCAATAACTGGGGACCATATGCCGATAATACGGGACATATTTTTTTGCTAAACCGCTTATCAAAAAACGGATAATAGTTGTATTTCCACTGAAATGTCAAACATGCTAATTGCTAACCCATTAGCTAACATTTTTACGACACCAATAATCACAAAACATTGATGGCTTGATCACAAGATAACACTGTTGAAGGTAATATATTTCTTTAAAAATCTGTCGATGTGCCCTTGAGCAAGGCACTTAACCCTAATTGCTCCTGTAAGTCGCTCTGGATAAGAGCATCTGCTAAATGACCTAAAATAAATACAATTAAACGCTGTTGAATATGCCGATAATACGGGGTTCCATGTACCAGTCAAAAGTTTGGACACACCTACACATTCCAGGGTTTTGATTTATTTTTACTATTTTCTACATTGTAGAATAATAGTAAAGACATCAAAACTATGAAATAACACATATGGAATCATGTAGTAACCAAAAAAGTGTTAAACAAATCAAAATATATTTTATATTTCAGATTCTTCAAATAGCCACCCTTTGCATTGATGACAGCTTTACACACTCTTGGCATTCTCTCAACCAGCTTCACCTGGAATGCTTTTCCAACAGTCTTGAAGTTCCCACATATGCTGAGCACTTGTTGGCTGCTTTTCCTTCACTCTGCTTTCCGACTCATCCCAAACCATCTCAATTGGGTTGAGGTCGGGTGATTATGGAGGCCAGGTCATCTGATGCAGCACTCCATCACTCTCCTTCTTGGTAAAATAGCCCTTACACAGCCTGGAGGTGTGTTGGGTCATTGTCCTGTTGAAAAACAGATGGGATGGCGTATCGCTGCAGAATGCTGTGGTAGCCATGCTGGTTAAGTGTGCCTTGAATTCTAAATAAATCACAGACAGTGTCACCAGCAAAGCACCCCCACACCATCACATCTCCTCCTCCATGCTTTACGGTGGGAACTACACATGCAGAGATCATCCATTCACCCCACCGCATCTCACAAAGACACAGCGGTTTGAACCAAAAATCTCAAATTTGGACTCCAGACCAAAGGACATATTTCCACTGGTCTAATGTCCATTACTTGTGTTTCTTTGCCCAAGCAGGTCTCTTCTTATTTTTGGTGTCCTTTAGTAGTGGTTTCTTTGCAGCAATTCGACCATAAAGGCCTGATTCACACAGTCCCCTCTGAACAGTTGATGTAGAGATGTGTCTGTTACTTGAACTCTGTGAAGCATTTATTTGGGCTGCAATTTCTGAGGCTGGTAACTCTAATAAACTTATCTTCTGCAGCAGAGGTAACTCTGGGTCTTCCATTCCTGTGAAGCTGGTTGAGAGAATGCCAAGAGTGTGCAAAGCTGTCATTAAGGCAAAGGGTGGCTATTTGAAGAATCTCAAATATAAAATATATTTTGGTTTGGTTAAGACTTTTTTGGTTACTACATGATTCCATATGTGTTATTTCATAGTTTTGATGTCCTCACTATTATTCTACAATGTAAAATTAAGAAAAACCCTTGAATGAGTAGGTGTGTCCAAACTTTTGACTGGTAGTGTACATCCCAGAACTTCAGAGAGCAGTGTTGAGAAGACTGGGCTCTCAGTTGGGGATGCCAAGGAGAATTATTCAAGAAGACTCCCTGAGGTGCCACCACCAACAACGGCTGAGCTGCTACAACTTCGAGGAGTCGTAGCCACACAACACGGTGTGTAGTAAGCACACGTTTGAGCTGGGAAGGACCAGAGCTTTCCCTGTTGTCAGACTTGCTGGTTCCCGGGAAGTGTGATAACCTACAGAGTGCTTTGAATTGTTGTTGGAAGAGGTGGGCCTACAACCAAACATATACATCATATAAATAAGACAAGTTTATGTGAGCAACAAACTTGTGTGAGAAACAATACTTACTGGTTTTAGAATGATTTACTAAATTGTTCTCTTTTCCTGGATATCTATGCTCTTGATGGTTTACACATCAAATTAGAAGACCTACAGGTGGGTAGATATCCAGAAAGACGTATGGACTACCCTGGTGTAAATACAGTACAAAACAAGTCAGTCCGATTACACAGATCAGGTCCAATAGTTTTATTAGGGAGATAAACAAGAATACAAAGTCATCTCTTTAACCTTCCTCAATAGAATAAAATCACAGTGTAAAGCAGAGTATGTTAGCGGAGCGTGCCCTATTTAAATGGAGCGAGATTCCCATAGTCTGGGGCGTCAGCCTTCTCGCCCGCTCCAGTAGCGCTCACTTCACGAGCTCAGGGCATATTGAACGTCGATAGGCTCATAAAGCACATGGTCAAAACGTGATCTTTTTAATGCTACTCGTACAGTGGGGGAAAAAAGTATTTAGTCAGCCACCAATTGTGCAAGTTCTCCCACTTAAAAAGATGAGAGAGGCCTGTAATTGTCATCATAGGTACACGTCAACTATGACAGACAAAATGAGGGAAGAAAATCCAGAAAATCACATTGTAGGATTTTTTATGAATTTATTTGCAAATTATGGTGGAAAATAAGTATTTGGTCAATAACAAAAGTTTCTCAATACTTTGTTATATACCCTTTGTTGGCAATGACACAGGTCAAACGTTTTCTGTAAGTCTTCACAAGGTTTTCACACACTGTTGCTTGTATTTTGGCCCATTCCTCCATGCAGATCTCCTCTAGAGCAGTGATGTTTTGGGGCTGTCGCTGGGCAACACGGACTTTCAACTCCCTCCAAAGATTTTCTATGGGGTTGAGATCTGGAGACTGGCTAGGCCACTCCAGGACCTTGAAATGCTTCTTACGAAGCCACTCCTTCGTTGCCCAGGCGGTGTGTTTGGGATCATTGTCATGCTGAAAGACCCAGCCACGTTTCATCTTCAATGCCCTTGCTGACGGAAGGAGGTTTTCACTCAAAATCTCACGATACATGGCCCCATTTATTCTTTCCTTTACACGGATCAGTCGTCCTGGTCCCTTTGCAGAAAAACAGCCCCAAAGCATGATGTTTCCACCCCCATGCTTCACAGTAGATATGGTGTTCTTTGGATGCAACTCAGCATTCTTTGTCCTCCAAACACGACAAGTTGAGTTTTTACCAAAAAGTTCTATTTTGGTTTCATCTGACCATATGACATTCTCCCAATCCTCTTCTGGATCATCCAAATGCACTCTAGCAAACTTCAGACGGGCCTGGACATGTACTGGCTTAAGCAGGGGGACACATCTCGCACTGCAGGATTTGAGTCCCTGGCGGCGTAGTGTGTTACTGATGGTAGACTTTGTTACTTTGGTCCCAGCTCTCTGCAGGTCATTCACTAGGTCCCCCCGTGTGGTTCTGGGATTTTGCTCACCGTTCTTGTGATCATTTTGACCCCCACGGGGTGAGATCTTGCGTGGAGCCCCAGATCGAGGGAGATTATCAGTGGTCTTGTATGTCTTCCATTTCCTAATAATTGCTCCCACAGTTGATTTCTTCAAACCAAGCTGCTAACCTATTGCAGATGCAGTCTTCCCAGCCTGGTGCAGGTCTACAATTTTGTTTCTGGTGCCCTTTGACAGCTCTTTGGTCTTGGCCATAGTGGAGTTTGGAGTGTGACTGTTTGAGGTTGTGGACAGGTGTCTTTTATACTGATAACAAGTTCAAACAGGTGCCATTAATACAGGTAACGAGTGGAGGACAGAGGAGCCTCTTAAAGAAGAAGTTACAGGTCTGTGAGAGCCAGAAATCTTGCTTGTTTGTAGGTGACCAAATACTTATTTTCCACCATAATTTGCAAATAAATTCATAAAAAATCCTACAATGTGATTTTCTGGATTTTTTTCTCTCCATTTGTCTGTCATAGTTGACGTGTACCTATGATGAAAATTACAGGCCTCTCTCATCTTTTTAAGTGGGAGAACTTGCACAATTGGTGGCTGACTAAATACTTTTTTCCCCACTGTATACAGCTCTGGAAGAAATTAAGAGACCACTGCAAAATTATCAGTTTGGGTAAAAATAACATTTTTGTTTTATTCTATAAACAACTGACAACATTTCTCCCAAATTCTAAATAATAATATTGTCATTTAGAGCATTTATTTGCAGAAAATGACAACTGGCAAAATAACATAAAATATGTAGTGTTGTCAGACCTCGAATAATGCATTTTTAAACAACACAATACTAATGTTTTAACTTAGGAAGAGTTCAGAAATCAATATTTGGTGGAATAACCCTGATTTTCAATTCAAGCAGCTCGGCTTTGTTTGATGGCTTGTGACCATCCATATTCCTCTTGATCACATTCCAGAAGTTTTCAATGGGGTTCAGGTCTGGAGATTGGGCTGGCCATGACAGGGTCTTGATCTGGTGGTCCTCCATCCACACCTTGATTGACCTGGCTGTGTGGCATGGCGCATTATCCTGCTGGAAAAAACAATCCTCAGAGTTGGGGAGCAATGTCAGAGCAAAAGGAAGCAAGTTTTCTTCCAGGACAACCTTGTACATGGCTTGATTCATGCGTCCTTCACAAAGACAAATCTGCCCGATTCCAGCCTTGCTGAAGCACCCCCAGATCATCACCGATCCTCCACTAAATTTCACAGTGGGTGCGAGACACTGTATCTTGTAGGCCTCGCCAGGTCGCCGTCTAACCATTAGACAACCAGGTGTTGGGCAAAGCTGAAAATTGGACTCATCAGAGAAGATGACCTTACTCCAGTCCTCTACTGTCCAATCCTTATGGTCTTTTGCAAACCTCAGCCTGGCTCTTCTTTGCTTCTCATTGATGAAGGTTTTTTTTCTAGCTTTGCACGACTTCAGCCCTGCCCCTAGGAGCCTGTTTCAAACCGTCCTCGCCGTGCACTTCACCCCAGCTGCCGTTTGCCATTCTTTTTGTAGGTCACTTGATGTCATCCTACGGTTATTGAGTGACATTCGAATGAGTTGGCGGTCATCCCGGTCAGTAGAGAGTCGTTTTCGCCCTCTGCCGGTCTGTAGCTTTGTTGTCCCCAATGTCTGCTGCTTGACCTTGTTCTTATGAACCGCCGTCTTTGAAATTTTAAGGATGGAAGCAACCTGACGCTCACTGTATCCCTCTGCCAGTAAAGCCAGAATTGAACCCTTCTTTTCCTCACTCAAAACTTTCCTTTTCAACTCTTTTTTTACATGGTCAATAGTTATTTTTTGATTAATATTACTTTTGAGATACTATTAGCACTGTTTTTGCCATCCAGCTGGTCCTATTGCAAGAGGATAGTGATGACCACAGCAGTGGTTTTTATACTTTTCCTCGTTAAATAAGATTTGGTTCAGGTGATCACCTAATCAGTACCTAATTCAGTAGAATGAGGTGTGCCTGTGTTGGAATTCAATAGACACTGGAATGGAATGGCTGTCATACATGTAGAGATGCTGATTTAAGAAATATTTGTAGTGGTCTCTTAATTTCTTCCAGAGCTGTATATATATATATATATATATATATATATATATATATATATATAGATATATACAGTGAGGGAAAAAAGTATTTGATCCCCTGCTGATTTTGTACGTTTGCCCACTGACAAAGACATGATCAGTCTATAATTTTAATGGTAGGTTTATTTGAACAGTGAGACACAGAATAACAACAAAAAAATCCAGAAAGACGCATGTCAAAAATGTTATCAATTGATTTGCATTTTAATGAGTGAAATAAGTATTTGACCCCTCTGCAAAACATGATTTAGTAATAATAATATGCCATTTAGCAGACGCTTTTATCCAAAGCGACTTACAGTCATGCGTGCATACATTATTAATTTTTTGTGTATGGGTGGTCCCGGGGATCGAACCCACTACCTTAGCGTTACAAGCGCCGTGCTCTACCAGCTGAGCTACAGAGGACCTAGTACTTGGTGGCAAAACCCTTGTTGGCAATAACGGAGGTCAGACGTTTCTTGTAGTTGGCCACCAGGTTTGCACACATCTCAGGAGGGATTTTGTCCCACTCCTCTTTGCAGATCTTCTCCAAGTCATTAAGGTCTTGAGGCTGGCGTTTGGCAACTCGAACCTTCAGCTCCCTCCACAGATGTTCTATGGGATTAAGGTCTGGAGACTGGCTAGGCCACTCCAGGACCTTAATGTGCTTCTTCTTGAGCCACTCCTTTGTTGCCTTGGCCATGTGTTTTGGGTCATTGTCATGCTGTTATACCCATCCACGACCCATTTTCAATGCCCTGGCTGAGGGAAGGAGGTTCTCACCCAAGATTTGACGGTACATGGCCCCGTCCATCGTCCCTATGATGCGGTGAAGTTGTCCTGTCCCCTTAGCAGAAAAACACCCCCAAAGCATAATGTTTCCACCTCCATGTTTGACGGTGGGGATGGTGTTCTTGGGGTCATAGGCAGCATTCCTCCTCCTCCAAACACGGCGAGTTGAGTTGATGCCAAAGAGCTCGATTTTGGTCTCATCTGACCACAACACTTTCACCCAGTTCTCCTCTGAATCATTCAGATGTTCATTGGCAAACTTCAGACGGGCCTGTATATGTGCTTTCTTGAGCAGGGGGACCTTGCGGGTGCTGCAGGATTTCAGTCCTTCACGGCGTAATGTGTTACCAATTGTTTTCTTGGTGACTATGGTCCCAGCTGCCTTGAGATCATTGACAAGATCCTTCCGTGTAGTTCTGGGCTGATTCCTCACCGTTCCCATGATCATTGCAACTCCACGAGGTGAGATCTTGCATGGAGCCCCAGGCCGAGGGAGATTGACAGTTATTTTGTGTTTCTTCCATTTGCGAATAATCACACCAACTGTTATCATCTTCTCACCAAGCTGCTTGGCGATGGTCTTGTAGCTCATTCCAGCCTTGTGTAGGTCTACAATCTTGTCCCTGACATCCTTGGAGAGCTCTTTGGTCTTGGCCATGGTGGAGAGTTTGGAATCTGATTGATTGATTGCTTCTGTGGACAGGTGTCTTTTATACAGGTAACAAACTGAGATTAGGAGCACTCCCTTTAAGAGTGTGCTCCTAATCTCAGCTCATTACCTATATAAAAGACACCTGGGAGCCAGAAATCTTTCTGATTGAGAGGGGGTCAAATACTTATTTCCCTCATTAAAATGCAAATCAATTTATAACATTTTTGACAAATGCGTTTTTCTGGATTTTTTATTGTTATTCTGTCTCTCACTGTTCAAATAAACCTACCATTAAAATTATAGACTGATCATTTCTTTGTCAGTGGGCAAACATACAAAATCAGCAGGGGATCAAATACTTTTTTCCCTCACTGTATATATATATATATATATATATATATATATATCAGAGGGGGAAGGTGGAGTTCAAGGAGTTCAAGGAGAAAGGTCAACAGCTAGCAATAAAGTGGCATGACAAACGAGATGTCCATGTCCTCTCCACTGTCCATACAGCAACCATGTCGGCTACAGGGAAGGTGGACCACCTGACGGGAGAGAGAAAGATCAAACCAGACTGTGTGCTTGACTATAACTTCCAAATGGGGGCAGCGGATAAGGTGGACATGATAAACAGCTTTGTGGAATGTGCTCGGAAAACTACCAAGTGGCATAAGAAGATGTTTTTCCACCTGATCGACACTGCTGTCCTCAATGGCCACATAGTTCACCGCCAGGTGAGATGATTACTGAACAAGTTTTATTTGTAATTGGACATACAAATCACTATAGTTCCATTATGCAATTATGTTGACAATATCTCACCCACCTACTCACTCCCTCATCATCCTCTCCACTTCCTCATCCTGCCCACTCCCTCTCCCCCATAGGTGAGGTGATTACTTACCAAAAGTACCCTGAGAACTTCATGAGAGTGCTGCTGGAAGAGCACCACACCACCACACCCCTCGGCGTCCATCCACTGTGGGCCCTCCTGCTGCAGACAATCCCTTAAGCCTCACTGCTCAACATTTTGCTATTGAGCACATCTGCAGCAATTACTGGCTGACTGACTGACTGACAGCCTTGACAGGTGACCTGCCATGATACTATGCCTTTAGGGGTGGGGGGTGGGAATGCAGTTTTTGTTGTTCAATCACTACATTAACATTTAAATATGGGTTATGCATATTTGTAATAAAATGACAGTTGTCAGTCTTTTCTTGCTGTTTTTTTTTTACCTCTAATAAAACTCGTTTTTGATTTTGTTGTTCAACCACTACTGCTACTTCAATAAAATAAACAATTATTAAAAATAGGCCTGTCTTTTCTTGCTGTTTTTTCCTCTAGTTAAACTGTAAAGGAGTGTATGTCCATGCAGTATGTTGCTAGCATACAAAAGTTGGCCTCATTCTTCACCAAGAAAGATGTCCAGTTCCAGTTATGATGTTGGCAAATAATGTTCATTACTGTTAGTGTGTGTGGTTTCTGAAAGTAAAGAATAAAGAGGAATTATTAGTAATTATACTGAACAAAAATATAAACACAACATGCAACAATTTCAAAGATTTTACTGAGTTACAGTTCATATAAGGAAATCAGCCAATTGAAATAAATTAATTAGGCCCTAATCTATGGATTTCATATGACTGGAAATACATATATGCATCGGTTGTTCACAGATACCTTAAAAAAAAGGTAGGGGAGTGGATCAGAAAACCAGTCAATATCTGGTGTGACCACCATTTGCCTCATGCAGCGCGACACATCTCCTTCGCATAGAGTTCATCAGGCTGTTGATTGTAGCCTGTGGAATGTTGTCCCACTCCTCTTCAATGGCTGTGCGAAGTTGCTGGATATTGGCGGAAACTGGAACACGCTGTCGTACACGTCGATCCAGAGCATCCCAAACATGCTCAAAGGGTTACAATGTCTGGTGAGTATGCATGCCATTGAAGAACTGGGACATTTTCGGCTTCCAGGAATTGTGTACAGATCCTTGCGACATGGGACCGTGCATTATCATGCTGAAACATGAGGTGATGGCGATGGATGAATGGCCTTAGTATCTCATCATGGTATCTCTGTGCATTCAAATTGCCATCAACAAAATACAATTGTGTTCGTTGTCTGTAGCTTATGCCTGCCCATACCATAATCCCACCGTCACCATGGGGCACTCTGTTCACAAAGGTGACATCAGCAAACTGCTCGCCCACACAACGCCATACACGTGGTCTGCGGCTGTGAGGCCGGTTGGACGTACTGCCAAATTCTCTAAAAAGATGTTGGAGGCGGCTTATGATAGAGAAATTAACATTCAAGCTTTTTGTGCCTATGGAAAATTTCTGGGACCATTTATTTCAGCTCATGAAACATGGGACCAACACTTTACATGTTGCGTTTATATTTTTGGTCAGTGTAGAATACAATAGCAGGATATAGCAATAAAACAATATTACAATGAAGTAACATAACACTTATAATAATAAGTTGCATTGACAATTGAATGATATACATAAGAAACAGTAAAAAACTGTAACTGAAGAGCTCCACAAGGGCTCCACATGGGGGCAGAGCTATGTTAAACAGGCCAAATGAATACACAGGCCACGGTCATGATAAGGCCAGGGCAGTTTCAAAGTATACAACACAAGCTAATACTTCTCTGATGCCATTAGCATTGTTTTACAGAGTTAATAAAAGAATGTAGCTAGCTACATAAGCACAATTGAGTATAACACCATAAAGGTTATGAAATGAGTACCTCACGTGTCTGCGGTTATAAAGGAATACACACAGAATACATTATGCTCCATACATGCATACATATAGTGCATTTGGAAAGTATTCAGACCCCTTGCCTTTTTCCACATTTTGTTAGGTTACAGCTTTATTCTAAAATTGATTAAATAAAACATGTTCCTTATCAATCTACACACAATACCCCATTATGACAAAGAAAAAACAGGTTTTAAGAAATGTTTGCAAATGTATTAAAAACAAAAAACAGAAATACCTTATTTACATAAGTATTCAGACCCTTTGCAATGAAACTCGAAATTGAGCTCAGGTGCATCCTGTTTCCATTGATCATCCTTGAGATGTTTCTACAACTTCATTGGAGTCCACCTGTGGTAAATTCTATTGATTGGACATGATTTGGAAAGGCACACACCTCTCTATATAAGGTCCCATTGTTGACAGTACATGTCAGAGCAGAAAACAAGCCATGAGGTCGAAGGCATTGTCCGTAGAGCTCCGAGACAGGATTGTGTCGAGGCACAGATCTGGGGAAGGGTTCCAAAAAATGTATGTAGCATTGAAGGTCTCCAAGAACACAGTGGTCTCCATCATCCTTAAATGGAAGAAGTTTGGAACCGCCAAGACTCTTCCTAGAGCTGGCCGCCCGGCCAAACTGAGCAATCGGGGGAGAAGGGCCTTGGTCAGGGAGGTGACCAAGAACCCAATAGTCACTCTGACAGAGCTCCAGAGTTCCTCTGTGGAGATGGGAGAATCTTCTAGAAGGACAACCATCTCTGCAGCACTCCAGAAATCAGGCCTTTATGGTAGAGTGGCTAGATGGAAGCCACTTTTCAGTACAAGGCACAAGACAGCCTGCTTGGAGTTTGCCAAAAGGCACCTAAAGGACTCTGAGACCATGAGAAACAAGATTTTCTGGTCTGATGAAACCAAGATTGAACTCTTTAGCTTTAATGCCAAGCGTCATATCTGGAGGAAACCTGGCACCATCCCTACGGTGAAGCATGGTATATAATATATAATAATATAATATAATATTTAGCAGACGCTTTTATCCAAAGCGACTTACAGTCATGCGTGCATACATTTTTTTTTGTGTATGGGTGGTCCCGGGGATCGAACCCACTACCTTGGCGTTAGAAGCGCCGTGCTCTACCAGCTGAGCTACAGAGGACCACAGCATCATGGCAGCATCATGCTGTGTGGATGCTTTTCAGCGGTAGGGACTGGGAGAAGGGTCTGAATACTTATGTAAATGTCATATTTTCGTGTTTTATTTTTAATACATTTGCAAACATTTCTAAAAAACTGTTTTTGCTTTGTCATAATGGGATATTGTGTGAAGATTGATGAGGGGAAAAAAACAATGTAATCAATTTTAGAATAAGGCTGTAACGTAACAAAATGTGGAAGAAGTCAAGGGGTCTGAATACTTTCCGAATGCACTGTACATACGGTGTACTAAAGTAGAAACTACATAACACGATATACAGAAACTATTATGATAACGTAATAAAGCACTTACTTTGATAGGAGTAAGTTACTCTTACTTACTTACATGTCCAAAGTTATTATTAGTATGAAAAACAACAATAAAGGGGGAAAAGTTTTGGCAGGTTCTGTTCTGACTGGAGATGTGCAAATTTCCCACATTAGCATAGCATGCCTCGTATGTACATTTTCTGCCACAGTGAAATGGGCTACTTTTATGTGACTTAATGAGGAGGCGGAACACACCTCAATTTCAAACTGTTGTTTGAAAATAAAATTGTTGTTTGAAAATAATTTCAAATTGACAAGTTGAAACATAGCCTATAGATAATTAGCAGGCATTATTGGTTTGAGGGCAGCATAACAATCACATTTTGGAACAGTGAGCGCATTCTGACATCACGTCCATAAAAAACTCATGCTTGGGGGATCGGTTAGAGATATTTGGAACTCACGCGAGAAAAGGTTAACATTGCAATTTCATTGTGGCATAAATCATGTGCACTGATATGAAGATATAAATGCATTTATCATTTTCACATTTCAATTGAGCATTGCATTTTCTGAAAGGCACTGATCACCCTCCATATATTTGTACTCATTTTGTACATAATATCAATACAGGTATATACTGAACAAAAATATAAACGCAACATGCAACACTTTCATCGATTTTACTGCGTTAAAGTTCATATAAGGAAATTAGTCAATTCAAATAAATTCATTAGGCTCTAATCTATGGATTTCACATGACTGGGCAGGGGTGCAGCCATGGTTAGGCCTGGGAGGGCATAAACCCACCCACTTGGGAGCCAGGCCCAGCCAATCAGAATGAGTTTTCCCCCACAAAAGGGCTTAATTACAGACAGAAATACTCAGTTTCATCAGCTGTCCGGGTGGCTGGTCTCGACGATCTCGCAAGTGAAGAAGCCGGATGTGGAGGTCCTGGGCTGGCGTGGTTACACGTGGTCTGCGGTTGTGAGGCCGGTTGGACGTACTGCCAAATTCTCTAAAACGGCGTTGGAGGTGGCTTATGGTAGAGAAATGAACACTGAATTCTCTGGCAACAGCTCTGGTGGACATTCCTGCAGTCAGCATTCCAATTGCATGCTCCATCAAAACTGAGACATCTGTGGCATTATATTGTGTGACAAAACTGCACATTTTAGAGTAGCATTTTATTGTCCCCAGCACAAGGTGCACCTGTGTAATGAACATGGTTTTTAATCAGCTTCTTGATATGCCACACCTGTCAGGTAGATGGATTAACTTGGCAAAGGACAAATGCTCACTAACAGGAATGTAAACAAATTAGTGCACAGAATTTGAGCGAAATATGATTTTTGTGCATATGGAACATTTCTGGAATCTTCTATTTCAGCTCATGAAATATGGGACCAACATTTTACATATTGTGTTTATATTTTGTTCATTATAAGTTGTGGCATACAGTGAGGGAAAAAAGTATTTGATCCCCTGCTGATTTTGTACGTTTGCCCACTGACAAAGATATGATCAGTCTATCATTTTAATGGTAGGTTTATTTGAAAAGTGAGAGACAGAATAACAACAAAAAAATACAGAAAAACGCATGTCAAAAATGTTATTAATTGATTTTCATTTTAATGAGGGAAATAAGTATTTGACCCCTCTGCAAAACATGACTTAGTACTTGGTGGCAAAACCCTTGTTGGCAATCACAGAGGTCAGACGTTTCTTGTAGTTGGCCACCAGGTTTGCACACATCTCAGGAGGGATTTTGTCCCACTCCTCTTTGCAGATCTTCTTCAAGTCATTAAGGTTTCGAGCCTGACGTTTGGCATCTCGAACATTCAGCTCCCTCCACAGATTTTCTATGGGATTAAGGTCTGGAGACTGGCTAGGCCACTCCAGGACCTTAATGTGCTTCTTCTTGAGCCACTACTTTGTTGCCTTGGCCGTGTGTTTTGGGTCATTGTCATGCTGGAATACCCATCCACAACCCATTTTCAATGCCCTGGCTGAGGGAAGGAGGTTCTCACCCAAGAATTGACGGTACATGGCCCCGTCCATCGTCCCTTTGATGCAGTGAAGTTGTCCTGTCCCCTTAGCAGAAAAACACCCCCAAAGCATAATGTTTCCACCTCCATGTTTGACGGTGGGGATGGTGTTCTTGGGGTCATAGGCAGCATTCCTCCTCCTCCAAACACAGCGAGTTGAGTTGATGCCAAAGAGCTCAATTTTGGTCTCATCTGACCACAACACTTTCACCCAGTTCTCCTCTGAATCATTCAGATGTTCATTGGCAAACTTCAAACGGCCCTATATATGTGCTTTCTTGAGCAGGGGGACCTTGCGGGCACTGCAGGATTTCAGTCCTTCACGGCGTAGTGTGTTACCAATTGTTTTCTTGGTGACTATGTTCCCAGCTGCCTTGAGATCATTGACAAGATCCTCCCATGTAGTTCTGGGCTGATTCCTCACCGTTCTGATGATCATTGCAACTCCACGAGGTGAGATCTTGCATGGAGCCCCAGGCCGAGGGAGATTGACAGTTATTTTGTGTTTTTATTCCATTTGCGAATAATCGCACAAATTGTTGTCACCTTCTTACCAAGCTGCTTGGCGATGGTCTTGTAGCCCATTCCAGCCTTGTGTAGGTCTACAATCTTGTTCCTGACATCCTTGCAGACCTCTTTGGTCTTGGCCATGGTGGAGAGTTTGGAATCTGATTGATTGATTGCTTCTGTGGACAGGTGTCTTTTATACAGGTAACAAGCTGAGATTAGGAGCACTCCCTTTTAGAGTGTGCTCCTAATCTCAGCTCGTTACCTGTATAAAAGACACCTGGGAGCCAGAAATCTTTCTGATTGAGAGGGGGTCAAATACTTATTTCCCTCATTAAAATGTAAATTTATTTATAACATTTTTGACATGCGTTTTTCTGGATTTTTTTGTTGTTATTCTGTCTCTCACTGTTCAAATAAACCTACCATTAAAATTATAGACTGATCATTTCTTTGTCAGTGGGCAAACGTACACAATCAGCAGGGGATCAAAAACTTTTTTTCCCTCACTGTATGTTTATTATAGGCATATTTTCTCTATCAAATATATGACTGTAATTTACTTTTAACAAACATGACCATAAACTAGGGGTATACTCCAGGAAGCAAAGGAACAGAAAACTATCATCTCCCCGGAAAGGTGAGTGCCTTGTCATTACTGAAGCTCTCTGACCCAGGAAGTGTCAGTCATCTGTGTAGAATCCAGAGGGAGAAGTTCCCAATGCCCCAGGGCACTTACTGTAAACTGGTAATGATGACATCTGTGTGTGTGAGAGTAGGCTTTACACTCAAAGTAGGCTGACTGGCTTGCGTGATAGTTACTTAAAGTATTTAACTTCAAAATAGTGAACTGTCCTGTCACTTAAATGTTTTGCTATTTGTCAAAGCTGGTTCCTGTCCAATTTAAGCTCTGCATACGTCTTCCACTCTCTTGAGTGCATTTCAGTGGGATCTGAAACCAATGCAAATTCATAACTGGTATTGAGATCATAACTTACAGCTCTTGTGTTTCTTTGTTGTCATCATGTCACATTCTCATCATGAACCGTATAGTATCATAATACTATATGGTAGTGCTGGTCACCAACCATTTCCCAGAACTAGGCACCCACAAGGTGTGCATGTTTTTGCTTGAGTACAGCATTAGCACAGCTGATTCAACTAATCTACAAGACTTTGATTAGCTGAGGAGGCATCCAGTTGCAGAATAGATAGGTGTCCAATTTCACTAGTCTTATTGGGTCAGAGACAATTGATGGCAATGAGAGTAAAGGAAAACTCCTACCATCTGTTTTCAAGTGGTCAGTGTCTCATGTTATTTCAAGGAATATGTTCAGATGTGTTCTGTTCTCTTTAAAGGCCCAGTGCAGTCGAAAATGTTATTTTCCTGCATTTTATATACAGGTAAAAGTCAGTAAATTAGAATATTTTGAAAAACTTGATTTATTTCAGTAATTGCATTCAAAAGGTGTAACTTGTACATTATATTTATTCATTGCACACAGACTGATGCATTCAAATGTTTATTTCATTTAATTTTGATGATTTGAAGTGGCAACAAATGAAAATCCAAAATTCCGTGTGTCACAAAATTAGAATATTGTGTAAGGGTTACATTTTGAAGACACCTGGTGCCACAAACTAATCAGCTGATTAACTCAAAACACCTGCAAAGGGCTTTAAATGGTCTCTCAGTCCAGTTCTGAAGCCTACACAAACATGGGGAAGACTTCAGATTTGACAGCTGTCCAAAAGGCGACCATCGACACATTGCACAAGGAGGGAAAGACACAAAAGGTTATTGCAGAAGAGGCTGGCTGTTCTCAGAGCTCTGTGTCCAAACACATTAATAGAGAGGCAAAGGGAAGGAAAAACTGTGGTCAGAAAAAGTGTACAAGCGATAGGGATCACCGCGCCTAGTCAAGATTGTGAAAAAAAACCATTCAAAAATGTGGGGGAGATTCACAAGGAGTGGACAGCTGCTGGAGTCAGGGCTTCAAGATCCACCACCAAGAGACGCTTGAAAGACATGGGTTTCAACTGCCGCATACCTCGTGTCAAGCCACTGTTGACCAAGAAACAGCGCGAAAAGCGTCTCACCTGGGCTAAGGAAAAAAAGAGCTGGACTGCTGCTGAGTGGTCTAAAGTCATGTTTTCTGACGAAAGCAAATTTTGCATTTCCTTTGGAAATCGAGGTCCCAGAGTCTGGAGGAAGACAGGAGAGGCACAGGATCCACGTTGCCTGAAGTCTAGTGTAAAGTTTCCACCATCAGTGATGGTTTGGGGTGCCATGTCATCTGCTGGTGTCGGTCCACTCTGTTTCCTGAGATCCAGGGTCAACGCAGCCGTCTACCAGCAAGTTTTAGAGCACTTCATGCTTCCTGCTGCTGACCTGCTCTATGGAGATGGAGATTTCAGGTTCCAACAGGACTTGGCGCCTGCACACAGCGCAAAATCTACCCGTGCCTGGTTTACGGACCATGGTATTTCTGTTCTAAATTGGCCAGCCAACTCCCCTGACCTTAGCCCCATAGAAAATCTGTGGGGTATTGTGAAAAAGGAAGATGCAGAATGCCAGACCCAACAACGCAGAAGAGTTGAAGGCCACTATCAGAGCAACCTGGGCTCTCATAACACCTGAGCAGTGCCAGAAACTCATCGACTCCATGCCACGCCGCATTAATGCAGTAATTGAGGCAAAAGGAGCTCCAACCAAGTATTGAGTATTGTACATGCTCATATTTTTCATTTTCATACTTTTCAGTTGGCCAACATTTCTAAAAAATCCCTTTTTTGTATTAGCCTTAAGTAATATTCTAATTTTGTGACACACGGAATTTTGGATTTTCATTTGTTGCCACTTCAAATCATCAAAATTAAATGAAATAAACATTTGAATGCATCAGTCTGTGTGCAATGAATAAATATAATGTACAAGTTACACCTTTTGAATGCAATTACTGAAATAAATCAAGTTTTTCAAAATATTCTAATTTACTGACTTTTACCTGTATATTTCCACACTATAGTTGGAATAATACTGTGAACTTGTGAACATTTTGATAATGCCCTTTTAGTGTAAGAGCTGTTTCAAAAGACAGCCTGAAATTTCAGCTTGTTTTGGGGGGATGGAGTTTTGGCCAACCTGGTGAATTCGGCCTACTAGGCAGTAAAGAAGTTAATAGACCAATAAGAGAGTTCCAAACCTCTCTGACAATACCAGCTAGATTTCAGTTTTCCCCTCCCCACTCAGACAACTCCCAGACAGTCCTAGTAAAATTATTGCTTGAGAGAATGCTCTTTTTGACCATTTTAATTGAAAACAATCACAGTAAGGTACTTAATTGTTACCCAGAAATGATTTTATATTGAGATAAAAACGGCTGCATTGGACCTTTACAGTAATGTTTTATAGACACAGTTAAAATGCAAACAGGAAGACCATAGATGAGTTGCATGAGCAAATCAGTATTTTTTTATTCAATTTTTTTATATATAATTCATAACAGCAAGAGTCAATTATGGCAACAATAAAATCAGCATAAAACAAATCTGAAGACAGAGTAGTACATTATTCTGTAGCAACTATAAGCAAAACATTTAAGTGTTCACACATAATAAGCAGTCAAGCATGTGTGCCCCCAGCAGGGAAGAAAGACCTTGGTTTAAGCTGAGAGACAGTGAAATCTGCCCACGCAGCTCTGGTTGGTTTAGAGAAAGTGATGCTTTGGTTCCATAGCACTTATACAGCGACCTCGAGTCAGAAACAGGATGACCTTGACTGAAGACGGTTACATTCATTTGAAATAGTATTTACCTATACATTTGGTATGGTGGGGAGCTTCACCTGCTGAGTGCACAGTTATCTGGTAGCATTAGCTGTGTCCTGTGAGTCCATGTTGACTTGAGTGATCTTACGGTGATTAGAGAATATTTCTGGGGTGGTTTTGTGTTAACGTTACATTTTATTCTTGAGATCTCATGGAGTTTCTTGGTAAAAAATGTATATCACAAGTGCAAGTGTTCGATTACTTGTCTAAAGTCTTATTTTCCCCTTCTCCCCAAATGTAGAGGTTATTTTTGTAAATTGAAAATATTAACTTTCCTTATCTACTTATAGATTGTTTACATTTGTGTTCTTTTTACATGCAGTCATATCAAACTAAAATATGAAATGGTTTCTAATATATATTTTTGTAGTTATTGTACCGTAGGCCCAGGCATGAATGGCCTGGTCCAAGATTTGAAATGTGGACAATATATTATATTTGTTTTATGTCATATACTACAAGGGGAGTGAGTGGGAGTGAACGTGGGGGTTACGCACCTTGAGGATTTCCTGGCAAACTACTAGCCACTGACAAAATAAGCTAAAAAACACATAGCTTTTTCTGAATGCATTGGCATAGAAACTGGCACCATTTTCTTCTTTTTGCAAGCAAATTTGTTTAGCTGGTCTTTCCGTTTCGATTTTTTTAAATTAACCTAAAAAAATTACTTATCATTATAGAATTTTTTATTCAAAATAATATCTCAATATGATACATGTTTTTTTTCTCTGTTCATTGACTATGTACAGAAGTGCAAAAAGTCAACCTTCGTCCCTTAGAGTTCGTTCATCTGCAGCATTACCGACCTTCCCAATTCAGCAAAGTCCTCTACCTCACCGCTACTCTCACTATTCACCCAACTCCAGAGACCCATCAATCTCACTGCTCATTTTGCCCTGACATTCAGGGCAATCTTAAGAATTATTAAAACAATATATATATTTTTGAATGGATACAGTAGAAAATTACTTTTTTTCCCCTTCTCTAAACATGGACAATCTACATTTCGACACAATATATTTTCAAACAAGATCTCGACTTGTTACAAGGAAAAAATGTAGCTAGTTAAAACATTAGTTTTCAGCCAGAGTTGATGCCTCGGCAACACACCAACTGATGGCGTTCCTTGTATCAATATCAAAAGGTCTTTGATCAACTTTTTTTTTTAATGATGAACCTCTTCAACTAAAAAGAGACATCTAGCTACATGAATGATGTGAATACTTATTCTGACTCCACACATTATTATTAATCATTAGTATGGTTTGAAAATCCAAATCTCTAAATTTACAACGGCAATATAACAATGTTGTCAAGTAGAATATAATAAGGCAGAAATCTACAAACTAAATATTCAAATAGATTAAAATCCTTAAGTAATACATAACACATGAGTTCAATTAAATTTAAGAGAGTAAATTGTTACTTGAGAAAAAAACTAAACCAAAAACTTTATAAAGGTGTATGTATGTGTATGGACTATAATATATAATTGGTGTTCATTGCCTGTATTGTGATTGAAAGTACATTTGATTGGGATGCAACCCAGTCCTGTAATCTAAGGCTTCAATAGAAGTACATTACAATCAGTAAAGAGATATTACACCTCAGTCAAAACAGAAAAACAACAAAACAGAATCACAGAACATAATGATGTGAAAACAAGGGTTTTGAAATGAAATCTCTGCTCCCCCAATTCTGTGTTAAACCTTCCTGAATTTGGCCATATACTTCAATAACTCTTCGTGCATGAGCAGAACTGTGCTTTGGTATCCTGAATCAGATAAAATCGGATAGAAAAGTGAGAGCCTTTTTCCTTCTATTTGATAAATTCACATCAAATTAGTGATTTGTTGTATTACCTCAATTGAAGTGATATTTGCCTATTGAGGGGTAATAGGGTTGGGGGAGCACAAAAACACTCAACCAAGTGCATATCTTCTTATGACCTAATCTGACTTTCCTTTTTTAACAACACGTGGTTTGTAGACACACTTTCAGAGTCCCTCCACCTTTAACGAAAATATCCACTCAAAAACTATATTTTGGTATAATACCAAAATTTCCTTTAAGGTTGGGGACAAGGAAATGAGACCTCATGGAGAGCTAGTACGCCCCACATCACTTCAACAGGCGTTAGAGTCTACTGACTTACAACTCCCCCAGTCACTATGAGCTCCAAGTCATACATCACCCCATCTGATAAATACAACAATAAAGCAAAAACAGAAAGGCAAAACAAAACCACATTGATAAAAAGAGAGAAGGCACCTCTATTAAAAATAATAATAATTGCAACAGAGATCAAAGGCTGGAGAGGAACCCATTCCTAATATCAACCAAAAATGTAATGGCACAATATATATATAAAGAAAATACACAATGGAGAAATTATGTAAAAAACAAAACTCGAGCCATAAAAACACATATCTTAGGTAAACAGAATAACACTGCTGAAATAACACTCTGGTTTGGGATGGCCTCTATGGCACACATTAGGTGGTTAAAGCTAGCATGGCTGTGCTTTCAAAGGTACACAGGTGTGTTTCTTACCCAGAACATTCATATGTCCCTGACCCTCATTTTATAATCTAGCTTCACTAGAAACCTTATTAAAAACAGAATACTGTACATGCTAAATATGTGTTGTGCCTTTCTGATTTCAATTCAAATTCAAGGTGCACGTTTGCAATTTTTTTGTAACCATGAAAACAAATCTATTATTTTAAAACCAAAACAAAGCAAATAAAAAATTATGTTTTGGTCTACCGACGTACCAACGCGGTATTCTGTACGTTAGACGCCACAACACCTCGCTCTCAGCCTCGTGTGTGCAAAATAAAATATTTGAATTTGAGTGCCATGGTTTTTGTGTTTGAACACACAGGTGTATTGTGAATGTACTCAGTGTCTGTCTGTCAGCACGGATAGACAGACACTCATCTTCTCAGCTGGGTGTTGACTTGGAGGACAAGGAGGTGTGTGTGTGTATGTGTGTGTCATGGCATCGACTGGGCACACCGATGTTGGCATGTGTGACAAGAACAGCATTACGGAGAGACTGAGAGATGATGACCGATGCTCCTCCTGTCCATTGCTTGACATTCTGAACATTATATACATAAAGGCTGAACTCTTTAGGCTTGTACAGTGCCAGCACACAGTCATTTGATCTGCAAAACAAGAGACGAGGAATTACATTTTTAAAAAAGTTCTAAAAGTTATTTTCAAATGTAGCTCATCTTCCAGGATCTTATTTTTGTTCGCTGAAAGGTTTCTTAATTCGGCAATCTGCAGTTCAATCAATAACCTTGCGGTCACCCTGCCACTGCTTTGGTAAAAAGCTGAAAGATGTGGCTAGAGAAATGTAACCACTCTCAAATTCATAGACAGAGCTCTGGATGTAAGGACTGACCATCCATGACATCAACATTTTTTTGAGGCTATACAGTGTTTGTTTATGTTATTACCATCGAGGACCTCTTTGGAAACAAGTGTTTCAATTAATACTTTCAAGTACTACCCTCTGGGAATACAATGTACATCTTGCTGTCTAATGTTTTTACCCAAACAAATACAAATTAATTCAATGTTTGCATTTACATTGTTTACAAACATTTGAGTAAAACAAGCTTATATTTTGGGTTCTGATGGGGTACAAGAGTTAAACTAAGCTCATGAGGCATCTATAAGTTATATTCTTCAAGAATCAATTAGTATATATTAATTTCCAAAAATGTATGATTGCCAATTCCCCTTTTAAATGTCTAAAAATACAACAAATGCACTAGTTGCACTCAGATATTCTTGGTGTGGCTGGAAGTGAAACATACTGTAAAGAAATAGAAACTCACTGTTCTTGACTCGAACTACATTTGAGTCAGATACTTGTGACTACTCAGATGATCGGCAGAAATTATTGGAATCTGGGGATGGAGACAGAGCAGAGAAATCAAACACATCAAACATCTTACGCATATCATCGGACATACACTAGCCTCACTACCACACATCAGCAGTTTTAACCACATTTCTAAGTTCTTTACTGAAAAGGAGATGAAGATTTGACAGAATGTGGTTACAACATAGATAAAACAAAGCATTTTATAGGATCACTGAAACCTGCTAATCAACGGTCAAGTGCAATTTTTGGAAGGGTTAGCAAGGGGAGGGTAGAGGAAGGGGGTGGGAGGAAGGAAAGAAAATGTCAGTCACTAGTGAGGTGTCTCCCCATGCAAACTCAAGTCCTCCAGCTTGTTGACCTGCACCCAGGGGTTGGAACTGAAATTATTTTCCAATTGTTTCGTAATTGTATTATTTCCAACCTGCAAAATAAAGTTCTGAACCGGTTCGAACCTAAAAAAATTACCAGTTTATATAGTTCCTTTCTGTTCCTTTTTAAACCTCTGAAATTGTTTTTTTTACATTAAATTAAATGAGGATAGAGCAGTATGGAGCAGGCAAGCTATAGTTGTTTACATCCACGATGGACAGACAAGTGTAGGGCGCGAGATGCGACTTACATTTTGCAGGTGGGGAGAGAGCGAGACAGGGTGGAGGAGAAGGCTTGGCTTGAAGCTCTGGGCATATTGTTATGACATGCATTATCTGAATTAGGATCACAGAACTATACCTACGGAAGAGCGGCTTCTATGGAAAATCTTTGAATGTCTTTGAACTTCCGAGAGTTGTCTTAACGTTGGACCAGAGCTAGCTAGTTATCTAGCTAACAAGCTTGTGTGTGCAGAGTGGCACCAGAATTAAAAACACGTCTTACCTTTTTATAGTTAATAAATCCAATGTGAAACGTAATAACTACAGTGGGGGAAAAAAGTATTTAGTCAGCCACCAATTGTGCAAGTTCTCCCACTTAAAAAGATGAGAGAGGCCTGTAATTTTCATCATAGGTACACGTCAACTATGACAGACAAAATGAGGAAAAAAATTCCAGAAAATCACATTGTAGGATTTTTAATGAATTTATTTGCAAATTATGGTGGAAAATAAGTATTTGGTCAATAACAAAAGTTTCTCAATACTTTGTTATATACCCTTTTTTGGCAATGACACAGGTCAAACGTTTTCTGTAAGTCTTCACACACTGTTGCTGGTATTTTGGCCCATTCCTCCATGCAGATCTCCTCTAGAGCAGTGATGTTTTGGGGCTGTCGCTGGGCAACACAGACTTTCAACTCCCTCCAAAGATTTTCTATGGGGTTGAGATCTGGAGACTGGCTAGGCCACTCCAGGACCTTGAAATGCATCTTACGAAGTCACTCCTTCGTTGCCCGGGCGGTGTGTTTGGGATCATTGTCATGCTGAAAGACCCAGCCACGTTTCATCTTCAATGCCCTTGCTGATGGAAGGAGGTTTTCACTCAAAATCTCACGATACATGGCCCCATTCATTCTTTCCTTTACACGGATCAGTCGTCCTGGTCCCTTTGCAGAAAAACAGCCCCAAAGCATGATGTTTCCACCCCCATGCTTCACAGTAGGTATGGTGTACTTTGGATGCAACTCAGCATTCTTTGTCCTCCAAACACGACGAGTTGTGTTTTTACCAAAAAGTTCTATTTTGGTTTCTTCTGACCATATGACATTCTCCCAATCCTCTTCTGGATCATCCAAATGCACTCTAGCAAACTTCAGACGGGCCTGGACATGTACTGGCTTAAGCAGGGGGACACGTCTGGCACTGCAGGATTTGAGTCCCTGGCGGCGTAGTGTGTTACTGAAGGTAGGCTTTGTTACTTTGGTCCCAGCTCTCTGCAGGTCATTCACTAGGTCCCCCGTGTGGTTCTGGGATTTTTGCTCACCGTTCTTGTGATCATTTTGACCCCATGGGGTGAGATCTTGTGTGGAGCCCCAGATCGAGGGAGATTACCAGTGGTCTTGTATGTCTTCCATTTCCTAATAATTGCTCCCACAGTTGATTTCTTCAAACCAAGCTGCTTACCTATTGCAGATTCAGTCTTCCCAGCCTGGTGCAGGTCTACAATTTTGTTTCTGGTGTCCTTTGACAGCTCTTTGGTCTTGGCCATAGTGGAGTTTGGAGTGTGACTGTTTGAGGTTGTGGACAGGTGTCTTTTATACTGATAACAAGTTCAAACAGGTTCCATTAATACAGGTAACGAGTGGAGGACAGAGGAGCCTCTTAAAGAAGAAGTTACAGGTCTGTGAGAGCCAGAAATCTTGCTTGTTGTAGGTGACCAAATACTTATTTTCCACCATAATTTGCAAATAAATTCATTAAAAATCCTACAATGTGATTTTCCGGATTTTTTTCTTCTCATTTTGTCTGTCATAGTTGACGTGTACTATGATGAAAATTACAGGCCTCTCTCATCTTTTTAAGTGGGAGAACTTGCACAATTGTTGGCTGACTAAATACTTTTTTTCCCCACTGTATAGTATTGAAAAAGTTAATACATTTTTCTCTAATAAAAAATCTCTCCCTAATTTCTGAATCACGCTTGTAATGTCAGTAGGCTACAGTAGCCTAAGCTTCGGAGGGGGAGGGGCAGGTTGCCTACACGCACACACACTGGCAAATATTTTCAGCTGGCAGGCAGACACTGGAATAAGTTTCTGAGTGACAGAGTGAGGGCTTTGCATAGCGTTTTTTTGTGTGACTGAAAATTATTCCTGTAACGTAACATAATGTTATTAACCGGTTCCCATGCTTTTAAAATAACGGTTTTGTTCCGGAACAGTATAGATCACTTTCGTTCCCGGTTCTGATTCTGTTCCTTGAACCGGTTCCTCTTTAGAAAATACTTTTAAAACATTTGGGCACTACAAATATGATGTGCAGTTAGTTAAGCATAATTTTTTTCCCCTTGGGATAATAAAGTTTCAACTAATGTATTTAACTTTAAGGGTTGTTGCACTCCCATTACATTATAGGTAAAAATATGCTTATATTTCACTATGTACATGTATTCTTTCCCTTGTCCTATTTGACCACATACAGTAGGGTCCGAAATTATTGACACCCTTGATAAAGATGAGCAAAAATTGTTGTATAAAATAAATAATTGAAATACTGAGCTATATTGTATGCCAATTTTTTGGGGGGTAATTATATTATTTTATACTTATAAAATTGCTCAGAGAAAGAGATTTTGTTTAACAAGTAATAAAAAATAGGTAGGGGTCAAAATTATTGACAACCCTGTTTTCAATACCTTTCAACACCTCACCTTGAGATGATAACGACACTGAGTTTTTTTTCTAAAATGTTGAAGAACACATTGGGAGGGATCTTAGAACATTCTTCAATACAGAATCCTCCATCAGATCCTTGATATAATTTGCCTGCGTTTATGGACTGCCCTATTCAATTCAAACCACAGGTTTTCAATGGGTTTCAAGTCCGGAGACTGAGATGGCAATTGCAAAATGTGGATTTTGATGTGTGCTTGGGGTTATTGTCTTGCTAGAAGAGCCAAGTTTCAGCCTCCTGGCAGAGGCATCCAGGTTTTTGGCTAAAATATCCTGGTACTTGGTAAAGTTCATGATGCCGTTGACCTTAACAAGGGCCCCAGGACCAGTGGAAACAAAATACCCCCATAACATCAAAGATCTACCACCATATTTTACAGTAGGTATGGGGTTCTTTTCTGCTCATGCATTCTAATTTCAACGCCAAACCCACCAGTGGTGTGCGTGGCCATTGAGCTCTATTTTCATGTCCAATGTAAAGGCCTGGAGTTTGCTAAACGGCATTGGCACTTGGATTGGAACCGGTGCTTTGGTCAGATGACATGAAAATAGAGCTCTTTGACATCTTTATCAAGGGTGTCAATAATTTCTGACCCCACTGTATTCTCCTCACTCAAGGGCCTAAGAATGTAAGCAGCAGAGTCCTCGGACACTGTAATAGCATTGACTGAATGTAGCACAGCTATACCCTACGTAAGCAGCAGCAGAAAAAACATAAGCCGAGCACCAAATGGCCCAGATAGCAACTGCTGCACCTACTGCGCAAAACGCTTGATAAAAATAAGGAAAACTACCTCATACATACCAATTGCATGTATTCGTTGGTAGTCAACTTTGATAAGGAAGAGTCCTCAAAATGAGAAAGGACAAAAATCAAGGTTAAAATTACGTCAAACATCAACGACATATAGTAAATGTCTCCCCAGAATGACAAGTTAATGACATATATAACTTGTTTAATAACTACATTCAAAGTTGACCATTAACATGATACATAGATGTACTGTTCTTATAACCTTTAGTTAAATGGTTAAATCTAATACTCAACAACCAGTGAGGCCAACAAGAGGGAGACTCTGTCTCCCAACCCATCCCTAGCAGACAGAGAAGCACCTACAGAACCTCCATGTGCACTGTGAGTGAAAAGCAGTATATATATATATATATATATATATATATATATATATGTACACAGTACCAGTCAAAAGTATGGACACACCTACTAATTCTAGGGTTTTTCTTTATTTGTACTATTTTCTACATTGTAGAATAATAGTGAAGAGATCAAAACTACGAAATAACACATATGGAATCATGTAGTAACCAAAAAGGTGTTAAACAAATCAAAATATATTTTATATTTTATATTCTTCAAAGTAGCCACCCTTTGCCTTGATGACGGCTTCGCACACTCTTGGCATTCTCTCAATCAGCTTTTCCAACAGTCTTGAAGGAGTTCCCACAT
Organism: Coregonus clupeaformis; assembly: GCF_020615455.1. Classification (NCBI taxonomy): domain Eukaryota; kingdom Metazoa; phylum Chordata; class Actinopteri; order Salmoniformes; family Salmonidae; genus Coregonus; species Coregonus clupeaformis. Next base: position 19,136,420 of record NC_059205.1, read on the forward strand.
ATGTTGAGCACTTGTTGGCTGCTTTTCCTTCACTCTGCAGTCCAACTCATCCCAAACCATCTCAATTGGGTTGAGGTTTGGGTGATTGTGGAGACCAGGTCATCTGATGCAGCACTCCATCACTCTCCTTCTTGGTCCAATAGCCCTTACACAGCCTGGAGGTGTGTTGGGTCATTGTCCTGTTGAAAAACAAATGATAGTCCCACTAACCGCAAACCAGATGGGACGGGGTATCGCTGCATAATGCTGTGGTAGCCATGCTGATTAAGTGTGCCTTGAATTCTAAATAAATCACAGACAGTGTCACCAGCAAAGCACCCCCACACCATCACACCTCCTCCTCTGTGCTTCACGGTGGGAACAACACATGCACAGATCATCCGTTCACCTACTCTGTGTCTCACAACGACATGGCGGTTGGAACCAAAAATCTCAAATCAGACCAAAGGACAGATTTCCACCGGTCTAATGTCCATTGCTCGTGTTTCTTGGCCAAAGTAAGTCTCTTCTTCTTATTGGTGTCCTTTAGTAGTGGTTTCTTTGCAGCAATTTGACCATGAAGGCCTGATTAACGCAGACTCCTCTGAACAGTTGATGTTGAGATGTGTCTGTTACTTGAACTCTGTAAAGCATTTATTTGGGCTGCAATCTGAGGCTGGTAACTCTAATGAACTTATCCTCTGCAGCAGAGGTAACTCTGGGTCTTCCATTCCTGTGGCGGTCCTCATGAGAGCCAGTTTCATTATAGCGCTTGATGTTTTTTGCGACTGCACTTGAAGTTCTTGACATTTTCCATATTGACTGATCTTCATGTCTTAAAGTAATGATGGACTGTCATTTCTCTTTGCTTATTTGAGCTGGTCTTTTACCAAATAGGGCTATCTTCTGTATACCACCCCTACCTTGTCACAACACAACTGATTGGCTCAAACGCATTAAGAAGGAAATAAATTCCACAAATTAACTTTTAACAAGGCACACCTGTTAATTTAAATGAATTCCAGGTGACTACCTCATGAAGCTGGTTGAGAGAATGCTAAGAGTGTGCAAAGCTGTCATCAAGGCAAAGGGTGGCTACTTTGAAGAATCTCAAATATAAAATATATTTTGATTTGTTTAACACTTTTTTTGTTAGTACATGATTCCATATGTGTTATTTCATAGTTTTGATGTCTTCCTTATTGTTCTACAATGTAGAAAATAGTAAAAAAATAAAGAAAAACCCTGGAATGAGTAGGTGTGTCCAAACTTTTGACTGGTACTGTTTATATGAGAGAGAGAGAGAGAGAGAGAGAGAGAGAGAGAGAGAGAGAGAGAGAGAGCAGTAGAGGGCAGTAGAGGGCAGTAGAGGAGCAAACCTGATTGGCTGAGGCGGTTGCGAAGGGAACGCTTGTGGCAGATGTGGTGGCTGCAGACGCTTGCGCACCACCGTGCATCATAGGTACTTTTGTCAAAAGGGAAAATCAGATAAGCAAAAACCCATAGAAGAGGAGTAGAGTGTGTCCAATTGGGCACGAGGCAAACGTGAGGGACAGGTGAGGGGGCAGGGGGGCAGGGGGGCAGGGGGACAGGGGCCTGACTCTATTTCAATAACTCACTCCCTTTCTCTCTGCCCTCGATGATACATACTTGAAGATCTGAGAGGATTGGATACGTGTAAGCAATATGATGCAGAAAACACCTAGCCTAGAAGAAGGTTGGGGTGGCAGTAACCATATTGCTTAAACACCTCCAGTCCTTTCTGATCTGAGAAGGGAAAGACACGAGGGACAGGAGAAGGGAGCGAGTTAACTGATTGGAATCCAGCCATGGGTGTAAAGGGGATAGGTTTTCAGATTGGTACATCTGTGGATGGCATATTGAGGTTATACCAGACAAAAGCGGTATAGAGTCTAAAGTAACATGTTTGGTAGTACACCTGAAACAGAATAAAACTTACATTAAAACATACACTGAGTGCACAAAACATTAGGAACACCTGCTCTTGCCATGACATAGACTGACCAGGTCAATCCAGGTGAAAGCTACTGTATGATCCCTTATTGATGTCACCTGTTAAATCCACTTCAATCAGTGTAGATGAAGGGGAGGAGACAGGTTAAAGAAGGATTTTTAAGCCTTGAGACAATTGAGACATGGATTGTGTATGTGTGCCATTCAGAGGGTGAATGGGCAAGACAAAATATGCTTTTGAACGGGGTATGGTAGTAGGTGCCAGGCGCACCAATTTGAGTGTGTTAAGAACTGCAACGTTGCAGGCTTTTTAATGCTCAACAGTTTTCTGTGTGTATCAAGAATGGTCCACCACCACCCAAAGGACATCCAGCCAACTTGACACAACTGTGAGAAGCATTGGAGTCAACATGGGCCAGCATCCCTGTGGAAAGCTTTCGACACCTTGTAGTCCGTGTGCCGACGAATTGAGGTTCCTAATGTTTTTCACACCCAGTGTATATCTCCAGTATTACAATTTATAGTTATGACTAAACACAGTATTATTGCCATCTTTTTACAAAGGAAATGTGCAAATGAGTAGATATTATATGCCACAACCAACCCTGTGACTCTGTCAAAGGAAAGGCAGATCCAACTACATGTAGATATGACCATATTGATGATTATTGAATGGAGGGAAATGAAAACTATTAGCCTGATCCCAGATCTGTTTGTACTGTCTTGCTAACTCCTATGGTTATTGAGTGCTGCTGTCTTGCCAACTCAATTTGTCATTGAGTGCTGCTGTCTTGCCAACTCCTATGGTTATTGAGTGCTGCTGTCTTGCCAACTCCTATGGTTATTGAGTGCTGCTGTCTTGCCAACTCCTATGGTTATTGAGTGCTGCTGTCTTGCCAACTCCTATGGTCACTCTCGTGACAATGACCCTAGTAGTTGACTAGACAGCACAAACAAATTGGGAATCATGCTATAAAATGATATGGGTTCCCTCAGATGTGATGGTTAGATAAATTAACGTCACTTGCAAGGCTGAAAGCTAATTGGTGGAGAAGGAAAGCTGGAACCTACCGGCGGTGGGGGTCATGCAGAATATTGAGCCTGCCCAAATGCACATCATGCAGTGCAACAGGAAGTGTGCAACAGGAAGTGGATTGGAAAAGGGGGAGAGAAATCAAAACAGCCCGTCACAAGGTTCGTTAGAATGAAGGAAGAGATCAGGTTAATTAATTAACTAGACAGCATTCAGTAACACAGTAAGTGGTCATCAGTGGAAATACAGGCGTGCTGACCAGGGTTGGGGTCAATTCCATTCAAATTCCAGTCAATTCAGAATGTAAACCTAATTCCAATTCCAATTCAACACGTTTGTCATTGAAAACCATAGAAGGGAATTGGAATTGGAATTTCAGTGTACTTCCTAAATTGACTGGAATTTAAATGGAATTGACCCCAACCCTGGTGCTGACCAAACTAGACCAAACTAGCCAATAAGGAGAATCAGGCAGAGAGTCACTACAGATCAGATAAAAAACAGGCACTTTTTTCTGAGGTGTCATGGATATTAATGTGCAATAAACAGTGATAATAATAGTAATAGCAATCATCAATCAATTAATAGAAATAGTAATAGTAAAAGTCATTATAATATTCATAATAGTGACACATAGCATACACACACGCTCAAGACAGAATCGAAAAAGGGTAGGCGTTGAATATGGAAGCAGGACATATATTATGTTGCCAAACAGACGCATGGGGTCAGAAAGAACAAAACTTCCCAATGCAGTCTCCATCCGACAAAATACACAGCCCCCAACCCAGACCAAAGCACATTACCATTACATTGCCTGAACACCTTCACCACTTTGAGATTTAGATGGCGGCGTGGAGCCTTTAACATTGTTATAACATTGTTTGCACTGTTCACCTTCTATGTATTGTAACTCTATGGCTGAGCTTTAACTACCTTCAATGTCCAGGCAGGTCTACTCGTTCTAGTTCTAAGTATGAAAGAGACCATATGAAACAGCGTAGGAGCCCTGGGAGCCATACCTGAGGGGAGGAAGGCAGCCTGCTGCTGAAACTGCATGTTGGCCAGGGCGTGTTGGTACTGGAGCATGCCCGTGTTGAACATGGCAGAAGCCCCATTAGGCTTCTCCAGGGCTGCCCGCTTGGGCATGGGTGGCATGACACTATGGGGGATCCCCTGCCCAGCCCCAATGGAGGGAGGGAAAGAGGGACGGAGAGAGAGAGAGAGAGAGAGAGAGAGAGAGAGAGAGAGAGAGAGAGAGAGAGAGAGAGAGAGAGAGAGAGAGAGGAGAAACAAACAAGAGAGAGAATGAGAGAGAAAGAGGTGCGTGAGGGAGGCGTGAGAGAGAGGGTGTGTTGGAGGTAAAAACGGGAAAGAAAACAAAAAAGAGAATTGTCGTTAAGTTAGAGGATAAAAGAACATCACAACAACAACGTGTAACCGTGTGTAACACCAGCAAGCAAGCAGCAGTCTACATAATTACTACACAAGCAAGAGCATGGTGTTAACTGGAGCTACATACTCTATAAAGCATTCATATCCATGATAAAATCAGTTTCTAAGCTTAATATGGAGGATATACCGTATAAATACACCTAAGGCTGACTTAATGCCACTAAAGCAAGCATTGCTCTATTAATAAAACAATAAGGCAGCTAAGAAGAGGAAGAGATAGGAAGCAAAGAGAGAGAGAGGGGGCTGCACTGCTTGCGCCATGATCAACTGTATTATGAGCAATCTTATTAACTCGGGAGGGAATGGATCACTGCAATATGACTTTAATCCCATCCTACTCAATCAGATATGCACTAGGAACAAATACATGCATATTAACTGTACATACATGCTACTGATTTACAACACATTGTACATAAGCTAGAGCCATGCCACCTTTTACATTTACTGTTAAAAACTAAACTGTCCCCAACCCTCTCCTACTGTTAACATAAGCTATAGGTGATTAATTGATTGTGGCCCTTTTTAGAGATTCCCATGTCGAATTGATGTTTGTTTGGGAAGCAGGTTTGTATCGCAAACATGGTGGAGATGGTCAATTCAGTCAAAGCCGGGAAGGAAGCCACAATCAGTTTATCACAGGCAAAAATGACACATATAGCAACAGGAGGAAAGAAAACACATTGCGATAACAAACAGTAATTAAAGTAGCTATATCTGGGTTAAGACATTGCACTACGACAACAAAGCCACATGCCAAGCTAAAAGGTGAAAGGTCATAGTACCAGGTCAAAGGTTGCGTCGAGGGGTCGCTTCAGTGATTTGACAGCCGACTGAGTCTTAATTAGCAGGCAGCGAGCACATGATGGCAATGGGCCAAATGGGGTTCAAGCGCATTAACATAAACCAGCAAGCAGAGGTGCATCATGGGGGCAGCAGTGCAGTTTGGGTAGGTGAGAAAAAAAAACAAATAAAAAAACAAATCATTGGAATGCAGTATACAAGGGGATAACAGGACTAGGGCATGCACAGTGTGTACACACTACAGTACTATGGCTGAGAGCTACAGTAAAGTACATGGTTATGAGTTCAATAATGGTCTAGCTAAATCAAATACTGTGAAAAGATGTCAACTATAATAAAATGGATTGTTCACTGTCATTACTTCAGAACACTGGGCATTGAGTGATATGATCACAATTTAAACAAACTATAACTTATGAAGCATTCATAAACCTTTTATAAGGTCTACATAAATGCTTGATTAATCATTTATAAGCAAATGTCATACTTTATGAAGGGTAGTATAGGGTTTATACCACATCTGGCATAGCACCAGATGTAAGGACCTGTTATATCACCTTTATATAGCGTGACATTTGCTTATAATTTATTATGAAGCATCTATGCAGGCCTTATAAAGGTTTTATGAAGCCTTTATTAAGAAATATGAGCTATAGAATGTTTAAAGTGTGACAAGTTAAACGATCAAATAGCAATACACTGTGTCACATTACAATGATTATACACCACAACGTTAGTTTTTTGTTCTTCATACAAAGCATGGCAAATACTAAGAACAATAGACAAGTGTTACAGTGCTAGTTTAGCTGTGGATGTTCAGCTAGAGAGGAATGACCATTGTTATATTAGACTTAGACTGCAGTCAGATAAGCACATTGAATGCATTGAATGTCAAGAGGAACCTATGCAGGGGAAGCACACATTGAGACAGAGGATGTAGATACAGATACGATCAGTCAGATCAGCTAAACGCCATCAGGCAGAGAAAAGGACTGAGCCATATAATATAATAGAGACGTTACCTGTAGGCACAGATCTAAGATCAGTTTCTCTGCTTACCCTCCCCAAATCCTAACCATATCCATTGCAACGTCAAAACACATAACTGACCTTGGATGCGTGTCTACGGGCAGCTTCATCCTACTGTGTGTATTTCCTCATTCCTACTATGCGACTTTTTCCTAGAGGATCCAAGATGGTGGACTACTCACCATGGCTGCGGCGGCAGTGGCCTGGTTCACCTGATGCTGTGCAGCCTTGATCTTGGCCTGCAGGTGGGCTGGAGGGTGGAAGTACTTGCACTTCTCCCTGGAGCAGCGGCCCTTGATGTAGTCCATACACACGGTGACCGTGTTGTCGTTGGTGTCAATCATGGTGCTGTCGGAGGGGTGGGAGAAGCGGCAGTCATTCTCCCCCCGGGAGCAGTTGCCCCGCTGGTACTCACGACACACCTGGCGAGGGGGAGGGGTGGTGGGGGGAGGGATGAATAAATGGATATACATTGATACACACTAGCTCTGTTTCCATCCAATTGGCAACAGGTGTGCCAAGCTTGTAGCATCATACCCAAGAAGACTCGAGGCTGTAATCGCTGCCAACGGTGCTTCAACAAAGGTGCGTCCCCTAACCCTCCCATCCTCCTCCCCTATTGGAGCAAACTAATGGACAACAACAGTTAGACTTCTACTTCCAGCTTATAAAAAAATAAATAAAAAATAGTTATCGTTTGTTTGTTTTTAGTCCCATCCTTCAGCTACCCTCAACCCCTCATATCTATCTCTGAAGATCATCCAGTTTTGATTTCTATTTGCCATATATTTTTCAACTGTGCTGTGATGATTCACAAAAGTTCTGAACCTTACTATTCTCATAGTTTCTAAAGATTGTAAATTAAAGATAAACATTTTTGCTAAGAGTATTATTATATTATTGATCGATTGACTAGCAGTGCTATTTGCAGAGTTAGCTCCAGGTAAATGTTGCAATATGGACAGTACCAAAACAAATGATCTATTGATTCTGTCTCTTTGCAGCTAAATCTGCAGAGCTGGGGTGGTTGTATCCCCAATATATATATATATATATATATATATATATATATATATATATATATATATATTCTATTGGTTGCAAGAATTTTGAATAATAATTTAAATTGAAAAATTATACGTTTTGAATCCGGCGTCATTTTGTGTATCAGTTCATTACATTTTACATTTTAGTCACTGAGCAGACGCTCTTATCCAGAGCGACTTACTGTTAGTCAGTGCATACATTTTTCATACTTCATAAACCATGTGCCATGGAATTGGTACATTGACAATCTCCTCCCAACTGTTTTGCAATCTGTATGGCACAGCTGTCCATTTTTTGGTCCTTAAATTAAACTGGTATACTTTTTTATTTATCACCATTTTCTTTAACCAATTTTGGTATTTAATACAGGGCCAACAGACAAGTTCCTTACTTTCTCCCCCTTCCACTTGTCTCTTCCATTTTTGCGGTAATGCTGCAATTAGTTGGTTGTAATTTTGGATAGAGCAGACATTTCCATATATTTTTGCTAGCTGCATGTGTGAGATAACTCCACCAGTCCGATTTATGATATAATTTACAAAGATTATCCCGATTTAAAACATGTTTACCAAAAATTCAGTTTTTTAAAATCAATTAGTACAGTTGAAGTCGGAAGTTTATAATAATAATAATAATAATAATAATATGCCATTTAGCAGACGCTTTTATCCAAAGCGACTTACAGTCATGCGTGCATACATTATTTTATTTTTTTGTGTATGGGTGGTCCCGGGGATCGAACCCACTACCTTAGCGTTACAAGCGCCGTGCTCTACCAGCTGAGCTACAGAGGACCAGTTTACATACACTTAGGTTGGAGTCATTAAAACTTGTTTTTCAACCACTCCACAAATTTCTTGTTAACAAACTATAGTTTTGGCAAGTCGGTTAGGACATCTACTTTGTGCATGACACAAGTAATTTTTCCAACAATTGTTTACAGACAGATTATTTCACTTATAATTCACTGTATCACAATTCCAGTGGGTCAGAAGTTTACATACACTAAGTTAACTGTGCCTTTAAACAGCTTGGAAAATTCCAGAAAATTATGTCATGACTTTAGAAGCTTCTGATAGGCTAATTGACATCATTTGAGTCAATTGGAGGTGTACCTGTGGATGTATTTCAAGGCCTACTTTCAAACTCAGTGCCTCTTTGCTTGACATCATCGGAAAATCAAAAGAAATCAACCAAGACCTCAGAAAAAAAATGTAGACCTCCTCAAGTCTGGTTCATCCTTGGGAGCAATTTCCAAACGCCTGGAGGTACCACGTTCATCTGTACAAACAATAGTACGCAAGGATAAACACAATGGGACCACGCAGCCGTCATACTGCTCAGGAAGGAGACGTTTTCTGTCTCCTAGAAGTAAACGTACTTTGGTGCGAAAAGTGCAAATCAATCCGAGAACAACAGTAAAGGACCTTGTGAAGATGCTGGAGGAAACAGGTACAAAAGTATCTATATCCACAGTAAAACGAGTCCCATATCGTCATAACCTGAAAGGCCGCTCAACAAGGAAGAAGCCACTGCTCCAAAACCGCCATAAAGAAGCCAGACTACGGTTTGCAACTGCATATGGGGACAAAGATCGTACTTTTTGGAGAAATGTCCTCTGGTCTGATGAAACAAAAATAGAACTGTTTGGCCATAATGACCATCGTTATGTTTGGAGGAAAAAGGGGGTTGCTTGCAAGCCGGAGAACACCATCCCAACCGTGAAGCACGGGGGTGGCAGCATCATGCTGTGGGGGTGCTTTGCTGCAGGAGGGACTGGTGCACTTCACAAAATAGATGTCATCATGAGGAATGAAAATGATGTGGATATATTGAAGCAACATCTTATCTCAAGACATCAGTCAGGAAGTTAAAGCTTGGTCGCAAATGGGTCTTCCAAATGGACAATGACCCCAAGTATACTTCCAAAGTTGTGGCAAAATGGCTTAAGGACAACAAAGTCAAGGTATTGGAGTGGCCATCACAAAGCCCTGATCTCAATCCTATAGGAAATTTGTGGGCAGAACTGAAAAAGCGTGTGCGAACAATGAGGCCTACAAACCTGACCCAGTTACACCAGCTCTGTCAGGAGGAATGGGCCAAAATTCACCCAACTTATTGTGGGAAGCTTGTGGAAGGCTACCCAAAACATTTGACCCAAGTTAAACAATTTAAAGGCAATGCTACCAAATACTAATTTAGTGTATGTAAACTTCTGACCCACTGGGAATGTGATGAAATAAATAAAAGCTGAAATAAATAATTCTCTCTACTATTATTCTGACATTTCACATTCTTAAAATAAAGTGGTGATCCTAACTGACCTAAAACAGGGAATCTTTACTAGGATTAAATGTCAGGAATTGTGAAAAACTGAGTTTTAATGTATTTGGCTAAGATGTATGTAAACCTCTGACTTCAACTGTATATTTGAGTTTAACCATAATATTTGTTGTAATATTTATTCTGTCTTTTCTGGTGGATTACACTGAAATTGCAACCAACTGTTTATGGCTTGTTTTAATAATATATATAGTTTGGAGATGATTTCATTTTCAAATAACCGAAAATGAGAGGTTGTAATCTGAATAATGGGGGAAAAGGCCATTCTTGAAACCGGGGTGAGCCATTCATTCTAATCTGCTAGAGAACCAGTTTGGATTTAAGTATAGCTTTTGTATGACTGAAGATTTTGTGGGATGTCGAATGCTTTAATATTTAATCATTTATTTCTGGATATGAATACTGAGTATGTCTACTTCACCATTAGACCATTGTACACAGTAATGTAAAATGTGTATTTTTTAGTGATCCAATACAGTGGGGAAAAAAAGTATTTAGTCAGCCACCAATTGTGCAATATCTCCCACTTAGAAAGATGAGAGAGGCCTGTAATTTTCATCATAGGTACACGTCAAGTATGACAGACAAATTTAGATTTTTTTTTCCAGAAAATCACATTGTAGGATTTTTCATGAATTTATTTGCAAATTATGGTGGAAAATAAGTATTTGGTCACCTACAAACAAGCAAGATTTCTGGCTCTCACAGACCTGTAACTTCTTCTTTAAGAGGCTCCTCTGTCCTCCACTCGTTACCTGTATTAATGGCACCTGTTTGAACTTGTTATCAGTATAGAATACACCTGTCCACAACCTCAAACAGTCACACTCCAAACTCCACTATGGCCAAGACCAAAGAGCTGTCAAAGGACACCAGAAACAAAATTGTAGACCTGCACCAGGCTGGGAAGACTGAATCTGCAATAGGTAAGCAGCTTGGTTTGAAGAAATCAACTGTGGGAGCAATTATTAGGAAATGGAAGACATACAAGACCACTGATAATCTCCCTCGATCTGGGGCTCCACGCAAGATCTCACCCCGTGGGGTCAAAATGATCACAAGAACGGTGAGCAAAAATCCCAGAACCACACAGGGGGACCTAGTGAATGACCTGCAGAGAGCTGGGACCAAAGTAACAAAGCCTACCATCAGTAACACACTACGCCGCCAGGGACTCAAATCCTGCAGTGCCAGACGTGTCCCCCTGCTTAAGCCAGTACATGTCCAGGCCCGTCTGAAGTTTGCTAGAGTGCATTTGGATGATCCAGAAGAGGATTGGGAGAATGTCATATGGTCAGATGAAACCAAAATATAACTTTTTGGTAAAAACTCAACTCGTCGTGTTTGGAGGACAAAGAATTCTGAGTTGCATCCAAAGAACACCATACCTACTGTGAAGCATGGGGGTGGAAACATCATGCTTTGGGGCTGTTTTTCTGCAAAGGGACCAGGACGACTGATCCGTGTAAAGGAAAGAATGAATGGGGCCATGTATCGTGAGATTTTGAGTGAAAACCTCCTTCCATCAGCAAGGGCATTGAAGATGAAACGTGGCTGGGTCTTTCAGCATGACAATGATCCCAAACACACCGCCCGGGCAACGAAGGAGTGGCTTCGTAAGAAGCATTTCAAGGTCCTGGAGTGGCCTAGCCAGTCTCCAGATCTCAACCCCATAGAAAATCTTTGGAGGGAGTTGAAAGTCCGTGTTGCCCAGCGACAGACCCAAAACATCACTGCTCTAGAGGAGATCTGCATGGAGGAATGGGCCAAAATACAAGCAACAGTGTGTGAAAACCTTGTGAAGACTTACAGAAAACGTTTGACCTGTGTCATTGCCAACAAAGGGTATATAACAAAGTATTGAGAAACTTTTGTTATTGACCAAATACTTATTTTCCACCATAATTAGCAAATAAATTCATTTTCTGAAATGTGATTTTCTGGAAAAAAAAATCTCATTTTGTCTGTCATAGTTGACGTGTACCTATGATGAAAATTACAGGCCTCTCTCATCTTTTTAAGTGGGAGAGCTTGCACAATTGGTGGCTGACTAAATACTTTTTTCCCACTGTACGTAATATAATATACTCATCATAATTTGGTTGTAATCCAAAGAGGTTAGAACAATTATCTAGATCCTCTATGAGGCTGTGGAGGGATCCAAATTGTTGATTTAAAAGAAAACATGAATCATCAGTGTACAATGGCACATTTTGTTTTTAAGCACTTGATTTCTAGCCCCTTGATATTATTGTTGGACCTGATTATAATAGCTAACATTTCGATGGCCATAATAAATAGATATGCCGATAGTGAACAACCTTGTTTTACTCCTCTTGACCGTTTCATAATTTCTGAGAAGTAGCCATTATTTACTATTTTACACCTAGGGTTACTATACGTAACTTTAACCCATTGTATAAGAGATTCTCCAAAATTGAGTATTCCAGGCATTTATATATAAATTCCAGTCGTACTTTATCTAAAGCCCTTTCGAAGTCAGCTATGAATACCAGGCCTGGTTTCCCTGATTTTTCATAGTGTTCTATTGTTTACAGTACTTGTCTTATATTATCTCCAATGTATTGTCCATGTAAAAAATTATTAGGATGAATAATATCCGACAATATCTTTTTAATTCTATGCACTATGCATTTTGCTAGAATATTTGCATCACAACACTGAAGTGTAAGGGGCCTCCAATTTTTTTTATGAACTGTATCTTTATATTTACCACCTAGGTCCTGTTTCAGTAATAGTGAAATCAGACCTTGTTGAGTATCTGATAATCTACCATTTTATAGGTGTGGTTAAAACATGCTAATAACGGTCCTCTGAGTACATCAAAAAAGGTTTGATATAATTCAACTGGTATGCTATCCAGCCCTGGAGTTTTCCCGGACTTAAAGGCTTTAATTGCATCAAGAAGTTCCTCCTCTGTAATTTGGCTTTCACATGAGTCTTTCTGTACAGTTGTTAATTTTACATTATTAATAGAACAAAAATCCTTACAATTAACTTCGGTTAGTGGAGATGGAGGAGACTGAAACGAAAACATATGCTTAAAGTACTAAATCATTAACCACATAGCAACAGATGTGGAATATATACACACACTCTCGCAACCCTTCCCCCACAAACAACCACAAGCTCAGATGTTCAACACTTGTTCCATCTCCGAGCCCAACTCAAGAGAAGACTTGATATGCGAATGCATATACAGGTGTAGCTGTTTGAGAAGGCATGCAACATTGAGATTTGATTAACCAATGTCAAGTCCTAGCTGATGGAGCTCAGATACACCCCTTTCCCCTGAAACACACACACACACTGGTTCCTCGTTGTAACCATATTCCCAAGCATCTCTGAGCAGTCAGACCTTTTGAATAATTTGCCCCCTCTCTGATAGTCCGAGTGTGACCCCCTCCCAATGGGTTACTGCAGCTAGTGTTGCAGGTACAAGGTCGTCAAAGTTCTCATTAGCAGCTTTGAGAAAGTCCTTGTATATTATGCTCACCTACCCGGTGGCTTTGGCTTTGTTGGACCAACCCTGCCAGGCAGGCTCAGACTCTTGAGGGGGTGGTCTCTGACCGCTTTTATCTTTCTGTCTTGGCTGCGTATAGGTTACTTGCAACATAATGTTTGTTTGCAACATTAGGTCTGTTTTCATAAAGAAGTTAAATACGCTTCGTGTTTTGTTTCCTTGCCACGATACTAATGAGTATTGTCCCGGCCCTAACTGCAGCCAACTTTTTATTCACCATAACAGGAAAACTAACACATTACAAGGTATTTATTTACAAATGATTTACAAGTATGGAGAGCTGCTAACTGAATGTGAAGAAATGAAAGCAGTGCAATGCATTCTGTCCTATCGGAGGAACTTAGAGCTTGACCAGTGCTGCTTGGTGCATCAGGTTACAACGGTCGCAACAACAGGGTCAAATTAGAATGTCTCTTGCTCAGTTGCCGCATAAGTAACAGCTATAGAAAAGGTGAATGCTGACAAAAAAGAGGTCAAGTTTTTTTTTTAAAGGGGATCTGTCTGCATTTATAAAATTGTACCAAAACTTCCTGTTTCCATCACAACTTTCGTGATATTTTTTTATACGGTAAGACTTTACTCGCATAAAAACGTGGTTACAGTCATAGGCATTGAGCAAAGTCACTGTGTCTTGGACATGGCATTTGAAAGGCAGCAGAGGGCAGCACTGGCTTTATGTTAACACAGCATGTTGTTTTTTATTTTTCTTCATTTAACTAGGCAAGTCAGTTAAGAACAAATTCTTATTTACAATGACGGCCTACACCAGCCAAACCCGGACGCTGGGCCAATTGTGCGCCGCCCTATGGGACTCCTAATCACGGCCGGTTGTGATACAGCCTGGAATCGAACCAGGAAGGTCTGTAGTGACACCTCAAGCACTGAGATGCAGTGCCTTAGACCGCTGCACCACTCGGTCTAAGGCACTGGTCTAGAATCAGCACAGGCTGCTGGAACGGGGGTGGGGGGGCTGAGTGTCTGTCCGTCCGAATCTCTTACCTCCAGTCTGTCTGTCCTCATTAGTTTCTGTGCAGCTGCGGCTGCAGCATTGGGGACCTGGCCGTGGTTGGGGTGGCCCGCCATGAGGACCTGTGGGCTGGGCATGATCTCTGCCTGCATCAGGCCAGGCGATACCGGGCCCAGGTACGGGTTGAAGGCTGCTGCCGCCGCGCTGGCATTGGTGGCCAGGCCTGGTGCCATAGAGAACATAGGCTGCAGGCAGGAGGAGGGGGCGGGCAGATAGAGACCCGGGTCAAAGGTGAGAGGTTATATTTCCTGGTAGGTCAAATGTTAAATGTACTGTATTTAATGTTATGTGGCTTATCTAAACTGATACCAAATTCCCTATATAGTGCACTGCTTAAGGGCTCTGCATGGTCAGAAGTAGAGCACTATATAGGGAATAGGGTGTCATTTGAGATGCAGCCGATTGTAAGTGTTCTCGTAATTACTTGATGTAAACTGAACCTGTTGCTGTCTTGGACCAGGTCATAGAGACTAACCTGGATTGGCAAAGGTTGAATAAAATGAAGAGGGGTTTCAGGTCCTGGGATTCAGTCACAGTTCAGTTATATTCTGTTCCACTCACGTGTGTGTGTGTGTGTGTGTGTGTGTGTGTGTGTGTGTGTGTGTGTGTGTGTGTGTGTGTGTGTGTGTGTGTGTGTGTGTGTGTGTGTGTGTGTGTGTGTGTGTGTGTGTGTGTGTGTGTGTGTGTGTGTGTTTGTGTGTGTGTGTGTGTGTGTGTGTGTGTGTGTGTGTGTGTACATACGCGTGTGTGCACATTTGTGCATGTGCGTGTTCTCTCACCATTGTGTATGCGTGTGACTTCACATGCCTACTGTATCTGTGTGCTGTCTCACCATAGGCTGTAGCTGTGTGCCGGGCATCATGGCGTTTGCGAGCTGCATCTGTTGGGCCAGCATGGCCATGTTCTTCTGTTGGATGAGGTTGTTCCTGCCGTTGATCTCCAGCTGGGTCTTTAGGTGGCCAGGAGGGTGCAGGTACTTACAGTTCTCCCTGGAACAACGGCCCTGGGAGAGGGAGAGGGAGGGGGGATAGGGAGGTGGGATAAGGGGGGAAGCAAGAGAGAGAAGCAACGTGTCAAAGTAAAGTAAGTTGATTCAGATTCAGACAGCACTGCCCTTACTTTAAAGATGTCCTCCAGTGATTCTTGAAAAGCGATATCCCACGTATAAATACAGTAAAGTACAGACAACAAACTTCAAGGAGTAGGGCCAGTAGGAAACATTTATGCACTCACTAATTGTAAGTCGCTCTGGATAAGAGTGTCTACTAAATGACTAAAATGTCAATTGGCTCACTAAAAATTAAAAGAGTTGGTCTGATGGAAGAGGGCTCCGGGCAGCTGAGCGGAAATGGAGGAAAACTAGACTCCCTGCGGACCTGTCATCTTTTCACTCCCTCCTCTCTACCTTCTCTTCCTATGTTTCCGCTGCTAAAGCCACTTTCTACCACTCTAAATTTCAAGCCTCTGCCTTTAACCCTAGGAAGCTCTTTGCCACCTTCTCCTCCCTGCTGAATCCTCCTCCTCCTCCCCCTCCCTCCTCCCTCTCTGTGGATGACTTCGTCAACCATTTTGAAAAGAAGGTTGACGACATCCGATCCTCATTTATTAAGTCAAATGACACCGCTGGTCCTGCTCACACTGCCCTACCCTATGCTTTGACTTCTTTCTCCCCTCTCTCTCCAGATGAAATCTTGCAACTTGTGACGGCCGGCCGCCCAACAACCTGCCCGCTTGACCCTATCCCCTCTCTTCTCCAGACCATTTCCGAAGACCTTCTCCCTTACCTCACTTCGCTCATCAACCCATCCTTGACCTTCAAGAGAGCGAGAGTTGCACCCCTCCTCAAAAAACCTACACTCGATCCCTCCGATGTCAACAACTACAGATCAGTATCCCTTCTTTCTTTTCTCTCCAAAACTCTTGAGCGTGCCGTCTCTAGCCAACTCTCCTGCTATCTCTCTCAGAATGACCTTCTTGATCCTAACCAGTCAGGTTTCAAGACTGGTCAGTCAACTGAGACTGCTCTTCTCTGTGTCACGGAGGCTCTCCGCACTGCTAAAGCTAACTCTCTCTCATTTGCTCTCATCCTTCTAGACCTATCCGCTGCCTTTGATACTGTGAACCATCAGATCCTCCTCTCCACCCTCTCCGAGTTGGGCATCTCCGGTGCTGCTCACTCTTGGATTGCGTCCTACCTGACAGGTCGCTCCTACCAGGTGGCGTGGCGAGAATCTGTCTCCGTACCACGTGCTCTCACCACTGGTGTCCCCCAGGGCTCAGTTCTAGGCTCTCTCCTATTCTCTCTATACACCAAGTCACTTGGCTGAACCTCGGCAAGACGGAGCTGCTCTTCCTCCCGGGGAAGGACTGCCCGCTCCATGATCTCGCCATCACGGTTGACAACTCAATTGTGTCCTCCTCCCAGAGTGCAAAGAACCTTGGCATGACCCTGGACAACACCCTGTCGTTCTCCGCTAACATCAAAGCGGTGACCCGATCCTGCAGGTTCATGCTCTACAACATTCGCAGAGTACGACTTTACCTTACACAGAAAGCGGCACAGGTCCTAATCCAGGCACTTGTTATCTCCCGTCTGGATTACTGCAACTCGCTGTTGGCTGGGCTCCCTGCCTGTGCCATTAAACCCCTACAACTTATCCAGAACGCTGCAGCCCGTCTGGTGTTCAACCTTCCCAAGTTCTCTAATGTCACCCCGCTCCTCCGCACACTCCACTGGCTTCCAGTTGAGGCTCGCATCTACTACAAGACCATGGTGCTTGCCTACAGAGCTGTGAGGGGAACGGCACCTCCTACCTTCAGGCTCTGATCAGACCCTAAACCCAAACGAGGGCACTACGTTCATCCACCTCTGGCCTGCTAGCCCCCCTATCCTTATGGAAGTACAGTTCCCGCTCCGCCCAGTCAAAGCTATTCGCTGCTCTGGCACCCCAATGGTGGAACAAGCTCCCCCACGGCGCCAGGACAGCGGAGTCACTGACCACCTTCTGGAGACACTTGAAACCCTACCTCTTTAAGGAATACCTGGAATAGTATAAAGTAATCCTTCTTCCCCCACCCCCCATAAAAAAAAATATATATATATATTTAAAAAATAGAAATAAAATAAGGTGGTTGTCCCACTGGCTATCATAAGTTGAATGCACCAATTTGTAAGCGTCTGCTAAATGATGTAAATGTGAATGTAAATGATGGGAATCAATGATGTCATCAGCCTCGCCCCTTGCTTGAGGAACAATAGAGAACAAAAGAGGAAAGGAACCCCCCCACATGTCATGACTTACCTGGACCACCTATTGAGATGTGCCTTTTGTTAAGGAAATCAGGTGTTAAATGAGGTGACAAGGAGACTGGAGTGCCACTTTCAACTGACGACTGTGCGTTTCTGTGTGTCTGTGTGTGTGTGCAGTGTGTGTGTGATATGCTGGGAGCTGTTTATAGCTGCACGCCCTTAACCCTGTTTCACCCTAGGTCTAGATATGCCTGGCACTAACTAATTGTTAAGGGCTCTCTATTTCTGCTCTACCCTGTGGGACAAAAATGTGTGTGTGTGTTTCTTCGTGCATATGTGCGTGCGTGTGTGAATGTGTGTCTTCGTGCATACTTGCACGAGGTGTGTGTGTCTGCATACGTGTGTTTGTTCAGGTCAGAAGAGGGTCTCTGTGGCCCTGATGGACTGCTATCCAGACATCCAGCTAGGCTACATGTCTGACAGGAGATATAAATACATTTCACTCATATGATACATAGATATTGTATCACAGGGCAATATGAGGTCAAACTTCAAAGCGTCAGTGCCAAGAGATAATTAACTAAGAGAGATCGTTTTATGCTCTCTGCTATGAATACACACTGCCAAGAAGTCGCAGAAATCCTGGTGGACTGGGGGCAGGATAGTTCAAGTGTGACACACAGGTGTCCACACACAGGCACACACACACTGGAGTCATGTTCATGTAACAGGTGGCAGACACACGCCCTGTGCTTTATAACAGATATTTATTTACTGACATTCCATGGGCACAGCTGAGCCGACCGGCCGAGGCAGCAGGGTCCACCCAGTGGGCCCACACTGGTTGAATCAACGTTGTTTACACATAATTTAAATGAAATTACATTGAACCAACGTGGAATAGGCATTGAATTTACATCTGTGCCCAGTGGGCACGCTCAATCACAAATAGAGCTGCCGCCTGGGTGCTTCTCAATAGTCTAACATAGATGCCTCTCTCTGTCTCCTTTCCTCTATTCGCACTGACATGAAAGACTTGGACAGGTCAAACGAAGCAAATTCCTGGCGGGCATTCTCCATTTTGCTTTCATCCTGCGTTTTCAGATCAGTGGAGAGGAAAGAAAGGAGATATGGAGAGGAAATCAGGTTGGACAATTGAGATGCACCCTCGTTACTCAGATACAGGCAGGAACTGCGGGACTCTAACCCGGACGCTTATAAGAAATCCCGCTATGCCCTCTAACGAACCATCAAACAGGCAAAGAGTCAATACCGGACTAAGATTGAATCGTACTACACCGGCTCTGACACTCGTCGGATGTGGCAGGGCTTGAAAACTATTACAGACTACAAAAGGAAGCACAGCCGCGAGCTGCCAGATGAGCTACATCACTTCTATGCTCGCCTCGAGGCAAGAAACACTGAAGCATGCATGAGAGCACCAGCTGTTCCGGATGACTATGTGATCACGCTCTCCGTAGCCAATGTGAGTAAGACTTTTAAGCAGGTCATCATTCACAAGGCCGCAAGGCCAGACGGATTACCAGGACGTGTACTCCGAGCATGTGCTGACCAACTGGCAAGTGTCTTTACTGACATTTTCAACATGTCCCTGACTGAGTCTGTAATACCAACATGTTTCAAGCAGACCACCATAGTCCCTGTGCCCAAGGACACTAAGATAACCTGCCTAAATGACTACCGACACGTAGCACTCACGTCTGTAGCCATGAAGTGCTTTGAAAGGCTGGTCATGGCTCACATCAACACCATTATCCCAGAAACCCTAGACCCACTCCAATTTGCATACCGCCCAAACAGATCCATAGATTATGCAATCTCTATTGCACTCCACACTGCCCTTTCCCACCTGGACAAGAGGAACACCTACGAGAGAATGCTGTTCATTGACTACAGCTCAGCGTTCAACACCATAGTGCCCCTCAAAGCTAACCACTAAGCTAAGGATCCTGGGACTAAACACCTCCCTCTGCAACTGGATCCTGGACTTCCTGACGGGCCACCCCCAGGTGGTAAGGGTAGGTAACAACACATCTGCCACGCTGATCCTCAACACAGGGGCCCCTCAGGGGTGCGTGCTCAGTCCCCTCCTGTACTCCCTGTTCACCCATGACTGCATGGCCAGGCACGACTCCAACACCATCATTAAGTTTGCTGACGACACAACAGTGGTAGGCCTGATCACCGACAACGATGAGACAGCCTATAGGGAGGAGGTCCGAGACCTGGCCGTGTGGTGCCAGCATACAACCTCTCCCTCAATGTGATCAAGACAAAGGAGATGATTGTGGACTACAGGGAAAAAAAAGAGGACTGAGCACCCCCCATTCTCATCGACGGGGCTGTAGTGGAACAGGTTGAGAGCTTCAAGTTCCAACAAACTATCATGGTCCAAACACACCAAGACAGCCTATTCCACCTCAGGAGACTGAAAAGATTTGGCATGGGTCCTCAGATCCTCAAAAGGTTCTACAGCTGCACCATCGAGAGCATCCTGACTGGTTGCATCACCGCCTGGTATGGCAACTGCTCGGCCTCCGACCGCAAGGCACTACAGAGGGTAGTGCGTACGGCCCAGTACATCACTGGGGCCAAGCTTCCTGCCATCCAGGACCTCTATACCAGGCGGTGTCAGAGGAAGGCCCTAAAAATTGTCAAAGACTCCAGCCACCCTTGTCATAGACTGTTCTCTCTGCTACCGCACGGCAAGCGGTACTGGAGCGCCAAGTGTAGGTCCAAAAGGCTTCTCAACAGCTTCTACCCCCAAGCCATAAGACTCCTGAACAGCTAATCATTGCTACCCGGACTATTTGCACTGCCCCCCCACCCACACCCCCCTCTTTTACGCTGCTGCTACTCTGTCTATTATTTATGCATAGTCACTTTAACTCTACCCACATGTACATATTACCTAAATTACCTCGACTAGCCGGTGCCCCCGCACATTGACTCTGCACCGGTACCCCCCTGTATATAGCCTCCCTACTGTTATTTTATATGTTACTGCTGCTCTTTAGTTATTTGCTTTTATTTTTTTTACTTAACAGTTTTTTTTTTTTTTATACTTCAAAAATTGCATTGTTGGTTAAGGGCTTGTAAGTAAGCATTTCACTGTAATGTCTACACCTGTTGTATTCGGCGCATGTGGCAAATACAATTTGATTTGATTTGATTTGAAAGAGTGTTGTTGTGTCTGCGTCTCAGCACACCATGTGTCAGTGACAACTATAACAGGAGACGTAATGCCTCGGGACAGTGTGTGTGTGTGTGGTGTGTGTGGTGTGTGTGTGTGCCTGCGTGCGTGTTATGCCTCTGGGACAGTGTCTATCACAAACAGTGGGACGTCTAGCCTACACAGACATCTGACTTGTTGAGACTTGGAAATGTCAACAACTGGGTCAAATTTGAAATCATGATCCCTGCCTTAGCACTGCTGTGTGACTGACTGGCTGGTTTAAACACTGTTGTTAAGCCTTATCACTGCATGTACTTAACCTAAATTGATATAGATAATGGTGAAAGCTAAACGATTGGCATGTGAAATGTAGGTTACCGTTTATATCATATATCTGGGTATTTCGAAATCTGATTTTCAATATGGTAAAACAATTTTTTTTAAAGTATTGTTAATGGGGGGGATGGGGGGGCGTGCTATGCAACTGCTTATAACTAACTTGAAGTTAAGTACAACTATAAGAAATCTAAGATGTGTCAAATAAATTAAATCCAGCTCAGGGCTCCAGCTATGCATTTGGTTTGCTAATTTGCTAGCTAAGAGGCTAGATGTCAAGATCAAGCTTCTTGGTTACAGCAGAGATATTCAATCCCCTCCTGGATCAAGATCCCTATTGCCTAAATTATTTTTATACAAATAGTACATTCAGTAATACCGTATACCCCGGTATGGTACAGAAACGGTATGACGGTATGAAAATCTGGATACCGCCCAACCCTAGTTGAAAGACCCAACTTCTCTGTCATTCAACGTCTCTGTCATTCAAGCTAAATGGTGCATGCAGGCAGAAGGGCTACTCTATGCGATGGTAACACATCACCAAGTTAACAGGAGTTATGATTGTAAACATGTTCAGAGAGGTCAAAAAGGAGAGTCCATATTGAAATATCAATACAGTTCTTAGACTGGACTGATGGACTAACTGGCTAATGTACAAAAGCAGTGAGTCAGAAACTTGGAGCGAGATTATGCAGAGCTTGTTTTGAAAGAGGTTCTAGATCCAAACAGAACTGTTCTGAAAAGAGATTCTAGAACTACGAAGAAGTGTTCTAATAAGAGGTTCTATATCTACGCAGAACTGTTCTAAAAAGAGGTTCTAGCTCTAAGCAGACCTGTTCCGAAAAGAAGATCTAAAACTGAGCAGAACTGAGCATTTTCAAAACAACTAGCATGGGCTCAGATCTCATGAGCTGAACTGGTATTCATAAACATTCTGACACAGATAAGGGTGAGCAGCGAGGGGGAGCTCTGAAATAGAGCTGCAGCTCTGATAGCAGTCAGCCAGAGACTGGCATGCGGGGTGGGGGGGCTAGTTAATGAGACTTGAGGGATCGCGTTGCCCTCCCCCCCACCTGACCCCATCCGTCCCACGTTGGATTTACTGCAGTGGCATTCGGCGAGGGAGGACCGCTGACCCCCGCAGAGGAAACCTGTGGGGCCTGACATTACTGCCACGGCAGCTCTGCCGAGTCATCCCTTATGCAGAAATAAGAGTCAAAACAGTGGCTAAAGCAGGCTGCCATTTTGAATAGTGAAATATGCCCCAGCAGAGGAAATGTCAGCCTGTGTAAGCTGGGAAGGGGACAGACAAAGTGAGTCACGTACTGTAGCGTGACCCTGCGTCAGTGAAATACTAGAACCTGCTGCATGAGAAGTCCTTAGTGACGGTCAGAGGTAGAGAGGAATGAGGGGGAGAGAGAGAGGAAGGAGGGGGGAAGAGAGAGTGTAAGAGAGTGATAAAGGTAGAGGGAGCAGGAGATACACACCAACAGAATGAGAGATACATGTAGATGGATAGAGATAAAAAGATAGAGATGGACACAGAGAGAGAATGAGAGATACATGTAGATGGATAGAGATAAAAAAGATAGAGATGGACACAGAGAGAGAATGAGAGATACATAGAGAGATAGAGGGAGAGAGAGACAGTCAGACAGACGTTCTCTCTCATAGGATGTTTTCTTGCTTCTGTGCTGTTTTTACATCAGGGACCTTGAGGAGCACCCACCGTGTACACGGCAACAGACCAGCCCAGTGTTCCAGCCCTAACAACAGCGGAATCCCTGCTTGCTCCCTGATCCCTCACATATACATACAGGAAACTCTGTAATGGAACGCCACAGACTTATAAAGGCATATAATCACTGTTATTTCGTAAGGAGAGGAAAAGCACGCTACAACAATGATATTGTCTTCATTATACATCCATATGCAACAGTTCCTTATATCTCTGTCTAATGTAAGTTATCATTAGTGTACTTTCATTACAAGGAGAACCAAATTATGAGAAGCAGCTGTGTTACACTGTTTCATAAGAATAGTCTGGTAAATATAGCCTGGCAAATCTGAGGTCTCTCTTTCCTCTCTTTCCTCTGCTGGTGGAAAACAAGCCTTATTCCACTGTTCTAAAGTGCCAGGGGCCTCATTTATAACCATTACGTACATTTTATACTAAATATTTGCGTGCGCCATTTCAGAAAAATATTTAGATTCATAAACACCATACATACATGTTTACGTTATAAATCTGACCAGTCATGAAATTGTGCGCGCGTGAATGAGCATTATAACTCTGCCTGAACAACTTCCATCACTCCTTTTATGGTGACAATAATGCCCTTATTTGCTGTACACTTTGGAGTTATTGGAATTAGGCCAAGACAGTAGGCTATCTAAAGGAAATAGCAATGGCGAACTTGATCAAATGTCTTTGGAGGTGTTGGCAGAATGTTTTATTTTGCAGTGACATTTGCTGTAGCCCATCTGACCGTGTCTGAAAGACAAAAACAATTCCAAATTGTTGTGGACCTGTAAACAGATCGTTTGAATTCAATAATGTTTTGCATTTACTTTTTCCGAACTTAAATATGCTGCACTGCCCTACTTACAGTGTCTACTTACAGTGGCAGCCTAATTGTCTACTCTGAAAAATTGCAGTAGGCAGTGGTAGCCTACGCACTTCCATGCAAAAGATAAACTGTCTGTTCACCTGTTAAAGTCTATTGTATTTTAAAAACCGCACTCCCTTTCGGATGCATTGAGCAAAGAGTTGACTAATTAAATGAGATACACGCATGGTTGTTGTATGGCTACTTCTGGGATATTACATTTCAAATTTTAGTCATTTAGCAGACGCTCTTATCCAGAGTGACTTACTGTTAGTGAGTGCATACATTTTCATACTGGCCCCCCGTGGGAAACGAACCCACAACCCTGGCATTGCAGGCGCCATGCTCTACCAACTGAGCTACAGGGGACTACATCATGGCCAGAAAAGGTGAGGAATTTATTCTGCAATGGTTATGATATAGGCTATGTATTATGTGTATAAATGTAATATTGTCTACTCAAGAAATTTGACATTACAGTATTCAGACGTAGCCTACAAACGTCAATGGCAAAGGTGAACCATCAAACTGCGCTTCAGATCGGATCACATAGAGCAAAATACTTGAAATAGCTTATCTATTTACTACTGTGAAGTGGGTCCAATTAAATGAGAGATGGGACGAATGGTAGCCAACTCTACCTTGTTGTAGGCCTATAGGCTATTTCGCGAGTATGAAACCATCACAGTCAGAAAAGGTGAAGAATTTATTCTGCAATGATCATGTAAATTAAATAAATAAAAGGAAATAGATGCCTATTTCTAATTATTTTAGAATGCAAAGATATTATTATTATTATTTCTCACTAATGGCATGACTGCGTCTTGTTATTATAATTAGATACATGTTTTTTTGTTATGAATAAGAGTGTCATCATACATATATTCCACATTTGCACAAGACTACTAGGCTACTTTTGCCTTCTTGCAATGCAATACTTCAACCACTAGAAACTGTGTGTACGCATGGTCTAAAGTTTGCAGGAGGATAAGCACTTTCTCATGTCAAGTTCAGTTTTTATAAATGCCAATTGTTGTGTGAAAACTGGCGCAAGCATGTTTTGTGGCATATTTTTAACGTACACAACGTTTATAAATGAGGCCCCAGGTGGATTAAAGGTGACTATTCAGCTCCAAGCAAAGCTTATAATAAAATATATGTTAAGAGAAATAAATGGATTAAAATGGTTTGATGTATTTGCAAGTAGAATAGGGTATTTTCACTCCTATTGCTGTGTCATTCATACCTAACAGATGTTTGTGAGAGACAGAGAATAGGTGTGGGGACACTACAACCCTGCTAGCTGAATAAGCTGAAACAGGTTTATGCAACTTAAAGATGAAACCTTAATCAAATATTTTCTCCTCCGTTCATCTCTCCCTCATTCTCTTCTCAGAAGCAAGATAGTTGGCTAGAGCAGCAAGTGCAGACACACACCATACTCTGTCACCATGTGGGATTTAAGCAAACAATGAATCAGCCTGCAAAGAATGCTGGGAGGGGCCGCACCACTTCCTGTGAAGGCAAGAGGACAGAGCGGCGAGGAGCTCTGAGTGTGTGTGTGTGTGTGTGTGTCTGGACAGAGGATAGAACAGCAAGGAGCTTTTAGACACCTTGGCACGCTATCATTGAGTCATCTAATCCTCACGCACTCCAAAACATACACACACACCCCCACACACACACACACACACACACACACACACACACACACACACACACACACACACACACACACTTCTACCTGCAGAATCCAAACACACGACTCCTCATATGGGCTGCGTTTATGTTCTGTATATAATCACACAGGGAGGAGTAGAGAGACCAACCACCAGGCCACATCCTTTCACTCTGTTTGACTGTTGGGGAACAAAGCTCCATTCACAGTGTGTGTCTGAGGATAGGGAGCTTTTATCTCTCAATACGGTTGGCCAGAAGTCACTGGGACAGAGAACAGAGGCAGAGATAAGGCTTCTCATCACTGATCACAACACAGCAGGCTACAAACA
Source organism: Coregonus clupeaformis (assembly GCF_020615455.1). Lineage (NCBI taxonomy): Eukaryota > Metazoa > Chordata > Actinopteri > Salmoniformes > Salmonidae > Coregonus > Coregonus clupeaformis. Next base: position 19,162,058 of record NC_059205.1, read on the forward strand.
CAGAGAGACTGGGAAACTAACCAGAGGCAATAACTGTGACTGTGACTCTAAAACAATGTAATGCACAGGGGAATACAGACAACACATACACACGCTAATACACATTGGAAAACATTTTCTCTCATCTCATTTACCCCATCCTTATACACATACCGATCCAGTAACCCCAGTATGTACACACACACACACACACACACACACACACACACACACACACACACACACACACACACACACACACACACACACACACACACACACACACACACACACACACACACACACACACACACACACACACACACACACACACACACACACACACACACACACACACAAACACACAAACACACACAGGCAGCACATTAGGTGAGGAGGCTTTTGCTGCTCACTGCACGGCCTGAACCAAGCGTTCATCTGGGCAGTGTAATGGCTCTCTTAGGGGACACAGGTAATGACTCAGGGCTCAATGGTGTGACACACACACACACACACACACTGGGCTTAGTGGGCAGGGACCGGCTCTGTCCAGGGGGCTTATGGTGGCATGAAGGGTCCAGAGAGCGTTAATCTATGATAAGAGCTATGACAGCCCCCAGTGGCACATTAACTAGGACCCTAAACTATGTGGGAGAGAGACAGACACAAACCAGACCACACAGCATGTCACAGCCACACAGAGGGGTTTATTAATGTAGACTGACAAAGAGAGGTGGCTTTGGAGATCTGTTTTTAAGTAGGGGCTATACCAATGACTGAGTATACAAAACATTAAGAGCACCTGCTCTTTCCTTGACATAGACTGACCAGGTGAATCCAGGTGAAAGCTATGATCCATTATTGATGTCACTTATTAAATCCACTTCAATCAGTGTAGATGAAGGGGAGGAGACAGGTTAAAAAAATATTTTTAAGCCTTGAGACAATTGAGACATGGATTGTGTATGTGTGCCATTCAGAGGGGTGAATGGGCAAGATAAAATACTTAAGTGCCTTTGAACAGGGTATGGTAGTAGGTGCCAGGCGCACCGGTTTGTGTCAAGAACTGCAACGCTGCTGGGTTTTACACACTCAACAGTTTCCCGTGTGTATCCTGTCCATCACCCAATGGAGATCCAGCCAACTTGACACAACTCTGGGAAGCATTGGATTAAACATGGGCCTGCATCCCTATGGAACGCTTTCGAATGCTGGGTCCATGCCCCACGAATTGAGGCTGTTCTGAGGGCAAAAAGGTGGGGATGCAACTCAATATTAGGAAGGTGTTCCTAATGTTTGGTATACAGTGTATATGAATGGACAAAGCCATCGATCACGTGACACCATTTATTCCTATGTGAAGACTCAATAGCGCATTGAAGCCAAATTAAGTCGGTTAAGATGGCATTTCATGGATACATAACATGCATAGTTTGAGCTACACCAGGAAGTGACATTGCAGGCTAGCTCAGTGCTGCCCCCTCTCATTGAGTAACTCAAATTGAAGGCCAACCGGGGTACTGCAGGCTGCCATAAAAAAAAAACGAAACTTCTGTGTGCGATTTTAAAATAATCGGTTCAAGGACATACATCTGGTGTATTAGAATCAATTATTGGTACCATGATTGTCTTCCCAACATTTCTTTTTTTTTTATGAAGATTGACCACAAAGATTGCCATTTTCCCATTCTCTATAATGGGGGATCCTGTTTTCTGCAAGCAATACCTGCAGTACCGCTGTCAGCCTTGAACTTCCGTGGCTTCAATGAGAGGGGGCAGTCGTTCTCCCCTGGGCTATACGCAGAAAAATGGAGGCAAACATTTTCCTGATCATTTGAAGCCTGCTGTCTGTGTCGCATGTACACACAACCAGACACACACAAACCCCATGTCACTGACATGCCTACTTATAGAGCTGTTCTCACTTGAAGAGAGTGGTGGCTCTCAGGAATGCCCAAGGTCAAATGTCAAGTATACAGTAGCACAAATGTCATCCCCTGGTTGTGTTGATTGACTAATAATTCAGATTGGCGGGTAACTCAGAAATAATGCTGAAATTTTCCACAGCCTCAGTCAGTTAAGGTCCATGTAGCCTATACTATCTGGATATTCTCCCCTCTCTCGCTTAGCTTTCTACAAACTTTGTTCAAATTGCAAGCATGGAAATGGTATCTTAGCAACCAACCATTGAAACGTCAAAAGCTGAAAAATTGAGAAAGAGGTCTCCCCGTCTTTGTGTACAGTATACATTTCTGTTTCTCAATATATCTCTTCCCACTCTCTCTCTCTCTCTGCCTACAAAACACTAAGACATGATAAGAACACTGATAAGAAATAGCACGTTTCTGCCCCACTATGGGATAATCAGTAATTTGGCAGAGTTGTCCCGTTAATCCTGTGTTATATTATAATATACAATTACAGTAATCTGATCTCTTTGACTGTAATCCTATGAATTGGCATAGTCCTAATCCTGTATCAACATCAGATAATCTCATTATAATAATAATTTGTTATTACCGGCCAAGGTAACCTGCCTAAATGACTATCGCCCCATAGCACTCACATCTATAGCCATGAAATGCTTTGAAAGGCTGGTCATGGCTCACATCAACACCATCATCCCAGACACACTAGACCCACTCCAATTCGCATACCGCCCTAACAGATCCATATATGACGCAATCTCTATTGCACTCCACACTGTCCTCATCCACCTGGACAAAAGGAATACCTATGTAAGAATGCTGTTCATTGACTACAGCTCAGCATTCACCACCATAGTCCCCTCCAAACTCATCACCAAGCTTAGGACCCTGGCACTGAACACCTCCATCTGCAACTGGATCCTGGACTTCCTGACAGGCCGCCCCCAGGCGGTGAGGGTAGGAAACAACACATCCGCCACGCTGACCATCAACACAAAAGGCCCCTCAGGGGTGCGTGCTTAGTCCCCTCCTGTACTCCCTGTTCAACCACGACTACATGGCCGCGCACGACTCCAACACCATCATGTTTGTTGATGACACGACGGTGGTAGGACTGATCGCCGACGACGATGAGGCAGCCTATAGGGAGGAGGTCAGGACCTGGCAGTGTGGTGCCAGGATAACAACCTCTCCCTCAATGTCAGCAAGACAAATGAGCACATCGATGGGGCTGTAGTGGAGCGGGTCGAGAGCTTCATGTTCCTCGGTGTCCACATCACTAAGGAATTAACATAGTCCACACACACCCACCCAGTTGTGAAGAGGGCACAACAGCGCCTCTTCCTCCCCAGGAGGCTGAAAAGATTTGGCATGTGCCCTCAGATCCTCAAAAAGTTATACAGCTGCACCATTGAGAGCAACTTGACTGGCTGCATCACCGCTTGGTATGGCAACTGCAAGGCACCCAACTGCAAGGCGCTACAGAGGGTGGTGAGTACGGCCCAGTACATCACTGGGGCCGAGCTCTCTGCCATCCAGGACCTCTAAACCAGCCGGTGTCAGAGGAAGGCTCTAAATATTGTCAAAGTCTCCAGCCACCCAAGCCATAGACTGTTCTCTCTACTACCACACAGCAAGCGGTACCAGTGCACCGTCTGGAACCAAGTCTGGAACCAACAGGACCCTGAACAGCTTCTACCCCCAAGCCATAAGACTGCTAAACAAGGCTGCTAAATATCTAATAAAATGGCTACCCGGACTACCTGCAATGACCCTTTTATTTTTACCAACTCTCTTGCTCCCACTCTATGCACACACACTGGACTCTACCCACACACTCACACATACTTACACTGACAGACCAACACACACAAACACACAACATACACCCACACACACTGGACTCTACCCACACACTCACACATACGTACACTGACAGACCAACACACACAAACACACAACATACACCCACACACACTTTCACACTCACCACATACGATGCTGCTACAGCTCAGTCTATTATCTATCCTGTTGCCTAGTCACTTTACCCCTACCTTTATGTAAAGTACATAGCTACCTCAATTACCTTGTACCCCTGCACATCGACTCGGTACTGGTACTTCCTGTATATAGCCATGTTATTTTTACTCTTTATTGTTATTCGTTATTCACTGTGTATTTATTTTATTCCTCGTGTCACTATTTCTATTTTTATTCTATATTTTTTGTATCTTTATCTTTAATTCTGCATTGTTGGAAGAGGACTTGTAAGTAAGCATTTCACTGTTAGTCTACACCTGTTGTTTATGAAGCATGTGAAAAAATACAACTGTATTTGATTTGGGATTGTGTGTGTGTGTGTGTGTGTGTTCGTACATACGTGCATGTGGGAGTGTGAAAGAGAACAAAGAAAGAGAAAGGTGTCGAGAGAGAGAGATAGAAAGAGAATGAGAGAAAGAGGAAGAGAGAGAGAGAGATGCCAGAGGGGTTTACAGGTCCAGACAGTGGCAGCACGATTCATCCTTCACCCCAGCCCCCCACCCCACCCCCCCGGGCTACGGCCACAGGTGGTGTAGCCCAGCGAGATGAACAAAGCACAGGCAATATGTTTGTGTGAGTGAGAGTTTGAGAAAGACTAAGTGTGAGTTTGAGTGTGTGTGTGTGTGTGTGGGGGGGGCATTTGCTATGTGTGTGTGTGTGTGTGTGAGCTAATCATTGAATGGGTGGGGATATAAAGGGAATCTGTTTCGAGAAGGGACAGGGACGGCTGACACTGAGAATAAAGACATGCTCTTGTTCCCATCACAACCTCACAATCACACACACCCTCTGATCTAACCACAGACCAACAAGAACACAATACTGTGTGTGTGTGTGAGAGAGAGAGAGTGAGAGAGAGTTGCCAGGGTCAGATTGTTCTAGATATGAAGCACAGTTAAATGTCTAGAAGGGAGGGAGAGGTGGGAGGAGGGGAGAGAGACAGAAACAGTTAGTTAAATGGATATTATATTCTACACCACAATGTTCCATTCAATAGAGGAATCGGGTTAGGCAGCAGGAGGAAATAGTGAAACACTGTTACATGTTGCTATATTTAAACATGAGCAGGTGTGTGTGCATGTGCATATCTGATTGTGTAAAGCATATGTGTACAGTCGTGGTCAAAAGTTTTGAGAATGACATAAATACTAATTTTCACAAAGTCTGCTGCCTCAGTTTTGATGATGGCAATTTGCATATACTCCAGAATGTCATGAAGAGTGATCAGATGAATTGCAATTAATTGCAAAGTCCCTCTTTGCCATGAAAATGAACTTAATCCGCAAAAAACATTTCCACTGCATTTCAGCCCTGCCACAAAAGGACCAGCTGCCATCATGTGGTCCTCTGTAGCTCAATTGGTAGAGCATGGCACTTTTGTAATGCCAGGGTAGTGGGTTCGATCCCCAGGACCACCCATACGTAAAAATGTATGCGCACATGACTGTAAGTCGCTTTGGATAAAAGCATCTGCTAAATGGCATATTATAATTATGTCAGTGATTCTCTCGTTAACACAGGTGAGAGTGTTGACGAGGACAAGGATGGAGATCACTCTGTCATGCTGATTAAGTTAGAATAACAGACTGGAAGCTTTAAAAGGAGGGTGGTGCTTGAAATCATTATTCTTCCTCTGTTAACCATGGTTACCTGCAAGGAAACACGTGCCGTCATCATTGCTTTGCACAAAAAGGGCTTCACAGGCAAGGATATAGCTGCTAGTAAGATTGCACCTAAATCAACCATTTATCGGATCATCAAGAACTTCAAGGAGAGGGGTTCAATTGTTGTGAAGAAGGCTCACTCACAATTTTGCCTAAGAACACAGCCATGAATAAAGAATGGTACCAACACATCCTCTGAGAGTAACTTCTCCCAACCATCCAAGAACAGTTTGGTGACGACCAATGCCTTTTCCAGCATGATGGAGCACCTTGCCATAAGGCAAAAGTGATAACTAAGTGGCTCTGGGAACAAAACATCGACATTTTGGGTCCATGGCCAGGAAACTCCCCAGACCTTAATCCCATTGAGAACTTGTGGTGATCCTCAAGAAGCGGGTGGACAAACAAAAACCCACAAAAACCCACAACAAAACTCCAAGCATTGATTATGCAAGAATGGGCTGCCATCAGTCAGGATGTGGCCCAGAAGTGAATTGACAGTATGCCAGGGCGGATTGCAGAGGTCTTGAAAAAGAAGGGTCAACACTGCAAATATTGACTCTTTGCATAAACTTAATGTAATTGTCAATAAAAGCCTTTGACACTTATGGAATGCTTGTAATTATACTTCAGTATACAATAATAACATCTGACAAAAATATCTCATAACACTGAAGCAGCGAACTTTGTGAAGACCAATACTTGTGTCATTCTCAAAACGTTTGACCACGAGTGTATAATTACAGATTAAGCTAGTTGTCAGTGTACTGCAGACTGCAGTGCCCCAGTATTCTAAGCATTTAATTGATCTGTGTACACCATTTGTAGCCTGTGCATAAGACAAATACAATTGTCTTGATTCCTCTCATCCATTATCCTAGGTACTGAAGCCTAGTACACTGTCTCCATCTCAATCACTGTATTAGCAGTGTTTCCCCTAGGATTTATTTCAGCAGTCTTCTTTGGGGGATCCAGGGGCATGCCCCCCCTGGAGATTTTTTGTTGTTTAACGAATGTGAGAAGGTCTCTTCTGGGGACCTTTTTTAAAGGACATTCTAATCCAAAATTCATGAAAATGTAATTATGTTATCTTCCTTTGAAAGTCATCTGAAAATTGAGGACAGTTTCATTTTATCTCTTGATCTCAATGACATCACCAGCCAATTCTGGATTAACCCCAAAATGTATTTAGCTAGCTTAACGTTACTGTATCTTAGCATTTTTTTTTTATACATACATCAATTAAGAATGTTGGCTCAAAGAGAGTTAGATGATGCAACACTGTATCTATCCCATTATGACGTCTGTGAGAGCATGGGCAGCACCATTGAGGCCATCTCCATTTTGAAGTAGTCAATATTCTTCTTCTACTACTTCTATGAGTTGGTAAAGAAACTGAAAGGGTGCATACTGCCATCTGGAGTGTGTTGTTTGAACAGGTATAAAACCAAGGTTGGCAATTAACTGCCTGCAGTTATGGAATGTTTGTCACAAGTATAATTTATTGGCTGATCCCTCCTGATGACCTGGATGGAATTATGTTATCCTTCCTTAACCCATAGGAAGTCCCACCCAGTTGATTACTTCAAAATGGTGAAAGTCCTCAATGGCGCTGCACATGCTAAAACGGGCTTTTGAGCACTAGAGTCCTCTATCTATCTCTATGGGTTGGCTACACTTCAAGGATTACAAGCTACCTAGCTAGTTAGTTACCTTGGAGGTTTCTCTGACAATCTGATGAGGACTACATGTAACTTGTTGTAACTTGTCACTCTGATCTTAAAAGAGCATCTGCAGAAATAAAAAAATTGTGTGGCACTGCTAAATGAACACTGGTATTAGCCAGGATAGGCTATTATGGGGAATCTGCTCTGTCCAATGTTTTACTGTGGTAATACTGCTGTTTCAGTACGCCCTTCGATGATGTGCAGGATAGCGGACCCAATCTCTATCTCACTCAAATCACACACACACATGAACACACATACACTACATGACCAAAAGTATGTGGACACCTGCTCGTCGAACATCTCATTCCAAAATCATGTGCATTCATATGGAGTTGGTCCCCCCTTTGTTGCTATAACAGCCTCCACTCTTCTGGGGAGGCTTTCCACTAGATGTTGGAACATTGCTGCAGGGACTTGCTTCCATTCAGCCACAAGATCATTAGTGAGGTTGGGCACTGATGTTGGGCGATTAGGCCTGGCTTGCAGTTGGCGTTCTAATTCATCCCATAGTTGTTCGATGGGGTTGAGGTCAGGGCTCTGTGCAGGCCAGTCAAGTTCTTCCACACCGATCTCGACAAACCATTTCTGTATGGACCTTGCTTTGTGCACAGGGGCATTGTCATGCTGAAACAGGAAAGGGACTTTCCCAAACTGTTCCCACAAAGTTGGAAGCACAGAATCGTCTAGAATGTAATTGTATGCTGTAGCGTTAATATTTCCCTTCATTAGAACTAAGGGGCCTAGCCCAAACCATGAAAAACAGCCCCAGTCCGTTATTCCTCCTACACCAAACTTTACAGTTGGCAATACGCTTTCGGGCAGGTAACGTTCTCCTGGCTTCTGCCAAACCCAGATTTGTCCGTCGGACTGTCAGATGGTGAAGCGTGAATCATCACTCCAGAGAACGCGTTTCCACTGCTATAGAGTCCAATGGCAGTGAGCTTTACACCACTCCAGTGCATGGCATTGCGCATGGTGATCTTAGACTTGTGTGCAGCTGCTCAGCCATGGAAACCCATGTCATGAAGCTCCCGACAAACAGTTCTTGTGCTGACGTTGCTTCCAGAGGCAGTTTGGAACTCGGTAGTGAGTGTTGCAACCGAGGACAGACGATTTTTACGCGCTATGCGCTTCAGCACTCGGCGGTCCCGTTATGTGAGCTTGTGTAGCCTACCACTTCGCGGCTGAGACGTTCTTGCTCCTAGACGTTTCCACTTCACAATAAAAGCACTTATAGTTGACCGGGGCAGCTCTAGCAGGACAGACATTTGACAAACTGACTTGTTGGAAAGGTGGCATCCTATGACGATGCCACGTTGAAAGTCACTGAGCTCCTCAATAAGGCCATTATACTGCCAATGTTTGTCTATGAAGATTGCATGGCTGTGTGCTCGATTTTATACACCTGTCAGCAACGGGTGTGGCTGAAATAGCCAATTCCACAAATTTGAAGGGGTATCCACATACTTTTGTATATATAGTGTACATACACATGGGAGCATGTACAGTGCCTTTGCGAAAGTATTCACCCCCCTTGTTGCATTACAACCTGTAATTTAAATGTATTTTTATTTGGATTTCATGTAATGGACATACACAAAATAGTCCAAATTGGTGAAGTCAAATGAAAAAAATTACTTGTTTCAAAAAATTCTACAAAAAAAATTACACTAAAGTGGTGCGTGCATATGTATTCACCCCCTTTTGCTATTGAGCCCCTTAATAAGATCTGGTGCAATCAATTACCTTCAGAAGTCACATAATTAGTTAAATAAAGTCCACCTGTGTGCAATCTAAGTGTCACATGATCTGTCACATGATCTGAGTATATATACACATGTTCTGAAAGGCCCCAGAGACTGCAACACCACTAAGCAAGGGGCACCACCAAGCAAGCAACACCATGAAGACCAAGGAGCTCTCCAAACAGGTCAGGGACAAAGTTGTGGAGAATTACAGATCAGGGTTGGGTTATAAAAGAATATCAGAAACTTTGAACATCCCAGGGAGCACCATTAAATCCATTATAAAAAAATTGAAAGAATAAGGCACCACAACAAACCTGCCAAGAGAGGGCCGCCCACCAAAACTCACAGACCAGGCAAGGAGGGCATTAATCAGAGAGGCAACAAAGAGACCAAAGATAACCCTGAAGGAGCTGCAAAGCTCCACAGCGGAGATTGGAGTATATGTCCATAGGACCACGTTAAGCCGTACACTCCACAGAGCTGGGCTTTACGGAAGAGTGGCCAGAAAAAAAGCCATTGATAAAGAAAAAAATAAGCAAACATGTTTGGTGTTCGCCAAAAGGCATGTGGGAGACTCACCAAACATATGGAAGAAGGTACTCTGGTCAGATGAGACTAAAATTGAGCTTTTTGGTCATCATGGAAAATGCTATGTCTGGTGCAAACCCAACACCTCTCATCACCCCGAGAACACCATCCCCACAGTGAAGTATGATGGTGGCAGCATCATGCTGTGGGGATGTTTTTCATTGGAGAGACTGGGAAACTGGTCAGAATTGAATGAATGATGGATGGCTCCAAATACAGGGAAATTCTTGAGGGAAACCTGTTTCCGTCTTCCAGAGATTTGAGACTGGGACGGAGGTTCACCTTCCAGCAGGACAATGACCCTAAGCATACTGCTAAAGCAACACTTGAGTGGTTTAAGGGGAAACATTTAAATGTATTGGAATGGCCTAGTCAAAGCCCAGACCTCAATCCAATAGAAAATCTGTGGTATGACATAAAGATTGCTGTACACTAGTGGAACCCATCCAACTTGAAGGAGCTGGAGCAGTTTTGCCTTGAAGAATGGGCAAAAATCCCAGTGGCTAAATGTGCCAAGCTTATAGAGACATACCCCAAGAGATTTGCAGCTGTAATTGCTGCAAAAGGTGGCTCTACAAAGTATTGACTTTGGGGAGGTGAATAGTTATGCACGCTCAAGTTTTCTCTTTTTTTGTCTTATTTCTTGTTTGTTTCACATAAAAAAAATATTTTGCATCTTCAAAGTGGTAGGCATGTTGTGTAAATCAAATAATGATACAACCCCCATTTTAATTCCAGGTTGTAAGGCAACAAAATATGAAAAATTCCAAGGGGGGTGAACACTTTCGCAAGCCACTGTATCACGGTTGCCCACTAGGGCTGGGCGATATGGCCAAAATATCATATCACAATATTTGTCTCATTTTTGACGGTATGATGGCATTTCATGTTTTTGAATAATAAAAGTTCTAAATATGCTTCATGAGTAGTGCATGACCCTAGGGTGGCAACAAATACATTCTAAATAGTTTTACGGTTTTCAGCATTTTCAGCAATTTCTGCATTTCCTTCGCTCATTTGTTATCATTTTCACAATGTAAAACATTTGTTTTGTCTTTATATGCCTCTATTTTGTGAAAAAGTCCCTTTTGGCACCCACGTTTGGCACCTGCACTGCCTCACAGGCAAGATTCTTGGCAAAAAAGTATATGTGTGCACCAGCGGAGCCTCACAGGCACTAGTCAGGCACAAAAGTACGTGTGCCTACCCGAAGCAGAGATGGTAGAGAAAGTAAGACATCAAATTGGGGTGGGGCCATTTCTGATTGGGGTGGGGCCACTCTGGTCTGCTTATTGCCCCCGCTCCACTGAGGAGGTGCCCCAGAGCGAGACATGTCACTGGCTAATTTTCTGGTCGGGGCGAGTGGGAGGGGACAATAAGTAGACCAGAGCCAGCTGTTCCCGCTCTCACTTGAGCATGCCAGATATTATGGAGGGACCATGAGCTCACGCGGGAAAGCATGCTCATGCGAGAGAGGGAACGTCCACTTAAACAGACTGGAACCTTGAATATTTCTTACAATGGTAAACATCTTGAGCCGTTCATCTTAATTTAATCCATCTTTGCCTGAAGCTCTTGCTAGCAAATTAGCAGTTCTCAACTGTTAGCAGTCTCTTACTGGCGGTAAGAACAGAGGATTGACATCAATTTTCGAGTTTCATCACTCAGTTATTACTGTCATTACTTCCTCTGAAGAAGCCTCCACTCCTTGTTCGGGCAGGCTTCGGCGTTCGTCGTCACTGGCCTTCTAGCCACTGCCGCTCCTCATCTCATCATTCCATTTGTTTTGTCTTGTTTATTACACACACTTGGTTCATATCGCCTCATCAGTACCTGTATAAGTGTTCCCTGTGTTCCCTCTGCCCCCTTGTCTTTGTGTGTGATTAATTATTTTTGAGATAATTATAGCTCGGTAGAGCTCTTTTGTATTTTGTATCGGCGGGATATTCACACGCTTGCCTTGTTGTTTTCCAGTGCGCCGCACTGGAGTGTTATACGCATTGCTGCGTACCGCTGTGTTACGGAATAAACCAGTTATTCTGTGATTTACCCTCCTGCGCCTGACTCCTTCTAAATCACACATCACAATTACGTTTATATTACATTTAACAAACCAAACATTGAAATACTCTTATGTAAGGTAAAGTTGAAATCCAAGCCAGTCCATGCATCAATACTGGTATGTGGTAAAATGCAGTTTACCGCCCAGCCCTATTGCCCATGCCCACACAAATAGTTAGACGCTTGGACATACACATACATATGCACAAACATATACGCTCGTTCTCCCAAAAATGTAGCCACAGGGTGACCTCAGCAAAGATATACAGACAATAGAGTTGTAGTCTGATTTCATTATAGATATATGGATACAAGAGTGGCAGATTATACAGTAAGGAACAAAAACAACACCACCAGAGATATGAACAGTGTAAAAGGCAGACCAAATTGTAGCCTGCAGTGATGTGTGTACTGTGCCCAAACACATGCATACAATGTTTGACGTATGTGTCAAATACATGTACCCTGACCCTCAAACCGCATGCACACACATCTCTCTCCTTTACTCCCTCTCTATCAGCTGCACATGGGCAGTATTAAATGAAGGGACAAATGGGAAGGGGGGAGGGGAAGCTTGGCAGTGACAGAGTCTTGTAATTTCAGACAAAACACTGTTGAATAATAACCATGTTAATATATACTCCACATGTATAACTGGTGAACCCGCCGGTCCTCTGTGTCTGTGTGTGTGTGTGTGTGTGTGTAGCCTGATTGTTCCATGCAACCCCTGAATGTAAACACAACACACAACATGGAACAACTGACAGGAGAGAGAGAAAAAGAAAGTGAGAGAAAAAGAGTAACATAGAGAAAAAGAACGAGAGGCACATAGCGAGAGAAAAAGAGGGAGCAAAAGAGAGAGGGAGCAAGAGAGTGAGAGAGTGAAAAAGAGAGAGAGAGAGAGAGTTACCCACCCTCAGTTAAGCAGGAATGTAAGCTTGGCTCAGATCAGGGTACACACACAAAAAAACACACATGAACAGAAGCACTAAAGCAAGCACACTAAAATATGTGCACACACACATGCAAACACACACACACACACACACACATACACAGACTCTCAGATGCAATAAATAGAGGTGTTTCAGAGAGAAGACAAGGTCTAGTCTGTGTCTGCCTGTCTGTCTGTATTTCTCCCTGCTTGCCTGCCTGTTTGTCTGTTTGTCTGTTTGTCTGTCTGTCTGGTCTGTCAGCCTGGCTGTCTTTCTGCCTGTCTGTCTGTCTGTCTGTGCGTACGTGCAGGTATGTGTGGATTATGAGTGTGTGCTACTTAGAGGACCGATGTAAGAAAATGAGTTCCACAGAACTGAGCAGAGTAAGGTAATGTAATGAAGCGGACTAGTAGCGGCCCCTACTACAAAAGATGCTTGGGTCCCAACCAATGATGTGTATAAACCCTGGATTGCTGATGCTATGTAATGGCCCCTGTAGCTCAGTTGGTAGAGCATGGCGCTTGCAATGCCAGGGTTGTGGGTTCGTTTCCCACAGGGGGCCAGTATGAAAATGTATGCACTCACTAACTGTAAGTCGCTCTGGATAAGAGTGTCTGCTAAATGACTAAAATGTAAAATGTAATGGCCAATGAGAAGCTTTGAAGCCACTGGCCGCCATATTGGCACTCCCTAGAAAGAGCAGTCATCCATAGGAATGAATGGAATTCTAAAGTATTTCAATAAAATGTTTCAAGGAAAAAATTTAATGTATTTAAGTATTTCTTTGTTATCGTGGGGACAGTAACATTATTACTCTCAAATTGATTTATTTTAAGGAATATATTTTTATAATTTTCATGTTCAGTTCACTTAATATAATTTTAAAATATGCATTACGGTGTCTGTAATATAATATACTTGTCAAAAACGAATGCATTTTTATAGCTTCTAAAACATTTTTTACAATAGACGAGGAATACCAAAATGGCTGTGCGGTGGATTCAAGTTAATACATATCATTGGTCCCAAGCCAGTTAAACACACTTGTCCAGCCTGTCAGTGGAGAGGTAAATATTTACACCACAGTGACCAGTGTTGTGGTCGAGACCACCTAAAGCGAGACCGATTCAAGACCAAGAACGGAGCAAATCGAGTCTAAATCAAGACCAAGACTGGAGTGGGGGCAAGACCGAGTCAAGACCGAGATCGGGAGGGGGACAAGGGGCCCGAGACCAAGTCAAGACCGAGACCAGAAAAATGCCAGTCCAATTCAAGACCATGATTGTAATTTTGTCAAATCACCACCATATAAGATTTCAAAATGTCCAGTATTTCTGTGTTCATATTTCAGAACAACATATGGATTCTTTAGACATCCAAAATAGTGAAAAAATGCATGCTGATGGAAAATAGAGCCACTCTACAAATGATTACTAACCCAAACACAGTGGGGAACAATGGGCCTTCTACACCTTCAGAGAAGGGCTAAGGATTTATAAAATAATGATTATAATAATATTATAATAATTTTAATTATATTATTATTTTCAATGATGTTCTGGTTTAATCTCTTCCCTCTTGTTGGAAATAAGAAGTGAATAATAGATCCAATCAGGATTTTTCTTTGCTGGTCTCTGGGGAGATAAATCTAGCTAGCTCTCAAAATCACTTTGATTGGTTGGGCCTGTCCAGGCCTTGCTCCCCAGTGGGTGGGCCTCTGTCCACCCAGGCCCATCCATGTCTACGCCCCTGATTCAAACAGTGCATGATGACAATTGCACATCACAAATAGCCTACTAGCCAACACTTCGGACTAAACTTTTTCAATACCTGGTTTGCATACACATTGTTGCCTTAGTTAGCATTTACTGTAGATATCATACATTGAAATGTCTTTCCTACCTTACCGGCTAATGATGTAATTCTTCTGTGAGCTGCTCCATGCCAAAACCTGTTGAGAGCTGCACACAGATGACGTTACGCTGAAACTAGGCTATGTGTGCGGCGCGCATGTAAATATATTTCACGTGCTTTGTGATTGTGTAGGCTACTTTGTGCATGATTTCTCTATTGTACTACATAATTGATAAGTCGTTTACCTCCACTACACTACTGTGATATGCATCAGTAGGGATTAAAAAGTGAGTATACGCAATGCGTATAGCCTACACTACACCACTGGCCCTTTGTGTTTTACAAAAAGTGCACTCTCCTACATGAGTGCGCTGGTATTGCGGTTGCTGTCCTTTCAGAATCAAGAACCTGTCACACACCTATAGGTTCGCCACTGCGCAAACATGTCTATAATAGATATAAAGGCTGTTAAGATACTGTATTAATGTTTCAAGAAAGGAATGTATATATTTGGCCTGGCGATTTAAATGCGCTGACTGAATGGAAGCTGATAATTATGAGTTTTTTACTCCGCTGGTCTCGGCTGGTCTTAGGAAGAACTTACGAGTCCTCACTGTCTGAGACCGAGTCAAGACCAAGTACAAATGTATCCGACACCGAGGCAAGACCGAGACACTTAATATGTGGTCTTGAGACCAGACTCAGTACAACGACACTGACAGTGACACCCTTTAGCTATCTCCCCTTCACTAACCAACCACATAGCCAACCGGGACCTGCAGTTTGTGTGTGTGTGTGTGTGTGTGTGTGTGTGCGTGCGTGCTGGTAAATACATAGAGAGCAGTTCTATGCATAGTGAGTGAACGTGACCTTAAATGAGCTTGAGTGTATGGGTGTGCATTTGAGTGTTTTCCAGAGAAGGATAATGATACAAGTGAATGTGTGTGTGTCCATGTGTGTGTGTGTGTGTGTGTGTGTGTGTGTGCTCCAGCGTAGGTCCCTGCGTGCATACACTGTAAAGAAAAACTGTAAATGATAGGGTCATTTTGGCTATTATCAACAGTAAAATACTCTGTGACACTTTTTACTGCAAAATACTGTAACTGATGGTGCATTGTGGGCAAATGTTGTGGGCGTGGAAATAATTGCTGTATTTTCTTATTTTCTAATGGTACTGTAAGTCCACCACACAGAATACAGTACCGTACCGTATCTTTGGAGTGCCAAAAACCTTTTGACCACTAGTGGGTGCATGGTATTGTTGTTTCTGGCTCATTAACATATTAAGAGGTGTGCCTTGTAAAAGGCAATATTTGTAGCACGTGTGAGTGAAAATGCTGTACCAATTTAACTCCTATGTGTTTATAGTGCCCCATCAATTTGTATAGGGGACAGATTGGAGTGGGAGCAAGTCTTAAACCTTGCCATGTCCTTTTGGTCTGTTTTGCCCTGTAGTCGCTGCCAGTTTGGAAGCCTTTGTTAAGGCCTCTAGTGCAAGTGATATAAAACACCAAACATTCATTAATATAATGTAATGTGTAAACACTTTATCTAGCAACCAATCAGCTTGCACCAATCCCTTGTAATTACAGTAAAATACTGTGAAATACCAACCCCTCCCTTCAATGAAATTAATTCGTTCATCCATTCATTCATTCATTCGGATTACAGTAGCATTAACTTTTTTGCAGTATAATACAGTACATTTTACGGTATTGTACTGTGTGTCATTACACAGTACTTACTTGATACCATATTTATATTACCGTAGATGTACTGTAATATGAAATACAGAATTTTACTTGCCACTGAGCTGCCTGTAAGCTACTTTCAAATTCACAGTAACCCCTTTACAGTTTATGTTTTTGTTCAACTCGACAGTGAATGTTCCTAAACCCTATTTAATTGGCATTCCAATGTCTATTCTGTTATGCCTGGGGTATGTAGCTATGCTACCAGATCTGATTATACCGTCTTCCCCATGAAGAATCACAATTACACAATTTCTGCTATTTAAAGGACAGAAATGTGCACTATTCTAATTCCCCTAGCATGGAGAGCACAGAGGGCATGGTAGATGACTGTGGATGAGTCCCAAATGGCACCCTATTCCCTACATAGTGCACATATGTTGACCAGAGCCCTATGGGTAGTGCACTATAGAGGGAACAGGGTGCCATTTGGGACACAGCCTATGTCACACACGTACACATGGGTTTTGTATTGTAGATATGTGGTAGTAGTGGCCTGAGGGCACACACAATGTGTTGTGAAAAGTGTTATAAAATGTAATGTCATATAATATTTGTTATTGTATATAACTGCCTTAATGTTGCTGGACCCCAGGAAGAGGCAGCAGCTAATGGGGATCCTTAATAGATACAAATACAAAATACAGTGCTGGGCTGTGCCTGGGAAAGGAGGAAAGGAGGACAGAGAGGGTTAGCGGTGGGAAGCTAGCTATGTGGGTGTTAGGGAAATGACAGGCTTTGGGTGTGACCTGCTCTGCTAGGCCGTGATCATGTGAGACTCAAGCTAATTATGGAAGTAGAATAAGGTCGTTCCTCTCTCATGAGGAGAAGAGCGTGTGTGTGTGTGTGTGTGTGTGTGTGTGTGTGTGTGTGTGTGTGCGTGCATGCGTCTTTCATAGAACACACGTAATGTAATGTACTGTATAGGCTAAATGAGATTAGGTAGCTCTTTAGGCCATATTTCTCCTATTTCATGTTGAACAGGCTCACAGTGAAAGAGTGTAGGACAAGTGGTTAGGACTAGTGGTTAGTCAGAGTGAGAGTGTGAGTGTGTGTGCGGATCTATATCTGTGTGAGTGAGTGTGTGTGTGTGAGTGTGTGTTTGCGGCCAGCATGTACTCATCACCCATCACTACCTATTTCCTGTCTCTATCTCTTTCTGCATTGTTATTTTCTATGCTGAGCTTTCTGAGGCCTCTCCTCGTCTCTGTTTCTCATTACAAGTGGAAACAGTGGCCAAACGGTTAAAACAGATCAATGGCCTCCCATTCACACACAAGGCCATGTGTGAGAAAACCCCAAGCAAGCCCAAGCTGCTAAAACAGCTTACTATCTTCAAGTTCACCCCCCAAAAAACCTCTCTATCTAACCCCCCCCACCCCACCCCCCTGCCTGCCTGCCTGCCAGCCAGCCAGGCAATTTTCCAATGGCTGACCTTTCTATGCTGTGACATGGAGCAGCATTTCTCTATTCCTCTCCTCCTCTCTGACGAAATATCCTATCCCCTTGCCATGTTCACATCTCTCCCCCTCCCTCCCTCTCTTCCTCCCTCCTTCCCTCAGTTACTCATCCCTCCACAGATAACAGTTCTGTCGTTCTATCGCTCGGTCTGGTCACTGAGGACAGAGTTGGATCAGTGATCTGTGAGGTGGGTTCTATTGGGTCACTGGCTGGACCAGAGCCCTCTGGCAGCTCGGTCTGTTAGAAGGAAAGAACACTGTACTTTTGATCTCTCTGGCCTGTGTGTGTTTGTGTTTGTGTGTTGTGTGTGTGTGTGAGCGCGCGTTTGTGTATGTGCACGCACGTGTGTGTATGTGTGTGTATGCGTTCGCATGCATGTGTGTGTAGAACAGTGTTGACGGGTCCAGCACAGCCAGGCTCTGACCCATCAAGGCCTCTCTGCTGCTTTGAGGAAACTATTAGACACAGCTCTGGCTGGGGAAGAAGCACACAGCTCAGCCTAGCTCAGAGCAGAGGCACCTAGACAATGTTACTCTGTACACATCTGGCTGTAAACAGGCCCTCGGAATCAGCTCACACACCCTGCCCTACTCTGGCCTGAGTTGCCATGGCCAAGGGCCAAGGCTACAATCACTGGTGTCACAAATACAAGGTGTGTGTTTTTACGCCCTACAGTCTTTATGCTTCTGTATCACACACACCCCTAATATTCTTTCTGACCAGGTCTTGGAGCCTCTAAGGGAAGGGAAGGACGTGTGTGCGTGTCATCTTGGACAGAGGCCAGAACCTTGAATCAGACCTAAGAGGAGAGGTCGGTCCTCCCATCTCTACAGATCTCCAGAGATAGAGAGAGCGAGTGGAGGATTGAGCGAGAGAGAAAGAGAGGTGTTAGCCTTTTGTGTCAGCACTTAAAAATAGATGGATAATTACAGCGTACCCCCCTCCCTTGCTGCCCCGAGGCTGGAGCACTGGAAGTGGTGAGATGACTGACTGAGAGCTTCCCCATGATGCTATACCCTCCCCTACCTTCAGCTCTGCTCTCTATGCCTGTACTAGAGAGAGAGGAGAAGAGAGGCTCTGACCCCCACACACACCCTAACCACTTCCAAAGCAGACTGAGAGAGAAAGAGGGAGAGCAAGAGAGCGAGAGATAGAGAGAGAGAGAGACAGACAGTGACAGAGAGAAACAGAGAGGGTAGGGGGTTCTCAGCTGAGCTGATACTGCAATAATATTTTGGTCAGGGTAGATTTACTATCCTTGATTTAACACTAAAAGAAGCATGTCTACCTGTCAACATGCTCCTTTGGAATGCTTGGAAATGATGTCATTTGAGGGAATTTGAGGAAAATTCCATAATTTGAAAAGGTTCAAATGTATCTGATTTTAGTGCACAAAGCTCACATGCTCGACATTGTAATGTTGAGAACACAATCAGAACTCTATTTTAAGGTTTAGATTTGATCCAGCTATTCCAGTCAGGAAATAATCTGGTGCCTGCATTTCAAAGTAGTTTTCATTTTTCAGTGGTGACAGTCAGTGGTCAGTCGGATTTATGCTGCAGAATGAGAAGTGGTAAGAGTATTTGTGATTGAGAAAATGCTTTTCAAAGCAATTTCGCCAGGAGAGATCATGATCATGGATGTTCTTGGCTAGCTATAGTAGCTAAGCCACACTTGGGCTAGCTAATGTTTGCTAGCTATCTATCCAGCTAGATAACCTTGTGTTCACAGTACAATTGTCAGAAAGGGTGTAGCTAGCTATATATGGTAATATTTGATCAAAAATAGCTGAATTATCTTCATGTGGTAGTTAGCCACGTTTTGGTTATCTAGTTAGCTTGCTGGCTGCAGCACCAATCTAGCTAGACACTTTACTTCTTAGGAAACCATTTTTCTGCTAAGTTTATTAGCTAGGTAAGTAGCTAGCTAACATTCATTATACATGTGTTGTGTACTCATTCAACAAGACTTATCAACTAAAACATTTAGTTAGATAGCTAGTCTTAGCTGTTTGAATGGCAGCCTCATCACATTGATTGGGAATACACTGTCTGGATATAGCTAGCTAACAAACTAGATCATATATCATTATCTGCATATGAGTTATCATTATTGACATAGATGTTTATTTCCCAGATATACAAGTATCTTCTCACATCATGTCAGTATCCTTTGTTTCATTTCTGATCCAGAAAATGACTCATAAAAGCCTGTCTGTAGCTTGTGTTCCTTGCAGTAAGCCATTGTTATTTTCCCTTTGCCCTCAAATGATGTCATCCTTGCATTCTATGGCCAGAAAATGACATCTCCACCAAAAAGTAGAAATGACAGCTAAAATGTAGTCATAGACAAAAATGTTGTTGTGGCTTATTTAATGAAGCCTAAATTAGCATTATTATTAAATGTTATGGTTTTTGTGGAGATCTTTGCCTGTCACATTTAAGTTAAATTCATACGTTGAAAACAGCAGTTTGTGGTTTATGAGGGTTTTTAAGCTATAAATTGGATGTCAGAAGGTTTCCTAAACTGACTGGAACTGAGTTGCAATTGACCCGCTTTCCAACTCTGCCTCACTTCCCCCCCAGACAGACAATAGCTATAACATTAAGTTATGTCTGTGTGTAAATCTGGCTTCCTGAATCTGAAGTGGTGAACGTTCCCCTCTTTCTCCCCTCCGCCTCACACACCCGTCACATATTCCAATCACATGACTAGAAGTAGGAGTGGCCAGAGAGAGCACATGCAGGGGCCAGATGGTATCATGCTGTTATGACAGTAGCAGAGTGGGAAATTCAAGGTTACTTTTGTAATCCCGGTTCTCTGATAATATGAGTGAGATGTCTCACAATGGGATTCGCTCGAGGCGAACCAATCCCACAACGTCTGTCGGACACAGACAGGTCGAGTGGCAAATGACGTGAGCCCTTCCCTGTTTATAAGGCACCACTCGCCCGACCTCTGATCATTTTCAAGCATGCCTCTCTTCCTTACGCTCTTGCGAGCAGGGAAATGCGGTGAGACATCTCACTCATATTATCAGAGAACCGGGGTTACGAAAGTAACCTTGAGTTCTCTTTCACATACTAATTTCGATGTCTCACAATGGGATATGACCAACTCCTGTATCGCAGACTTGCTCTCCGAAGCCAGGGTAGTCCCAACAGTATCACCCCTCAGAGGCTCCGACACTGAGGACAGTATCTGCCAACGAAGGTGCAGTGTCATCCAGTCGGTAAAACCTCATTGTGTCTCCTGAGTGGTGCAGTGGTCTAAGGCACTGCATCGCAGTGCTAGCTGTGCCACTAGAGATCCTGGTTCGAATCCAGGCTCTGTCGTAGCCGGCCGTGACCGGGAGACCCATGGGGCGGCGCGCAATTGGCCCAGCGTCGTCCAGGGTAGGGGAGGGAATGGCCGGCAAGGATGTAGCTCAGTTGATAGAGCATGGCGTTTGCAACGCCAGGGTTGTGGGTTCGATTCCCACAGGGGGTTTGAAAAAAAATTATGAAAGTCGCTCTGGATAAGAGCGTCTGCTAAATGACGTAAATGTAATAAAAGTGCCTTAGACAGTGCCCAAGAGGTAGCCATACCTCTGGCGGAATGAGCCCTCAGGCCATGTGGGGGCTGTAAACCCTTGCTATTATAAGCCAAAATAATAGCCTCCACTATCCCATGAGATAGTGGTTGACGAGAGAGGGGCCTACCCTTGCAGGGAGGCACCCAAGAAACAAAGAGTTGGTCGCTCTTGCGTAATGCTCTCGTTCTATCCAAGTAAATGCTCAAAGCTGCTGTGAAATAGCCTCAAGCACAATAGATAGGTCCCAAGACTGGGCTAAAGGCTTGGAGACTGGGCATAGGAGACGCGCTCCCTTCATAAAATGGCATAACAGAGGATGTTTCCCTACTCTGTTATTGTAGAAGCCTATATAGCAGGCCGAGATAGCGGCTAAATAGGCCTGAACCCTTCCCCTACAATTTCCACGGACCAGCGGAAATCTAATGAACATAATTTTAAAAATCCCATCAAACTCCGTCTGTTTAAGCTAAAGATATCTGTTTTTTTGCATGGGCTGCATCTCAATCCACCACATCCACCGATATCACCCTTCCGCATCTGTGGTGAAAGGTGGCAGAGCTAGAGCGGTGTTTGTCAGACCATGAAACATCACGAAAATAGGTATTCTCACAAAACATCTAAAGCGTCCGAACGGTTTGGCCTACAAACTATTATGACCCCTCTATGGACACCCACAAGCCTCTCAAGTCTCGTCTGAAGGTCCCCGGTACCAGTTAAAAAAATTAATGGAAGTATATATGGAGATAGTTTAGTGCCCAAGATAAGGGGTTAAATACATGTCAAGATATATATATTTTTTGGGGGGGACTATCTGTTGTTCCATGTAGTGAATCTGTTATTTAATGCGTTTCTATGGGCTAATAGCAGTAATGCCAAATTATGCCAAGAAAATGTTTTATCAAATCATTTTCTTAAATTTTTTATTGATAACTTAAGGGGTCTTAAAATTCCAAATCAAAATAGCTAAATTATCCTTGGCATGATAATCTTAAAACAATTCCATATGTTATCTTAGTAGAACCCCCCTGGCTTAGATAGAGTTTAGACTCAGTGGATTATAGCCTTCCCTCTGTCCAAAAGGTCCGGTAAGAAGCATAAATCCTCGGATATGGGGGGGGGGATATGTGCTCCACCCGAGAGGGGACAGGACATGGCGTGAACTGTTGGCGGCCCCTCTCTGCCGCTGGGGACAGACCCTTAGGTTGGTCACCACTTTTTCCGCCAGGGGAATCACCAGGCGTGACCTCGATGCAGCCGCAGTGAGCGACCGTTCCCCCACTGTCTGCCTCTGTCCTGAGACTGTGGGTTTCCAGCCTACTACGTCGCTGGTCGCTCAGTTAGCATTGGCACTAGCGAACTGCCCTCTCCCTGCTGCCAAGTCTTGGTCCGTAGAGGGGGAGACCGGGTTGCCACGGTACCCGGGTCTGCGGGGCAGGTGGTGGCAAGGCTAGCCGTGACGCCATAGTTGACCTGGTTTTTGAGTCTCTTGTAAGTAAGCACAAAAACGACTCAACGTTATGTGAACTATGCAAGAGAGCTAAGCTAGCGGTGTGCTAGCTGACGTAGGCCGCATGAGCGCCCCTCGCCTAGCAGTAGTACAGCCAGCCTTGCCACGTTAGCTAAACTGTTTTAGGCCGTCTCGTGGACCGGATCACCGCATTGTGAGACTGGTTCAGTTAATAGGCACAAAGCAATTTAATGCTAGGTAAACTAAATACAAGAGCTAACCTAGCAATCGGTAGATAGTGGATAGCTACCTACCGTTTGCCGTGAGGGCTAGTAGTGTAGCTTAAGCTAGCACGGGCCAGTACTTGATGAGACCTTACAAAACTTCCAGGACTCGTTCGAGAGCTGACTGAGTATGTTTGTTTCCCATGGGGTACGGGGGCCCATAATATTGCCGGAAGAAAAGTATTGCTAACCGGTTTATGCGTGTGCTAGTCGTCGCTTAGCCGCAAGGCTTTTGTGTTAGCTAGCTAGTGTTCACTGAGTGGGCTAATAGCCTAGCTATAGCTAGCACTGCGTTAGCCTAAGAAAACCATGTGAATAGCGTTGCTTCTTCGGTCTTGAGAGTCTTTTTTGACCATATCACGATGATGTAAAACCGGTCAGTTTAGCCAATGAAACGAGTGAACATTAGATGTACTAAATGAGACAGAAAGCTGGCAATTCCTCCGTTGGTGGAAGAGCCAGTAACACCCAGCTTCCCAGCATCATCAAGCCGCCAGCACAAGAGCGAGTGGGTTTGAGTGCCTGCCTCAGGCGGAGTAGCAGTGGCTATAAATCGTTGAACCAGGAGGTCAGGTTGGGCCACAGTCAAGCCACTGTTACCCTTCCTACATCCCTAATTCATGGAAAATGGCCTGCTAATACAGTAGTGCCTGCCGCGAATTAGCCTTGACAGGCGTGAGTTAGCTTATTAGATGCCTCATGGCTAATGGCTAGCTGAAGTGAACACTGTGTATAAACACTATAGCCGTGGTGGGATAGTGAAGCTAGCTAGCAGCCAGCTCGTGGGCTAAGGCTGTTATATCTAGCGCAGTGCTAGCCGAATGGAACCATGTGGGTATTCGTCTTAGGGTAGAAAATCTTGCACGACCATAATGCTGAGAGGCTAAACCGGTTAGTCAACACAAATGAGTGAACGTAGGTTGTACTACACGAGGGAGCTGGCAATGTTACCGTCTGGGCAGGTAGGGAACTCGTTTTGGTTTAGGGAACTCATTCCGAGTTAGCTAGCAATGCTTATGCTACCGTCTGTGCAGGTAGGAATGCTAGTTTGGTTAGCTTGCTTTCCAGCGAGCTAGCCAAGTTAGCTTATTCCTTGCGGTGTGAGCTAACCAAGTCTTAAAAGTTAGCCGTCTGACGCTAGCTACCACAAGAGACTTGAAAATGTATTCTACCTCATGTTCAAACTTTCCTTTTGGTCAGTTCTTCAACACAAGGACAAGAGCTGGGTTCCTACATTTAGCAGCTTTAACCTCGCGGTTCGCCTGAGAACAGCTAAGTAGGAAGACAGGTATCAAATCGTGCTGAGGAGAGCTTCAAGAGCCTAGTGATCTTCCGCAAGGAAGAGAGGCGAGAATGACCAGAGGACGGGCGAGTGGCACCTGATGCCCCGTTTACATTGTGACATATTTCATTACGCATTACGTCAGTCTTGTCCTGCGACTGAATGGAAAAGTGTAGTGTTTGTAACGCAAGCTGGAGGAGAGCCTGTCTCTTGTCAGAGATCGCATTTATTTTGGGAAAATAAGACCTTTTAATTCAAGACAGGATAAATATATTGTTTCAGGTGATAATAAAACATGTTTTGTTTAGTTACTTTTTCCTCAACTTGTTTCTCTAACTTTATAGCAAGTCAAGCTAGCTTGCACTGCAGAGCAGCTAGCTAGCTAGCTAAAAGCTAGGCTAGGTTGAATATACCGTTGTAGCGACCTCCACCTAAAAAGTTTAATCAAAAACAAACGTCATTACCATCACAATAAACTTAAACGGGAGGCAACAGTCACATAATATAATTGGCTAAACAGTCAATGTGTATTATTTAACATGACTAT
The DNA here is from genome assembly GCF_020615455.1 of Coregonus clupeaformis. Classification (NCBI taxonomy): domain Eukaryota; kingdom Metazoa; phylum Chordata; class Actinopteri; order Salmoniformes; family Salmonidae; genus Coregonus; species Coregonus clupeaformis. Next base: position 19,186,931 of record NC_059205.1, read on the forward strand.
TAAAATAGTTTCACTTATAGGAATGGGTAATTGTTTACAAGTTGCTATCCCATAAAGCCATCACCGAAAACCTCATTTTTTCATTTCTTCTGTGGTTTGGTAACTTCCTATTCTTCGACGGACTCTGGCTGGACGGAAGACGATGCAAAGTTTGAACAATTTAAAAGTACATAGTGTCCGTCTCGCAACAGAGCCTTCAACTGCAAGTAGGCGTTGCGTTTTCACTTCGTTGTCGACGTCCCCATTGAAATGCATGACATCCGCCGCAACGTAATGTGCTTATGGGTAATGTGAAAGAGGCTTTATAAAGAGGGAAGGGCTCACCTCATTCGCCACTCGACCTGTCTGTCTCCGACTAGGGTGACCACATGTCCCGCATTTTGGCCCTTTTTCCCGCGTCCCGCAACCAAACAATCATGTCCTGCATTTTATCAACAAATTCAAACACCACAACAACAAAAAAGTATGCCGATTTGTCCCGTATTTCAGTGAGACATTCCAACCTGTCTCTTACAGTCACGTTGTGCTTATGTAAATATATACACTGAGTGCACAAAACATTAGGAACACCTTCCTAATATTGAGTTGCACCCCCTTTTGCCCTAAGAACAGCCTCAATTCACATGGACATGGGCATGGACTACAAGGTGTCGAAAGCGTTCCACAAGGATGCTGGCCCATGTTGACTCCAATGCTTGATACACACAGGAAACTGTTGACCGTGAAAAACCCAGCAGCGTTGCAGATTTTAACACACTCAAACCAGTGCGCCTGGCACTTACTACCATACCCCCTTCAAAGGCACTTTAATATTTTGTCTTGTCCATTCACCCGCCGAATGGCACACATACACAATCCATGTCTCAATTGTCTCAAGCATTACAAATCTTTCTTTAACCTGTCTCCTCCCCTTCATCTACACTGATTGGAGTGTATTTAACAGGTGACATCAATAAGGGATCATAGCTTTCACCTGGATTCACCTGGTCAGTCTATGTCATGGAAAGACACTTCTCAAATCGTTGTTGAGATCTGATATTCTGTGCAGCGCAAGACGATACGTAGGCCAATGTCATTGGCCTATCATCAACCAATCACATTTCTCTAATATTTTTCAGCTAAAGTCCAGCTAAACTTGGAGAGGACAGTTAGGCGTAACTACTTACAAAAAGTGTGCTTCTGACAAAGAGCTACAAGTAAGTAAATAGCCGTATTAGACTGAAAGATACAAGGTAATTTCGTCAAACTTGTGAGGCTCTCCTTGCTCATTAGTTGCTTATTCAACATATTTGCTGCTACTTCACTCAATCCCGTTTTAAGTCTCCCTTTCTGACTCTTTTACATTCCCTGAGACCAAGCAGATATGTATCCTTGGCCATATATTCCCAGATTTTCATAAAACAGCCACACATGTGGTCTCTCATTTCTGCAACACCAAATTGTTGGTGCTGCAAAGGAGTAGGCTGCATGGCCTTCAATTAGCTTGTTCGGTGCAGCTGGAGCAGGGGTACATTCCGCCCACTTCTCACAATAGTGCTCTTCTCACAATGGTGCTTGTTTAGTCAAGTTAGATCGAAGCTGAATCAATGTCTTGGAAGGTCACATAATGATTAATTAGTATTCTACATAACAGAACCAAATATAATAGCATAGTATAACGTTACTGTTACATCAAAAACACCACCTTCGTCATTTCTTAGATTTTAGGATGGGTAACTGAATACTGTAGTCAAAATAAATTCTCATGCAGCGAAAACTCAACAGCGCGCGTCACTAGGCAGAATATGCTTGGATTGAAACAAAATAGGCCTACGGGAAGATTATATAGTTTGTTAACACCGTCTGCTCTAATTTGCTCACAAAAAAATAATTGAAGAAGATCTAAATGCATATTCCCATTAAACTGATTGAGATCAAATGATTGGCATGCAGTGCTGCCAACATTTTGTATTCATGTAGGCTACACTGTCCCGTAAAATCATCCTGTTGTCCCACATTTTGGTATTTTAAATGTGGTCACCCTATCTCCGACAGACGTTGTGTGATTTGTTCTTTGTAGTAGTAATCCGCTTGGAGCCAATCCCAATGTGAGACATCGAATCGAGTATTTGAATGAGAACCCCTCACTGTGGTAATTTTTTTTATTCATGACAATACACAATGTATGTTGTAGGTTGAGAGAATGTTTTGGTTTATACAGTGCTGTTTGAAACCACACCATCAATATGGTCTGTTTTCATGTGCTCATTCAGTCAAAACCTTTTCCCAGGCTTCGTACTCCTGTGGATATGAGTTAGGCTAACTTTTAAAACTGTGTTGTTGTGTCCGTTTGCATGTGTTTCTGTATTGTGTTCTGTTCTGTGTGGACCCCAGGAAGGGTAGCTGTTTCTAATGTATGCCTTACAACTAATCAATAAACCAATAAACTCCCCAGGACCTATCCTTTCTCTTAACCCCTGACCCCTTGATCATTCTGTATGCCAGCCAATCAAATCACAGAATCATTCATGGTTGTATGATGCTAGCCAATCAAATCACAGCACCATATATGGCCGTAGCCCATAGCTTCATCCTGTGTCGTATCTCCTTTCTTCTTACCTTGAGGGAGTCGAAGCAGGCGATGACTCGTCCATTCTCTACCTGGCAGCTCTTGGCCGGGTGGGCGAACTTACACTCCTGGTCGGAGCGCGAGCACGTGCCTCTCTGGAACTCCCGGCACACCTCAAGCGTCAGCCATTTTGTGTCCCGCATGTGCGCCATGTTCATGTGCGCCATGGCGACAAAGACAGTCCTGGAAAATAATAGTAATCCGTCCGAATCGGGCTAAAGCGTGATGTGTGTGTTGGTGTGTGTGTCCTTTGCTTGGACACGGATAAGTCCCCTACTCCTTATTCTTCTGAAAGATCCAAGTGGATGTATCAAGGCGATAGGTGAAAAGTGTTTTAACAATGTTGTGTGTGTGTGTTATTGGGACATTCTCTTCCTTAAAGCATTGAGAACACACTCAACAGCCAATGATCTTAGCAGAGAATGACTCTACCACTGTCTGTCTCAACTTGTATCTCACCAACAATCCAGCACGTAACCCAGAGGGAAAGTTCAGTCTTCAGATCCTTCTCTTCTGACTACAACAGTACTGTAGGCTGTGACTGAATGGAGATAAATGGAGATTAGAGACACTGAGGAGTCTGAGAGTGAGAGGCTGGGCCCAGAAGGAGAGAGGCTTTGTGGGGTAGCGTGGTACGGGAGGGCAGGTGAAGGCTTAGGGCAGTAAGCCTGGTGATGATGGGGCTGGAGGCTGGAGCTGGTGCAGTGAGGGCGTAGGAAGGTGCAGGTCTGGGCGCGGGTTTTTTAGGCTTTGGCCGTGACGAGGGCTGTGGTTGGTATCCTTGTGCTCGCGTTACTGTGGCAGCAAGCGAGGCGGGGGGGGTGGAGCTTCTGCTCTAGAAGCGGATCGAAGCTGCAGCAGATGTCAGGGAAGGCACTTCTGTAGAGAAAGAGAGAGAGAGGGAGAAAGAGAGAGAGATAGACATTAGCTTGGTGATATATACTTCCACAGAATCGATTTAGAGTTGATTTCTGCCTCCATTCATTCCTCAGTGGAAACTCCTAGAGCATGATATGTTCTTTTCCAAGATCACGCTACTTTGCCTTGCTCATTCTCTTCACTTTCTAGAGCCCATCTATGCAGCTGTGGGAACAGATAATGTGTAGAAATGTCAGCCATGCAAGGGTGTCTGCTAAAACAAATAAAACTTTCACCCACCGCACTCCCACGAACACACACAGCGCACACACACACACCAAGCCATACCACACACAAACAACCTGTACAAAGCACTCTTTCACAACTACCAGCGTTTCTGGTCTGAGTCGGAAAATCTAATCAAACCCCATATCACTTACAGTTGAGCACTGCACAACCAGCCGTGGCAAATCTATTTAAAAGAGAAAGAAAGAGAGGGACAGAAAGAGTGAGCGAGGGAGGGAGGGAGAGTGGCAGAGAGAGACCGAAAGCAGCGGGAAGTGGAGGGGAGGGCGGTAATTTCCCTTTCTCAGAAGCGGTGTGTGTGCGGGGACCAATGAGAGCGGGCGGAATTGCAGCAACATTCTGGGCCGAGTGCCAGGTGAATGGGAGGGGTGGAGCCAAGGCGAGGTCGACCTGGCTGACTGACTGCCACCAGAGAGAGAGAGAAAGAGAGAGAGAGAGGGAGGAAAACATAAAAGAAAGGGGTGAGGAGAACATGAGAGAGAGGGGGGAGGAGAACATGAGAGAGGAAGAGAAAAAAAGGGTGAGTTAAAAAGAGAGCCAGAGAAAAAGAGAGAGAGAGAGAAAAGGGGGAATTAAAAAGTGAGAAAAATAAACCCAAAGCCAGAGAGAAAGAGATAAGCCCAGGCCAAGATAATCACTTTCCCTGCCATGACAACTATATTATTCCTGGAAGCAGACGATGATGAGTTAGGATGAGTTTGTTTCTCTTGCGCAAGTTACCAAATTTCACAACCGATCAAATAGAATCTCGCTTCCTGAGAAAGAAAACCTACCCAAGCATGTCCAGAAAGAAATCAAACCTCTACAATTATACAACATTAGACATGTCAAAAGTAATTAGCATGCCATTGCAGTGAATTGCCACCATGTAATTAAGTGCTAGTTATAAGAACGTAAAAATAGTAAAATCGCAGATTGAGATCACTGACCAAACAGTACCTATGATTACTTGTCAATTCCCTTTTCCCACTGTTTGCAGGTGTGACCATTGGTGAAAAGTAGGGCTGACCCAAATTAGTTGACTGCTCGATTGTTTGGTCGATAGGCTGTTGGTCGACTGAGATTTTTTTTGTTGAGCAGTTGCAAATATATATATACTTTTTTTGGGCACACAAGACACCTGTCTGATTCGCACCCATCTCAGTGAACTAATCCATTGCGGAGGCTGAGACTAATCCATTGTGGAGGCCGCGTGGATGGCACAGTCCAAGAAGAAGGGGAGTGTGGCTAAAATGCACAATGCACGTCTCTCTCCAGAATGCGCTCTCTCCTGCCAATTTGTGCACATTCATTGTTTCATAACTTCATTGTGTGAATTGTTTGCCTTGTTTGTTAGTGTCTATCAATTCCCCATTACATACACTACCAGTCAAAAGTTTTAGAATGCCTACTCATTCAAGGGTTTTTCTTTATTTGTACTATTTTCTACATGGTATAATAATAGTGAAGACATCAAAACTATGAAATAAGACATATGGAATCATGTAGTAACCAAAAAAGTGTTAAACAAATCAAAATATATTTTATATTTAAAATTCTTCAAATAGCCACCTTTGCCTTGATGACAGCTTTGCACACTCTTCGCATTCTCTCAACCAGCTTCATGAGGTAGTCACCTGGAATGCATTTCAATTAACAAGTGTGCCTTAATTTGTGGAATTTCTTTCCTTCTTAATGCGTTTGAGCCAATCAGTTGTGTTGTGACAAGGTAGGGGTGGTATACAGAAGATATCCCTATTTGGTAAAAGACCAAGTCCATATTATGTCAAGAACAGCTCAAATAAGAAAAGAGAAACGACAGTCCATCATTACTTTAAGACATGAAGGTCAGTCAATACGGAACATTTCAAGAACTTTCTTCAAGTGCAGTCGCAAAACCCGTCAAGCGCTATGAAGAAACTGGCTCTCATGTGTACCACCACAGGAATGGAAGACCCAGAGTTACCTCTGCTGCAGAGGATAAGTTCATTCGAGTCACCAGCCTTAGAAATTGCAGCCCAAATAAATGCTTCACCGAGTTCAAGTAACAGACACATCTCAACATCAACTCTTCAGAGGAGACCGTGTGAATCAGGCCTTCATGGTCGAATTGCTGCAAAAAAAACACTACTGAAGGACACCAATAATAAGAAGAGACCTGCTTGGGCCAAGAAACACGAACAATGGTGGAAATGTGTCCTTTGGTCTGGAGTCCAAATTGGAGATTTCTGGTTCCAATCGCCGTGTCTTTGTGAGACGTAGTGTGGGTCAACAGATGTTCTGCGCATGTGTATTTCCCACTGTAAAGCATGGAGGACGAGGCGTTATGGTGTGGGTGTGCTTTGCTGGTGACACTGTCTGTGATTTATTTAGAATTCAAGGCACACTTAACCAGCATGGCTACCACAGCATTCTGCAGCGATACGCTATCCCATCTGGTTTGCGCTTAGTGGGACTGTCGTTTGTTTTTCAACAGGACAATGACCCAACACACCTCCAGGCTGTGTAAAGGCTATTTTGCCAAGAAGGAGAGTGATGGAGTGCTGCATCAGATGACCTGGCCTCCACAATCCCCCGACCTCAACCAAATTGAGATGGTTTGGGATGAGTCGGACCGCAGAGTGAAGGACAAGCAGCCAACAAGTGCTCAGCATATGTGGGAAATCCTTCAAGACTGTTGGAAAAGCATTCCAGGTGAAGCTGGTTGAGAGAATGCCAAGAGTGTGCAAAGCAGTCATCAAGACAAAGGGTGGCTATTTGAAGAATCTCAAATATAAATATATTTTGATTTGTTTAACACTTTTTTGGTTACTACATGATTCCATATGTGTTATTTCATAGTGTTGATGTCTTCACTATTATTCTACAATGTAGAACAGAGTAAAAATATAGAAAAACCCTTGAATGAGTAGGTGTTCTAAAACGTTTGACCAGTAGTGTATATCACCAGTAGTAGCCTATATTTACTGTTAATTCCTATAATTTCTAATCTACAATGTTTGTTTGGTCATGGTAATTTCTGTTAATGCATTATATTATTATTACAGTATTTTACCGTTCTCATTGTCAGAGTGGACACGTTGTTTGCAGAGCGCACAACCTATGCTACACTTGTGAGAAACAAGTTTTGGTTTATTTCATTCCATTTATGAGTTTTGCCTATTTAGTCATTGTCTTTTGTTTGGAGCGCTACTGTCAATGTTGAGTAATAACCTGATTACGCATAGAAGTAGGCCTATAGGCTACCTGGCCTGCGCGCAAATGTAGGCATATAAATGTGCCCATTTGGGGATCTGATAGTATTTCTGATTGGCTTAACGCACCACCACTAATGAGCTGTGGAGCTTCTCAAAGTAATATTTTCTTCACCTTAAACAGCAAGCAAACAAAGTCTGTTTTTACATCCATTGAGAATGACAATAGTTCCTCAATGTATTTGAAAAATCTTTCCAGCTCTCTCCCTTTCGATAACCACTCAGCGTGAAAGGGAAAAATGTCATGCTCTGATCCAGTGGAAAGTCATAAAATAGGTCTACTTGATGAGCTCTTATCCCTTGCGCAAAATAGCCTACAGCTGTGTGTGTCTGTCCAGAGCTCACTGGGGCGGAAAAATATTTTATACAATATTGGAAGTTTGCTAGTGCAAGTTTCTGGCTGGACCCAAGTTGATAGTTGATACAATGTTTCAAGTTTGTTGCAGACAGGCCAGTAGCCAATGTGATTTATAGGATATCTATTTTTATCAGGATATTTTCTACCGGCAGGCTGTTGGATTTATGTAGGCTATTTTTACATAGTTGGCAATGGCAATATAAGTTACTTTTTAGGTTTGTATCATTTTCATTTAGATTTGGATAGAATTTTGATTAATCGTATGACAATGATTTTGAGATACGAAGACGTTATTATAAATTAAATGAAAGTGTTCCACGAAAATGTGCATATGAAAACCATAACTGGCACACATATCGGTAGAAATTGTAAGATAAATTGGCATTCCACATGAGAAATATTGCTGACTCCTCGTGTGGCCTATTATTACCGGCAACTTCAGGACAGTAATGGAAGAATCTGCGAAAGCCAGCAGGAACGGAAGAGGATGGACGGGTCAGGTTAAGGTTTTTCTCTTCTGGTTATCTTGATCTCTTGCTCCCTCTTGAGTCATTTGTGTCTTATTTCAATCAACAGCATCAGACAAGCATGTAGTTGATTTTATTAAAACACATAGGTTGTGTCTAGGGACAGCCCTAGTGAAAAGTATTTTTTTATAATGAAACTATTGTGTTTGCCAGGTGAATTTGATTCATCCCACTGGGCCAAAACTGGTTGTGTCCATATAATCAAAATACAAAAATCAATGTGATGATGTTGAATCAACGTGTTAAACTGATTGGATTTGCAAAAAAGTCATCAACGTAAGGGATTTTGTCTTTTTTTCACCTAACTTTTAACCTAAATGCAATGGCATGGTTACATTTTTGGTTGATTTCACGTTGAATTCACGTTAGTTTACAACTCAACCAAATGTAAATCAAAACTAGATGTTGAACTGACATCTGTGCCTAGTGGGATTTGAGTCACACAGGGGCCGTTTTCCCTCTTATTATCCGAGCAGGGCCCGCGCTACACCCTCTCAAGAGAATACAATTTCCTAGAACACGATGTGCACGTTCAGCAATGATGTGCACGTTCAGCAATGATGTGCACGTTCAGCAGCGATATGCACATTCAGCAATGCTACAAAACCACTTTGCAACATTCTGTATCATGTCTCTGAAGGACACCATTGGTCACCATGACCAGGGAACATGTGTGTATTTTTACAGAGAGCTGAGCATCATAGTTCCAGAGAGAGAGTGGAGTGGGGGAGGGGGGGGAGAGAGCGAGAGAGAGTGAGAAAGAGAGTGTCACGCCCTGACTCAGAGGACGCTTATATGTTGAATCAGGGTGTGTATATTCCTTGTTGTGATTTTCTATGTTGTATTTTCTATGTTTAGATCTAGTATGTCTAGATCTATGTTGGCCGGTGTGGTTCCCAATCAGAGGCAGCTGTCGCTCGTTGTCTCTGATTGGGGACCATACTTAGGCAGCCTATTGGCACTAGTGGGTTGTGGGATCTTGTTCCGTGTTAGGTATGTTGTTTGTGTACCTTGGACTTTGTTGTTTTGTCGTTGTTTATTCGGTTCAAATAAACATGTATGCATATCACGCTGCGCCTTGGTCTGACCCGTTCATCAACGAACGTGACAGAGAGAGCGAGAGAGAGAGAGAGAGAGAGAGCGAGAGAGAGAGAGAGAGAGAGAGAGAGAGAGAGAGAGAGAGAGAGAGAGAGGAGGGGGTTGAGTAAACAACACCCTACTGCTTGACAAGGCTTCACCTCGGATGACTTCATGCAGGCTCAAATGAAAATGGCCCATACGGGTGACAACTATGACCTTTGGAACCCAAACACACTGAATGATAACACACACTTTGGAACAGTACCACAACACAGACACTTTGGAACCGAAAGACAACACACACACAAACTTTGGAACACACCGAACGGCACACACACCTTCGAACTGAACGACAACACACCCTTTGGAAGGGGAAGAAAGAAAAAAGCCAGAAACAGCAAACAAAGACAATATACATTATTTTCTAATCTGACTTTGAATCTGTTTCAAAACTGCTGTGCAACGTTTCATCTTAATTCCATCGAAAAAGTCTGTTTGGCCAGGTTTGATCTGTCTGTTGTTTTAATATGGAGGTGGATGTAGTTTGAGCTTCAGAGCGTGTTGATGTTAAGACGTGTTTATTGCTGAAGCTTTGCTTTCTCATAGCTGATTTTAACGCTTTTTTATTGCACACTTAAACTTTCTTGTGAGGTGGATACATTTTCAAATAGGCAATTAACACAAAGTAGCACAACCAAGTAATCCACAGTCACCAGTACACAAACCTAAAGTCATAAATCCCAAAATTCCTTACCTTAGAAACCAAACTTCAATGACAAATTACATTAGCAATTTAACTATTTTCAATTTGATTACTAATCAAATTAATTTGTTTACTGACTATACTGTGTGTTTCAGATTCTTCAGTCATTTCCATGGTTTCTGTGGGCTGTGGTAGTCAGTCAGCTCTGCAGGTAGCTATGGAAGGCCGTTCAGGTGTCAAAATTAACAAGTCAAATAACACTATTTGACGCATCAAATAAGCTTTTAATTTGACATGTAAAATAACACAATTATATTATAGAATGTTGAGTGCGCTGAATTTGAAGCCCATTGAAAACTAGTTTTTTGAATTGACGAGGGCAGTCCATAAGCGCAGACGAAGGATATCAAGGATCTGGAAAAAGTCTGTATGGAGGAATGGTATAAGATCCCTCCCAATGTGTTTGCCAATCTCCTAAAATATTTTTGAAAAAGGCTCAGTGTCATTATCCTAGCAAGGGGAGGGTGCTGGAGTTTTGAAAACAGGGAATCCAATCATTTGGACCCCTATCTTTTATTAGATTTGTTTTATTACGTGTTAAACAAAATTCAAAAGGCACTCGCACATCTGAGCTATCTTTGTTACAGGTGCATGGTAACAACTGAATAACATCAGAGAAAAAAGAAGAAACCCGCACACTGCTCTTGCTAGAATCACTGCTCTTTATTAAGCTTTACGTATACAATACTTGTGAAACAAAATCTATTTTTCTGAGCAATTGCATTAGTATAAAATAATATAATTCTTTCAATTTTTTAAGCATACAATATAGCTCAGTATTTGTATTATTTATTTTATACAGTCTTTTTTGCTTATCTTTATCAAGGGATCCAATCATTTTGGACCCCACTGTATCTCAACCACAACTGAAATACCAATAATTTCTGTATTACTTTAAACTGTTGGTCTAACAGTTCAGAAAGTCATGACCATACCCCTGCTTTAACTAAATGTAAATGTCATAACCCATTATTCTTGTTTTTGTACCCTTTACCACGCTTGGCATGCATGTCATTTGTTTGTAGAACAACTGTGAGAAAGTCCATTCTGAAGAAACTCCAAAATGAATGAAAATAAAAATTCTGCTGACACCGTCTAAAATATAATTTCCCCTTTCATAAATGAGCCTAACTACATATTGGTCCATATTATCAGGCCGCTGTGCTATTTAGCAATACACATTATCACCTGTAGCCCAACTGATGCAGCATAATGGCATAAATAAATAGATTGAAGCATGGAGTTGCCCATCTGTATTTGTCCTAATCATTAGCTAGATCAGTGCATCCTAAACCTTTTCAGTCTTGCCCCCCTTTCATCATGGGGAACATCCTGTAGATTTTCAAATAGAAATACAAACTAAAGTTGGTTCTGGAAGTGTTCTGATGGTGATTATTAGGTTGCATAAACATGATTAGTGCTTTCCACCCACAATGTTGGCTTTCAAATAGGCATCAATAAGGAGGATATGTTGCTGCTGTTGGTCAATGGTCAGAGTCTGGGAGACAGGCAGGCTGCCTCTGACTGGGGAGAGAAACAGGCTTGCTTGAGCCTACTGCCTGAGGTTCATAGAAGCAGCTCTTTTCTAATTCTAGAAACTAGATATTTTAAGGTTTATAATCCTACCAAAAAGCCCAATATAACCAATTACCTCTAATTTTGAGAAATAGCGCTCATAAGCGAGATGCGCATTTCGTCACTTCGCAATATAAACTTTCTCCATTTGAAAAAACATAATTTGACTGTACTATTTTATTTGTTCCAAGTTAACTCACAGATTTGAGGGTTTGTTAAAAACATGAGAGAGGAGACCTAAAGAGACCTAAAGAGACCTAAAGAGACGAGATATTGTGTCTCTGTTCTCCTTACAAGCCTTGCTCAACTTTTTTTCCCTCCCCAAACCACAGCTTCTAAAACCCGGGCCAAACCAAAAGCATAATTAGCGGTGGCGGAGGGGGGGCACTGAGTAGCACTGTGTGGTGTAAAGACAGAGAAAGACATTAGCTGCCTGACGCTTTACAGTGGGAAAATAATTTCCTATCAATCAAATTCATCATGGTATATTATGGAAGGGTCAAATTGACCAGTCTCTAATATTGGGAGGGGTCATGATCCCCCTTCCCCCCTGCAAGTTACATGCCATCAAGCATTTTGTCAACATCGATGACCGTTTGGGAACTGGAGCTAGGCTGTCTCCCTAGTCCATACTACGTTGACTTCGGTTTCCAGTATGACAAAGTCACTCACAAATATCTTTGATACAGATGTTAATAGCAACTCCTGGGGTAACTAGCTGCTAGCACCAATGCAACCAGCCTGAAAACAATTACCAGAAACTGCACTCATTGTCAATATTCTTAGCAATGATTTAGGAATCCATGTGACTATTAGGCAGCCACTATTTAGGAATCCATGTGACTATTAGATAGCCAATTGTTCTCTTTTTGAAATCGAACGATAGTTCATGAAAATAACTAGCTAGCTAGCTAGATAATGAACTAAACAAGCTAGCTAGCTGTTGACCCAAGCTATAGCAGCTAGCTAGCTTCATACTCTGGCTAGTGGGTTGACCGGACCGGGTCCGACCATCAACCAAATACGAAAACGGTATAATAAATGTGGGGTATTCCGATAATAACATCTAGATAGTTAGCTAACTAACTAGATAGCTACTGAAACAGATGATGTTGTTTTGCTATGTTTTTTGGGGAAAATATTATTTGCATCCATCAACTTGTTTTCTGACAAGTTGTCCGGAGAGCTTGTGTGTCTGCCGCAGAGGTGCGCAAGACAAAACTTTACCAGCATCATAGCATACGTACCAGTGAATCACTGTTACATATGAAATACGAGTGATAGTGTAATCACTACGTAAAATAATAATGTACCTGTTAAATTATTAAGTGACATGCAGTCATATTCAAGTCCTGATTGGTTAATAAGTTTATCTGACGTGTCAAATAGTGTTAAATAACAAGACGTTGACTGACCCAAACAGCGTTTGATAGGTAGCTGACTGTTCCATATATAACATTATTGAGAGACAATGAGATAAATATGCCTTATTAAGTCACTATCATGCCTAGAAACAGAGCTCCTTTACCGCTATTGAAATACAGTTGAAGTCGGAAGTTTACATACACTTAGGTTGGAGTCATTAAAACTAGTTTTTCAACCACTCCACAAGTTTCTTGTTAACAAACTATAGTTTTGGCAAGTCGGTTAGGACATCTACTTTGTGCATGACACAAGTAATTTTTCCAACCATTATTTCACTTATAATTCACTGTATCACAATTCCAGTGGGTCAGAAGTTTACATACACTAAGTTGACTGTGCCTTTAAACAGCTTGGAAAATTCCAGAAAATGATGTCATGGCTTTACAAGCTTCTGATAGGCTAATTGACAACATCATTTGAGTCAATTGGAGGTGTACCTGTGGATGTATTTCAAGGCCTACCTTCAAACTCAGTGCCTCTTTGCTTGACATCATGGGAAAATCAAAAGAAATCAGCCAAGAACTCAGAAAAAAAATGGTACACTTCCATAAGTCTGGTTCATCTTTGGGAGCAATTTCCAAGTGCCTGAAGGTACCACGTTCATCTGTATAAACAATAGTACGCAAGTATAAACACCATGGGACCACGCAGCCGTCATACCGCTCAGGAAGGAGACGCATTCTGTCTCCTAGAAATGAATGTACTTTGGTGCTAAAAGTGCAAATCAATCCCAGAACAACAGCAAAGGACCTTGTGAAGATGCTGGAGGAAACAGGTACACAAGTATCTATATCCACAGTAAAACGAGTCCTATATCGACATAACCTGAAAGGCCGCTCAGCAAGGAAGAAGCCACTGCTCCAAAACCGCCATAAAAAAGCCAGACTACGGTTTGCAACTGCAAATGGGGACAAAGATCGTCCTTTTTGGAGAAATGTCCTCTGGTCTGATGAAACAAAAATAGAACTGGCCATCACAAAGCCCTGACCTCAATCCTATAGAAAATGTGTGGGCAGAACTGAAAAAGCGTGTGCGAGCAAGAAGGCCTACAGACTTGACAGTTACACCAGCTCTGTCAGGAGGAATGGGCCAAAATCCACCCATCTTATTGTGGGAAGCTTGTGGAAGGCTACCCGAAATGTTTGACCCAAGTTAAACCATTTAAAGGTAATGCTACCAAATACTAATTGAGTGTATGTAAACTTCTGACCCACTGGGAATGTGATGAAAGAAATAAAAGCTGAAATAAATCATTCTCTCTACTATACTAAAATAAAGTGGTGATCCTAACTGAATTTTTACTAGGATTAAATGTCAGGAATTGTGAAAAACTGAGTTTAAATGTATTTGGCTAAGGTGTATGTAAACTTCTGACTTCAACTGTATTTATTTCAAAGACCTCTCGTGTCACTTACTTCACAACTCCCTGCATTTAATTATATTACTGTCTATTTCCTTCAACTGTCTCCCATCAACACACATACACACATCTATACGAAAAACACACACACACACACACACACACACTTTTTTGTGCCCTCAATATGACTGTCTGGTCTGCTTTGTCCCAGAATCCTTAACGGTAACAGTCCCTCACTTTCCAAGGTCTCGGAACATGGTGCAAGGTCACACAGACTGGTGGGAGGATGGAGGAAATAGAGAGAAATAGAGATGGAGAGTAGGGCTGGGAGATATCAAAGATTGTCTGTTATATTGACAAGATAGTCAAGTGACCTCGTTAACAATGGAAAAACATGTCCTCAAAGATGGAAGGCAGACGGGAAGAGGCGAGATCAGGTGGGACCATTCTAGCCAATGAAGGGCAGGCCATAGAGATAGAGGACTCATCTTTGTATCTGTGCCATTATAACGTCTGTGACAGCATGGACAGCGCCATTGAGGCTATCTCCATTTTAAAGTAGTCAATTTTCTCCTTATTCTCATAGGAATCCCCACCCAGTTGACTACTTTAAAATGGTGGAAGACCTCAATGGCAATGGCCATGCTAAAACAGGTTATATCCATGATGAGTCCTCTATCTAACCATTAAGAAAATTATATTCAATCAATTAAGCCTCACATAGCAAATTAGCAATTACATTTTTTCACCAAATTCGACACTCTCAATAACCTCCATACAAAAATTCCTCACTTCGTGGGCTTATTTTCGTGGACAGATTTTGGGCGGAGTAAAACCTCTAGCTTCGCCTCTTCCTCTCTGGCGATGTCAACATTTGTCCTATCGTGATTATGTACCCATAAAACATTGAGATTAACGATGGTATCACCCTCTATTGGCAACCCCCCCCCCCCCAAAAAAAAACTATTATAGCCGTTGGGCTATTGCGCAAAATCGAATGCTACGACTGGACGAGTCATGGCGAAAGATAATGTTGTTCAAAGCCTGGGCAGAGGCTAAGTGCAGGCAAATATTTTCTAATATTCCTTTCTGGTGGAGGAGCTTCAGCATGGAACAGGTGTGTGTGTGTGTGTGTGTGTGTGGCTGTGGCGCGCACATGATGGAGCAATGACACTGATGGGGAACGGTCTTACCGTAGTGAGTTAGGTTATACATCTTGGGCTGGATAGAAGTAGACTACCGTCTTCAGAACTGGATAATAATTGCTTTATTTGCCTCATAAATTAAGAGTAAATAAATAATAGTGTTTGTTCTGAGGGAGGTGACCAAGAACCCGATGGTCACTCTGACAGAGCTCCAGAGTTCCTCTGTGGAGATGGGAGAACCTTCCAGAAGGACAACCATCTCTGCAGCATTCCACCAATCAGGCCTTTATGCTAGAGTGGCCAGACGGAAGCCATTCCACAGTAAAAGGCACATGACAGCCCACTTGGAGTTTGCCAAAAGACACCTAAACTAGACTCTCAGACCATGAGAAATAAGATTCTTTGATCTGATGAAACCAAGATTGAACTCTTTGGCCTGAATGCCAAGCGTCTCGCCTGGAGGAAACCTGGCACCATCCCTACGGTGAAGCATGGTGGTGGAGAGACCTGAAAATAGCTGTGCAGCAACGCTCCCCATCCGACCTGACATATCTTGACAGGGTCTGCAGGGAATAATGGGAGAAACCCTCCAAATACAGGTGTGCCAAGCATGTAGCGTCATACCCAAGAAGACTCAAGGCTGTAATCGCTACCAAAGTCCTGAGTAAAGGTTCTGAATACTTATGTAAATTTGCTAAAATTTCAAAAAACCTGTTTTTGCTTTGTCATTATGAGGTATTGTGTGTAGATTGATGAGGGGGGAAAAACAATGTAATCAATGTTAGAATAAGGCTGTAATGTAACAAAATGTGGAAAAAGTCAAGGGGTCTGAATACTTTCCGAATGCACTGTATGCGAAAATGTGCCTTTTGAATTTTGTAGCTAGTAGCTTAGTCAAGGATGCATCATGGAATATTGGCACAGTACACTTGTGACAGACCAAGCAGAACAAAAGTAAACCTTGAATTTGGAGGTTTAAAATATCCCTCTGGTGGCCAAGTTGTTTGTTTGTTATTATTTTAAGAAATGCCATGGGTTGGAGGATATACTGTAGGGTCCGAAATTATTGACACCCTTGATAAAGATGTGCAATAATGACTGCATAAAATAAATAATTCAAAAACGGAGCTATATTGTATGCAAAAAAAAAGAGGAAATACCCTCAAGACTTGCTAAACTCCCCTGTTATTAGTAATGGTGAGAGGTTAGTATGTCTTGGGGGTATGACCTTTAACTCTCTGTAACTTTCTCACTCATCATTATACACGATTCATTCAGAATGATCTGTAATCATGGTAGCATCCACATTAATGTAGAAGTGTTTAGAAATATATTATATTCTTATTTACAATAAAAGTGACTCCAAAATGACACAATACATTATTTACCATTAATTTCTATTGGGCACAAAATAATCTGAAACACAACCAAAATGAACTGCAAATGCATCCAACAAGTTTGTAGAGTCACAAGCTTGATGTATTCATTGCGTGCTAGGAATATGGGATCAAATTAGTGATGTGCAGTTTGCGAACGATTCTTTCTTTTTGAACGACTCTTTCTACTGACTAGAGAGTTATGACTCATTTTTCTGAGTGACTCGTTCATTTTAGTCTTTAATTTGACCTGCTAGTTCTGGCCGCAATGAGTCCTACAGCAGGATTAATACACGGTCCTCTGGCTCAGCGGCTCCAGAGACGTGCTTTGACCACCAACGGTCTGTCATATGCGCACAGGGAAATAGATAATGAGCATAGAGAAGAAAAATACATGTTTAGAACTGATAATTAATCGTATGGTGCAAGAATGAATACAACTGATTGATTATTGAATGTTACGATGGGACACAGCTTTGTGGAACCAAAACATACACAGCTTATACTCAACAAACTCGAAATCGAGAACAAATTGTTTTGGGGGCTGCTGTTCGCGAACAACATTGTGCTTATCACCCTCACGGCAGTCAAGCAATGCATTCCACCAAGAGTCGTTCACAATCTAGTCCGGTTGCGGCCATAACTAGACCTCGTTTTAAATGTATCAAGCAATAATCATATTTTTATGCCTAGCAATCAACAAATGTACATTGTTTAAAGCACACGTTTACAAGTCTCGACTCACAAATGACATCTCCAATAAGCCCCCTATGGTGAAAGACATGTGAACGAGAGGCTTGTAAAATCATGACTATTTTGAGTTTTCAGTTCATTCTGCATGCTCTGGGCATTACTGACTCATTACGGAACGGAATGAGTCAAAAGATTTGTTATTTTGACTTTTGAGTCAGTAAAAAGAGCAAAACTTCCCATCACTAGACCAAATACTCAACTTTTGACTACTTCACTTATAAGAATCTTTAGGGGTGTCAATAATGAGTGAAATAGTTTTCCTTCCAAAAAATGGCAAGTAAGTATATTAAAAAGTAGCCTTTCTGTGTTGGAATGGTGTGTGCATACCCCAACAACATATACCGGTCATTAAAGATATTAATGCGAGTAGACCGCTGATTAGCCAGCTCATCCTCCTCAGGAGGATGACATCATCCTCTATGAGGAAATAGCAAGCATTTTTTAAAAGGTCTGTTTGAGACACAAGTTTGAAGTGGGGTTTTTGACTGTTTTTTTAAAACTCCAAGTTATGCTTTGGCCACAAATACGAGTATAGGATGAGTCAAAAACATTATTTGGGTATGAGTTAACAGAATATTAACTTTTAAAAGTGAGATTTTCACTGGACAGTTATTTTAAGTTTAAACTTTTTCTAATGTTTGCAAGTATGGACCCAATAGGTTTAAGTGTTAGACAATGTCTAATTAAATCACAACAAGGTCCAACTACACATTTATAAAATCTATGCTGTGTACATGATCTTAGACAGGTTCATCAGCTATGGTGGTGAGGTGACAACCATTGTGTAGCGTAGCCTACTATTTTGACTCAAGAGGGGAACAGCCTGACAACATGGAAAGCTACAGCTGTCGAGGCTACATGCTAATTGTGCAGGCTGGCATAGGAGTTGCCAAGGGTGTGGTTCACAGTTATGATAAGGCTTCCTGAGGAATAACTGGATGATGATAGCTAGATAATTAGCCTTGCTTGACATCATGCTACAATCACAGACTGCGCTTCTAGCTGCATACTTCCACCCTCCAAAGCATAAAAATGGAGTATACAAATTATTAAAGTGCAAGTCTGAAGAAAAGTATACATAGTGCCAACAGAGAACTGAAATATTTTACCCTTGTTTCAGCTTTCCTGAGAGCTGCCTGTATGCACAGTTCACAGAAATAAAAAGACACAGCAGCATTATATCTCCCTCAGCCTGTTCTTTAGTAAAGGAGTGGTTTCAGCACAGAGTCAGAATAAGGGCGATGGTGTGCTGAGATAGGCCTTCGGAGTTGAAGGTGTTAGAGGAAATGCAATACCGCAGCCCTGGCTGTTTGGTGTGCTTTAAATATCAGAAGTCAATATCGCCCTCGCTCACCCTCACCCTGACACATACACTCACTGACACAAACTCACTCGCATACATTTGCACGCACACATGCACTCTCACACACGCACATGCAAGCACACACACACACATACTCAGACTCACACATACACACCTAAGTTAACACACACACACACTTATACTCACACTGCAACTTTATCTAGGCCCGCCTCTCCACCACCGTGACACACAGCCATGAGCCATATATCCCAGAGTAAACACTGTTTCCTTGACAACGCCACTTCCCATGTTGACTGAGAGCTTTTATGACCAGAGAGATGACCGCAGGCCAAGGACAGGGCAGGGACCAAACACGGTCTTATGGGTTCACTGGGTTAGTTCAGCAATACAGCACAGGGTCTTATACTGGACAGGTCTAACACCTTCCTCATAGCCCATTTAATATTTTCCTTCATCATCCTCCTTATCATCATTATCATCAGTGAGTATTAAACAGAACACACAAAATTACCTGACCTACTCCTAATAATCGTCATAATAACCCTCCTCAGTATCAGATCCCCTTTTTTTGCCTCTTGCAGCATATGCCTGGTTTGTCAGGGGGGCGAAGTGGTGTGTGTGTCTGTTGTCTGTGTGTGAGCAAGAGAGTGAGAGTTTGTGGTTAGAAACGAGCATCGGACCACAAACAATGGCTACTCATTCCAATGAGAGCAAACAGAGGATCAGAAGACAATGAGATCTGTTGTGTGGCCCACATACACAGTCACTAACCACACACACACACACACACACACACAAACACACATGCTGGCATGTACCCTGTTGTGTGTTTAAGCTGCCGTGAATGTCCAACTGTGTGGCCATGTGCGTGACCGTCGGAATGACTGTGTGTGTGTGTGTGCTCAGATGTGTTAAACTCATGAACAGGCGCATGGAGGATAATGACTTCTCTTATGGTCTAATGAGAAGGCCATCGGCTCACATTTACAACAGTGTCTCAGTGGCTGTTAAGAGTCTCTGGGGTTTAACTGCACACACCATAACAGACCTGTTATTGCTCTGCCTGTGGCCAATGCATTTGCATTAAACTGTATGGTGGATATAAGATGTACTCTGATCAGTACTAGGGCCACTCATGAGAGTATCTTGTTGTTGTTGGCCAATTGTAGGAAAGGGAGAAAGCACACAGTTAAAGTTACACTACCGGTCAAAAGTTTTAGAACACTTACTCATTCAAGGGTTTTTCTTTATTTTTACTATTTTCTACATTGCAGAATAATAGTGAAGACATCAAAACTATGAAATAACACATGTAGTAACCCAAAAAGTGTTAAAAAATCAAAATATATTTGAGATTTGAGATTCTTCAAATAGCCACCCTTTGCCTTGATGACAGCTTTGCACACTCTTGGCATTCTCTTAACCAGCTTCATGAGGTAGTCACCTGGAATGCATTTCTATTAACAGGTGTGCATTCTTAAAAGTTAATTTGTGGAATTTATTTCCTTCTTAATGCGTTTGAGCCAATCAGTTGTGTTGTGACAAGGTAGGGGGATATACAGAAGATAGCCCTATTTGGCAAAAGACCAAATACATATTATGGCAAGTACAGCTAAAAAAAGCAAAGTCCATCATTACTTTAAGAAATGAAGGTCAGTCAATATGGAACATTTCAAGCACTTTGAAAGTTTCTTCAAGTGCAGTCGCAAAAACCATCAAGCGCTATGATGAAACTGGCTCTCATGAGGACCGCCACAGGAATGGAAGACCCAGAGTTACCTCTGCTGCAGAGGATAAGTTCATTAGAGTTACCAGCCTCAGAAATTGCAGCCCAAAGAAATGCTTCACGGAGTTCAAATAACAGACACATCTCAACATCAACTGTTCAGAGGAGACCGTGTGAATCAGGCATTCATGGTCGAAAAGAAACCACTACTAAAGGAAACCAATAAGAAGAAGAGAACTTGCTTGGGCCAAGAAACACGAGCAAGACATTAGACCGGTGGAAATGTGTCCTTTGGTCTGGAGTCCAAATTTGAGATTTTTGGTTCCAACCGCTGTGTCTTTATGAGACGCGGTGTGGGTGAACGGATGATCTCCGCATGTGTATTTCCCACCGTAAAGCATGGAGGAGGAGGTGTTATGGTGTGGGGGTGCTTTGCTGGTGACACTGTCTGTGATTTATTTAGAATTCAAGGCACACTTAACCAGCATGGCTACCACAGCATTCTGCAGCGATATGCCATCCCATCTGGTTTGGGCTTAGTGGGACTATCCATTTTTTTCAACAGGACAATGACCCAACACACCTCCAGGCTGTGTAAGGGCTATTTTACCAAGAAGGAGAGTGATGGAGTGCTGCATCAGATGACCTGGCCTCCACAATCCCCCGACCTCAACCAAATTGAGATGGTTTGGGATGAGTCGGACTGCAGAGTGAAGGAAAAGCAGCCAACAAGTGCTCAGCATATGTGGGAACTCCTTCAAGACTGTTGGAAAAGCATTCCAAGTGAAGCTGGTTGAGAGAATGCCAAGAGTGTGCAAAGCTGTCATCAAGGCAAATGGTGGCTATTTGAAGAATCTCAAATATAAAATATATCTTGATTTGTTTAACACTTTTTTGGTCACTACATGATTCCATATGTGTTATTTCATAGTGTTGATGTCTTCACTATTATTCTACAATGTAGGAAATAGTAAAAAAATAAAGAAAAACCCTTGAATGAGTAGGTGTTCTAAAACTTTTGACCGGTAGTGTATGTAGTCTCAATTAGCCTAGCTAATCTTAACTAGCTAGCTATCTTAACTAGCTTCTCTCGGTTTGATGCAGTCAAGACAGGTACTATGTAATCAGATGAGATGATAAATAACTAACAAGAAGTTAGTCTACCAGCGCAAGTCAACTTGGTTGCTATCTCTCTCCCCCTCTCTGCTCCCCTCGTCACTCACAGACACACAACGCACAGCCCCTCCCCAGCTCCCTGCTTGAACTGCTGCTCTGCTTCTCTCTCCCTCATGCATTACTGATCCGGTTAATAAAACAATGGGCTTTTTTTCTCCTACCAAGGTTGGGCTCAATTCAGAATTGAATTTAGAATGCCTCATAAATTCCAATTCAATTTGAATTGAAGTAGTAAACAGGATACAGAATTGTAATTTAAATTTGAATTTAAGGAAATAGAACTGAATTCAGTTAAATACAATGAAATTCAAATGCCTCTTCTAGTCTGTATTAGGTGTAGTCTATACAAATATACATCTTGTACAGGACAAACTTAAAATTAATGATCACGGAAAACAAAACCTGTATATTATTCATCAAGTTGACCCTGAGGACTTCAAAAAAAGATGCCAAACAAATTAAATGGTTGGTGGAAATATAATTGGCTATTCTAAGCACTAAGGTTAAAAGAGTATGTGAACATTGTTTCCAGATAAAACTGATATATTCTTTGGTATCTGGAAGTGTGACCTGTCAGATTCAATAAAACTATTGTTATGTGACTGAGTGGAATTTCTTTGAATTGCATTGAATTAAATTCTACTTCCTGTTACTCACACTCAAATTCAAATTGTACATCCTGTTGGGGTGTTGGCCAATTCAATTCGAATTTCAACTCATGAGTTCAATGGGAGTCAATGTATATTTGAGGCCAACCCTGCTTCCTAACGTTACAGCATTGTTGCGTTAGGTATTTGTTTAATTTAAATGTTTTTCTTTATGATGATGATCAGGACCTGTTAGTGGTAGTTTTGTGATAACTGCACTGTGACTTGAATTCTGTGTTTTTCAGTTAGGGATTTTTTCTTTATGTTAACGATCCCAATTTTGTTTAAACGTTCACACCTCTAATGTCAACTTCCATGAGATTACAAAATTACAGATGTAAACATGTTTTGAGGCTATACAGTGTTTGTTAACAATTACTTGGTTTCAGGGGTGAAAGTAGATTTAATTTCTTTAATTTCTTTTTTTTTAATTGCGGGGTACAGGGCCTCCTATCTGGATCTCCTATTTGCACATGCCTAAAAATGTTTATGGGCCTAATTAGTAAAGAGTTGTCTTTTCACTTTTAAAATGGCATACCGGTAAGCAGAACCAGTCATAATGTTTTCATCTGATTGTCGAACAAATCATTTCAAAGGCTCCTTGGCTACCTGCGAACTTCATCCACTCTAAAATAATTCCAGAATCCAACAGCGCACCAGCCAATTGATGAATGGAAAAAGACATCTGCTAGAAAAACACGTGAAAGTGTAATGGCATTGAGAAACTTGTAACCTGGATTGAGTTCAAATCGATGTGTCTACTGCTGTCCGCGCGCATCTCAGTCTCGGCCTGTCATCTCTGCCTTGGCAAAATTTCACAGTGTTCTCTTCATAGAGAAGAACCCACACCGCATTTTGGAACGTTGGTAATACCACCTTTTTCCAAATCCATTCGCTAACTTTTTATGTGGCTGACATAAGTAATGATACATTCCAGTGTAGGAGCCTAAGGTTTACCGCCACTATTTCCTTTGCCAGTACTCCGTACCGGACAGTACCGGCTTACTTTCATTTAAAAGTCAACAAATGGATGTAGCAATTGCAGATTTCCCCTTTAAGTGTACAGTGTGGTCCGAAATATTGACACCCTAGATAAAGATGAGCAAAAATGACTGTATAAAATAAATAATTCAAATACTGAGCTATATTTTATGCAAAAAAAAGGGAAATTACATTATGTTATACTAATACAATTGCTCGGAGAGATGTTGTTTAACAAGTAATATTTTTTGGTCAAAAATGTAGGGGTCAAAATTAAACAGCCAAGTTTCAGCTTCCTGGCAGAGGCAACCAGGTTTTTGGCAAAAATATCCTGCTACTGGGTAAAGTTAATGATGCCGTTGACCTTAATTAACAAGGGCCCCAGGACCAGTGGAAGCAAAATAGCCCCATAACATCAAAGATCCACCACCATATTTTACAGTAGGAACGGGGTCCTTTTCTGTTCATGCATTCTCACTTCGACGCCAAACCCACCACTGGTGTGCGTAACCAAAGAGATCTATGTTCATGTCATCTGACAAATGTGAACTGGAGTTTGCTAAACTGCATTGGCACTTGGATTGGAACCAGTGCTTTGGTCAGATGACATGAACATAGAGCTCTTTGGCCATGCACACCAGTGGTGGGTTTGGCGTCAAAATGAGAATGGATAACTGAAGTAAATTGGCAGTGTAAAAATGTTTCTCTTTCAGAGATTTTTACAGATGGAAAAAAAATATATATATACATTCATGATTCTACTACGCCCAGTCAAAGCTATTCGCTGCTCTGGCACCCCAATGGTAGAACAAGCTCCCCCACGACGCCAGGACAGCGGAGTCACTGACCACCTTCTGGAGACATTTGAAACCCTACCTCTTTAAGGAATACCTGGAATAGTATAAAGTAATCCTTCTTCCCCCACCCCCCATAACATATACTTTTTTTAAGGTGGTTGTCCCACTGGCTATCATAAGTTGAATGCACCAATTTGTAAGTCGCTCTGGATAAGAGTGTCTGTTAAATGATGTAAATGTAAATGTACTAGTAGCTTTGCAGTATAGCCTTGCAGTAACAGAGTAGCACAGTTGTCTTTAGGTCAGGCTACAGCTGAACCCTGCCTGTCATTTCTTCTACAGTATGTTTTCCAGTATCTCTATTTGCATATCATATTCTGCACATCTATCACTCCAGTGTTAATACTAAATTGTAATTATTTTGTACTATGGCCTATTTATTGCCTTACCTCCATAACTTACTACATTTGCACACACTGTATATAGATTTTCTATTTTCTATTGTGTTATTGACTGTACGTTTTTGTTTATTCCATATGTAACTCTGTGTTGTTGTTGTTTTTTATCGCACTGCTTTGCTTTATCTTGGCCAGGTCGCAGTTGTAAATGAGAACTTGTTCTCAACTGGCTTACCTGGTTAAATAAATGTGAAATAAAAAAATAAAATCCAGACATAATACTACTGAGACAATGAAATCAGATAACCAGGTAAGCTGCAAGTAAGTATTTGACTATTCAACCTGCCAAACCCTTGAACGAACATTAAAGGTTGGACCGTGCCATATGGCAGCGATCAAATCAACCGCTACCCCGTTGCCATGACAGCATTGTATGGAGTGTGATATGGGTGTAATATGGGGCATAACGCAGTTCAAACTCAGTCGTAACACGGTAGTAACATGCCTGTAGACTCAAACCCCCTCTGGTATGAAGGTGTAACCTGTTAGCGGGAACCTCTCAGGCACCTAATCCTGTCCTCAGGGCAGAGCCTAGATCATTGAGCGATACAGGGAGACACTCACACACGTGCAGACAAACACACACACACACACTGGTACACAAACACGATTGAACCTATAAAATATACACACAGGCACACAAACACATGCAAAAATGCACGGTAGCACGAATGCACACACACATCATAGAGACACACACACACAAACACACAGAGTGTGTCAGCAATTCATTCCACGAGGAACTGAAAAGCACAATACAATACAAATATGTGTTTGTAATTTATTTTGCAGCTGTCTTGGGACAACTCTCCCTTGTCAAAGAGATATTTAATCTAAGTGTGATCTCCAGAAAAAAAGATTCAAGGCATTCCATAAGGGAAAGGCAGAACCCACTGCGCAATCAGCAGTGCATCTCTATGGGCCACTGCAAACCATCTAACTCACAACAACAACATTCCTCATCAGTGCTTCAACCACAGACATACCGCCAAGAGGAAACCAAAAGGAAACTGAGTGGAGAGGGGAAGGGAGGAGAAGAGAGTAGAAGACAATCATAAAGCATCTCAGAGTAAATCAAGGGGAAACTTAGAGACGAACAGAACAGAAGGGAGGAGAAGAGAAGAAAAGAGAGTGGAGAGGCCAGGACTGTAAAGTCTAAACCCAGAGAAGGAGGGCCCAATGGTGCTAGCTAGTAGCTACTAGCAACTGCCTCCCTTCACAGCAGAACCAGTCATAACGCTATAATAGATGTCTTCTCATCATAACACACAGACAACAGGGTTACTTTACTCTTGAACACACACATGTAAAACCCATTACATGACAACATTGGTGACTCTCTCAGCCGTTCAAAGTACGTATTCACTTACTTAGCTGCTCCAAATAAACAGCACCGCGCCGCAAACTAAAAACCTTCCATTCACTGAGTCTCTCTCTTTCTTCCTCCTCTCTCTCTTGCTCTCTTTTTCTCGCACTCTCTCAGTTCCTCCCTCTCTGTGAGACACACACAAAGAGACGCAGGCAAACACTCACACCCACTCACACAGACACAGCCACCCTCTCACACACTCTCTCCTCCCGCGACCCGGAATGTTTGGCAAGGCTCTACTGTACTGAAATACAGTGCTCACCATATAAGGTAGCGGCAGCTACACATGTCACACATCATTTACATGCAGCAGGCGGGGAGTTCACCTTACATATCACAAACACGCTGAGAGTGCATGCTAAAAACCACACCGCCCCCAGGCTGACGCTCAGAGCTGGGAGGAGAAAGACAAAAAAACTGAGAGAAGGAAAGTAAAGGGAAAAAAAGAGAGAAAAAGGAATGCTAGAGAAAATAGGCAAGCTTTTTTATTTTTAGTCGTAAACCAAGCCTCACTCTGGTTGGCCCGTTGGTTTCCAACATGTTGAGTTGTTGAGTCAGACAGAGGGAATGGAAGCTGTGTAGCCCAACTACTGATCCACTTTCCTGCTTCCCGGAGTAACCACAGCCTTCTACACACACACACACACACACACACACACACACACACACACACACACACGCACACACACACACACACACACACATTCCTGCTTCTAGCATTCGCCACAGTAAGAAGTTATAGAAGCTATTGTGTGACCTTTTGTATTTAGTCTGGTATGCATTTTCTCTGTGTGTGTGTGTGTGTGTGTGTGTGTGTGTGTGTGTGTGTGTGTGTGTGTGTGTGTGTGTGTGTGTGTGTGTGTGTGTGTGCAAGACAAGACATAACAAACAGATGTTAACCCAGTGCCCCGCAAAGCGAACACACACACACACACACACACACACAGCCTAAAGCTAACAAACCCCAGTATATCTTTCCCTTACAACACGCTAGACCCTACTGCTGTAAGTAAAGACAGTCACCTCGTCACAGAGAGGGAGATAGGGAGAAAGAGAAAGAAGGAGAGTAGGGTAAAACGGAAACCCTTACCTCTCACATTGCTGTGCGGTTTGTGCGCGCGCATCCGGGTGTCTGTTGAGTGTGTGTGTGTTTGTGTGTGTTCAGACAGGCCACGACAGCAGAGCCCCAGGCACCGGCTGGACCATTCTCAGGCAGAAAAGAGTGGAACGAGGGAGAAGACTGGCGGAGGGGTGAGTGAGAGAGTGAGTGAACAAGCGAACAGTGAAGGCGCCGCGCGGAACGGTGTGGTGCGAGAGAGGAGTGTCTGCCTCTGTGTGTGTGTGTATGTGTGTGTGTGTGTTGCTGGCTTGGCTCTGTGCGCTAGTGTCTCCCCTTCCCTGCTCCTGTTGGTGGCTGTGCTGTGTTTCTGGACTCCAGACTACTGCAGCCTGAGGAGAGCTCCACTTGCTGGACGGCTGCACTGTAGCAGCAGCTGGAGAGGAGGAGAGGAGGAGTGGAGGAGGAGGAGGAGGAGGAGGCAGCACTGACTGCATTCGGCAACACCAATCCTACAGACTCTCTGCTGCAGCTTTCTGGCTGCTCTCTCTCTCTCGCTCTCTCGCTCTCTCTCTCTCTCGCTCTCTGTCTGCTCGCTCCGCCCACTAGACCAACACCAGGAAGTGCTGGCTCTATTACTGCAACATTGTTATTTTCAAGGGTGTGAGAGAAAGGGGGAGAGAGAGAAAGAGGGAGGGGAGAGACGGAAGGTGAAAGATTCTGTCAGACCTGCACAGATTCTGTCAGACCTGGACCCTGACAGTAAATCTCAGTAAGACAAAAATAATGGTGTTCCAAAAAGGTCAATTTGCCAGGACCACAAATACAAATTCAATCTAGACACCGTTGCCCTAGAGCACACAAAAAACTATACATACCTCGGCCTTAACATCAGCGCCACCAAACTTCCACAAAGCTGTGAACAATCTGAGAGACAAGGCAAGAAGGGCCTTATACGCCATCAAAAGGAACATAAAATTTGACATACAAATTAGGATCTGCCAAAAAACACTTGAAGCAGTTAAAGAACACATTGCCCTTTATGGTTGTGAGGTCAAAATGGGACAAAATACCAAATTGAGACTCTGCATGCAGAATTCTCGCAAAATATCCTCCATGTACAACATAAAACACCAAATAATGCATGCAGAGCAGAATTAGGCCGATACCAGTTAATTATCAAAATCCAGAAAAGAGCCATTAAATTCTACAACCACCTAAAAGGAAGTGATTCCCAAACCTTCCATAACAAAGCCATCACCTACAGAGAGATGAACCTGGAGAAGAGTCCCCTAAGCAAGCTGGTCCTGGGGCTCTGTTCAAATCAAGCTTTATTTATACAGCACATTTCAGACATGGAATGCAACGCAATGTGCTTTACAGGAAAAAACTAGTAAAAAACAATGAAAATAAAAGCTGAAAGATTTAGTACACAACAAACATAAGATAAAAAACAAAAGAATGACACAAACTTAACAACTAAAAAGCACCCTAAGGAAAATAAAAGCTAAACATATGTTTTAAGATCTCTTTTAAATATATCCACAGTTTCGGCCCCCATCAGGTTCTCTGGCAGGCTATTCCAGAGGCTGGGGGCATTATAACTAAAGGCTGCATCTTCATGCCTCTTGGTCCTAGGCTTTGGGATAGTTAAAAGGCCAGAGGACCTGAGGGACCTACTGGGTACATAACTTAAAAGCATGTCTGACATGTATTGGGGTGCAATCGTGGATTGATTTAAAAACCAATAGAAGAATCTTGAAATTAATTCTAAAACTCACATGCAGCCAGTGCTGAGACCTTAAAACCAGTGTAATGTGTGCTCTCCATCTGGTCTTGGTCACTACCTGTGCTGCAGCATTCTGTATGTTTTGCAGTTGACCAATGGCTTTCTTCGGTAGACCAGACAGGAGAGCATTACAGTAGTCAAGCCTGCTTGTAATAAAAGCATGGATGGAAAATTACTGAGGATAATAGCAGACAATATTGCCACTCCTATTTGCCATATCTTCAATTTAAGCCTACTAGAAAGTGTGTGCCCTCAGGCCTGGAGGGAAGCAAAAGTCATTCTGCTACCTAAGAATAGTAAAGCCCCCTTTACTGGCTCAAATAGCCGACCAATCAGCCTGTTACCAACCCTTAGTAAAGTTTTGGAAAAAATGGTGTTTGACCAGATACAATGCTATTTTACAGTAAACAAATTGACAACAGACACGCTTATCGGGAAGGACATTCAACAAGCACAGCAGTTACACAAATGACTGATGATTGGCTGAGATAAATTGATAATAAAAAGATTGTGGGTGCTGTATTGTTAGACTTCAGTGCTGCGTTTGGCATAATCGATCATAGTCTGCTGCTGGAAAAACTTATGTGTTATGATTTTACACCCCCTGCTATATTGTGGATAAAGAGTTACCTGTCTAACAGAACACAGAGGGTGTTCTTTAATGGAAGCCTCTACAACATTATACAGGTAGAATCAGGAATTCCCCAGGGCAGCTGTCTAGGCCCCTTACTTTTTTCAATCATTACTAACGACATGCCACTGGCTTTGAGTAAAGCCTGTGTGTCTATGTATGTGGATGACTCAACACTATACACGTTAGCTACTACAGCAACTGAAATGACTGCAACACTTAACAAAGAGCTGCAGTTAGTTTCAGAATGGGTGGCAAGGAATAAGTTAGTCCTAAATATTTCAAAAACTAAAAGCATTGTATTTGGGACAAATCATTCACTAAACTCTAAACCTCAATTAAATATTGTAATAAATAATGTGGAAATTTAGCAAGTTGAGGTGACTAAACTGCTTGGAGTAACCCTGGATTGTAAACTGGTCATGGTCAAAACATATTGATACAACAGTAGCTAAGATGGGGAGAAGCCTGTCCATAATAAAGCGCTGCTCTACCTTCTTAACAGCACTATCAACAAGGCAGGTCCTACATGCTCTAGTTTTGTCGCACCTGGACTACTGTTCAGTCGTGTGGTCAGGTGCCACAAAGAGGGACTTAGGAAAATTGCAATTGGCTCAGAACAGGGCAGCACAGCTGGCCCTTGGATGTACACAGAGAGCAAACATTAATAATATGCATGTCAATCTCTCCTGGCTCAAAGTAGAGGAGAGATTAACTTCATCACTACTTGTATTTGTGAGAGGTATTGACATGTTGAAAGCACTGAGCTGGCTGTTTAAACAACTAGCACACAGCTCAGACACCCATGCATTCCCCAAAAGGCATGCCACCAGAGGTCTCTTCACAGCCCCCAAGTCCAGAACAGACTATGGGAGGTGCACAGTACTACATTGAGCCATGACTACATGGATCTCTATTCCATATCAGATAACTGATGCAAGCAGTAGAATCAGATTTAAAAAACAGATAAAAATACACCTTATGGAACAGCGGGGACTATGAAGCAACACAAACATAGGCACAGACACATGCATACACACACATGATAACATACGCACTATACAAACACGTACACATATATTTTATGCTATAGATATGAGGTAGTGGAGTATGGGCCTGAGGGCACACACTTAGTGTGTTGTGAATTCTGTAATGAATGTATTGTAAGGTTTTTAAAATTGTATAACTGCCTTAAGTTTGCAGGACCCAGGAAGAGTAGCTGCTGCCTTGGCAGCAGCTAATGGGGTCCATACACATTCAAATACAAATACAAATACAGCAGCAAGATTTGTGACCTGTTGCCACAAGAAAAGGGCAACCAGTGAAGAACAAACACCATTGTAAATACAACCCATATTTACTGTGTGTTTATTTATTTTCCCTTTTGTACTTTAAGTATTTGGACATTGTTACAACACTATATGTAGCCATAATATGACATATGAAATGTCTCTATTCCTTTGGAACTTTTGTGAGTGTAATGTTTACTGTTCATTTTTTATTATTTCACTTTTGTTTATTATCTATTTCACTTGCTTTGGCAATGTACACATATGTTTCCCATGCCAATAAAGCCCTTTGAATTGAATTGAATTGAAAGAAGAGAGAGGAGCGAGGGAAGAGAGAAAGAGAAAGTGGGTGGGTGGGGGATTCGAGGGAAAGGCAGATTGTGGACTAGATCCAGAGAGGAAAGAGTGGAAGATAGAAAAAAGAGAGGCGGTAGAAAAATAGGGAAGGGAAGAGGGAGATAAACTGTGGTGGGGTAGTGGAAAGGAGTTGGAAAGAATGAAAAGATTAAGGGAGCGAAGGGAAGGAATTATGGAAGAAATTATGGAGGGTTTGCGACAGATTATGCCTGGTTTCTGTCCTGAGCCTCACGCTCTTAGTGCCTCACTACCGTGGCACGCAACGAGCAACGAGTTAATCTACCACCCCAGCTTCGAGCCCCAGCCACTCAGCCCCTCCTCAGCCCAACTTGGCATGGAAACATTCATGAGAACATCTCTCAAACGTTAAGCGAACTTTTTGAAAACTTGATCAAAATGTTCCTTCAAACGTTCTGAAAATTCATTGTTAACCAGATATTGTTTGCTGGGCCAGCCCTTCACTGGGCCGGAGAAAGGCATCACCTGGCCACCATATCTGGCCCGCAAGGCTATGCCAGTGTTTACTTAGGCCAACGGAAAGATAGAATGCCAGGGTATGGGTCTGGAGAAACCATCACACAGCTCACAGACAGAAATACAATATATATTTATTTTGGTGAAACCTATTGTCATGGTCAAATAACTCAAGCATAGATATTTTTTTTTTGGCACACAGAAACTATAGGCCATAGGCCATGAGTAACTTCATCAAAAAGAATGGCACCGATTGGCCTACAGGTGGCGCTGTTATAAGCAGTCTCACTTAAACACTAATATATTCTGTATGTAGGTGTCTTTCCTCATGCTGAACAAATTTGGCTCAAGGACCGTCAGGATAGATTTTCCTCTATCCAAATTCGGTATGTAGGCCCATGGTACATCTCTAAACTTAGTTTGAAAAAGGCTAAGGGATTGGTTAAGAGATGGCTTAGTTATTGATCAATCAGAAAATCAGATTTTACGTGTCCATTTAAATCCTTTGTAAATCCACTTTACAATGGCCTATTAACTTGAAACCATTTAGGGTCATCAAAGACATTACCACGATGAACCATGTTAAGTTTGACATTGACATCTTAAAAAATAAGGAAGCTATACTGACCAGCCACCCGGACAGCTGATGAAACTGTGGAGTATGTCTGTCTGTAATAAAACCCTTTTGTGTGGAAAAACTCATTCTGATTGGCTGGGCTTGGCTCCCCAGTGGGTGTGCCTGGCTCCCAAGTGTGTAGGCTTCTGTCCTCCCAAGCCCACCCATGGCTGCACCCCTGCCCATTCATGTGAAATCCACAGATTAGGGCCTAATTTATTTATTTCAATTGACTGATTTCCTTACATGAACTGTAACTCAGTAAAATTGTTGAAACTGTTGCATGTTGCGTTTTATTATTTTTGTTCAGTATATTAACAATTCTCTTTTTTGACTATGTAATGCTAATGTCTAAAATAATCATACAAAATCTTCTTCTCATGGACTAAAAGTCAGATTCACTCCAAATCTGGTCTTTGGACCAATCGTCCCTAAAGAGTTTGAGAAAATAACGTTAATGCATTGAAATATGGCCACACTATACCAGTAGATGCATATTAGCACATACGCTAATATGCTAAAATATGCTAAGAATACTTTGTTTCTGGGGTATGACATCTTTTTTTGGGAGATGCTGGGTAATCTCATATCCGGTCGCAAAATGTCCTTTCGTAGGATACCCAGAGGCAAAGTCATAAGGCTTGTTTGACATTGCAGGCGACTGCCGACTAACTGATCTACAAAGAACCATCATAAATAACTACTCATTATTATTTGAAGATCAGTCAGTCACAATTTACCCATGATGCATTACGGTTTTGATCCTCTCGTTGGGTGATTGGTTGAGGCTTCTTGGGTGCGTGACATCACTCCAAGCCCTTACCAAAACACAAAACATGGCAGACAGTTTCTCTCGCCTCTGATCTGAAACCAGTAGTAACCACCAACTTCAATGACAGTTAACTTCAAATTAAAAGACGAATCTAACATGCCTGTGCCCAATGTTCCCTCTAAGCTGTGCGTGTGTGCGGGCGTGTAGTAGCCCTGAGACTGCCACGTACGTAGCTCCCCAGGACTGCCCAGCAGAATAAATATTAGCCCACAGAGAGAAGCAAGATATTGAACTTCACTCAACTTTCTAGAGCAGTGGTCACCAACCGGTCAATCGCAATCAACTGGTCAATCTCCAAGGCGTTCCTAGTCGATCGGCAAACATTTCTGTAAAAAACCCATTGATAAAGCCTTGTGTTCAAATATTTTTGGGGGGTCTTGGCTGTTGGCAGTAGGTGCACCCAATTCAGCTGCCTTGCGCGCCGGGTAAGCAACTGTTGCCATTTTGAACCATTTCTTTCCATGTGTCTGAAGGTACAAATCAAGTGCACTATAGGCTTACCGCTGGCCAATCGGATGGCTCAGATTACTGTGTCTGCAGTAACATAGCAGGCATAAAAGAAAGCTACAGCAAAGTTGATACGGTGAGATTTCAAAACGTTTAAAACCATGACTAGAGAGAGACTGTCAACGAATACAGCAAAGAGCTGCTGTTTTTATGAGTGAGTTCATGTTTAAATTCTTACTCAGCACTGTCAACACTTTGTCTTCAACACTTTTATAAGCCATAGAATGCTTGTTCTTCCTGTTTCCACTCAGCGCTACAACAAGCACTGCAGCAGTAATGAATGAGTAGGAAAGTATCTATAGGCTTGCGTTGTTGTTATTATTAGTGGCTTGGGTCTTTTTTTATATCAAGGAATATTTCTCTGTTCATAGGAGTAACAACATCAATTTGCGCATGAGGCAGAAATAATGCGGTGCGACTTGAGTTTCACCATCAGCTGGAAGACGGTGTCCCTTTTAGGTCAGTGTCAGTGGAGGAAAAGGAGAGCGGAGGGATGTTGATAGGCGGACCCTCAGTCTGATGCTCTCTCCCTCCGCTGAGACTGACCATCAGATGCAGGCACCATCAGCCCAGTAAAATACAAATAAAAAGCGAATTACAGTTGAAGTCGGATGTTTACATACACCTTAGCTAAATACATTTAAACTCAGTTTTTCACAATTCCTGACATTTAATCCTAGTAAAAATTCCCTGTCTTAGGTCAGTTAGGATCACCACTTTATTTTAAGAATGTGAAATGTCAGAATAATAGTAGAGATAATGATTTATTTCAGCTTTTATTTATTTCATCACATTCCTGGTGGGTCAGAAGTTTACATACACTCAATTAGTATTTGGTAACATTGCCTTTAAATTGTTTAACTTGGGTCAAATGTTTCGGGTAGACTTCCACAAGCTTCCCACAATAAGTTGGGTGAATTTTGGCCCATTCCTCCTGACAGAGCTGGTGTAACTGAGTCAGATTTGTAGGCCTCCTTGTTCGCACACGCTTTTTCAGTTCTGCCCACAAATTCTCTATAGGCTTGAGGTCAGGGCTTTGTGATGGCCACTCCAATACCTTGACTTTGTTGTACTTAAGCCATTTTGCCACAACTTTGGAAGTATGCTTGGGGTCATTGTCCATTTGGAAGACCCATTTGCGACCAAGCTTTAACTTCCTGACTGATGTCTCGAGATGTTGCTTCAATTTATCCACATCATTTTCCTTCCTCATGATGCCATCTATTTTGTGAAGTGCACCAGTCCCTCCTGCAGCAAAGCACCCCCACAGCATGATGCTTCTACCCCCGTGCTTCACGGTTGGGATGGTGTTCTTCAGCTTGCAAGCCACCCCCTTTTTCCTCCAAACATAACGATGGTCATTATGGCTTTACAGTTCTATTTTTGTTTCATCAGACCAGAGGACATTTCTCCAAAAAGTACAATCTTTGTCCCCATTTGCAGTTGCAAACCGTTGTCTGGCTTTTTTATGGCGGTTTTGGAGCAGTGGCTTCTTCCTTGCTGAGCGGCCTTTCAGGTTATGTTGATATAGGACTCGTTTTACTGTGGATATAGATACTTTTGTACCTGTTTCCTCCAGCATCTTCACAAGGTCCTTTGCTGTTGTTCTGGGATTGATTTGCACTTTTAGCACCAAAGTACATTCATTTCTAGGAGACAGAACGCTTCTCCTTCCTGTGCGGTATGATGGCTGCATGGTCCCATGGTGTTTATACTTGCGTACTATTGTTTGTACAGATGAACGTGGTACCTTCAGGCGTTTGGAAATTGCTCCCAAGGATGAACCAGACTTGTTGAGGACTACAATTTTTTTTCTGAGGTCTTGGCTGATTTCTTTAGATTTTTCCCATAATGTCAAGCAAAGAGGCACTGAGTTTGAAGGTAGGCCTTGAAATACATCCACAGGTACACCTCCAATTGACTCAAATTATGTCAATTAGCCTATCAAGCTTCTAAAGCCATGACATCATTTTCTGGAATTTTCCAAGCTGTTTAAAGGTACAGTCAACTTAGTGTATGTAAACTTCTGACCCACTGGAATTGTGATACATTGAATTATAAGTTAAATAATCTGTCTGTAAACAATTGCTGGAAAAATGACTTGTGTCATGCACAAAGTAGATGTCCTAACCGACTTGCCAAAACTATACTTTGTTAACAAGAAATGTGTGGAGTGGTTGAAAAACAAGTTTTAATGACTCCAACCTAAGTGTATGTAAACTTCTGACTTACATTCTGACTTCAACTGTATTTAAATGTATGCTCACTCAGCTGTGCCTCACAAGTAATACAACAACGGCTCTATTACTGGTGTGATCTTATAGCCTACCTCAGCCCGTACTCTACACAGACCGGTGCAGCATAAACATTCAGAGCTGCAGTAGGCCTACAGTATATGCAAATAGACCATTATATGAATCTGTGCCATTTACTTTTAACTGGACTGTGATTACAGCATGAGCGGTCATGAGTAGATGCGCTTGTTTTGAGATCAAAGCGAAAGCTGCATGTAGCCACGTGTGCACATTTTGTTCATATCCTTTGCTAGTTAGTGAGTTATTAGCCCAGTTATAGATCATTTATAGCCAGCAATAGGTGAGTGATTGCTTCCTACAAGAGCACAAAAAGTGTACATTTCTAGACATCTTTGAAAAGCGAGTCAGGTAAAGAGCTTTTCTTTCTTCTTAATTGGGCAGTGTTGTATTTTGAGACAATAAGGTAAGTAGCCAATAGGCAGTGAGTAGAATAATTTGTCTGATTCTCTGTAATAATGGTATGGGAATAATAATGCATTTTATTTTGTAAAGTGGTTTCTTGCATCAAAAAACACAACAACATTTTCAGTTACCAGGTTAATGTCAAGCCCTGCATGTTTTTTTCAAAAGCCTCATGGAATGAACACCATACATTGGCTGCTACTGTAGGCTGAATGATAGAATAGCTATTTCCATGTTAAAATATTATGGGATGCATCTTCTCCATTGTTTTTGATGGTAGGCCACTCTGGTAGGGCTACATGATGATCAAATAGCCAAAGTAGCCTAGAGGGAACATTGCCTGCGCCCCAATAACATTGTCGCTTACAATGTACATACCATATACATTTTACAGACATGGTACATTTTTACATTAGTTACTTTTACATATTGATAGATAAAACACATCAGGTAAACATTTATATTTTATGTAGTGTTTTCAGTTATAACTATTAACGATCCTTAGCTTTTTGTGGCGCAGGCTTCAGCCCTCCCATTTATCTCCGTAGACCACCCTGTTTTGATTTCCACATGCCATTTATTTTTCAACTGTGCTGTGATGTTTCACAAACATTCTGAGCCTTTCTAATCGCATAGTATCTACAGATTGTAAATTAAAGATTTATATTATTATATTATTAATTGATTGACACTGGCTTTCCAAGTCACCCAACAGTGCTATTTGTATAGTTCGTTTTAGGTAAATGTTGTGATTTTTTCAGCCATTCCTGAACCTGTGACCAGAAACAAGCTACATATGGACAGTACCATAACAAGTGATCTAATCATTCTGTCTCTTCGCAGCAAAATCTGCAGAGCTGGGATGGTTGTATTCCCCATATACTGTACATAACAAAATGTGTAGAATTGCAGGAAATAAGCTTTTAAACCAGCATTGGGGAACATCCTGCGTGCCCCCTGAGCGCGCCACGTCTATTTCTATGGGCACAAGCACTGTTCATGACAAAAACTGTTCACACCCCTCTTGTTGGCGGAGAGAAAGGTTTTAAAGCTTACTTACTGCAATTCTACACCTTTTGTAATGAGGTGCAGGGAAAATGTTGCATTTTTAAAGCAAATCTTCTTGCAATTCTATGGATTTTGCCATGTCTAATGTGTATTCATGTGATATTTGAGTGACTCAGACATTACAACAAATATATGGGCTAAAAAACCTAGCTAAAAAACATTAGCTGACATGGGCTAGTTCATCTGGACATCTCTGACAAGTTATAAATAGCTCTCTAAGGTATGCAATGACTGACAAGAGGATTCTACTAGTGCATTCTACTATTACAACTTTCAAGAGTAAGTTGAAAGCAGGACTGAGTTGTTGTTTTTTGTTGAGGTGGGGACCACTGCTCGAAAGAAAAAAAGATTAATCCTACCATCACCAATTTTCCTTCCCATAAATCTAAATCCAATTATAAATCCACATAGTCCAAGGTTCCATATTGCATGAGTAAAAAAGAGGAGTCCATCATGCATCAACAAAAAAAAACGACTATATTGTAATGTGTAGTGTTTTGCAATGTTGTGTATTGGGGACTACCTCCGCATGAAGTAGTTCACCCACAGCCACGTTGTAATCTTCGAATCCTTGAACAATTGGTTGTTTACATACAACTTATAAACCACTAGAAAAACCTTCTCCTTCTCTGCTTGGAGCCTTTTGAAAGTGGGGTACAGCACACGTCGTCTCTCCACTATTTCATGGGATAAAATTGTTCGTTGATGTCACGTCTCCTCCCGTTGCTCCCCTCCAGCGCTCTGATTCGCCGGTCTACTGAGCCTCCGGTCTGAGCGCACCACCTCCGCAACACAGGAATGGAAACCCAACGCACCCTAATCACCTCCAGCGCACCTGCACCTCATCATCTCATCACAACCACTATATAGCCCTGGACTGTTCAGTCATTGTTATGTGTAATTGTTAGCGTTTTGTCGTTACGCGCTCGTTGTTAAGTAAACCTTTACCTTGTTGATTCCTGCGTCTGCCTCTTCAGTACTCGTCACAGTTAATAAAGAATTGCGTGTTCTTCAGTTCCCTACCCCGTTGTAGCAAGGCAACCTTAATTTTTAAGTGAGTTCGCCTAGCTACTATTGGACGGGGATTTCTCTCCCCTTTGGCGCTGAAAATCGATTGTATCTGCCTGATCGTTTGTCATTTTAAGATTACGTTTCATGAAAACCTTCATTTTATCCTCAGTTGCCAGGTAGTTTTCATTTTCATCCACCTTTACTCACATTATGACAATATTATTCTTCATACTTCATTTCAAGTCATTCTTCTTTCATTGTGGTATTATTGTACAGTAGCCTCTACGTAGTGGATTGTTTGAGTCCACGGTTGTTTTCAATAATTTATTTTCAGCTGGTATTTCTCCTTCATTTTATTGCTGTAATCCTTTCCTGACTTGAGGGCCTCAACCTCTTCCATTAACCCAGGCAAAAGATCCAGATTGTTCAACTGTTCGTTTATGCTTTTCAGCAATGCCTCTTCTGCGGACATTGTTGTAAAAACCTAATCTTCTGTTATATTCGGATGTATAGTCGGCGGCTCCTCCTCTTCAGTTTTGCTTGAAGAAAGGATGGATTATTTTATTATTATTATCTTGGTGCCTTTGATGTGTATGATTGTTGTTCGAGCATTCCAAAGTGTTGGACAATAAATCGTTTGATGTTCTCTATGTAATCCAGAATGTTTGTTTTGCAGTTATCAGCTAATACTCAATTTTACCATTAATTAATTGGACGAGCTGTGCCTACCACGCTGCCACTTACCACGTCGTTTCCTCTTCCGTGATTAGTATATCTGTATAATCACATTCCTGCCCTATTATGTGGTCTGAAAGTAGTAAAAAGTTTATATTTTATTCTGTAAAACCGGAAGTCCTGGCGCTTGCGCAGTCAGCATACAGTGGCTTGCGAAAGTATTCACCCCCTTGGCATTTTTCCTATTTTGTTGCCTTACAACCTGGAATTAAAATGGATTTTTTTTGGGGGGGTTTGTATCATTTGATTTACACAACATGCCTACCACTTTGAAGATGCTAAATATTTTTTATTGTGAAACAAACAAGAAATCAGACAAAAAGAACAGAACTTGAGTGTGCATAACTATTCACCCCCCCCCCAAAGTCAATACTTTGTAGAGCCATCTTTTGCAGCAATTACAGCTGCAAGTCTCTTGGGGTATGTCTCTAAGCTTGGCACATCTAGCCACTGGGATTTTTGTCCATTCTTCAAGGCAAAACTGCTCCAGCTCCTTCAAGTTGGATGGGTTCCGCTGGTGTACAGCAATCTTTAAGTCATACCACATATTCTCAATTGGATTGAGGTCTGGGCTTTGACTAGGCTATTCCAAGACATTTAAATGTTTCCCCTTAAACCACTCAAGTGTTGCTTTAGCAGTATGCTTAGGGTCATTGTCCTGCTGGAAGGTGAACCTCTGTCCCAGTCTCAAATCTCTGGAAGACTGAAACAGGTTTCCCTCAAGAATTTCCTAATATTTAGCACCATCCATCATTCCTTCAATTCTGACCAGTTTCCCAGTCCCTGCCGATGGGAAGAACCTCCCCGCAGCATGATGCTGCTACCACCATGCTTCACTGTGGGGATGGTGTTCTCGTGGTGATAAGAGGTGTTGGGTTTGCGCCAGACATAGCGTTTTCCTTGATGGCCAAAAAGCTAAATTTTTGTCTCATCTAACCAGAGTACCTTCTTCCATATGTTTGGGGAGTCTCCCACATGCCTTTTGGCGAACACCAAACGTGTTTGCTTATTTTTTTCTTTAAGCAATGAATTCTTTCTGGCCACTCTTCCGTAAAGCCCAGCTCTGTGGAGTGTACGGCTTAAAGTGGTCCTATGGACAGATACTCTAATCTCCGCTGTGGAGCTTTGCAGCTCCTTCAAGGTTTTCTTTCCTCTCTTTGTTGCCTCTCTGATTAATGCCCTCCTTGCCTGGTCGGTGAGATTTGGTGGGCGGCCCTCTCTTGGCAGGTTTGTTGTGGTGCCATATTCTTTCCATTTTTTAATAATGGATTTAATGGTGCTCCGTGGATGTTCAAAGTTTCTGATATTTTTTTATAACCCAACCCTGATCTGTACTTCTCCACAACTTTGTCCCTGACCTTTTTGGAGAGCTCCTTGGTCTTCATGGTGCCGCTTGCTTGGTTATGGGGCCCTGTGTAGCTCAGTTGGTAGAGCATGGCGCTTGCAACACCAGGGTTGTGGGTTCGTTTCCCACGGGGTCCAGTATGAAAAATGTATGCACTCACTAACTGTAAGTCACTCTGGATAAGAGCGTCTGCTAAATGACTAAAATGTTGTGCCCCTTGCTTAGTGGTGTTGCAGACTCTAAGGCCTTTCAGAACAGGTTTGTATATACTGAGATCATGTGACACTTAGATTGCACACAGGTGGACTTTAACTAATTATGTGACTTCTGACGGTAATTGGTTGCACCAGATCTTATTTAGGGGCTTCATAGCAAAGGGGGTGAATACATATGCATGCACCACTGTACCATTATTTATTTTTTCAAATTTTTTGAAACTAGTTATTTTTTTCATTTCACCACCAACTTGGACTATTTTGTGTATGCCCATTACGTGAAATACAAATCCATTTAAATTACAGGTTGTAATGCAACAAAATAGGAAAAACGCCAAGGGGGATGAATACTTTTGCAAGGCACTGTATTACAGCTGTGAGAGTGTATTGAAGTGTTTTGGAACGCTAATGTGGAGTGTACCAACTGAGTTTTAAATCAACATGCTAATGCTTTCACTGATTGCACATAAAGTAAGACAATTCCTAAATGATAGAGTGCTTGCTTTGTTATCCTGTGAACCCCATTCATTGCTGCTCGCAGCTATATTTTTATTTTATTTTTATAAATATTGGCCCATCTACTCTATTCGGAGGACAAAAGTAACTTTGTTTTACATTTTTGTTTTTTTACAGCTATTTTGTTACATATACAGAACCAGTAAAAAGTTTGGACACAACTACTCATTCAAGGGTTTTTCTTAATTTTTACTATTTTCTACATTATTGAATAATAGTGAAGACTTCAAAATAATGAAATAACATGGAATCATGTAATAACAAAAAGGTTTTAAACAATTCTTCAAAGTAGCCACCCTTTGCTTTGATGACAGCTTTGCACACTCTTGGCATTCTTTCAACCAGCTTCATGAGGTAGTCACCTGGAACCCATTTCAATTAACAGGTGTGCCTTGTTAAAAGTTAATTTGTGGAATTTCTTTCCTTAATGCGTTTGAGCCAATCAGTTGTGTTGTGACAAGGTAGGGGTGGTATACAGAAGATAGCCCTATTTGGTAAAAGACAGATTCCATATTATGGCAAGAACAGCACAAATAAGCAAAGAGAAATGACAGTCCATCATTACTTTAAGACATGAAGGTCAGTCAATACGGAAAATGTCAAGAACTTTGAACGTTTCTTCAAGTGCAGTCGCAAAAACCATCAAGCGCTAAGATGAAACTGGCTCTCATGAGGACCGCCACAGGAAAGGAAGACCCAGAGTTACCTCTGCTGCAGAAGATAAGTTCATTAGAGTTATTGCAGCCCAAATAAATGTTTCACAGAGTTCAAGTAACAGACACATCTCAACATCAACTGTTCAGAGGAGACTGCGTGAATCAGGCCTTAATGGTCAAATTGCTGCAAAGACACCACTACTAAAGGACACCAATAAGAAGGAAAGACTTGCTTGGGCCAAGAAACACGAGCAATGAACATTAGACCGGTGGAAATATGTCCTTTGGTCTGATGAGTCCAAATTTGAGATTTTTGGTTCCGACCGCCGTGTAATTGTGAGACGCATAGTAGGTGAACGGATGATCTCCGCATGTGTGATTCCCACCGTGAAGCACAGAGGAGGAGGTGTGATGGTGTGGGGGTGCTTTGCTGGTGACACTGTCTGTGATTTATTTAGAATTCAAGGCACACTTATTCAGCATGGCTACCACAGCATTCTGCAGCGATACGCCATCCCATCTGGTTTGCGCTTAGTGGACTCTATAAAAAAAATTTCAACAGGACAATGACCCAACACACCTCCAGGCTGTGTAAGGGCTATTTGACCAAGAAGGGAGTGATTGAGTGCTTCATCAGATGACCTGGCCTCCACAATCACCCGACCTCAACCCAATTGAGATGGTTTGGGATGAGTTGGACCGCAGAGTGAAGGAAAAGCAGCATACAACTGCTCAGCATATGTGGGAACTCCTTTAAGACTGTTGGAAAATCATTCCTCATTAAGCTGGTTGAGAGAATGCCAAGAGTGTGCAAAGCTGTCATCAAGGCAAAGGGTGGCTACTTTGAAGAGTCTCAAATATAAAATATATTTTGAGTTGTTTAACACTTTTTTTGGTTACTACATGATTCCAAATGTGTTATTTCATAGTTTTGATGAATTCACTATTATTCTACAATGTAGAAAATAGTAAAAATAAAGAAAAACCCTTGAATGAGTAGCTGTGTCCAAACTTTTGACTGGTACTGTACATTATTCCTACATTGTACATACATTGTACTTTTATACACAGTATTACATGTCAGAAATACAGTTTGATATTACACATTACATGGTACTCAGATATATCAGGTATACATGATACATGGTGTTTCCGGTCCTAACTATTACAGATCATGAGCTTTTAATCCCACCCCTCAGCTACTCTCAGCTAAGTTTTCAGACTACTTGACTTTTTCCACATTTTGTTACTTTACAGCCTTATTCTAAAAAAATTTTTTTTTTTTATTCCCCTCATCATTCTGCACACAATACCCCATAATGACAATGCAAAAACAGGTTTTTATATTGAAATATTCTATTTACATAAGGATTCAGACCATCTACCAAGTACTTTGTTGAAGCACCTTTGGCAGCGATTACAGCCTCGAGTCTTCTTGGGTATGATGCTACAAGCTTCGCACACCTGTATTTGGAAAGTTTCTCCAATGTTCCCTGCAGATCCTCTCAAGCTCTGCCAGGTTGGTTGGGTGCGTCGCTGCACAGCTGTTTTCAGGACTCCCCAGATGTGTTCCATCGGGTTCAAGTCTGGGCTCTGGCTGGACCACTCAAGGACATTCAGAGACTTTTCCCGAAGCCACTCCTGCATTGTCTTGGCTGTGTGCTTAGGTTCGTTTTCCTGTTGGAAGGTGAACCTTCGCCCCAGTCTGAGGTCCTGAGAGCTCCGGAGCAGGTTTTCATCAAGGATCTCTCTGTACTTTGCTCTGTTCATCTTTCCCTCGATCCTGACTTGTCTCCCAGTCCCTGCCGCTGAAAAACATCCCCACCGCATGATGCTGCCACCACCATGCTTCACCGTAGGGATGGTGCCAGGTTTCCTCCAGACGTGACGCTTGGCATTCAGGCCAAAGAGCTCAATCTAGTTTCATCAGACCAGAGACTCTTGTTTCTCATGGTCTGAGAGTCCTTTAGGTGCCTTTTGGCAAACTCCAAGCGGGCTCTTATGTGCCTTTTTTATTGAGGAATGGCTTCTGTCTGGCCACTCTACCATAATAATAATAATAATAATATGCCATTTAGCAGACGCTTTTATCCAAAGCGACTTACAGTCATGCTTGCATACATTTTTGTGTATGGGTGGTCCCGGGGATCAAACCCACTACCTTGGCGTTACAAGCGCCGTGCTCTACCAGCTGAGCTACAGAGGACCATAAAGGCCTGATTGGTGGAGTGCTGCAGAGATGGTTGTCCTTCTGGAAGGTTCTCCCATCTCCACAGAGGAACTCTGGAGCTCTGTCAGAGTGACCATTGTGTTCTTGATCACCTTCCTGACCAAGGCCCTTCTTCCCCGATTGCTCAGTTTGGCTGGGCGGCCAGCTCTAGGTAGAGTCTTGGTGGTTCCAAATATCTTCCATTTAAGAATGATAGAGGCCACTGTGTTCTTGGGGACCTTCAATGCTGCAGACATGTTTTGGTACCATTCCCCAGATCTGTGCCTCAACACAATCCTGTCTCTGAGTTCTACGGACAATTCCTTCGACCTCATGGCTTGGTTTTTACTTTGACATGCACTGTCAACTGTAGGACGTTTTATATAGACAGGTGTGTGCCTTTCAAATCATGTCCAA
Source organism: Coregonus clupeaformis (assembly GCF_020615455.1). Taxonomy (NCBI): domain Eukaryota; kingdom Metazoa; phylum Chordata; class Actinopteri; order Salmoniformes; family Salmonidae; genus Coregonus; species Coregonus clupeaformis. Next base: position 19,231,217 of record NC_059205.1, read on the forward strand.
TCAATTGAATTTACCACAGGTGGACTCAAATCAAGTTGTAGAAACATCTCAAGGATGATCAATGGAAACAGGATGCACCTGAGCTCAATTTCGAGTCTCATAGCAAAGGGTCTGAATACTTATGTAAATAAGGTATTTCTGTTTTTTATTTATAATAAATTTGCAAACATTTCTAAAAACCTGTATTTGACCCCATCTCAATCAGAAAGATTTCTGGCTCCCAGGTGTCTTTTTATACAGGTAACGAGCTGAGATTAGGAGTACACTCTTAAAGGGAGTGCTCCTAATCTCAGTTTGTTACCTGTATAAAAGACACCTGTCCACAGAAGCAATCAATCAATCAGATTCCAAACTCTCCACCATGGCCAAGACCAAAGAGCTCTCCAAGGATGTCAGGGACAAGATTGTAGACCTACACAAGGCTGGAATGGGCTACAAGACCATTGCCAAGCAGCTTGGTGAGAAGGTGACAACAGTTGGTGTGATTATTCGCAAATGGAAGAAACACAAAATAACTGTCAATCTCCCTCGGCCTGGGGCTCCATGCAAGATCTCACCTCGTGGAGTTGCAATGATCATGAGAACGGTGAGGAATCAGCCCAGAAATACACGAAGGATCTTGTTAATGATCTCAAGGCAGCTGGGACCATAGTCACCAAGAAAACAATTGGTAACACACTACGCCGTGAAGGACTGAAATCCTGCAGCGCCCGCAAGGTCCCCCTGCTCAAGAAAGCACATATACAGGCCCGTCTGAAGTTTGCCAATGAACATCTGAATGATTCAGAGGAGAACTGGGTGAAAGTATTGTGGTCAGATGAGACCAAAATCTAGCTCTTTGGCATCAACTCAACTCGCCGTGTTTGGAGGAGGAGGAGGAATTCTGCCTATGACCCCAAGAACACCATCCCCACCGTCAAACATGGAGGTGGAAACATTATGCTTTGGGGGTGTTTTTCTGCTAAGGCGACAGGACAACTTCACCGCATCAAAGGGACGATGGACGGGGCCATGTACCGTCAAATCTTGGGTGAGAACCTCCTTCCCTCAGCCAGGGCATTGAAAATGGGTCGTGGATGGGTATTCCAGCATGACAATGACCCAAAACACACGGCCAAGGCAACAAAGGAGTGGCTCAAGAAGAAGCACATTAAGGTCCTGGAGTGGCCTAGCCAGTCTCCAGACCTTAATCCCATAGAAAATCTGTGGAGGGAGCTGAAAGTTCGAGTTGCCAAACGTCAGCCTCGAAACCTTAATGACTTGGAGAAGATCTGCAAAGAAGAGTGGAACAAAATCCCTCCTGAGATGTGTGCAAACCTGGTGGCCAACTACAAGAAAGAAACATCTGACCTCTGTGATTGTCAACAAGGGTTTTGCCACCAAGTACTAAGTCATGTTTTGCAGAGGGGTCAAATACTTATTTCCCTCATTAAAATGCAAATCAATTCATAACATTTTTGACATGCGTTTTTCTGGATTTTTTTGTTGTTATTCTGTCTCCCACTGTTCAAATAAACCTACCATTAAAATGATAGACTGATCATGTCTTTGTCAGTGGGCAAACGTACAAAATCAGCAGGGGATCAAATACTTTTTTCCCTCACTGTATATGGCAGACAAACAACTGCAATCAGTGGTTTATAACTTTGGATAGAGCAAACATTCCCATATGTTTTTGATAGCTGCATGTGTGACATACCTTCACCATTCCTATTCATAATATCATAAATGTTTTCCATACATAATGTTTTTATTTTGATCAATCAGTATATTTGAGTCTAACCATAATTTTTGTTGTAATATTTGTTCTGGCTTTTCAAGAGGATGACATTGAAATTGTAACCAGCTTTGTATGGGTTGTTTTAGAAAAGGCGATACTTTGAACAAAGATTCATTTTGAACAAAGATTCAGAAAATGAAAGGTTGTAATCAGGATGAAAACAAAAAGGCAATTTTGAACAAAGGGTGAGCCATTCTTTCTAATCTACTGTAGGACCGGTTCGGGTTTAAGTAGCTTTTGTATGACTGAAGCTTGTAGTGAGATGTTTAATTCTTTAATATTTAATAATACAATATTTTACCAACCAAAGAAACCAACACACAGCATACATATACAGTGTACCGACTAGAAAGGCAACATCCCAAGGGCACAATACAAGAGAGAAAGAGAGAGAGGAAGCGAAAGAGAAAGCCTGGCCTGGAGAAACCATCAGCTCAAATGCATGACAACCATGAGAAACCATCACACAGCTCCCAGCAACCAACCCAAAGCTAACGGATAGTTTACTGGTCAGGGCAGGGAGAGAGTCCAGGTTGAGAGGGAGGGAGGCCACAGCCACAGGGTTGGGTCCAAGGCTAATTCTATGCCCATGGAGAGTATGTGAGGTCAGTGGAGATGTTGCAACCGGCTGCCCTTTACATAGGCTTCACTGGAACATCTATGGTGTAACGCTTAGTTCTAAAAACAGTTGAACCAACCATCCATCGTTTCATCACCTACAGTATCTCAATGAAATGTCACTCATTTAATTGCAGTGCACCTGTGCACTACAGGTTTCCCAGCACGCTATCGCTCTCTTCTTTCTCTGCCCCCTCTCTCGCTTTCTCTCTGTCCCCCTCCTCTGTGACTCCTGTCCCCCTTCACTCGCTCTGTCCCCCATCAACCCTCACTCTCTCTCTCTGCTCCACATCTCTCTCTCTCTCTCTCTCTTTCTTTCTGTCCCCCTACCCCTCCCTCTCTCTCCCTTTCTCTCTTGGGTGATGTGATGAGCTTTGTCTGTTAGCAGCAGATCGGCGCAGAGCGGTGTAGGCCTGTCTAACCAGGGTGATAAGACACCTCTAATTTACACGGCTTGGCCTAAACCCAGGGTGACAATCTCTGACAGCTACAGCTACAGGACTAACTGGGTTCAACTCTGCAAACACTTCAAAGCACTATCTTGGTCTTTCTTTCTCTCTCATTCTTGATTTCCTTCCCTCTTCTCTTTCTCTTGGTCTAGCTTCCTTTCTCAATTCTGTCTCTCTATCTCTGCATCTTTCTCTCTCTCTCTCTCTCTCTCTCTCTCTCTCTCTCTCTCTCTCTCTCTCTCTCTCTCTCAATTTCAATTTCAATTTAAGGGCTTTATTGGCATGGGAAACGTATGTTTACATTGCCAAAGCAAGTGAAGTAGATAGTAAACAAAAGTGAAATAAACAATAAATATTAACAGTAAACATTACACTCAGAAGTTTCAAAAGAATAAAGACATTTCAAATGTCATATTATGTATATATACAGTGTTGTAACAATGTGCAAAGAGAAAGTACAAATGGGAAAATAAATAAACATAAATATGGGTTGTATTTACAATGGTGTTTGTTCTTCACTGGTTGCCCTTTTCTTGTGGCAACAGGTCACAAATCTTGCAGCTGTGATGGCACACTGTGGTTTTTCACGCAGTAGATAAGGGAGTTTATCAAAATTGGGTTTGTTTTCGAATGCTTTGTGGATCGCTGTAATCTGAGGGAAATATGTGTCTCTAATATGGTCATACATTTGGCAGGAGGTTAGGAAGTGCAGCTCAGTTTCCACCTCATTTTGTGGGCAGTGTGCACATATCCTGTCTTCTCTTAAGAGCCAGGTCTGCCTACGGCGGCCTTTCTCAATAGCAAGGCTATGCTCACTGAGTCTGTACATAGTCAAAGCTTTCCTTAAGTTTGGGTCAGTCACAGTGATCAGGTATTCTGCCACTGTGTACTCTCTGTTTAGGGCCAAATAGCATTCTAGTTTGCTCAGTTTTTTTGTTTGTTCTTTCCAATGTGTCAAGTAATTCTCTTTTTGTTTTCTCATGATTTGGTTGGGTCTAATTGTGTTGTTGTTGTTGTTGTTGTCCTGGGGCTGTGTGGGGTCTGTTTGTGTTTGTGAACAGAGCCCCAGGACCAGCTTACTTAGGGGACTCTTCTCCAAGTTCATCTCTCTGTAGGTGATGGCTTTGTTATGGAAGGTTTGGGAATTGCTTCCTTTTAAGTGGTTATAGAATTTAGCGGCTCTTTTCTGGATTTTAATAATTAGCGGGTATTGGCCTAATTCTGCTCTGCATGCATTATTTGGTGTTTTACGTCTCTCTCTGTCTCTACCAACGAAGAGCGAGAGAAGGCTGCATACTAGCTCCTAGCACAGACTTTGTGCCAAAAGTTTGTAATTTCGGACTGAAATGAGAGACTTGAGAGCTTTTTCTGAGCCAGTGCTATCTAGTTCCAACTGCACAAAGTTTTAACTTTGATGGACATCAGTTTTCCCCATTACTGCTCACACACATGGAAAATGATCACACACCACACATGGAAACAGATCCATTCATGTTTGAGTCAAAATGGCTGCTTTTAATTAGCTTTGATATGATTCTCTGCTCTAGATGAGAAACTGGGGCCCCGTATGGGTCCGTTGAAAGCGTATTGGTCACTGCAGGCGAGGTCACTCTGACCCAGATTGGAGGAATAGTATGCTTTGACCTGTAATGGAGGAGCAGGGTGATTGATGCTGCTCTGGCTCCTTATTGGAGAAGCAGCACTAGAAACTCTCACTCAGATCTGGGCTCGCTGCGAAACGCTTCATAATATTGTATTGTTGTAATATTGTACATTTTATATTGTACATTTGTAATGGTTGAGCAGTGTACATTTGTATAGTGCACAATGTATTGTGTGATGTATTGTTTTATTTATGATGTAGACTATTGTTTTGTTGTGATGTGTTTTGTTCCTATTTGGACCCCAGGAATGGAGATCGTAATAAAATACTAAATACTAAAATACTCTTCAGACACTGACATGGAATTTCCCTCTCCCTCTGCTTGCATCGCGCCAGTACTTCGTTCGTTCTCTCTCTCTCTCTCTCTCTCTCTCTCTCTCTCTCTCTCTCTCTCTCTCTCTCTCTCTCTCTCTCTCTCTCTCTCTCTCTCTCTCTCTCTCTCTCTCTCTCTCTCTCTCTCTCTCTCTCTCTCTCTCTCTCTCTTTTGATTGAGGCCATTTTCTCTCAGCACTCAATCCCTTCTCTATGTCACAACCACAGAGTACATTTCTCTACATTTAAATCCCCCTAGAGTCGATGTCAGCACCCCCGTGGAAATCTAATTAGCATCCCAATCTAAATCTGTCTGTTTAAGCTAGAGATATGTTTTTTTTTTGCATGGGCTGTGTCTCAATCAACCGCATCCGCCAAGCTAGGGTAGTTGAGGCTATTCTGCTGCGCTCTCTGTCCTTGTCTAATGTTACAACTCTATTCAGGATACACAACAGCCTACTTGTCGGTTGCTTGTTGTAGCCTACTCCTTCTCATTTAGCTAACTTAATTACGTAATTTTAATTCCATTTTGTATTGATTAGAGATCTCCGACTTCCCGTTGTTACACATGGAGCCTCTGACTGTAGTGCGCACCACTTTTAGTGGCCGACAATAACAACAAACGACATGCATAAAACGTGTGTAGGCTATACTGACCTACAAAGGCAAAATGTAATAACTAGACTTTTAGTCAACATTTTGTTAAGACTGAAATCAGGCTTTGTAGTATGTGTTTTATCTTGTGATAAAGTGTCCTGGTTTAATTCTGTTCCATTTCAGAGAAAATGGAGTGTGAAAATTGCAGTAACTATAAAATCTAAGTGAAAACCAAGGCAAACAGCAGTAACTGAAGTTACTGCACTTTGGCTTTGTTCCACCATGTTTTGACTGCAGTTACCTGCTCTGCCATACATTTACGTCATTTAGCAGACGCTCTTATCCAGAGCGACTTACAGTTAGTGCATACATTATTATTTTTCATACTGGCCCCCCGTGGGAAACGAACCCACAACCCTGGCGTTGTAAACGCCATGCTCTACCAACTGAGCTACCTCCCTGCCGGCCATTCCCTCCCCTACCCTGGGCCAATTGTGCGCCGCCCCATTGGTCTCCCGGTTGTGGACAGCTACAGCAGAGCCTGGATTCGAACCATGATCTCTAGTTGTACAGCTAGCACTGCGATGCAGTGCCTTAGACCACTGCGCCACTCGGGAGAACATACAAAGGCAAAGAGCAGTAACTACGCAAACAGTGAAACAGAGAAATTGTGTTTAAAGTGTATTTGCTGTCCAGCCAAATATGTTGTAGGTAGATAAGTGATAATGCACTGATGTATTATCTTATTATGAAGTATTTTTTTTGTGTATCATCCATGATTTGACCTATGACCCCTAAGTCTAATAAATGACCATACAAAGTCAAACAGAAAAACAATAAGAAAATTGGATGAACACATGTAGATACTGCACAAAGCCAAATATTCTGCGTGATTAAATAGTCCTTACCCAATGGCGAAAAAATGCTTGAGGGTTACTACAATACAACATTCAAAACATGAAAACATAACTACATAAAACAATTAAATGCAGTTGGAATGTAGTTAGAACTCTCATACTGTTTCCATCAAACAGAAAAACAACAAGAAAGTTGGATAAACACATTTAGATTGTGGATACTGCACATTGCCTTTACATTACCCATATAGTTGTTTAAGGTCATACAAAGTGCATTGTCTGTATTTTAGGGGTCATAAGTCAAATCAGTGGTCATGGTTGATATGCATACAAATTACTTCATAATAAGATGATACATCAGTGCATTATCACTTATCTACCTACAACATATTTGGCTAGCAAAACTCTTTAAAGCCATTTTTCTCAGTTTCCCTTTTAATGCGTTTTGCCTTTTTAGGGCAGTATACGGTATGTCTTTTTATGGGGTGCACGTCATAAACACTATATTCAAAAACAATTCTATTACGATTTTTAAATGTCACGGTATATCCTTGTGTGTAACAATGTCACATATATAATTTCATTTAATTGATAAAATAGGCCTATGATCATTTTTTTATTTCAATGAATACTCTTGCAAGTATTCGAATACTAACGTCCGTTCGGATATTCAAATAACCGTGCCCATCCCTAGTTGAAATTATGTTGAAAATTCAAAATTGTTCATCCTATATTCAATATATATATTGGGTGGTTGAAATTATGTTGAATTTTAGATTTCATTAGAAATATTTTATTTGACCTTGTTTAAATGTTGATAGAAAAATGGTATGTTTGAATAAACGTAATTGATTCAACGTCATGCGATCAACCTCAATAAAGAGGTATATTGAAATAAAATGTGAAGCCACATTACAATGATTTCTGCCTGAACAGTGACTCCTACTGGTATATAAGGGGTAATCCACTTCAGTGAGAATGAGTCTATCATCCAGATGCCTACCTCTATGTACCCTGCTTAGCCTTAGAAACAAGCAGTGTGTATGTAAAATGTATATGTAAAATGTCTATGTAAAATGTATGTATATGTAGCAGAAAAGCTGTGAAAAACTAAAAAGATATGTGTCCACCAAAGATGGGTTAATAAAAATGTATAAAAATATATCAAATTAAAAAAGCTGTGTTCGTTTCAGCTGAGCTATCATGTCGACCCATTTAGACATTAATCAGCTTCCATAGTTATTTGCGTAGACTACCTAAATAACATTGAATAGTTGAAAGTAACTCCGCTAACTTTTCTTACACAAGCTGTATGTGAAAGTAAATTCGAAGTGAGGTTGGGTTTATGTACAGTGGGGAAAAAAAAGTATTTAGTCAACCACCAATTGTGCAAGTTCTCCCACTTAAAAAGATGAGAGAGGCCTGTAATTTTCATCATAGGTACACGTCAACTATGACAGACAAATTGAGAAGAAAAAAAATCCAGAAAATCACATTGTAGGATTTTTTATGAATTTATTTGCAAATTATGGTGGAAAATAAGTATTTGGTCACCTACAAACAAGCAAGATTTCTGGCTCTCACAGACCTGTAACTTCTTCTTTAAGAGGCTCCTCTGTCCTCCACTCGTTACCTGTATTAATGGCACCTGTTTGAACTTGTTATCAGTATAAAAGACACCTGTCCACAACCTCAAACAGTCACACTCCAAACTCCACTATGGCCAAGACCAAAGAGCTGTCAAAGGACACCAGAAACAAAATTGTAGACCTGCACCAGGCTGGGAAGACTGAATCTGCAATAGGTAAGCAGCTTGGTTTGAAGAAATCAACTGTGGGAGCAATTATTAGGAAATGGAAGACATACAAGACCACTGATAATCTCCCTTCGATCTGGGGCTCCACGCAAGATCTCACCCGTGGGGGTCAAAATGATCACAAGAACGGTGAGCAAAAATCCCAGAACCACACGGGGGGACCTAGTGAATGACCTGCAGAGAGCTGGGACCAAAGTAACAAAGCCTACCATCAGTAACACACTACGCCGCCAGGGACTCAAATCCTGCAGTGCGAGACGTGTCCCCCCTGCTTAAGCCAGTACATGTCCAGGCCCGTCTGAAGTTTGCTAGAGTGCATTTGGATGATCCAGAAGAGGATTGGGAGAATGTCATATGGTCAGATGAAACCAAAATAGAACTTTTTGGTAAAAACTCAACTCGTCGTGTTTGGAGGACAAAGAATGCTGAGTTGCATCCAAAGAACACCATACCTACTGTGAAGCATGGGGGTGGAAACATCATGCTTTGGGGTTGTTTTTCTGCAAAGGGACCAGGACGACTGATCCGTGTAAAGGAAAGAATGAATGGGGCCATGTATCGTGAGATTTTGAGTGAAAACCTCCTTCCATCAGCAAGGGCATTGAAGATGAAACGTGGCTGGGTCTTTTAGCATGACAATGATCCCAAACACACCGCCCGGGCAACGAAGGAGTGGCTTCGTAAGAAGCATTTTTAAGGTCCTGGAGTGGCCTAGCCAGTCTCCAGATCTCAACCCCATAGAAAATCTTTGGAGGGAGTTGAAAGTCCGTGTTGCCCAGCGACAGCCCCAAAACATCACTGCTCTAGAGGAGATCTGCATGGAGGAATGGGCCAAAATACCAGCAACAGTGTGTGAAAACCTTGTGAAGACTTACAGAAAACGTTTGACCTGTGTCATTGCCAACAAAGGGTACATAACAAAGTATTGAGAAACTTTTGTTATTGACCAAATACTTATTTTCCACCATAATTTGCAAATAAATTCATTAAAAATCCTACAATGTGATTTTCTGGATTTTCTTTTCTCATTTTGTCTGTCATAGTTGACGTGTACCTATGATGAAAATTACAGGCCTCTCTCATCTTTTTAAGTGGGAGAACTTGCACAATTGGTGGCTGACTAAATACTTTTTTTCCCCCACTGTAGGCTACATTGACATCTGATTTGCCCAACAAAGGACACCATAATTTCAATGTGTAGCTAGGTATACTATCATTCATGTTTGAGTGGATGTTTAATTGGAACTTTGGAAGTTTAGAAATAATTACCATTAGCCCTATAAATAGGATTTCAAATTCATTAAATTAATAATACACTTTTACCTTTTGGATATTGTTTTGTATATGAAGTTGGTTGATTTCAAATTATATTTAGACTTATATTTAGGTTTAATGCTTATTGACTCAAGACATTTCAGCTTTACATTCTTTCTTAATTTGTACCAAAAAAACAAAAACATTATGGGGTATTGTGTGTAGGCCAGTGACACAAAATCTCAATTTAATCCATTTGAAATTCAGGCTCTAACACAACAATATTTGGAAAAAGTCAAGGGGTGAGAATACTTTCTGAAGGCACTGAATATAGGATTTTTTTTTTTTTTTTTTTTTTTTTTTTCTTTCTTTCTTTCTTTCTTTCTTTCTTTCTTTCTTTCTTTCTTTCTTTCTTTCTTTCTTTCTTTCTTTCTTTCTTTCTTTCTTTCTTTCTTTCTTTCTTTCTTTCTTTCTTTCTCCTCTTTCTTTCTTTCTTTCTTTCTTTCTTGTGGTGAAAACGTTGAGTGTCTCCCTCTGCTCTGCTCAGCGCCCTGCTATTTCCCAGCCTTCTGTAAATTACACTGGCTCGCTGATGTGAACTCGCTGAAATGTCCCAAACCTTTTATATGCCAAGCCCTGATGGCCCAGCTATCACACACACATGCGCACACACACATTACACCACCATTACAGGGCATCACCCACAAATATATAGCATGGCACACAGCATCGCTGACAGGCTGGAAGCGCAGAGAGAGCTACATTCAACGTCAGCCATTTCACAACGTTTCGTCGATGGGAGGTTATGAGACAGCAGAATGGAGATGAGATATAACTGCTGAGACTAAAATGGTTCCTCGTTCATTCTGTGTGGTAACACCCCTTTTGATTGCAGTCTTGAGTGATTCGGCTGGCTTGTCAACTTGGACAAAGTTAATCAAAGGTAAATGTAAAGAGGCTGATGAAGTCAAACTACAAGACAAACTTGGGAGTAAAAATAAATAAATAAGCAAACTTCAATTGCTTAACTAGTGGAAACCATTTAAAAACGTTCTCAAAGAATTTTAATAAACATTCTCAAATAATACTTTTTTAAAAAGCATATCATGCATCTTACAGCAATAACTGCCTTGCTGGTGTATGAAGATAAAGTTGTCCCTCAGCGCGCCATTTTCTATGGCTCTCTCTCGACTCTGACGCAGATAGGAGAAGCAGGTGCAATTCTAACGGTTACAGACTTAGGAAACAGAGGGCATAGTGTCCCTAGCTGACTCCACACTGTGTATGCAGTAGCATATCTCTTAACTCCAGCCTTATCTAGGGAGATTATATGAAAGTGAATGGAAACACCCTGTGTAAAGAGATTTTTCAGTTGGCTGTGCAGTGTGCTACTATATTCAGGCAGGTTGCAGGGAAATAGTTGCAAACAATTTCAAAATGTCACCATCTCCACCTCAATCATTCACACTCATAAACACTCACACAAAAGGAAGAGTGGAGATGCTGACAGCCCTTGCAGTAGTAAAGTTAAAACAAAATACATAAAAATAAAACAAGTTCTGCATGAAGTCGCTACTGAATGAGGCACTTACAAATGTTATCTTTAGAAAATGTTCACAATGTAAACCAGAATTAAAGTGTATCGTATTGTCTGCACTGTATGGAAGTCGCGTGTAACAGTTCATTAATTTGTCATATTTATTATAGTTTTACATAGAGAAAAGTATGACAGTAAAGTCAAATCAAAGTAAATATAATAGCTTAAATCCAATATATTTATAGGTTTATGAGGTTATCCTCATCCTAAAGAGAGGTGGCCCTTAAGTCCCGTGTCTGTGCCGTCTTACCTGTATGTCTGTAGAACGCTGACGTGACACTGGGGCTGAGTGACAACACTTCAACCGAGTCACAACGTACCACAATGCATTGTGGGTTAAACTGCCCTCCTCTCTTCTCTCTTGCTCTTTCTAACTGTTTTTTCTCTCTCTCTACTTACTCTCTCTATCTTTCTCACCCCACCGCTCTCTCTATCTTTTTTCTCTCCCTCCTCTCTCTCTTTCTATCGCTGTCACTCCACCTCCTTCCCCCTCTCTCTCTCGCTCTCACTCCACCTCCCTCCCCCTCTCGCTCTCTCTCTCGCGCTTTCCCTCTCTCCCAACAGCGCCTTCTGCCTGGCGAGCGGCCGAATCACACCACGTCCGTTCCGACAAGCGGGTTGCCATGGCAACCTGCCCTTATCTCATTTGCATCTTTTGCTTACATTATGTGCTGCCAAACATGGTAACGCTTAATTGTTTCTCCCTGCCCTGTCCTCCCTATTTCTCTTTTTTATTTCACTTCCTCTCCCCCACCTCTCACTTCTCCCCCTCTCTCTCCCCTCTCTCTCTCTCTCTCTCTTTCTTCCTCTCTCTCTCTGTCTCTCTCTCGCTCTCTCTCTCTCTCCCTCACAGCAGTCAGTGTGTGTGTGTGTGTGTGTGTGTGTGTGTGAAAAGAGGAAGTCACTCTGACATGTGACCAGTTTGCAGCATTACAGATAAGGAGTGAAACAATTCGAAACAGGAAGTGGGGTGTGGTAGTGGTTCTGTTTAGGAGCACAGAAACAGAAGGGGATGCTTAGGTCACCATACCCCCCCTACAGTATCAGGTGCACTAGCAGAAGGTTTCACTTACCCCAAGTTCCTGTTCAGAAGGATTCTGAGTGCATTTGTATATCAGACCTTCAGTGCCACATCAGTCAATCTGTCACAGTGGTAGAGACAGGAGACAGACTGGCCTTCTGGAGTCAATATTGAGAGGAGAGCAGCACTCAGCACATCCCCACCTGCCGCCAATGGAGAGACAGAGAGAGAGAGCAGGCGAGAGGACAGACAGACAGACAGACAGACAGACAGACAGACAGACAGACAGACAGACAGACAGACAGACAGACGGAAGAAGAGAGAACGATAGAAAAAGAGAGAGAGACAGAGAGAGCTTTTTCTAAAGTGCTATAACTACACGATTAGTGTGAACAAATAGGACGTCTAGTTAATATTCAACCAACAAGTCAAATCAAATCTACATTCAGAATCTTAGCGATCATGTTTACCTTGCTCTAGTCAGGTCTGTGAACAGGCATCCCAAAAAAATCCCAAAACACCCCTTCAAAAGTACAACACTCCTCTATCCAGATACAACTGAACTACCCTTAGCTCCTTCACAGGGACTGAGGTTCTTCAGGAACTCTCAGAGACACAGTAGCGCAGCAGGCAATAAGGGCCTCTAGTGCGGCCTTCCTTCCTTAGGGCTGCCTTCAGGGCTCTGGGGAGTGGAAGTCAATGAGACTTAGCCTAATTTAGCATGCTGCCTGCCTGCCTGCTACTTCCTACTGCTGCCAAGAACCCAGAGTGAGACTCCTTCCCTTTTTAGGTTCCCTGAACGCTGCCGTCTGCAAGAGGCCGCTGCTGCATTCCGACCGGGCTACGCCAAGAAAGAGGGGGAGAGAGGGGAAGAGAGGGAGAGGTAGACAGAGAGAGAGGGGGGGGGGGGGTGTTGGACCAGGGAAGAGATTAATAGTGTATTTCCAAAACGCTATATCTACCAATTTTTCACATTTCACATGTGTGTGTAAACAATTACTGTTCTAACCTGTCTCCATTTATACAATCAATTATAATACAATCAATTTGACATTGTTTTTACCTATCTAACTAGATAACAACATAATGGTTATCATTTATTTGAATAGTAAATCTCTGTTGATAAACTTGGTAAATCAAGATGTAGCCTAGGTCTATTCACAATACAGGTGAATGCATATTCAGTAGGAATGTGTGCATGCATTGAGTTATTAAGCTTGTTTTGGCTGATTTCATGGGGCTACAGATGAAAAACATTCTGTTTCCCTTCCATATAGGACTTATTTTTTATCCTATATTATTTGACCTTGTTTCAATGTTGATAGTAAAATGGTTGTTTGAATCATTTCTGCCTGAACAGTGACTCCTACTGGTATATAAGGGATAATGCACTTCAGTGAGAACAAGTCTACCATCCAGATGCCTACCTCTATCAGGGTTTCCGTTAGCTGGTAATAGCCGACTTTTGACCAATACAAAAAGTGAAAAGCCTATAAAATTGCCAACTGCCAATTGTCCGGGTCAAGAAAAAAAAAATCCCATTGCGAAATAATGCATTTTAGGTTATTCATTAATTGAAATACCAGTCAATTTAGCGCAAGAGCTGCTGATACAGCTAAAACAGCTGTTTGTTGCTGCGGGACTGAAACATACTTTAACAAGCCCAATCATTGCTCAACAATTCTAAAGGCAATCGCGTGTAAAAAAATAAATATACAATGGCCACGATTAAAAAGAGCTGCTATTTTTATTTCTCAACTGGTAATTGAAACGCGCTTCCCATTCGCCATTCAAGTGCATAAGCAACTAAGCAGGCTTTAGAGTGTCACACACCACTTTGCAATGAGATGGAGGCAGTATGCCTATTCATTTTGAAAACATTATACTTAATTGTTCGAAACCTGAACGTTTTACTACATATTATGAGGCATGTCTTAGGCTACCTTGCTTCAAAGTAGCTTAGACAAAATCCAACCAAACGTGCAGGCCTTTCATATGCCACTGAACAAGTAGCCTTTTTCCTCTCATCTTCTATTGGTTTTCAAATCAACTTTCTTTCATTGTCCAGTAGCCAAAGGCACAATTCTAGTCATAGATTTATAATATTATTAGCAATTTCTACATTTCTAACGGATATTATATCTCGGTCACATGAAACCGCTCACATTGGTGTTTTGCTGCTAATTGCATTATGGAACAAACATTCGCGCATAGCCTACTCCCCTGTGCACATTGCTGTGCTTATAATGTGAAGAAATAATAGTTTATCAACATTTTATGCTAAACGTTCTGATATGTTGCATGAGCCTCAATGCTTTTTAACATTTTGGGGCTGTAACCTAGACCTACTGGTTGTATGAATTTGGGATCTATCGTCCCCCAACTGTCCCAGAGTCTGTTTGGAATAGGCTATTTCTTTCTCACACAGAACAAGCTGACCAATAGAATGGGTAAATGTTTCTACTATGGGGGATAGTAGATTGACATAGGCTAGTGATTTTGCTGTTCGTTACTCATCTTGTTGGCGGTGCATGGGTTTCAAGTTTGGGGAAGCACATTTTCACCATAAAAATGCACCTTTATAATAAAGCATTCCATGCTTCCTCACATTTGCAGACTTATGTAAGATAGCCTACTATTCCTAATTTGATGATTAGGTTGGATAGTCATAATTTAGGCTAATAATATAACTCAATCAATGTTCACAAAAAATACTGTTCTATGCAGTGCATAGTGGCTTAGAGTAGGCCCAGGAAAATGTTGGCCTTTTATAAACACATTTCATGCAATTCTACTACACTTTATATGACTGGAGACTTAACAAAAATTACAGGGTATACTACTCTGCTGACACTGACAAACAGATCAGATGTTGTCTGAAAAATCAACCAAAAAAAGGGGGAAAACAGTTTTTACAACAACAACAAAAAACTCTCACAACAGTAGTACCTTTACTAGTATTAGCAGACCGATATAGACGTTTGTAGCGCGGGCAATTGTTTTTCTTCAGCACCTCTGCTTTGGCAAAATAGGTAGTTGTATTATTAAGAACAGTATATTGCAGGATTCAAGTTGCTCTGGATAAGAGTGTCTACTAAAATGGATAAGGAATAAATAGACCATTTCAGTTTTCACATAGAAATAAGTTGTATTTGCTAAGTATTTCAAGAAATTGGAAAACATATATTAGGGAAGTATTTTTGTACAGATAATTATCAGACTCAAGTTACAAATACAGGTAAACACTCAAATAAATGTATTTTTTTAAAATCACAAAGGTAGTGCACTGGGCCTTTACTAGTCCTGTATTAGCAGACCAATATAAACTCTTCAGGTAAAAAAACATGGAGAAAAAAATCGCAGCACCCCCACCCCCAAACTACTTCTCATAGCTATGGTCTGATCTATATATTAGGCCTACGAAAAGGGGAGACACAAGTACAATATGACGTCCATCTAACCTGGAGGAGGAAATTATTGTCCAAAAACAAACAAAAGTGGCACTGACCCAATGATTAAGACATTGAATATGCACTCACCGGGGATATGGCTAATGGAGTCTTTTCATTGTCTTCTCTTTACAGCAATAGCCATTTGTTTTCCAAACTGTTTTTCCGCGATTGTATTTTTAAATATTGTAATTATGCCTGGCTGGGTCTTTCTGCTTTTCACTGACAGTCACAACTCAACAATCATCTATTTGATATTTGCGATCTGCCCAACTTGCGGGCCCTTCTGACTGTAGGCTATGCGATTTAAAACAATCCACAGCTCTTTTTTAAAGACGATAATAAGCCTCTGTTGCCAAATCATGCTTTCTTGTGTAGTAGCCTATTTTTAATTATTTTATTTATTTCTGTATAGACAGGAGTAAGATAATTAGGCTATATATTTTTGGCAATTCAATTTAATTTAGGGAAAGCTACTGTCGCTTCCCCTAGCCTTATGGACGTGCCTTCAAATTGCTTCAAATTGCACATCGGAAATCAGTAAATATTACGGAGTGAGGTTGGGTTTATGTAGGCTACATTGACATCTGATTTGCCCAACAAAGGACACCATCATTTCAATGTGTTGCTAGGTATACTATCATTCAGCCATGGTTTAATCGATTTTTTGAAGTTTAGAAATATTTACCATTAGCCCTATAAATCAGATGCCAAATCCATGATATTAATAATATACTTTTACCTATGTATATTCTCTTGTATATGAAGGATGGTTGGTTGATTTCAAATTTAATCTAGGCCAACAAGTTATTAATATGTTTTCTCCATCTCAACCAAAAATCAAAGCTGAAGAATAGGACTAAATCAAATCACATTTATTTGCAGTGCATTTCAAGTTTGATTTGATTTAGTGCTATTCTTCTACTTTGTTTTTTTGAGACGCGAATACAACATATCAAATCATGTTGAATTGTGAACGCAACCAAATATCAACATTTGAAGGAGATATCTTCTGCTTGGAAAGTACATACAGTGCATTTGGAAAGTATTCAGACCCTTTGACTTTTTCCACATTTTGTTACGTTACAGCCTTGTTCTAAAATGGATTAAATCGTTTTTCCCTCATCAATACCTTATAATGACAAAGCAAAACGTTTTTTAGAATTTTTAGCAAATGTATTAAAAATAACAAACTGAAATATTGCATTTACATAAGTATTCAGACCCTTTACTCAGTACTTTGTTGAAGCACCTTTGGCAGTGATTACAGCCTCGAGTCTTCTTGGGTATGATGCTACAAGCTTCGCACACCTGTATTTGGGAAGTTTCTCCCATTCTTCTCTGCAGATCCTCTCAAGCTCTGTCAGGTTGGATGGGGAGCTTTGCTGCACAGCTATTTTCAGGTCTCTCCAGAGATGTTCCCTCGATCCTGACTTGTCTCCCAGTCCCTGCAGCTGAAAAACATCCCGCAACATGATGCTGCCACCACCATGCTTCACCATAGGGATGCTGCCAGGTTTCCTCCAGATATGACGCTTGGCATTCAGGCCAAAGAGTTCAATCTTGGTTTCATCTGACCAGAGCTGATCAATGTCTAAATGTGCTGACAGGATAGCTCAGCTGAATCAAACACAGCTGGTTTCCAAAGTTATGCAGGGTACATAGAGGTAGGCATCTGGATGGTAGACTTGTTCTCACTGAAGTGTATTACACCTCATATACCAGTAGGAGTGAATTTTGAGGCAGAAATGTGTGGCTTCACCTTTATTTAGGTTGACAGCATGACATTGAATCAAACATTGAATCAAACATACCATTTTACTATCAACACTGAAACAAGGTCAAATCAAATATGTCTATAATCAAATATGAAATTCAACATCATTTCAACCACCCATAGGATAAAAAATATGTTTTACGTTTCTACATGGAATTTTCAACACAATTTCAATGTGTACATAGTTCTGATGATTATGTTGAAATTAGATTGATGTAACAACCTGTTAGTAAGGTTAAGTCAATGTATTTAATTTGAAGTTATAACCTAATTTCAATGTTAACAATGCTGGTTGAAATTAGATGAAAACAGTACTGGTTGATGACTTTTTTCAAATCCAATGTATTTTCCATGTTGATTCCACGTCACAATATGTTGACAAATTACATTAAAACAACATTGATTCAACCAGTGTGTGCCCAGTGGGCAGAGACCAATAAATAATTGGCGTCGCACTGCCAGGTCAAAGGGTGGCAGACGTGAGTGTTTTGGTCGCAGTCTCGAACCCTGCTGTATATTATGACACTATGCCATGTCATATTAAATAGCCTCACAGTGTAACTAGACGCTTCATTCACATTCGTGGATAAAGACCTTGTGCCCAGTTGTGCCCGCGACAATGACAGGTCTTTCTCTCTATTTCCTGTCTGCCAGTCTACATACCTGCCAGTCTGCATACCCGCCTGCCTACATGCCTGTGTGTGTGTCTTACTGTATCTCCCGCTCTCCACTCCCTCTCTTAAATCGAGGACAGAATTGACCATGTCCCCGGATACGTGTTCCCATCAGCCCAGATCAATAGCAGACTAATGTAGTGTCACAGACTGGTCACCCCTCTTACCCCCTCATATCACAGACATGTCCCTGAGAGGAAGAGAGATAGAGGGAAATGGGGAGCGGGAGACCATCAAATAAAAAGTTGTCCGCTCAACGAACCAACATGGCCGCTGAGTCGCCAGACTCAACATTTTAATATGGGATAGCCCTGGGAAAGCTGTGTTCAGGGAAAAAAGTATTTGATCCCCTGCTGATTTTGTACGTTTGCCCACTGACAAAGAAATGATGAGTTTATAATTTTAATGGTAGGTTTATATGAACAGTGAGAGACAGAATAACAACAAAACAATCCAGAAAAACGCATGTCAAAAATGTTATAAATTGATTTGCATTTTAATGAGGGAAATAAGTATTTGACCCCTCTGCAAAACATGACTTAGTACTTGTTGGCAATCACAGAGGTCAGATGTTTCTTGTAGTTGGCCACCAGGTTTGCACACATCTCAGGAGGTATTTTGTTCCACTCTTCTTTGCAGATCTTCTCCAAGTCATTAAGGTTTCGAGGCTGACGTTTGGCAACTCGAACCTTCAGCTCCCTCCACAGATTTTCTATGGGATTAAGGTCTGGAGACTGGCTAGGCCACTACATGACCTTAATGTGCTTCTTCTTGAGCCACTCCTTTGTTGCTTTGGCCGTGTGTTTTGGGTCATTGTCATGCTGGAATACCCATCCACGACCTATTTTCAATGCCCTGGCTGAGGGAAGGAGGTTCTCACCCAAGATTTGACGGTACATGGCCCCGTCCATCGTCCCTTTGATGCGATGAAGTTGTCCTGTCCCCTTAGCAGAAAAACACCCCCAAAGCATAATGTTTCCACCTCCATGTTTGACGGTGGGGATGGTGTTCTTGGGGTCATAGGCAGCATTCCTCCTCCTCCAAACACGGCGAGTTGAGTTGATAGCAAAGAGCTCCATTTTGGTCTCATCTGACCAAAACACTTTCACCCAGTTCTCCTCTGAATCATTCAGATGTTCATTGGCAAACTTCAGACGGGCATGTATATGTGCTTTCTTGAGCAGGGGGACCTTGCGGGCGCAGCAGGATTTCAGTCCTTCACGGCATAGTGTGTTACCAATAGTTTTCTTGGTGACTATGGTCTCAGCTGCCTTGAGATCATTGACAAGATCCTCCAGTGTAGTTCTGGGCTAATTCCTCACCGTTCTCATGATCATTGCAACTCCACGAGGTGAGATCTTGCATGGAGCCCCAGGCCGAGGGAGATTGACAGTTATTTTGTGTTTCTTCCATTTGCGAATAATCGCAACAACTGTTGTCACCTTCTCACCAAGCTACTTGGCGATGGTCTTGTAGCCCATTCCAGCCTTGTGTAGGTCTACAATCTTGTCCCTGACATCCTTGGAGAGCTCTTTGGTCTTGGCCATGGTGGAGAGTTTGGAATCTGATTGATTGATTGCTTCTGTGGACAGGTTTCTTTTATACAGGTAACAAGCTGAGATTAGGAGCACTCCCATTAAGAGTGTGCTGCTAATCTCAGCTCGTTACCTGTATAAAAGTCACCTGGGAGCCAGAAATCTTTCTGATTGAGATGGGGTCAAATACTTATTTCCCTCATTAAAATGCAAATCAATTTATAAATTTTTTTACATGCGTTTTTCTGGATTTTTTGTTGTTATTCTGTCTCTCTCTTTTCAAATAAACCTACCATTAAAATTATAGACTGGTCATTTCTTTGTCAGTGGGCAAACGTACAAAATCAGCAGGGGATCAAATACTTTTTTCCCTCACTGTAAAGGGCAATCTACTGCAATGTAGCTACAGTATTATGTTTCTATAATCTATAAGTCTCCAAATTCGAGCAGCAGTTATCAAAATAATGAATTCAAACTTTTCAAAAGAACTTGCCTGGAGATAGTGCTGACTTTGCAGGGGTTTTAAGTGTTTTATACACATAGGCTACTCTCTGAATCTTAAAACCCACCCTTCCTTGTCTTATCATGGTACAATGTCATTTATACATCCATCCATCAGAATTAGGTCTTATGAGAAGAGATCCAGTCAGCCAGCTGTGGGAGCCCATCAACTCAATACCAACAGTTATCGACCATGCTGTCACGGTTTACTATGCCAGAACCCAGAAGCAGACCAGGACAAGGTACGTTGAGAGAAAGGTGAGTGTTTATTTAATAGATTCCGAGTGAGGCTGAATAATCCAGGGAACAGAGCGGGTGGCGTGGATGGGTTGTTGAGGGTGCAGTGGTTGGTCCGGTACTGGCTCGGCAGCCGCCGACCATCAGGCAGAGGTTGGGTGAAGGTTCCGGGTGAGAACTGCAGACAGAACAAAAACGGAGGTCAGTACACAGCAAGTCACAAGGTGCAAAACAACAAAACTAACACTAATGGCTCAGAGGCTGATACGCTGACAACATACTGTTCATAGCTAACGATCCGGCAGGAACTGGATGTTAGGCCAGAGCCTAAGAAGGGTGATGATCAGGACCAGGTGTGCAGATTGCTGATGGGATGCAGGTGCGGAAAACAAGAGCGCTCCCCGGAGCGTTCCCGAACCCTCGGGAAACTGGAGATTACGAACCGGAACACTAGTCACCAGACAGGACCCGACTCAGACAGCCGGGATCGTTACAGTACCCCCCCTCCGGCCAACGCCACCGGGCGGACTCCCGGAGCGCCAGGATGGAGGCGGTAGAAGTCACTGATGAGGTCCGCATCTAGGACCTGTCGCCGCGGAATCCAACTCCTCTCTTCAGGGCCATACCCCTCCCAGTCCACGAGATACTGGAAACCCCGGCCCCGCCGTCTGGAATCCATGATGCGACGCACCGTGTAGGCAGGACCACCTCCGATCATCCGAGGAGGAGGAGGAGGAGGCGGAGGAGGCAACAGAGGACTGAGGAAGACAGGCTTGAGGCAGGAGACATGAAAGGTGGGATGGACTCTGAGCGTCCTCGGTAGTTTGAGTCGAACTGCCACTGGATTGATCACCTTCTCCACCACAAACGGACCAATGAACTTCGGTAACAACTTCCTAGACTCAGTCCGTAACGGAAGATCCCGTGTGGCCAACCAAACCCTATCTCCGATGGTATAGGTGGGAGCGGGGATCCGGCGACGATTCGCCTGGAGCTGATACCGGTCCGAAACTCTAAGGAGTGCCTTTCTGGCCCGATGCCAGGTCCGGTGGCAACGACGAATATGGGCCTGAACAGAAGGCACTGAGAGCTCCTTCTCCTGAGAAGGAAACAGGGGAGGTTGGTAGCCATACAGGCACTGGAAGGGAGACATCCCAGTGGCAGATGTAGGAAGAGTATTGTGGGCATACTCAACCCAAGGCAACTGAGAGACCCAGGAGGTGGGGTTGGAAGAGACCAGACAGCGTAGCGTGGATTCCATCTTCTGGTTGGCTCTCTCCGCCTGACCATTGGATTGGGGGTGAAAACCAGATGTGAGACTGACTGTAGCTCCAATGGCCAAACAGAAGGACTTCCAGACAGCAGAGGTAAACTGAGGGCCACGGTCGGAAACGATATCACTGGGCAAACCGTGGACCCTGAAAACCTCCCCTAACCAGGATCTCGGACGTCTCCGAGGCAGAGGGAAGCTTGGCAATAGGCACAAAGTGGGCGAACTTGCTGAATCTGTCCACGATAGTCAGAACGACCGTGTTCCCCTCAGAAGCGGGCAACCCAGTGACGAAGTCCAGGGCCAGATGCGACCATGGTCACCGGGGAATAGGAAGGGGGTGAAGTAGTCCAGAGCTGGGCCGATTGGTACTCTTATTCTGCGCACACACTGGACAGGCAGCAACAAAACCCCGAGTATCCTCGGCCATGGCAGGCCACCAAAAACGTCTGCGAAGAAACGCCATTGTCCGAGCCACGCCAGGGTGACAAGCCATCTTGCTGGCGTGGGACCATTTGAGGACAGCAGGACGAACCGACTCAGGCACAAACAACCGACCGGGTGGACCGTTACCGGGACCGGGCTGAGTCCGAAGGGCCGCCAGCACCTCCTCCTCAATCTTCCACATAACTGCTCCCACGACGCAGTTCCGGGGGAGAATTGTCTCGGTCTTGGACCCACTCTCCTCCGTCTTGGAGAACATCCGGGACAAGGCGTCCGCCTTGCCGTTCTTAGATCCAGGTCGGAACGTCAGGGCAAACTTGAATCGTCCGAAAAACAACGCCCACCTGGCCTGGACGGGAGTTGAGACGTTTAGCCGATTGCACGTAAGCAAGATTCTTGTGGTCAGTCCAGACAATAAACGGTTGCTCCGCCCCCCTCCAACCAGTGGCGCCACTCCTCCAAGGCAAGTTTCACCGCGAGAAGCTCCCGGTTACCCACATCGTAATTCCTCTCCGCAGGCGAAAGGCGGCGAGTAGTAGGCGCAGGGATGGAGTTTACTGTCCGTGGAGCATCGCTGCGACAGGATGGCGCCAACTCCCACATCAGACGCGTCCACTTCAACGACGAACTGACGGGCCGTGTCCGGTTGAGAGAGAATCGGTGCGTTGGTGAATCGCCTCTTCAAATCCAGAAACGCTCGATCCGCCTCCGGATTCCACTTGAAGGTCCTGATACTGGAAGTCAAGGCAGTTAACGGAGCGGCCACACGGCTGTAATCCCGGATGAATCTGCGGTAGAAATTCGCAAACCCCAAAAATCTCTGGAGCTGCAATCTCGTACCGGGCTGGACCCATTCCAGAACCGCTCTAACCTTCTCCTGGTCCATCCTAATCTCTCCCCTGGAGATGATGTACCCGAGAAAGGATGTCGTGTGGGCGTGAAACTCGCACTTCTCGGCCTTCACGAACAGGCGATTCTCCAACAATCGCAGCAGAACCTGCCGGACATGCTGGACGTGGTCGGAAGGTTCCTTCGAGAAGATCAGAATGTCATCCAGGTAAACAAACACAAAGAGACCGATCATATCTCTCAGGACGTCGTTCACCATACTCTGGAATACCGCTGGAGCATTGGTCAGTCCAAACGGCATCACCTGATACTCGAAGTGACCCATCGGTGTATTGAAACCCGTCAACCACTCGTCCCCCTCTCTGATCCGGACCAGGTGATACGCATTGCGTAGGTCTAGCTTGGTGAACACCGTAGCACCCTGTAAGGAGTCGAAGGCAGAACTCATCAAGGGCAGGGGATACTTGTTCTTGACCGTGATGTCATTCAACCCCCGATAATCAATACACGGTCGAAGAGAGCCATCCTTCTTACCCACAAAGAAGAATCCTGCCCCCAGGGGTGATGACGAGGGACGAACGAGACCAGCAGCTAGGGACTCCTTGATGTAGGTCTCCAACGCCTCACGTTCAGGTCGGGAGATACTGTATAACCTTCCCTTGGGGTAGACAGCTCCAGGGACCAGGTTGATGGCACAATCATATGGTCGGTGGGGAGGGAGTGACAGAGCCTTCTGCTTACTGAAAACCTCCCCCAAATCGTGATATGTCTCGGGAACCAGGGACAAATCTGGGGGTTTAGCCTCAATCACCTGACTGGGAACCGAATGGGGGCAGGCAGTCTTGAGACAGTTAGCATGACAATCAAGGCTCCAACTCGTTACCTTGCCCGTCACCCAATCGAACGTGGGATTGTGTTCCTTCAGCCAGGGGTATCCAAGGACCAGAGGAACATGGGAAGACGGCAGAATGAAGAATGAAATCATCTCAGAATGATTCCCCGACAACCGCATCTTAACCGGTTCAGTCCTCATCGTGATACGTGCCAGACTACTGCCGTTCAGAGTGGTCGCTTCAATGGCTTCCGGCAATTGCTCCTTGGAAAGCCCCAGCTGTTCCACCAACTCGGCATCAAGAAAGCTTCCATCGGCACCTGAATCGATAAAAGCGTTAAGCGCTAAGCTCTGATTCCTGTTCACAAGGGTAGCCGGAAACGGGGTCTGACAGAGGTACTGAGAGGTTGAAACTGGCTCGCTAAAAGTCCTCCCAACTTTAGCGAGCCGGGCAGTTTGACGACCGCCGGGAACAAGTGGAGATGTAATGTCCCGAGCTACCACAGTAGAGGCAGCAGTTGGTCTTACATCTATGTTGACGCTCCTCCTTGGTTAACCCGTGCCGCCCCACTTGCATGGGTTCAGAATCGGGAGAGAGGACCTCTCCACTAATCCATTGTGGTGGAGAATGATCGACGTGTTCTGGTCCACCACCCGACCCGACTGGGAACTGAGAAGCTGATCGACGGGACGGACCCCATTGCTTCTCCCTCCTTCGCTCTCGGACTCGATTATCCACCCGAATAGACAAGGCTACCAAGCTGTCCAGGTCACTAGGCTCCGGATAGGAGATCAACTCATCCTTGAGCTGCTCCGACAGACCCTGGTAAAAGGCCGCTTGCAGAGACTCCTCGTTCCACCCACTCTCCACAGCCAACGTCTTGAACTCGATCACGAAGTCGGCCACGCTGCGAGTTCCTTGGCGAAGCGAAAACAGGCGCCTAGCTGCGTCCCTCCCTCGGACGGAATGGTCGAAGAGCTTCCTCATCTCGGCCGTGAACCCCTGGTATGAAGCCATGCAGGGATCCTGTCGTTCCCAAACGGCTGAAGCCCACTCCAGCGCTCGACCACGCAGCAACTCAATCACAAAGGCTATCCTAGCCTTGTCTGTGGCATAAGAGTAGGGTTGTAGATCGAACACTAATCCACACTGCATAAGGAAGGAACGGCATCTTCCCAGCTCCCCTCATATTTATCCGGCGTCGGAACCTTGGGCTCACGGATGGACACAGCTTCAGAAGCGGCAGGCGAGATGGGTGAAACCGGTAGTGGATCCTCCACCGGACACTTACGTTGGTTCTGGACCTCCGTCAGACCGGTAGAAAGGTTCCGAACTGACAACGCGATCTCCTGTAGTACCGTGCTATGATGGCCCAACATCTTCTCCTGCTGGGTAATAGCATGGCGAACAGAGTCCAGGTCCGCTGGGTTCATTACTGGCCGGATCGTTCTGTCACGGTTTACTATGCCAGAACCCAGAAGCAGACCAGGACAAGGTACGTTGAGAGAAAGGTGAGTGTTTATTTAATAGATTCCGAGTGAGGCTGAATAATCCAGGGAACAGAGCGGGTGGCGTGGATGGGTTGTTGAGGGTGCAGTGGTTGGTCCGGTACTGGCTCGGCAGCCGCCGACCATCAGGCAGAGGTTGGGTGAAGGTTCCGGGTGAGAACTGCAGACAGAACAAAAACGGAGGTCAGTACACAGCAAGTCACAAGGTGCAAAACAACAAAACTAACACTAATGGCTCAGAGGCTGATACGCTGACAACATACTGTTCATAGCTAACGATCCGGCAGGAACTGGATGTTAGGCCAGAGCCTAAGAAGGGTGATGATCAGGACCAGGTGTGCAGATTGCTGATGGGATGCAGGTGCGGAAAACAAGAGCGCTCCCCGGAGCGTTCCCGAACCCTCGGGAAACTGGAGATTACGAACCGGAACACTAGTCACCAGACAGGACCCGACTCAGACAGCCGGGATCGTTACACATGCAGGCCCTGCAATAACATAACAACAACCCCTAAGCGTCCTGGGGTAGGTAGGGGGTATTGGAGTTTAAAGCAACATCAATAATAACACATGAAATTACAGTCCGATCTCCACTAATCCTGTAGTGTTGGGCTTGGGAAAGCCCCTGCGGTTAAGTTAGCCTAACATTTATTGATTTCATGTGTTATCCTCAATGCTGTAGACACATTGCTATAGGCAGGTTACAGACGAGTGGATTGCCAACCAGAGCGGGTCAATCCCGGCTACGTCGTGTTGACTTATCAGAGCATCAATCAAACTGAGGGCTCCGGTCAGCCCCAATCAGAATCAAGAGGGATGGGTGAGGGCGGGGGTAAAGGTGATGTAGGCTAATAGATATTAGATAGGGTTGCGGGGTGAGGTTAGGGATAGGGGGTAAGGGGTAGATCATAAGGTTAATGGAAGAGTTTACAGGGGTGAGGGGTAAGGTAAAGGGTAAGGGAAGGGTTAAGAAGATCCACTCTGCATTCAAATCCTTCCCATCATCTTGTCAGGTAGGTTGAGTGATAGAGCAACCTGATACATTTGAATGCCATGTCTTTAATCTTATCCAGTATAGGCTATGGCATTAAAAGGGTCATTTAAACACCAGAAAGTAAAACTGATTAAAAGGATAGTTCCCCCCAAAATTAGAGTCTGTCAAATGTTTTGGGGTGGCAGCTTGGTAGCCTAGAGATTGGATAGACAGGCCAGCAACCGGAGGGTTGTCGGTTTAAATGCAGAGTCTGACAGAATATGAGCCAAACACCGGAAGCTGAACCGGAGTTGTGTCCATATTCCAAGGCCATCTGTTGTGTCAATCCTGCTAAATCCATTAGTACAAATCTGCAGGCCTCAATCCAAAATAAATGGGACAATTCCATGGAGATGGACTTTGGTGTGAACTATCCCTCCAATGCATCATGATGACAGCTAGCACCACAGCTAAAATACCTAGGTGGATCAGGGGTGGATGGATATATCTGGGGGCAAACCAGGGAAGGGGGACAAGGCCACAGCCCCTCTTCGGTCTAAAAACATTTTCCAAGGACTCACCGCTTTGTAACCGGCGAACTCCACACGGCACCTAGTGTATTTCCCGGACTAGCTAGCCCGCGTGCCAGGCATAATTATATCCCTCTTTAGCCAATCACGTCGCCCCATTAATAACACACAACTCCCTTACTGAGCTCCAGTCTGGGCACAAAAGCGTCATTAACTCAACACTGGATTCCCCTAGCAGAGAGAAAGAGGAGAAGAGTGGGAGGACAGGAGAGAGAGGGAGGGACAAGAAAAACAGACATAGCCTATGATTACTGAGTCATAACCATGCAGGGGCGATGAGAAGTGGGGCTGAGGCCTGAAAAACATTGGCAGTTGAAAGTCCATGCTAGCATAATGGCCTTATATGTCAATATTTGAAACACTGGTAGACTTATTGATCATTTGAAATGCATAAGAATGTACCAACATACATTTTCAGGGTTTCAAAACACTCACAGACAGTGATTAAAAAAGCTTACAAGGCATTACAACTATGACAATACTGCTTTATAGTTACTAATGGTTTTCAATGGCCAGATCTTCTATATATCAAATGTTTTAAAGCTTAATTGCCTGGTGTATTATTGGCAGCTAATCCAGAGTTCTGCAAAAACGGCCCTAGAACCTTTGGGACCTATCTTTAGATTTTACGACGAATATTGCATTTCCACCCCCCAAGACATATCTACGGTGTCACTGTTGACGGGGAAAGTTACGGCCAAAATTACTATCACATCACAACATGGGTTGCTGGAGAGATCTTTTGCTAAAGATGTTGGCTGGGTGCTGAAAGATAAGAGTTAGCGAGGTGTATATGAAGACTCTTAATGTGTAATAACGCCCTTCCATAGACTCCAAAGCCCTGCCTATCATTTCAGGGCATTGGCATCTCAACACTCTGTTTTGGCAATGATTACTGTTTTTCCTGTGCACATTTCAGAAGTCACTCCTTTTTTAGGCTACGATCTAGGCCGCAGTGTTCTTCAGTACTGATCCTGGAGATCCATCGGGTGTGCAGGCTTTTGTTCCAGCCCAACACTAACATCCCTGAATCAACTAATCAATTAACAATCAAGCCCTTGATTAGTTCAATCTGTTTTATTATTGTTAGGCTGGGACAAAAACCTGCACACTCTTGTGGGTCTCAAGTAAGACTACCAGGAATTCAGTTCCCTGATCTAGGCACGACATTCATTACATTCTTGATGCAGCCATAACATTACACCCATGTGACAATGTCATGTGAGCCTGTAGTTACGGCAGCCACACTGAAATAGCCCCTGGGTGATCAGAAGGAGAAATGGTGAGTGATGCGAGTGCGCTGAGACGCCCTTTGGCAGTTATCAGATAGTAAAAACAGATGTGTCCTACATGTCTGCTGCCTTACTTCCCCCTCTCACTTTCATTGGGCTTCTCACACTCCAAGTGGCGGCACTTTCTGAACCTCAGTGGGATGTCTCTCTGACTCTAACCATGCATTTCACTTCGTTCTGTAATGTTACTGTGTCCCAACCCGTTGCTATAGAAGACATGGCAATGGATCTGCAAAGACTGGGGCAACTCAGATTTCCCTCATCCAAAGTCAATTTAAACTTCAATACTCTTGTGACTGACATGCTACACCTATATTAATGTACTAGTAGGCCTAGCAACTCTATTTTCTCTTGTTGTGCCTGATATGGGGTGTTTTCAACTCTATTGATGTACTAGGCCTACTGAAGTTATACGAACTATGTATGCATTCTGTGCATCAACCCTTGTATATGAAAGTAAACAAAAATGTGTATTGACTTTTACAGTAGCACACTAGAATTTACAACACAGAAGCCCAGAGGTGCAGAGAGAAACTCATGGCCATTATACAGCGGACAATAGGGCAATATATCTCATCCCTGTTACCCTAAATATATCCCTGGATATTTTCTCAGTAGTCAATGTGAAGCATACACTGTTTCAAGGTCAGCACCAGTGGGGGATTAAATTAGTCCTCCAATATTGTGCTGTTGGCACACAGACAAAAGTGACCTGGCTAAAATGATGAAACAGGGATACGGTAGTCAGCATCGTTTGTTTTCCGGACCTTCCTTGATGTCAGCGCTTTTTGGATCAGTGGCTGTGCAACGTGAATGTTGGGCCAAGGTAGCAGAAATCAACCGCAGCAGTTCACAGCACTTAAGCATTACTGAAGAAACTACAGGTTTGACTGTTCTGCCTTCACCACAACGTGCATCTACCATTTACCGTTAACTTTAACAAACAAACGCACATACTTTTACATTTTTCTCTTACCTGTCTGTCCTGAGTTTGAATTTCTGCCTCCTCCTCAATGAGCCACAGCAGATTGCCAGGTAGGCCTACACTACAGCAACAACAAAAAAAGCACACGACACTGACATCTGCAGGTCGATATTGTTACTTCAGTTTAAAAACAAAAGACAACATTTTCTATAGACCCCTTTCTGTGTTTACAAACATTGCCGCATGAGGGCGATGCGTGCAAGTTGGTGGCAGAGCAAGGGGGAGTTCTTATAGAAAACCTGCAAAATAAAACTCTATTTACATGGTGCTTATGAGTGCATTTCACACTACTTTTGGATTATAATTGGATTCTAAGGCTCGTATGAATGTCCTGCTTTATATAAAGTTTGTGTAATCATCGCAAATCAGCTGCATTATATTTAAAAAACACTTCCAACTTCAACCAGTAAAATGGCTCTTTGGCCTATATCAATGAGTGTTAGTATTCTAGCTAACAACTGCTGCATCCAAAATAGTTATTTTGCACAGATCACAAACAAATATAATCTTAGTGACTGTTCAAGCAAGAATCAAAACATCATTGTAAGCGTATGAGAACCCCAAAAAAGTAAATCTAGGCTATGTTGAATGGGCACTGATGGCGATGGCTTTCTCACACTTTGAACACACCAACTGTGTCTTTGAGCAAAATAGTATGCAGCATCATCTAGATATGTGTGCAACAAAAGTTCAACATTCATCTTCTGCTACCATTTCTGTCAACCCGTTTACGCATTTAGTTTGACGCATACGTTCAGTAAATCCAACGTATGCACCACACGGAACGCATTGCAACTGCATCTGCAACACAATGCTGCAAGGAAAACGCAGTGTTCCATTGGAAATGAATGTACTTCTGGTGTACCAAAACGCAATAACACAGTCGGTGTGTTCGAAGCGTTACTGCCGCCAGAGTCACGCCAATCTGTGCCTGACGTCAGTGTGTGGTGTACTGGAGAAGGATCTATAAAAAACCTTAAGAACACTTGCTCTTTCAACCTGGTCTCAGAGCATTTTGTATTATTCTGTAAGTAAATCAGAGACATTACATTTAGTATGATATGTTACGTTTCGTATGGTATGTATTAATTTGTGGCTGTCCATCACCTATTTCGTATGATATGTTACGAATTACAATTCGTATTATGTTACTAATGTTCTAAATGTACAATATGATACGAATTTGAATAACATACTATATGTTATGAATTTGCAAAACATAATATATGTTATGAATTCTAGCTAGGTGGCTAATGTTAGCTAGGTGGCTAACGTTAGCTAGGCTAAGGGTTAAGGTTAGGGGTTAAGGTTAGGGTTAAGTTTAGGATTTAGGTTAAAGGCTTAAGGTTAGGCTTAGGGGAAGGGTTAGCTATCATGCTAAGTATTTGCAAAGTAAAATGCTTGTCCGTTGTCCGTGATGAGATTTTAACCCGCAACCTTTGGATTGCTAGACATTCAACTATGATACAGTAAAGGTTTCTTTGCAATCTCACCATAATTCAATTTTACATTGCCATTCAGTTCCCTAAAGTAACCTAAGATCCTCATTTGCCCCATTATCTACAGATGCATTTCAGACCTCTGGGTCAACTTCTGTGTTTACATAACACCATGACAGAGAGAG
Source organism: Coregonus clupeaformis (assembly GCF_020615455.1). Taxonomy (NCBI): domain Eukaryota; kingdom Metazoa; phylum Chordata; class Actinopteri; order Salmoniformes; family Salmonidae; genus Coregonus; species Coregonus clupeaformis. The sequence goes on from NC_059205.1 coordinate 19,261,721, forward strand.
AGAGGAAGTCAGTCTATCTGTCAGTTACTGTCATTATCAGCAAGCAAACAGTAGCTGAGCCACTGTTCTGTGGAATGGGAGGAACTCAGAGCATGGGCTACAGTGTTGAAATGTGTCACTTTGCACTCACAGATTGCATCCCAAATGGCACCATATTCTCTATATAGTGCACTACTTGGTCAAAGGTAGTGCACTAAATAGGGAATAGGGTGCCATTTGCAAGGCAGCAACAAACAGCACACACATGCATAAACACACATGTACACACATACAGTGAGGGAAAAAAGTATTTGATCCCCTGCTGATTTTGTACGTTTGCCCACTGACAAAGAAATGATCAGTCCATAATTTTAATGGTAGGTTTATTTGAACAGTGACAGACAGAATAACAACAAAAAAATCCAGAAAAACGCATGTCAAAAATGTTATAAATTGATTTGCATTTTAATGAGGGAAACAAGTATTTGACCCCCTCTCAATCAGAAAGATTTCTGGCTCCCAGGTGTCTTTTATACAGGTAAAGAGCTGTCCACAGAAGCAATCAATCAATCAGATTCCAAACTCTCCACCATGGCCAAGACCAAAGAGCTCTCCAAGGATGTCAGGGACAAGATTGTAGAGGCTGGAATGGGCTACAAGACCATCGCCAAGCAGCTTGGTGAGAAGGTGACAACAGTTGGTGCGATTATTCGCAAATAGAAGAAACACAAAATGACTGTCAATCTCCCTCGGCCTGGGGCTCCATGCAAGATCTCACCTCGTGGAGTTGCAATGATCATGAGAACGGTGAGGAATCAGCCCAGAACTACACGGGAGGATCTTGTCAATGATCTCAAGGCAGCTGGGACCATAGTCACCCAGAAAACAATTGGTAACACACTACGCCGTGAGGAACTGAAATCCTGCAGCGCCCGCAAGGTCCCCCTGCTCAAGAAAGCACATATACAGGGCCGTCTGAAGTTTGCCAATGAACATCTGAATGATTCAGAGGAGAACTGTGTGAAAGTGTTGTGGTCAGATGAGACCAAAATGGAGCTCTTTGGCATCAACTCAACTCGCCGTGTTTGGAGGAGGAGGAATGCTGCCTATGACCCCAAGAACACCATCCCCACCGTCAAACATGGAGGTGGAAACATTATGCTTTGGGGGTGTTTTTCTGCTAAGGGGACAGGACAACTTCACCGCATCAAAGGGACGATGGACGGGGCCATGTACCGTCAAATCTTGGGTGAGAACCTTCTTCCCTCAGCCAGGGCATTGAAAATGGGTCGTGGATGGGTATTCCAGCATGACAATGACCCCAAACACCCGGCTAAGGCAACAAAGGAGTGGCTCAAGAAGAAGCACATTAAGGTCCTGGAGTGGCCTAGCCAGTCTCCAGACCTTAATCCCATAGAAAATCTGTGGAGGGAGCTGAAGGTTCGAGTTGCCAAACGTCAGCCTCGAAGTGGGACAAAATCCCTCCTGAGATGTGTGCAAACCTGGTGGCCAACTACAAGAAACGTCTGACCTCTGTGATTGCCAACAAGGGTTTTAGCACCAAGTACTAAGTCATGTTTTGCAGAGTGGTCAAATACTTATTTCCCTCATTAAAATGCAAATCAATTTAACATTTTTGACATGCGTTTTTCTGGATTTTTTTGTTGTTATTCTGTCTCTCACTGTTCAAATAAACCTACCATTAAAATTATAGACTGATCATGTCTTTGTCAGTGGGCAAACGTACAAAATCAGCAGGGGATCAAATACTTTTTTCCCTCACTGTACATATGTGCTTATTTGGGCCAATGAACTTTGAATTACTTATAAACACATAGCTTTCAATAGAATAACATTGGTTGTTTTATTTCAAGCCTGTCTCACTCACAGACAAACAAAACCAAAAACATTATAGGCCTACATATATTGTAGTACTGCAGGGGTCGGCAACAGGCGACCAAAACCGGCCCATGAGTGATTTTCTTGGGCCCTCAAAAGTTTATAGTAAAAAGGAGTTCAGCAAAAAATTTGTTTAATTTAGGACATCTGTTCCCAAGTATTCGCATAAATAAAACAAGAGACATAATTATGTGATTGTGTCTTAATGTAATCAAGGTATAAAATTATTGTTATTTTCAAATTCTTCCAATTATTGATAAACATGCAATAACATGATTGTTATTTTCAAATTCTTCTAATTATTGATAAACATGCACCTGTTAGGAAACTGACTGTTAGAACTGTTAAGGCTCCATGGATTGATGAGGAATTGAAAAACGGTATGGTTGAAAGAGATGGAGCAAAAGGAGTGGCTAATAAGTCTGGCTGCACATCTGACTGGTTGACTTACTGCAAATTGAGAAATTATGTGACTAAACTCAACAAAAAGAAGAAGAAACTGTATTATGAAGCCAAGATCAATGATACAAAGAATGATGGAAAAAAACTTTGGAGTACTTTAAATGAAATGATGGGTAGAAAAACAAATTCAACTCCATCTTTCATCGAATCAGATTACTTATTCATTACAAAACCATTTGATGTTGCCAATTATTTTAATGATTACTTCATTGGCAAAGTGGGCAAATTTAGGCAGGAAATGCCAACAATGAACAGTGAGCCATCTTATTCATGCATAAAAAAACAAATAATGAAAGAAAAGCATTGCAAGTTTGAATTTTGTAAAGTTAGTGTGGGAGAGGTGGAAATATTATTGTTATCGATCAATAATGACAAACCTCCTGGCATTGACAACTTAGATGGAAAGCTACTGAGGATAGTAGCTGACTCTATAGCCACTCGTATCTGTCATATCTTAAATCTGAGCCTAGAGGAAAGTCTTTGTCCTCAGGCCTGGAGGGAAGCCAAAGTAATTACGCTACCCACAAATGGTAAAGCGGCCTTTACAGGTTCTAACAGTAGACCAAATACAATGCTATTTCTCTGTAAACAAATTAACAACAGACTTTCAACATGCTTATAGGGAAGGGCACTCAACATGTACTGCACTGACACAAATGACTGATGATTGGTTAAAAGAAATTGATAATACAAAGATTGTGGGAGCTGTACTGTTAGATTTTAGTGCAGCCTTTGATATTATTGACCATAACCTGTTGTTGAAAAAACAAATGTGTTATGGCTTTTCAACCTCTGCCATATCGTGGATTCATAGCTATCTATGTAATAGAACTCAAAGAGGTTTCTTTAATGGAAGCTTTTCTAATGTCAAACATGTAAAGTGTGGTGTACCACAGGGCAGCTCTCTAGGCCCCCTACTCTTTTCTATTTTTACCAATGACCTGCCACTGGCATTAAACAAAGCATATGTGTCCATGTATGCTGATGATTCAACCATATACGCATCAGCAACCACAGCTAATGAAGTCACAAAAACCCTTAACAAAGAGTTGCAGTCTGTTTTGGAATGGGTGGCCACTAATAAACTGGTCCTGAACTTCTCTCAAACTAAGAGCATTGTATTTGGTACAAATCATTCCCTAAGTTCTAGACCTCAGCTGAATCTGGTAATGAAAGGTGTGGCTGTTGAACAAGTTGAGGAGACTAAATTACTTGGCGTTCCCTTAGATTGTAAACTATCATGGTCAAAACATATACATTTACATTACATTTTAGTCATTTAGCAGATATAGATTCAATGGTTGTAAAGATGGGGAGAGTTCTTTCCGTAATAAAGAGATGCTCTGCTTTTTTGACACCACACTCCAAAAAGCAAGTTCTGCAGGCTCTAGTTTTGTCTAATCTTGATTATTGTCCAGTCGTGTGGTCCAGTGCTGCAAGGGAAGACCTAGTTAAGCTGCAGCTGGCCCAAAACAGAGCGACACATCTTGCTCTTCATTGTAATCAGAGGGCTGATATAAATACTATGCATGCCAGTCTCTCTTGGCTAAGAGTTGAGGAGAGACTGACTGCATCACTTCTTATTTTTATAAGAAACATTAATGTGTTGAAAATCCCAAATTGTTTGTATAGTCAACTTACACACAGCTCTGACACACATACTTACCCCACCAGACATGCCACCAGGGGTCTTTTCACAGTCCCCAAATCCAGAACAAATTCAAGAAAGCATACAGTATTATATAGAGCCATTTTTGCATGGAACTCTGTTCCATCTCATATTGCTCAAATAAACAGCAAACCTGGTTTCAAAAAACAGATAAAGCAACACTTCACGGCACAACGCCTCTCCCCTATTTGACCTTGATAGTTTGTGTGTATGTATTGATATGTAAGCTACGTGTGCCTTTAAAATATGTTTTATGTAGTTCTGTCCTTGAGCTGTTCTTGTCTATTAATGTTGTGTATTATGTCATGTTTCATGTTTTGTGTGGACCCCAGGAAGAGTAGCTGCTGCTTTTGTAACAGCTAATGGGGATCCTAATAAAATACCAAACACCAAAATACAATCAATTTTTGGGCTTAGTTGTGATACAATTGCAATTTTGCAGACTCTTCTGGCTGTAGACACAATTGGTGTACCAGAAGCCTCCCAGGTAACTTTCAGCACAGTTCACATGGCTGCTGTCCTACTCCCGGTCGCAGGTGGAAAACCTCTGGATGTTGTGGTGGGAGAGGGCATCACCTGGTGAAAGGGGTTCAGGTTTGAATTGAATTGAATTGAATTGAATTGAGGTGATCAATCGGGTTCAGTTGAGTTGAATTGAGTTTAGTTTGATTGTGAATTTAATTGAACTGTGAATAATTTTGTATCCAGATGTGGCATTCAACATAACACCCCACAATAGAATGAGTAGAAACAATCTACCATTTTCTTTTCTATTGCTGTGAAAAACACCATAATATATTACAAATGAGTCATTCATGAATCGACCAATAAAGTGAGCAGCTCTGATTTCTATCTCACCTGCCCCGCCATCTTAAAGTTGAAGACGTGGAGCTTGTATCCGTTTCTCAAAATGCACACTACTGTACTCCGAGCACACAAATTGGAGCACGGGAGGGTCGAAGTATGAGTCCAAATCAAAGTATGCGAAACGGAGCACGGAGGGCACTTCTCTGGTTATGTACATTATTACGATTCACATACAGTGCATTCGGAAAGTATTCAGACACCTTCACTTTTTCCACATTTTGTTACGTTACAGCCTTATTCTAGAATTTATTAAATAGTTTTTTCCCCCTCATCAATCTATACACAATACCCCATAATGACAAAGCAAAAACAGGTTTTTAGAAATGTTTGCACATTTATTAAAAAGACTCAACATAAATATGACATTTACATAAGTATTCAGACCCTTTACTCAGTACTTTGTTGAAGCATCTTTGGCAGCGATTACAGCCTCGAGTCTTCTTGGGTATGACGCTACAAGCTTGCCATACCTGTATTTGGGGAGTTACTCCCATTCTTCTCTGCAAATCCTCTCAAGCTCTGTCAGGTTGGATGAAGAGCGTCGCTGCACAGCTACTTTCAAGTCTCTCCAGAGATGTTCGATCGGGTTCAAGTCTGGGCTCTGGCTGGACCACTCAAGGACATTCAGAGACTTGTCCCGAAGCCACTCCTTCATTGTCTTGGCTGTGTGCTTAGGGTCATTGTCCTATTGGAAGGTGAACCTTCGCCCCAGTCTGAGGTCCTGAGCACTCTGGAGCAGGTTTTCATGAAGGATCTCTCTGTACTTTGCGCCGTTCATCTTTCCCTCGATCCTGACTAGTCTCCCAGTCCCTGCCGCTGAAAAACATCCCACAGTGTGATGCTGCCACCACCATGCTTCACCGTAGGGAAGGTATTGGCCAGGTGAAGAGTGGTGCCTGGTTTCCTCTAAACGTGACACTTGGCATTCAGGCCAAAGAGTTCAATCTTGGTTTCATCAGACCAGAGAATCGTGTTTCTCATGGTCTGAGAGTCCTTTAGGTGCCTTTTGGAAAACTCAAAGCAGGCTGTCGTCCCTTTTACTGAGGAATGGCTTCTGTCTGGCCACTCTACCATAAAGGCCTTATTGGTGGAGTGCTGCAGAGATGGTTGTCCTTCTGGAAGGTTCTCCCATCTCCACAGAGGAACTCTGGAGCTCTGTCAGAGTGACCATCAGGTTCTTGGTCACCTCCCTGACCAAGGCCCTTCTCCCCCAATTGCTCAGTTTGGCTGGGTGGCCAGCTCTAGGAAGAGTCTTGGTGGTTCCAAACTTCTTCCATTTAAGAATAATGGAGGCCACTGTGTTCTTGGGGACCTTCAATGCTGCAGACATTTTTTGGTACCCTTCCCCAGATCTGTCCCTCAACACAATCCTGTCTTGGAGCTCTAGAGACAATACCTTTGACCTCATGGCTTGGTTTCTGCTCTGACATGCACTGTCAACTGTGCGACCTTATATAGACAGGTGTGTGCCTTTCCAAATCATGTCCAATCAATTGAATTTACCACAGGTGGACTCCAATCAAGTTGTAGAAACATCTCAAGGATGATCAATGGAAACAGGATGCACCTGAGCTCAATTTTGAGTCTCATAGCAAAGGGTCTGAATACTTATGTAAAAAGGTATCTCTATGTTATTATTATTATTAATGTATTTATTTATTGTAATTTTTACCCCCAATTTCGTGATTACAATCTTGTCTCATCGCTGCAACTCCCCAACGGGTTCGGGAGAGGTCGAGTCACGCGTCTTCCGAAACATGACCTGCCAAACCGCTCTTCTTAACACCCGCTCGCTTAACCCGGAAGCCAGCTGCACCAATGTGTCAGATGGAACACCGTTCAACTCAAGGTCAGCCTGCAGGTGCCTGGCCCGCCACAAGGAGTCGCTAGAGCGCGATGAGCCAAGTAAAGCCCCCCCGGCCAAACCCTTTCCTAACCCGGACGACGCTGGGCCAATTGTGCGCTGCCCTATGGGACACCCGGTCACGGCCGGAAAACGAAACTGCCTGGGATCGAACCCCAGGCTGTAGTGACACCGCAACACTGTGATGCAGTGCCTTATGCCACTGCGCCACCTGGGAGGCCCTGTTTTAAATTTGCAAACATTTCTAAAAATCTGTTTTTGCTTTGTCATTATTTTGTATTGTGTGTAGATTGATGAGGGAAAAAAGTAATTTAATCAATTTTAGAATAAGGCTGTAGCATAACAAAATGTGGAAAGAGTAAAGGGGTCTGAATACTGTCCGAATGCACTGTATAGCTAGCTGATAGTTATGAAGTAAAACGGTTTCTTTGTGTATATCTTGTTTAGTTTCTACTGCCATTGTTGTCCTGGCTGGAAGACGGTTAGTCCATAGTAAGTCAATAGGGCTAACTGGCTAGCTTGCTAGCTACGAAGAATTGGTAGCTCCCGAGTGGCGCAGTGGTGTAAGGCACTGCATCGCAATGCTAGCTGTGCCACTAGAGACCCGGGTTCGAATCCAGGCTCTGTCGTAGCCGGCCGCGACCTGGGAGACCCATGGGGCGGTGCACAATTCGTCCAGGGTAGGGGAGGGAATGGCCGGCAGGGATGTAGCTCAGTTGGTAGAGCATGGTGTTTGCAACGCCAGGGTTGTGGATTCACTTCCCACGGGGGGCCAGTATGATTTTATTTTATTTTTTATAATGTATGCACTCACTAACTGTAAGTCGCTCTGGATAAGCGCGTCTGCTAAATGACTAAAATGTAGCTACCCACGAAAAATGTACATCTACCGTGCAAACATTAGTTTTTTTTTGCATGTTTAACTAGCTGGCTAGCTAGATTATTACAATTTACATATCTAGCTGATAATTATGAAGTAAGATGTTTGTATTGTGTATATCTTGGAAGAAGGTTCAGTGAATGGGGAGGTGCAGCGTGAGGTAATACAGTAGGGGGAGTGCGAGTGCTTCTCAAATGTAATGTTTTATGCGTTCTCCACAGTCTCGTCCTCACAAGGACGTACTCAAGAGAACATGGTCGGAGAATGCACTCGGAGCATGAGAGTGTGGAGCACGGTAGTATGCATATTGAGAAACACCCTGAGTCAATGTAGAAGGAACGGTAGAAAGCAAACACCTTCTGGCCCTCAAAGTCCTGCATGTCCACCCACAGCTCTGTCTTCTTACCCCTGGACAGGTGATCGAGGGTCTCCAAACCGGCAACCCAATTTAGTAAACCACTAGTTATAAACTAACTAGTAATGGATTTAGTAAGAACTTTACAGTCAGTGGTGAACATAACTTACACATAGCTGGTGCAGTACAACCCAGTCCATATATAAAGCCCTTACCTCAGCCAGTGGTCTCTCCTGCAGCATGCCCAAAGCCATTTTTGTAGTGGTCCCATGCTCTGTAGAAGTTCACAGACCCATCCATTTGTCTCTGGAAGACCTGGGAAAGAAACACAAGATCACAGTCTTCACTTTACCCCATCCCCACTGTTCTCTCTCACTGTTCTCTCTCACTGTTCTCTCTTACTGTTCTCTCTCTCTCTTCTCACTTTCACTGTTCTCTCTCTTGATCTCTCTTTCATACTCACAGTCCATTTCACTCCATCAGTGTCCATGTGACAGTAGGCGTAGACAGCAGAGGTGGGGCCTGCAGGGTAGATGGTAAACACTCCACTGTGGGTGAAGCTATTGCCATAGACCTCTGAGCAGTCCTGAGGAGAGCAGCACCAAAAGCATAAAGCCCTGCCATACACATACACAGGTTTAAAGTGGGTGGCAAGAAACTACTCTTGGTATCTGACAGTTCGGTACCTTGTTGACTTGTTATTTGGCAAAACAACAGACTTGTACCAACAAGCAACATTGTATACATAGAGCATAATGTCTAAAATGTACTGTCAAACTGATTTTCTGTCCGTCTCTCTTCCTCTCCTTTTCTAACACACACACACACATACACACAAACACACACACACACACTTATGCTCATCTTCCCTGAGTTTTCGGAGCTGTTGTGTAGCAGGGCTGTAAGTGACTGCAGGACAGCAAAGAGAGCCCATTGGTTTTATACCGTGTGTTACTGTGTTTGTACTATATATGTAACAACAGATAAGGATAACAGCGTGGGAACTGGAAAAAGGTGTTTCAATTTTGAAACTAAATGGGAAGAGGAAGGGTGAGTGAGTTTGACCTAGATCTAATGGAAAGGTCCCTATTTTAAGAGCTTTTAAAAGGTGATAACAGAGACTTTCTAGGCCTACATAAAACATGTCTAGAAAAGTCTAAAAATGTCTACACATTTTCTATATGAATCACCTAAGTAGGTCTAGCTCATTCTCAAAAATAGGCCTAGTTTCAGTGATTGGAGCGGATGGAGAGCATGCAGATGCAGATGAATGGTAGATGACAATAAACAAGAGAGCGAGAGAAAATGAAAATGATTGAATCAACACAATGTTGAGGGTGTATATGTTACTGATCCTTACTGGATTGCCTGTTGCTGCTTTACGTTGACAGAACGGATAAATATTTAACTCAAGCAGAGAAAGTGGGAGGCATCGGGTCTCAGGGAAGAAAATGACACTCTCCTAGAAGGCCTACGTCATGTAATTGTGTTTTCAATGGTGCCATGGCAGGGTCATTTTTTGTTTTATTTATAAATAAAGGGAGAGAGGAAGAAAACGTTGCTCCACATGGATCACGAACCAGGTGCACGACTATTACATCGATAACTGAGATGGGGGGGGGGGGCATGTGACTGAAATAGTGCACGTATGTATGTAGGGAAGAAAACAGTTTAGGAAATCATGATATCTATTTACCAGGTCAGGTTGGGCAAGTGGAATAGATATTCTATCCCAATGGCACTACTTTACATGCGGACATAAATGAGTCGTTTCAGCACCATGGACAGCGAACAGAGGCTCACGAATGTGGCCGAATACAAAAGTGAGTCAACCCTTCACATTTTCCTTTTTCTCGCTATTTATTTTGTTTGTAGCCTGATGTGAAGAGAACAAGGGATCAGGGGCAGACTGGGACCAGAAATCGGCCCTGGCATTTCTAACACATTTTTTTCCTTGAGGCCCGCATTATTAGCCAAATAATTATCATTTTGTGCTACAACAAAAAAAAAGAAATTTGACACGCCCACTGGGCAAAAAATTGACCAGCCCATCTGGCATTTGCCAGAAATGCCAGTTGGCCAGTCTGCCCCTGCATGGGACAATGCAATGTGTGTGTGTTTGACTAACTGTCTATTGACTTATTCAGAGAGCATCGTCATGACTGTGAGAAGATATTCCACCTTCCAGTCCTTGGTCCATCATCACACAGGGCCAGGGCATTTTAATGTGACCAGGGTGCAGAGAGAGAGAGAGTTGGAATAACGCTCTGACGGAGGCACGGTGGACAGATATTGGGCAGCATAATGTGACATGTGAAAGGTGACATTTCTTTGGTTGTTTCGTTCATCACCTGTCCCTCGTCCGTATAGCCTTGGATTGATAAGAGTGCAACGCTACCCTCTTGTGAGTGTTAACTGTATTTCAGATGAGGCTTATTATCACGCATGTGGCCAATAATGGCTATTTGCATTTATTGAACAAATACCAATAGTAATTTTCACACAATATTTTTTGCATAGCCAACAAATAAAAATAATTATTTAAAATGTCCCCATCTCTATTTTTACTTCATCATCTAATTTTATATTAGGCCTAGTGTATCTAGACGTATAATATCTAGGCCTACAGTAACCACAAGATAGGCCCATTATTCGGGAAACAGTCTGAGACAGACATAAAAAAGAAAACAATTTTATTAAAGGCTTAAGGTGTTCAGTAAATGCAGCTTGTGCATTTCAGATAGGCCTACCATTCGCCCTTCTCTCTGTCCGGGGACCCCGCCATGGTATGAGTGGGGTTCGGAGCCCAGGGTAATGAAAACGGTCACCAGCCAGAAGGCCAATCGCGTCACAGGGCTTGTTGAGGGGGAGGGCAGAAGCCACTCACAGGTAGGCTAGCAGGTAGAACAAGTTTAAAAGCTGAAACCTTGCTGAAACTGAAACGGATGCAGCCTGAGCTGGTAAAATAATACGATTTCAATTGTATGAAAATAATAGCTGAGGGCGCACCTACCTAAACAAACACACCTACCTCAACCGAAAATTACAATGATGGTTTGCCCTGATGCCCAGCCCATAACTTAGGCTTCTTCTGCATGAAAGAAAAGAAACAACAGTTAGCCACTGCATTCAAAGAGAGTAGCCTAAATATAATAAAAATAGGCCTACACTTTAACAGTCATCTTGGCAGTTTCAGCAAGGACACAGCACAGTCACCACTCAGGACATTTAAAGGGGGGCTGAACTTCCAGATTAGGCCTCGTTTTTCAGCTTCGTCAATAAGAAATGCAAAGGCCATGACTGAAACCAAACGATAGATTGGAGCAGCGGGTTTTTGGAGAATGGTTGTGCCACTGCTCATGCTCTCAAAATGTGTCGAAGAAGATTGGTGTCAAGTGCAAACAGAGTGAGCCGTGCACCAAACCAAGTTCTGGAAGTGAAATGGAAGTGAATGAGGGCGAGATAAGTGAGATGGAATATGTGGTGAGCTTGGATCTTGGATCCCGAGCCTGGCATCAATGGACATGATAAAGAAGTATCTGGTCCAGAAGGAGTGAAGTTTTTGGAGAAGGTGGATCCTTGCCTTTTGGCGGATCCATTTGTGGTTTCAGGGTGGGTGGGAAAAGAGTTGGGTGCAGTTGAATCAGTGAAGGTAACCTGTAGTGGACTTGTGATATTTGTTTGTGTTTCTTCTGACCAGAGGGAGCGGGCGCTCCGTGTCACGGAACTTGGGTCAAGATCTGTTTCTTGCTTTGCTCTTAGGAACAGGGCACCATTGAAATGAGTGATTTCTGGTGTAGCGTTAAGTGTGGAGGTGGAGCAATTGAAGTTGAAGATTCCAGTTGTTTGTGATGCCCGCCGTTTGATGCGACACAGACCTGGTGGTGAGCGTGGTGAAACAGAGGAGTCACTGTCAGTGCTTTTGAGTTTTGTCTTTACCCGACAAAGTGATGTTAGGATATATCAGTTATCATGTTAGAGCTTTTGTGCCGAATCCACTGCGCTGTTTCAGGTGCAACGTTTGTTGTCATGTCGCAGCAGTGTGTAGGAGGGAGATTCCAAGATGTGGGAAGTGTGCAGGTGGGCATGGGACAGAGGATTGTGTAGTTTCAGTGGATAAAGCTGTGTGTGTAGGGGTGCCCATGTTGCTGGGGATCGGAAGTCTCCGGGGCAAGAGAGGCAAGTTGAGGTGGCCAGGGTCAGAGTACACTCTTAGAAAAAAGGGTTCCAAAAGGGTTCTTTAGCTGTCCCCATAGGATAACCCTTTTTCGTTCCATGTAGAACTATTTTGGGTTCCATGTAGAAGGGTTTCTACATGGAACCCAAAAGGGTTCTACCTGGATCCAAAAAGGGTTCTTCAGAGGGTTCTCCTATGGGGACAGCCAAAGAACCCTTTTAGGTTCTAGATAGCAAAAAAAAAATCTAAGAGTTTAGTACAGAAGTAGTCAAATGCTGAGGCAGTGAAGAAAATATAGGATGGATCAAGGGTGGGGGATCCTGAGAGGATCCCTGTGAATAGTAGATCTTTGCCAGAACAGAGGGAGAGGCCAACGAGTGATACGCTGGGGAGAACAAGTATTTGATACACTGCCGATTTTGCAGGTTTTCCTACTTACAATGCATGTAGAGGTCTGTAATTTTTATCATAGGTACACTTCAACTGTGAGAGACGGAATCTAAAACAAAAATCCAGAAAATCACATTGTATGATTTTAAAGTAATTAATTTGCATTTTATTGCATGACATAAGTATTTGATACATCAGAAAAGCAGAACTTAATATTTGGTACAGAAACCTTTGTTTGCAATTACAGAGATCATACGTTTCCTGTAGGTCTTGACACACTGCAGCAGGGATTTTGTCCCACACCTCCATACAGACCTTCTCCAGATCCTTCAGGTTTCGGGGCTGTCGCTGGGCAATACGGACTTTCAGCTCCCTCCAAAGATGTTCTATTGGGTTCAGGTCTGGAGACTGGCTAGGCCACTCCAGGACCTTGAGATGCTTCTTACGGAGCCACTCCTTAGTTGCCCTGGCTGTGTGTTTCGGGTCGTTGTCATGCTGGAAGACCCAGCCACGACCCATCTTCAATGCTCTTACTGAGGGAAGGAGGTTGTTGGCCAAGATCTCGCGATACATGGCCCCATCCATCCTCCCCTCAATACTGTGCAGTCGTCCTGTCCCCTTTGCAGAAAAGCATCCCCAAAGAATGATGTTTCCACCTCCATGCTTCACGGTTGGGATGGTGTTCTTGGGGTTGTACTCATCCTTCTTCTTCCTCCAAACACGGCGAGTGGAGTTTAGACTAAAAAGCTATATTTTTGTCTCATCAGACCACATGACCTTCTCCCATTCCTCCTCTGGATCATCCAGATGGTCATTGGTAAACTTCAGACGGGCCTGGACATGCGCTGGCTTGAGCAGGGGGACCTTGCGTGCGCTGCAGGATTTTAATCCATGACGGCATAGTGTGTTACTAATGGTTTTCTTTGAGACTGTGGTCCCATCTCTCTTCAGGTCATTGACCAGGTCCTGCCGTGTAGTTCTGGGCTGATCCCTCACCTTCCTCATGATCATTGATGCCCCACGAGGTGAGATCTTGCATGGAGCCCCAGACCGAGGGTGATTGACCGTCATCTTGAACTTCTTCCATTTTCTAATAATTGCGCCAACAGTTGTTGCCTTCTCACCAAGCTGCTTGCCTATTGTCCTGTAGCCCATCCCAGCCTTGTGCAGGTCTACAATTTTATCCCTGATGTCCTTACACAGCTCTCTGGTCTTGGCCATTGTGGAGAGGTTGGAGTCTGTTTGATTGAGTGTGTGGACAGGTGTCTTTTATACAGGTAACGAGTTCAAACAGGTGCAGTTAATACAGGTAATGAGTGGAGAACAGGAGGGCTTCTTAAAGAAAAACTAACAGGTCTGTGAGAGCCGTAATTCTTACTGGTTGGTAGGTGATCAAATACTTATGTCATGCAATAAAATGTAAATTAATTCCTTAAAAATCATACAATGTGATTTTCTGGATATTTTTTTTTATTCCGTCTCTCACAGTTGAAGTGTACCTATGATAAAAATTACAGACCTCTACATGCTTTGTAAGTAGGAAAACCTGCAAAATCGCCAGTGAATCAAATACTTGTTCTCCCCACTGTATATGCTTCAGTAAGGTTTAATTCTTAGAGTTCATAGCTATGGTTATCAATTGTACTGCAGGTATGGAACGTAAGTCACTGAAAATAGAGGTTGTGGTGGCAGCAGCAGAGAAGTACTTGGGTGTACGAGATTTGACTTCAGAAGAGTTACAGGGTGTGATGAGTGGTGGTGTCCTGCCGTTGGCCTGGGGTAGGATCAGATAAGTAGTGGTATAGGGTAATGTATTTTTAATGAGTGTAGGGTTAGTTGGCAGGGTTTTTTTTGTTTGTTTTTCTGTCACAAAGTATAATGGATATATACCCCAGTCTAGTTGGTGGAGGTAATGCAACATATATTGGATGCCATGCCAACTGCCGTTAAACCTCATAGATAAACCCAACGCACCCTAATCACCTCCAGCGCACCGGCACCTCATCTCATCACCACCCCTATTTAGCCCTGGACTGTTCTGGATGATGTTGTGTGTGTGATTGTTTAGCTTCGTGTCGTTTACTCTATCTTTGTTATTTCTCTTTGTCATTGTTAAGTAAACCTTGACCTTGTTAATTCCTGCGTCTGTGTCCTGCCTCTTGGTATACTCAGTACTCTTCACAGAAGCCAAACGAGAGTTGTCTTGTGGGGGGGTTAATGTGGTTGTCTCTTGAGTGTGTGCGTGGCAAGCGTTTGTACATTCACTCTGCCAAAACAGTACACAGTTACAGTCACTCACCCTTCTAGATAACTTGAAACAGTCTAACCAGATCTAGTGTCATGAAGTCGCCTAGGCTACCTGGTGCTAGCCAACTTCTTTAGCCAATTAGCTTCAGCCAGCTGGTGTCTGTGACCATAGCAAAGATGGTTTGACATTGGATAGCCTATCTCTGGGGCTGGTTAGGGACTGACAATAAATTGCACCATGTAAATGGGACAATATTTTCACTTTGCACATCTTTTAGTCTCATTAAATGCTTTCAATATTAGTATATGAATTTCTACAATTTATTGTTGGTTTGAGGTTTTTAAGTCATTGAAATTTGGAGCTATTGACATTTTAAAAATTGTGTAATTTACTGATGGTCCCTGACTAGTCCCATAGGGATATCGAATTTCAAACCAAATTGATCATGGCCATGTCCAAAATGATCCTATTTACACTTTGTACTCAATTTTGACACTAGAATACAAGTGAATTACTCATATCGAAGCCACATAGGCCATTTTAAAAACAAGAACTTTCTTTTTAGGGGCAGTCGCTCTTTAAGACAAAAGTTATCTGCCTTGTTGGGAAGGGCAGTAAGTAAGCATTTCACTGTTAGTCTACACCTGTTGTTTACAAAGCATGTGACAAATAACATTTGATTTGATTTTGATCTCACCTGAAAAAAGTGTTGCATTTATACATTTCACATGTATTCAGGCCCTATGGTGCTAACCTTGGAAAAGTAATTCAAATTTCTACACCTTCCTCTATTACCAATAGGGATAGACCAAATGGTGCAGTTCTATGCAATCTTATAGCCATACCAATTATATCAATATCAACCATCAGACGAGGCCTGCTGTCCTGGTCCCGGTCGCAGGTGGAAAACCTCTGGATGTTGTGGTGGGAGAGGGCATCACCTGGTGAAAAGGGTTCAGGTTTGAATTTAATTGAATTGAGGTGATCAATCGGGTTTAGTTCAGTTGAGTTTAGTTTGATTGTGAATAATTTTGAATCCAGATGTGGCATTCAACATAACACCCCACAATAGAATAAGTAGAAACAATCAACCATTTTCTTTTCTATTGCTGTGAAAAACACCATAATATATTACAAATGAGTCATTCATGAATCGACCAATAAAGTGAGCAGCTCTGATTTCTATCTCACCTGCCCCGCCTTCTTAAAGTTGAAGACGTGGAGCTTGTATCCGTCTTACTCTGAGGGTGTTTCTCAAAATACATACTACCGTGCTCCGAGCACACAAATTGGAGCACGGGAGGGTCGGAGTATGAGTCCAAATCAAGTATGCGAAACGGAGCACGGAGGGCACTTCTCTGGTTATCTACATTATTATGATTCACATACATACTGTGCATTCGGAAAGTATTCAGACCCCTTCACTTTTTACAAATTTTGTTACGTTACAGCCTTATTCTAAAATTGATTAAATAGTTTTTTCCCCATCATCAATCTATACACAATACCCCATAATGACAAAGCAAAAACAGGTTTTTAGAAATGTTTGCAAATGTATTAAAAATACAAAACTTAAATATTACATTTACATAAGTATTCAGACCCTTTACTTAGTACTTTGTCGAAGCATCTTTGGCAGTGATTACAGCCTCGAGTCTTCTTGGGTATGACGCTACAAGCTTGCCATACCTGTATTTGGGGAGTTACTCCCATTCTTCTCTGCAAATCCTCTCAAGCTCTGTCAGGTTGGATGAGGAGCGTCACTGCACAGCTACTTTCAAGTCTCTCCAGAGATGTTCGATCGGGTTCAAGTCTGGGCTCTGGCTGGACCACTCAAGGACATTCAGAGACTTGTCCCGAAGCCACTCCTGCGTTGTCTTGGCTGTGTGCTTAGGGTTGTTGTCCTGTTGGAAGGTGAACCTTTGCCCCAGTCTGAGGTCCTGAGCACTCTGGAGCAGGTTTTCATCAAGGATCTCTCTGTACTTTGCTCCATTCATCTTTCCCTTGATCCTGACTAGTCTCCCAGTCCCTGCCGCTGAAAAACATCCCCACAGCATGATGCTGCCACTACCATGCTTCACCTTAGGGATGGTATTGGCCAGGTGATGAGCGGGGCCTGGTTTCCTCCAGACGTGACACTTGGCATTCAGGCCAAAGAGTTTAATCATGGTTTCATCAGACCAGATAATCTTGTTTCTCATGGTCTGAGAGTCCTTTAGGTGCCTTTTGGCAAACTCCAAGCAGGCTGTCGTGCCTTTTACTGAGGAGTGGCTTCCGTCTGGCCACTCTACCATAAAAGCCTGATTGGTGGAGTGCTGCAGAGATGGTTGTCCTTCTGGAAGGTTCTCCCATCTCCACAGAGGAACTCTTTAGCTCTGTCAGAGTGACCATCAGGTTCTTGGTCACCTCCCTGACCAAAGCTCTTCTCCCCCGATTGCTCAGTTTGGCCGGGCGGCCAGCTCTAGGAAGAGTCTTGGTGGTTCCAAACTTCTTCCATTTAAGAATGATGGAGGCCACTGTGTGCTTGGGGACCTTCAATGCTGCAGAAATGTTTTGATATCCTTCCCCAGATCTGTCCCTCAACACAATCCTGTCTCGGAGCTCTACAGACAATTCCTTCGACCTC
Source organism: Coregonus clupeaformis (assembly GCF_020615455.1). NCBI lineage: Eukaryota > Metazoa > Chordata > Actinopteri > Salmoniformes > Salmonidae > Coregonus > Coregonus clupeaformis. The sequence continues at coordinate 19,279,137 of NC_059205.1, forward strand.
ATGGCTTGGTTTCTGCTCTGACATGCACTGTCAACTGTGGGACCTTATATAGACAGTTGTGTACCTTTCCAAATCATGTCCAATCAATTGAATTTACCACAGGTGGACTCCAATCAAGTTGTAGAAACATCTCAAGGATGATCAATGGAAACAGGATGCACCTGAGCTCAATTTCGAGTCTCATAGCAAAGGGTCTGAATACTTATGTAAATAAGGTATTTCTGTGTTATTATTTATTTATTGTAATTTTTACCCCCCTTTTTCTCCCCAATTTCGTGATTACGATCTTGTCTCATCGCTGCAACTCCCCAACGGGCTCGGGAGAGGTGAAGGTCGAGTCATGTGTCCTCCGAAACATGACCGGCCAAACCGTGCTTCTTAACACCCGCTCGCTTAACCTGGAAGCCATCTGCACCAATGTGTCGGAGGGAACACCGTTCAACTGACGACCGAAGTCAGCGTGCAGGTGCCTGGTCCGCCACAAGGAGTCGCTAGAGCGCGATGAGCCAAGTAAAGCCCCTCCGGCCAAACCCTCCCCTAACTCGGACGACGCTGGGCCAATTGTGCGCCGCCCTATGGGACTCCCGGTCACGGCCGGTAATGAAACTGCCTGGGATCGAACTCCAGGTTGTAGTGACACCGCAACACTGCGATGCAGTGCCTTAGGCCACTGCGCCACTCGGGAGGCCCTGTTTTTTATTTTTATAAATTTGCAAACATTTCTAAAAACCTGTTTTTGCTTTGTCATTATGGGGTATTGTGTGTAGATTGATGAGGGAAAAAAGTAATGTAATCCATTTTAGAATAAGGCTGTAGCGTAACAAAATGTGGAAAGAGTGAAGGGGTCTGAATACTGTCCGAATGCACTGTACAGCTAGCTGATAGTTATGAAGTTGCTTTGTGTATATCTTGTTTAGTTTCTACTGCCATTGTTGTCCTGGCTGGAAGACGGTTCAGTGAATGGGTAAGTCCATAGTAAGTCAATAGGGCTAACTGGCTAGCTAGCTATCCATGAAGAATTACCAATAGGGGTAGACCAAATGGTACAGTTCTATGCAATCTTATAGCCATACCAAATATATCAATATCAACCATCAGACAGGGCCTGCAAATGCCTTTTGAACGTAGCTTGTTTGAGTTGGAGACTCCATGTGACTTTAAGCTCTGGGCTATGCAGATGAATCCGGACATTCTGGTATTGACTGAAACTTGGATCTCTGGGGACATTCTGGACTCTGATATTAATATTGGGGGTTATAATGTGTTCAGAGCTGACAGACAGGGTAGAGGTGGAGGAGTCGCCATTCTTATAAAAATCATCTTTACTGAAATCCAATTTCCCTTGTCCAAAAAATTTGAGCTACTATCTTTAAGCCTTTGTCTGGGGAAGTATTTCTCCATAACTGTTATAGGGGTCTACCGTCCTCCCTCGGCTAACCTTTGTGCACACGAAGAGTTAAGTAGTTTGTTGTCTTCTTTTATTAAATCAGAAGTTATTATCCTGTGTGACCTAAATTATGATTGGGAATGCAGGCTTCAGGTTATCTAAATGATCTAAACCTAACCCAGCTGGTGACTAAGCCTACACGGCCCAACCCTAAAGATACTTCAAAGTCAACTCTGATTGATCTTATCTTAACGAATACACCAGGGAAATATGTTAATGACCATTAGTGACCATTGCCCAGTTGTTTGTGTTTGAGATGTGAGAATACAAAAATCGAAGCCTTCGTGTCATATAAAGAGGAACTTAAAAAACTTCAGTGAACAGGCTTTTTTAACATGATCTTTATCTTTGTGACCTTGATTGTATTTCAGCTATCCCTGAACCTGATTTAGCTTTCAGCCTTTTTGCAGATGTCTTCAATACTATTGTGGATAATCATGCTCCCTTCAAAAAAATGAAGGGTTAAAGGTAGATCGAATGCCTGGTATACTCCGGAATTATCAGAAGTAATTCATAAAAGAGATGATGCTTGGGTCAAGGCCAGGAACACAGGCTTAGCCCCGGACTGGCAAGCTTTTAAGCAACTGAGGAGTCATTGTGTAAGACAAATCAGAAAGGCTAAATCTGATTATTATGTAACCGCTCTTTCGGATTGTAATGGGAACCCGGCTAAATTCTGGAAAACTGTCAAATCCCTGAAGGGTTCTACTTCCTCCTCTCTGCCACAACAAATACATTCAGACATTGGCTCATTACGGGAAAAAATGCCATCATTGATGCATTTAATCACAATTTTATTTCAGCAGGATATCTCTTTGAAAGAACTTCTAAGCCTATCCACAATGATATTGAGCTGGATGCTGATAGGGAAACTTGCTGAATGATCAGAGAAATGATAGTCAAAGCTTTTCTTTTAGGCTATTTATAGAAAAATAAGTCCTGGATGCTTTGCTAGCAATAGACGTAAGAAATCCACAGGGGCGACTAATTGGATTCCTGTCTATTTAAGTGTGCAGCGCCCATCATTGTTGGCTCATTAACCCACATTTTTTATTTAACATTGTTATCAGGAAATGTTCAAAAAGTATGGAAATCAGCTCATGTGCTGCCACTCCATAAGGGCGGGGATAGTAGTGATCTTAATAATTATCGCCCCATTTCAAGGCTTCCTTGTCTAGCTAAGATTCTTGAATCCTTGGTACATGTACAACTTTGCTCTTTTTTATCTGAGAAATGTATTTTGAATGTAAACCAATCAGGGTTTAGGCCTGGGCATAGCACTATTACAGCAACCACTTTAGTTGTTAATGATCTTGTCAATGCTTTAGACACTAAAATGAAAGGTGCTGCTTTGTTTTGTGGACCTGTCAAAAGCTTTTGATACTATTGATCATGCTATTTTATTGAATAAGCTGTCCTTGATAGGCCTGAGATCTGATGCCTGTTCATGGTTTCATGATTATCTTAGTGACAGAAGTCAGGCTATCGTGATTGATGGGGTTAAGTCAGAATTTCTTGAAGTACATAAAGGTGTACCACAGGGGTCGATTTTGGGACCTATTCTCTTCACTATTTATATCAACACCATTGGTCAATCTGTTAAAAAAAAATTACTTCATCTATATGCGGATGATACTATTATGTATGTTATTGCCCCGACTGTTGATCTGGCTGTGTCAAAACTACAGTCAGATTTTATAGCTATGCAGGAATCCCTTGCTGATTTCAAACTTGTGCTTAATACAGGCAAAACCAAATACTGTACATGGTGTTTTCAAACTCTTGTAAGAATATTGCGGCAGGTGTGGGATGCAGGCGCGCGTGTGTGCGCTTGCGCGCTCGGCCCCTGTCCTCCGCAATCAGCCATGTGGTGTGCGTTTTTGTGTTTGGAAAAGTCTGGCGTTAAGTGAGTGAGAGGGGAAATGGTTGCATATCCCAGAATCAACGGGTGTCTATGAGCAGGGGTTGTGAGAGAGGGCTTTCAATTTTGTGTAGATGAGGGATATACATTTTCAAATATAGTATACATCTAATCTATTTTTTTATTGTCCTATCATGATGGAACGATCCCCAACCCTATATCCTGGACACCCACCTGAGCGACCCATACACCAAAGAGAAGTTCCCATCTGTTTTATGGACCTGCTCTGAATTGCCTATATGCAGCCTAAACAGAGAAATAAATGCGGTCAGAGACCTACTTGAGCAGCACCGCCCCCTCAAGATTCTGAGCCTGCCTGGCAGGGTTGGTCCTACAAAGCCAGAGCCCCCGATGGGGGAGCATAATATACAAGGAAATTCTCAAAGCTGCTAATGAGAACCTTGACGACCTTGTACCTAGCCGGTGTGGATTCCGGTGGGGTACCCCCACCCAGGTAGTGGCAGTGCTGGCAACACTGGCTGCAGTAACCCATGGTGTTTGTGTCTCAGGTGAATCGCAGTGGTTGTTTGCTGAAGTGGTAGTTGCTTGTTAAAAATGTAATGTAATACAATGGCAATTCGGGTTATAGGTTCAAATCCTACGCATGAACTGCCAACATTTTTACCCACATTAATTGATAATGATGGAAAATAAGATATGCAAGATATTTGAATAGATATTTTTTAAATAGCTATATAAATATATTGAGATGAGAGCATTGGAAATGCTTTTGGCGGTTGACCTGCTTCTGTTTTGTGGGTGGCACTATGTGATGTTTTCGATGGATGGGTCCTGGCCCCTCGGGGGCATAGGGATCCAGGGGGGACAGGGGTGGTAAATTTACAAACATATATAATGACAAATAGATTTGAAACTTGTATCTCATTATGGTATGTGGTGAAATAAGTATAGCCAGTTATAATTGTAATGGCTTAGCTGATAATAACAAAAGAATAACAATATTTACATGGCTCAAAGAGAAGGAATATAATATATATTGTTTACAGGAAACCCATTCAACAATTCTAGATGAAGTTGCGTGGAAAAAGGAATGGGGGGGGGCAAAATATACTTCTCCCATGGGCTAAGAAATTCAAATGCGGTGATGATATTAATTAACAGTAATTTCGATCCGAATGTGCAAATTGTCCAAACAGATACGCAAGGTAGATGGATTATTTTAAATATGTTATTGGACGATAAACAAATATGGCTCATTAACCTTTACGGACCAAATAATGATGATCCACACTTTGAAAATATATATAATAAATGATCGACCTTGCAAGCAATTCAAGACTCTATTATTATGGTGGGAGATTATAATACCGTTTTAAATAGCTCAATGGACCGTAAAGGAAATCACACTACAAACAATCACCCTCATGCTCTTAAGGAAATCGTGAATGTCATGGATACATTAGAACTAGTAGATATATGGAGGCTTAAATATCCTGATCTAGTGAGACATACATGGCGGAGACTCAATCAAGCTAGTCGTCTTGACTTCTTTCTTATGTCATTCTCGTTGGCACCAAACGTTTAAAAAGTGTTGATAGGGGTCAGAATGCGGTCGGACCATCATATAATTGGCATATACAGTGGGGGAAAAAAGTATTTAGTCAGCCACCAATTGTGCAAGTTCTCACACTTAAAAAGATGAGAGAGGCCTGTCATTTTCATCATAGGTACACGTCAACTATGACAGACAAAATGAGAAATAAAAATCCAGAAAATCACATTGTAGGATTTTTTATGAATTTATTTGCAAATTATGGTGGAAAATAAGTATTTGGTCAATAACAAAAGTTTCTCAATACTTTGTTATATACCCTTTGTTGGCAATGACACAGGTCAAACGTTTTCTGTAAGTCTTCACAAGGTTTTCACACACTGTTGCTGGTATTTTGGCCCATTCCTCCATGCAGATCTCCTCTAGAGCAGTGATGTTTTGGGGCTGTCGCTGGGCAACACAGACTTTCAACTCCCCTCCAAAGATTTTCTATGGGGTTGAGATCTGGAGACTGGCTAGGCCACTTCAGGGCCTTGAAATGCTTCTTACGAAGCCACTCCTTCGTTGCCCGGGCGGTGTGTTTGGGATCATTGTCATGCTGAAAGACCCAGCCACGTTTCATCTTCAATGCCCTTGCTGATGGAAGGAGGTTTTCACTCAAAATCTCACGATACATGGCCCCATTCATTCTTTCCTTTACACGGATCAGTCGTCCTGGTCCCTTTGCAGAAAAACAGCCCCAAAGCATGATGTTTCCACCCCCATGCTTCACAGTAGGTATGGTGTTCTTTGGATGCAACTCAGCATTCTTTGTCCTCCAAACACGACGAGTTGAGTTTTTACCAAAAAGTTATATTTTGGTTTCATCTGACCATATGACATTCTCCCAATCCTCTTCTGGATCATCCAAATGCACTCTAGCAAACTTCAGACGGGCCTGGACATGTACTGGCTTAAGCAGGGGGACACATCTGGCACTGCAGGATTTGAGTCCCTGGCGGCGTAGTGTGTTACTGATGGTAGGCTTTGTTACTTTGGTCCCAGCTCTCTGCAGGTCATTCACTAGGTCCCCCCGTGTGGTTCTGGGATTTTTGCTCACCGTTCTTGTGATCATTTTGACCCCACGGGGTGAGATCTTGCGTGGAGCCCCAGATTGAGGGAGATTATCAGTGGTCTTGTATGTCTTCCATTTCCTAATAATTGCTCCCACAGTTGATTTCTTCAAACCAAGCTGCTTACCTATTGCAGATTCAGTCTTCCCAGCCTGGTGCAGGTCTACAATTTTGTTTCTGGTGTCCTTTGACAGCTCTTTGGTCTTGGCCATAGTGGAGTTTGGAGTGTGACAGTTTGAGGTTGTGGACAGGTGTCTTTTATACTGATAACAAGTTCAAACAGGTGCCATTACTACAGGTAACGAGTGGAGGACAGAGGAGCCTCTTAAAGAAGAAGTTACAGGTCTGTGAGAGCCAGAAATCTTGCTTGTTTGTAGGTGACCAAATATTTATTTTCCACCATAATTTGCAAATAAATTCATTAAAAATCCTACAATGTGATTTTCTGGAAAAAAAATTCTCAATTTGTCTGTCATAGTTGACGTGTACCTATGATGAAAATTACAGGCCTCTCTCATCTTTTTAAGTGGGAGAACTTGCACAATTGGTGGCTGACTAAATACTTTTTTTCCCCACTGTACATTACTCTTACTGAATTTCCACATGGGCGAGGATATTGGAAATGTAATCAAAGCCTATTGGATGATAAATTGTTTTTAACTAGGACAGAGGAATTTATAACTGATTTTTTCTGACATAACATAGGTACAGCAAATCCCCTTATTGTATGGGACACCTTTAAATGTGCCTTTAGAGGCCATGCAATTCAGTCCTCATCTCGAAAACAAAAGCAATTTAGGTCAAAAGAGTCCACACTAACAAAGGAAATAGAAGGTCTAACAGAACATAGCAATAAAAACTGTAACACAGAGGCTCAGAATAAATTAGAGGAAAAACTAAAAGAAATGGAGAAACTTATTCAAGAAAGATCAAGTGTAATATATTATAAAAAATAAAGCAAACTGGATGGAATATGGGGAAAAATGCACCAAATTCTTTTTTAATTTTCAACATAGGAATGCTACCAAAAATAATTTATTGGAACTGGTTACAAATGACGGAGTAACCCATGATTCACCAAATTATATTTTGAAGGAAACAAAGTATTTTAAGCATATGTTTTCGTTTCAGTCGCCTCCATCAACTCTTTTTTTCTATTGATAATGTAAAATTAACAGCCATACAGAAAGACTCATGTGAAGGTGAAATGACAGAGGAGGAACTAAAGACTGTAAACTTTAAGTCCGGGGAAAACTCCAGGGTTGGATGGCATACCAGTCGAGGTATACCAAACCTTTTTTATAAACTCAGAGGACCGTTATTAGCATGTTTTAACCACTCCTATGTAAATGGTAGATTATCAGACACTCAAGAAGGAGGTCTGATTTCATTATTACTGAAACAGGATACAAGTGGAAAATATAAAGATCCAGTCCATTAAAGAAATTGGCGGCCCCTTACACTTCAGTGTTGTGATGCAAAAAATTCTAGCAAAATGTATAGCGCATAGAATTAAAAAGGTATTGTCGGACATTATTAATTCTAATCAGACAGGTTTTTTACATGGGTGATACATTGGAGATAATATAAGGCAAGTACAGGCTATAAGGCTACTATTCATAGCAGACTTCGAAAAGGCATTTGACAAAGTACGATATATATAAATGCCTGGAGCATTTCAATTTTGGACAATCTCTTATAAATTGGGTTAAAATCATGTATAGTAACCCTAGGTGTAAAATAGTAAATAATGGCTATTTCTCAGAAAGTTTAAAACTGTCAAGAGGAGTGAAACAAGGTTGTCCACTATCGGCATATCTATTTATTATTGCCATCGAGATGTTAGCTATTTAAATCAGATCCAACAATAATATCAAGGGATTAGAAATCCAGGGCTTAAAAACAAAGATGTCATTGTACGCTGATGATTCATGTTTTCTTTTAAATCCACAACTTGAATCCCTCCACAGCCTCATAGCGGATCTAGATACATTTTCTAGCCTCTCTGGATTACAACCAAATTATGATAAATGTACTATATTAAGTATTGGATCACTAAAAAATAAAAAAATTACATTACATTACCATGTAGTTTACCAATAAAATGGTCTGATGGTGATGTGGATATACTCAGAATACATATCCCAAATGAAATACAGTGGGGAGAACAAGTATTTGATACACTGCCGATTTTGCAGGTTTTCCTACTTACAAAGCATGTAGAGGTCTGTAATTTTTATCATAGGTACACTTCACCTGTGTGAGACGGTATCTAAAACAAAAATCCAGAAAATCACATTGTATGATTTTTAAGTAATTAATTTGCATTTTATTGCATGACATAAGTATTTGATACATCAGAAAAGCAGAACTTAATATTTGGTACAGAAACCTTTGTTTGCAATTACAGAGATCATATGTTTCCTGTAGGTCTTGACCAGGTTTGCACACACTGCAGCAGGGATTTTGGCCCACTCCTCCATACAGACCTTCTCCAGATCCTTCAGGTTTCGGGGCTGTGTCTGGACAATACGGACTTTCAGCTCCCTCCAAAGATTTTCTATTGGGTTCAGGTCTGGAGACTGGCTAGGCCACTCCAGGACCTTGAGATGCTTCTTACGGAGCCACTCCTTAGTTGCCCTGGCTGTGTGTTTCGAGTCGTTGTCATGCTGGAGGACCCAGCCACGACCCATCTTCAATGCTCTTACTGAGGGAAGGAGGTTGTTGGCGGAGACTGGCGGAGACTCAATCAAGCTAGTCGTCTTGACTTCTTTCTTATGTCATTCTCGTTGGCACCAAACGTTTAAAAAGTGTTGATAGGGGTCAGAATGCGGTCGGACCATCATATAATTGGCATATACAGTGGGGGAAAAAGTATTTAGTCAGCCACCAATTGTGCAAGTTCTCACACTTAAAAAGATGAGAGAGGCCTGTCATTTTCATCATAGGTACACGTCAACTATGACAGACAAAATGAGAAATAAAAATCCAGAAAATCACATTGTAGGATTTTTTATGAATTTATTTGCAAATTATGGTGGAAAATAAGTATTTGGTCAATAACAAAAGTTTCTCAATACTTTGTTATATACCCTTTGTTGGCAATGACACAGGTCAAACGTTTTCTGTAAGTCTTCACAAGGTTTTCACACACTGTTGCTGGTATTTTGGCCCATTCCTCCATGCAGATCTCCTCTAGAGCAGTGATGTTTTGGGGCTGTCGCTGGGCAACACAGACTTTCAACTCCCTCCAAAGATTTTCTATGGGGTTGAGATCTGGAGACTGGCTAGGCCACTTCAGGGCCTTGAAATGCTTCTTACGAAGCCACTCCTTCGTTGCCCGGGCGGTGTGTTTGGGATCATTGTCATGCTGAAAGACCCAGCCACGTTTCATCTTCAATGCCCTTGCTGATGGAAGGAGGTTTTCACTCAAAATCTCACGATACATGGCCCCATTCATTCTTTCCTTTACACGGATCAGTCGTCCTGGTCCCTTTGCAGAAAAACAGCCCCAAAGCATGATGTTTCCACCCCCATGCTTCACAGTAGGTATGGTGTTCTTTGGATGCAACTCAGCATTCTTTGTCCTCCAAACACGACGAGTTGAGTTTTTACCAAAAAGTTATATTTTGGTTTCATCTGACCATATGACATTCTCCCAATCCTCTTCTGGATCATCCAAATGCACTCTAGCAAACTTCAGACGGGCCTGGACATGTACTGGCTTAAGCAGGGGGACACATCTGGCACTGCAGGATTTGAGTCCCTGGCGGCGTAGTGTGTTACTGATGGTAGGCTTTGTTACTTTGGTCCCAGCTCTCTGCAGGTCATTCACTAGGTCCCCCGTGTGGTTCTGGGATTTTTGCTCACCGTTCTTGTGATCATTTTGACCCCACGGGGTGAGATCTTGCGTGGAGCCCCAGATTGAGGGAGATTATCAGTGGTCTTGTATGTCTTCCATTTCCTAATAATTGCTCCCACAGTTGATTTCTTCAAACCAAGCTGCTTACCTATTGCAGATTCAGTCTTCCCAGCCTGGTGCAGGTCTACAATTTTGTTTCTGGTGTCCTTTGACAGCTCTTTGGTCTTGGCCATAGTGGAGTTTGGAGTGTGACAGTTTGAGGTTGTGGACAGGTGTCTTTTATACTGATAACAAGTTCAAACAGGTGCCATTACTACAGGTAACGAGTGGAGGACAGAGGAGCCTCTTAAAGAAGAAGTTACAGGTCTGTGAGAGCCAGAAATCTTGCTTGTTTGTAGGTGACCAAATATTTATTTTCCACCATAATTTGCAAATAAATTCATTAAAAATCCTACAATGTGATTTTCTGGAAAAAAAATTCTCAATTTGTCTGTCATAGTTGACGTGTACCTATGATGAAAATTACAGGCCTCTCTCATCTTTTTAAGTGGGAGAACTTGCACAATTGGTGGCTGACTAAATACTTTTTTTCCCCACTGTACATTACTCTTACTGAATTTCCACATGGGCGAGGATATTGGAAATGTAATCAAAGCCTATTGGATGATAAATTGTTTTTAACTAGGACAGAGGAATTTATAACTGATTTTTTCTGACATAACATAGGTACAGCAAATCCCCTTATTGTATGGGACACCTTTAAATGTGCCTTTAGAGGCCATGCAATTCAGTCCTCATCTCGAAAACAAAAGCAATTTAGGTCAAAAGAGTCCACACTAACAAAGGAAATAGAAGGTCTAACAGAACATAGCAATAAAAACTGTAACACAGAGGCTCAGAATAAATTAGAGGAAAAACTAAAAGAAATGGAGAAACTTATTCAAGAAAGATCAAGTGTAATATATTATAAAAAATAAAGCAAACTGGATGGAATATGGGGAAAAATGCACCAAATTCTTTTTTTAATTTTCAACATAGGAATGCTACCAAAAATAATTTATTGGAACTGGTTACAAATGACGGAGTAACCCATGATTCACCAAATTATATTTTGAAGGAAACAAAGTATTTTAAGCATATGTTTTCGTTTCAGTCGCCTCCATCAACTCTTTTTTTCTATTGATAATGTAAAATTAACAGCCATACAGAAAGACTCATGTGAAGGTGAAATGACAGAGGAGGAACTAAAGACTGTAAACTTTAAGTCCGGGAAAACTCCAGGGTTGGATGGCATACCAGTCGAGGTATACCAAACCTTTTTTTATAAACTCAGAGGACCGTTATTAGCATGTTTTAACCACTCCTATGTAAATGGTAGATTATCAGACACTCAAGAAGGAGGTCTGATTTCATTATTACTGAAACAGGATACAAGTGGAAAATATAAAGATCCAGTCCATTAAAGAAATTGGCGGCCCCTTACACTTCAGTGTTGTGATGCAAAAAATTCTAGCAAAATGTATAGCGCATAGAATTAAAAAGGTATTGTCGGACATTATTAATTCTAATCAGACAGGTTTTTTTACATGGGTGATACATTGGAGATAATATAAGGCAAGTACAGGCTATAAGGCTACTATTCATAGCAGACTTCGAAAAGGCATTTGACAAAGTACGATATATATAAATGCCTGGAGCATTTCAATTTTGGACAATCTCTTATAAATTGGGTTAAAATCATGTATAGTAACCCTAGGTGTAAAATAGTAAATAATGGCTATTTCTCAGAAAGTTTAAAACTGTCAAGAGGAGTGAAACAAGGTTGTCCACTATCGGCATATCTATTTATTATTGCCATCGAGATGTTAGCTATTTAAATCAGATCCAACAATAATATCAAGGGATTAGAAATCCAGGGCTTAAAAACAAAGATGTCATTGTACGCTGATGATTCATGTTTTCTTTTAAATCCACAACTTGAATCCCTCCACAGCCTCATAGCGGATCTAGATACATTTTCTAGCCTCTCTGGATTACAACCAAATTATGATAAATGTACTATATTAAGTATTGGATCACTAAAAAATAAAAAAATTACATTACATTACCATGTAGTTTACCAATAAAATGGTCTGATGGTGATGTGGATATACTCAGAATACATATCCCAAATGAAATACAGTGGGGAGAACAAGTATTTGATACACTGCCGATTTTGCAGGTTTTCCTACTTACAAAGCATGTAGAGGTCTGTAATTTTTATCATAGGTACACTTCACCTGTGTGAGACGGTATCTAAAACAAAAATCCAGAAAATCACATTGTATGATTTTTAAGTAATTAATTTGCATTTTATTGCATGACATAAGTATTTGATACATCAGAAAAGCAGAACTTAATATTTGGTACAGAAACCTTTGTTTGCAATTACAGAGATCATATGTTTCCTGTAGGTCTTGACCAGGTTTGCACACACTGCAGCAGGGATTTTGGCCCACTCCTCCATACAGACCTTCTCCAGATCCTTCAGGTTTCGGGGCTGTGTCTGGACAATACGGACTTTCAGCTCCCTCCAAAGATTTTCTATTGGGTTCAGGTCTGGAGACTGGCTAGGCCACTCCAGGACCTTGAGATGCTTCTTACGGAGCCACTCCTTAGTTGCCCTGGCTGTGTGTTTCGAGTCGTTGTCATGCTGGAGGACCCAGCCACGACCCATCTTCAATGCTCTTACTGAGGGAAGGAGGTTGTTGGCGGAGACTGGCGGAGACTCAATCAAGCTAGTCGTCTTGACTTCTTTCTTATGTCATTCTCGTTGGCACCAAACGTTTAAAAAGTGTTGATAGGGGTCAGAATGCGGTCGGACCATCATATAATTGGCATATACAGTGGGGGAAAAAAGTATTTAGTCAGCCACCAATTGTGCAAGTTCTCACACTTAAAAAGATGAGAGAGGCCTGTCATTTTCATCATAGGTACACGTCAACTATGACAGACAAAATGAGAAATAAAAATCCAGAAAATCACATTGTAGGATTTTTTATGAATTTATTTGCAAATTATGGTGGAAAATAAGTATTTGGTCAATAACAAAAGTTTCTCAATACTTTGTTATATACCCTTTGTTGGCAATGACACAGGTCAAACGTTTTCTGTAAGTCTTCACAAGGTTTTCACACACTGTTGCTGGTATTTTGGCCCATTCCTCCATGCAGATCTCCTCTAGAGCAGTGATGTTTTGGGGCTGTCGCTGGGCAACACAGACTTTCAACTCCCTCCAAAGATTTTCTATGGGGTTGAGATCTGGAGACTGGCTAGGCCACTTCAGGGCCTTGAAATGCTTCTTACGAAGCCACTCCTTCGTTGCCCGGGCGGTGTGTTTGGGATCATTGTCATGCTGAAAGACCCAGCCACGTTTCATCTTCAATGCCCTTGCTGATGGAAGGAGGTTTTCACTCAAAATCTCACGATACATGGCCCCATTCATTCTTTCCTTTACACGGATCAGTCGTCCTGGTCCCTTTGCAGAAAAACAGCCCCAAAGCATGATGTTTCCACCCCCATGCTTCACAGTAGGTATGGTGTTCTTTGGATGCAACTCAGCATTCTTTGTCCTCCAAACACGACGAGTTGAGTTTTTACCAAAAAGTTATATTTTGGTTTCATCTGACCATATGACATTCTCCCAATCCTCTTCTGGATCATCCAAATGCACTCTAGCAAACTTCAGACGGGCCTGGACATGTACTGGCTTAAGCAGGGGGACACATCTGGCACTGCAGGATTTGAGTCCCTGGCGGCGTAGTGTGTTACTGATGGTAGGCTTTGTTACTTTGGTCCCAGCTCTCTGCAGGTCATTCACTAGGTCCCCCCGTGTGGTTCTGGGATTTTTGCTCACCGTTCTTGTGATCATTTTGACCCCACGGGGTGAGATCTTGCGTGGAGCCCCAGATTGAGGGAGATTATCAGTGGTCTTGTATGTCTTCCATTTCCTAATAATTGCTCCCACAGTTGATTTCTTCAAACCAAGCTGCTTACCTATTGCAGATTCAGTCTTCCCAGCCTGGTGCAGGTCTACAATTTTGTTTCTGGTGTCCTTTGACAGCTCTTTGGTCTTGGCCATAGTGGAGTTTGGAGTGTGACAGTTTGAGGTTGTGGACAGGTGTCTTTTATACTGATAACAAGTTCAAACAGGTGCCATTACTACAGGTAACGAGTGGAGGACAGAGGAGCCTCTTAAAGAAGAAGTTACAGGTCTGTGAGAGCCAGAAATCTTGCTTGTTTGTAGGTGACCAAATATTTATTTTCCACCATAATTTGCAAATAAATTCATTAAAAATCCTACAATGTGATTTTCTGGAAAAAAATTCTCAATTTGTCTGTCATAGTTGACGTGTACCTATGATGAAAATTACAGGCCTCTCTCATCTTTTTAAGTGGGAGAACTTGCACAATTGGTGGCTGACTAAATACTTTTTTTCCCCACTGTACATTACTCTTACTGAATTTCCACATGGGCGAGGATATTGGAAATGTAATCAAAGCCTATTGGATGATAAATTGTTTTTAACTAGGACAGAGGAATTTATAACTGATTTTTTCTGACATAACATAGGTACAGCAAATCCCCTTATTGTATGGGACACCTTTAAATGTGCCTTTAGAGGCCATGCAATTCAGTCCTCATCTCGAAAACAAAAGCAATTTAGGTCAAAAGAGTCCACACTAACAAAGGAAATAGAAGGTCTAACAGAACATAGCAATAAAAACTGTAACACAGAGGCTCAGAATAAATTAGAGGAAAAACTAAAAGAAATGGAGAAACTTATTCAAGAAAGATCAAGTGTAATATATTATAAAAAATAAAGCAAACTGGATGGAATATGGGGAAAAATGCACCAAATTCTTTTTTAATTTTCAACATAGGAATGCTACCAAAAATAATTTATTGGAACTGGTTACAAATGACGGAGTAACCCATGATTCACCAAATTATATTTTGAAGGAAACAAAGTATTTTAAGCATATGTTTTCGTTTCAGTCGCCTCCATCAACTCTTTTTTTCTATTGATAATGTAAAATTAACAGCCATACAGAAAGACTCATGTGAAGGTGAAATGACAGAGGAGGAACTAAAGACTGTAAACTTTAAGTCCGGGGAAAACTCCAGGGTTGGATGGCATACCAGTCGAGGTATACCAAACCTTTTTTATAAACTCAGAGGACCGTTATTAGCATGTTTTAACCACTCCTATGTAAATGGTAGATTATCAGACACTCAAGAAGGAGGTCTGATTTCATTATTACTGAAACAGGATACAAGTGGAAAATATAAAGATCCAGTCCATTAAAGAAATTGGCGGCCCCTTACACTTCAGTGTTGTGATGCAAAAAATTCTAGCAAAATGTATAGCGCATAGAATTAAAAAGGTATTGTCGGACATTATTAATTCTAATCAGACAGGTTTTTTACATGGGTGATACATTGGAGATAATATAAGGCAAGTACAGGCTATAAGGCTACTATTCATAGCAGACTTCGAAAAGGCATTTGACAAAGTACGATATATATAAATGCCTGGAGCATTTCAATTTTGGACAATCTCTTATAAATTGGGTTAAAATCATGTATAGTAACCCTAGGTGTAAAATAGTAAATAATGGCTATTTCTCAGAAAGTTTAAAACTGTCAAGAGGAGTGAAACAAGGTTGTCCACTATCGGCATATCTATTTATTATTGCCATCGAGATGTTAGCTATTTAAATCAGATCCAACAATAATATCAAGGGATTAGAAATCCAGGGCTTAAAAACAAAGATGTCATTGTACGCTGATGATTCATGTTTTCTTTTAAATCCACAACTTGAATCCCTCCACAGCCTCATAGCGGATCTAGATACATTTTCTAGCCTCTCTGGATTACAACCAAATTATGATAAATGTACTATATTAAGTATTGGATCACTAAAAAATAAAAAATTACATTACATTACCATGTAGTTTACCAATAAAATGGTCTGATGGTGATGTGGATATACTCAGAATACATATCCCAAATGAAATACAGTGGGGAGAACAAGTATTTGATACACTGCCGATTTTGCAGGTTTTCCTACTTACAAAGCATGTAGAGGTCTGTAATTTTTATCATAGGTACACTTCACCTGTGTGAGACGGTATCTAAAACAAAAATCCAGAAAATCACATTGTATGATTTTTAAGTAATTAATTTGCATTTTATTGCATGACATAAGTATTTGATACATCAGAAAAGCAGAACTTAATATTTGGTACAGAAACCTTTGTTTGCAATTACAGAGATCATATGTTTCCTGTAGGTCTTGACCAGGTTTGCACACACTGCAGCAGGGATTTTGGCCCACTCCTCCATACAGACCTTCTCCAGATCCTTCAGGTTTCGGGGCTGTGTCTGGACAATACGGACTTTCAGCTCCCCTCCAAAGATTTTCTATTGGGTTCAGGTCTGGAGACTGGCTAGGCCACTCCAGGACCTTGAGATGCTTCTTACGGAGCCACTCCTTAGTTGCCCTGGCTGTGTGTTTCGAGTCGTTGTCATGCTGGAGGACCCAGCCACGACCCATCTTCAATGCTCTTACTGAGGGAAGGAGGTTGTTGGCCCAGATCTCGCGATACATGGCCCCATCCATCCTCCCCTCAATACGGTGCAGTCGTCCTGTCCCCTTTGCAGAAAAGCATCCCCAAAGAATGATGTTTCCACCTCCATGCTTCACGGTTGGGATGGTGTTCTTGGGGTTGTACTCATCCTTCTTCTTCCTCCAAACACGGCGAGTGGAGTTTAGACCAAAAAGCTATATTTCTGTCTCATCAGACCACATGACCTTCTCCCATTCCTCCTCTAGATTATCCAGATGGTCATTGGCAAACTTCAGATGGGCCTGGACATGTGCTGGCTTGAGCAAGGGGACCTTAGGTGCGTTGCAGGATTTTAATCCATGATGGCGTAGTGTGTTACTAATGGTTTTCTTTGAGACTGTGGTCCCAGCTCTCTTCAGGTCATTGACCAGGTCCTGCCGTGTGGTTCTGGGCTGATCCCTCACCTTCCTCATGATCATTGATGCCCCACGAGGTGAGACCTTGCATGGAGCCCCAGACCGAGGGTGATTGACCGTCATCTTGAACTTCTTCCATTTTCAAATAATTGTGCCAACAGTTGTTGCCTTCTCACCAAGCTGCTTGCCTATTGTCCTGTAGCCCATCCGAGCCTTGTGCAGGTCTACAATTTTATCCCTGATGTCCTTACACAGCTCTCTGGTCTTGGCCATTGTGGAGAGGTTGGAGTCTGTTTGATTGAGTGTGTGGACAGGTGTCTTTTATACAGGTAACGAGTTCAAACAGGTGCAGTTAATACAGGTAATGAGTGGAGAACAGGAGGGCTTCTTAAAGAATAACTAACAGGTCTGTGAGAGCCGGAATTCTTACTGGTTGGTAGGTGATCAAATCCTTATGTCATGCAATAAAATGCAAATTAATTACTTAAAAATCATACAATGTGATTTTCTGGATTTTTGTTTTAGATTCCGTCTCTCACAGTTGAAGTGTACCTATGATAAAAATTACAGACCTCTACATGCTTTGTAAGTAGGAAAACATGCAAAATCGGCAGTGTATCAAATACTTGTTCTCCCCACTGTAAATGATCTCACTCCAAAAAAATCTTTAGTATTATCCCAGTTTACCTGTTTGCTTATGGTCTTGCCTACGCCTAGCGAACAGTTTTTTAAATTATATGAGAAAAAAATATTCCAAGCCAGATAAAATTAAACGGGCCTATTTATATAATTAATATAAATTAGGAGGACAGAAATTAATAAATATTAAAGCAATAGACCTATCACTAAAAGCTTCAGTCATACAAAAATTGTACTTAAATCCGAACTGGTTCTCTAGCAAACTAGTAAGATTGTCTCACCCAATGTTCAAGAAGGGACTTTTTCCCTTTATTCAGATTACAACCCTTCACTTTCAGGTATTTGAAAAGGAAATAATCTCCCAAATATCACTATTTCTAAAACAAGCCATAGAAAGTTGGTTGCAATTTCAATTTAATCCTCCAGAAATGACAGAACAAATATTGCAACAAATATTGTGGTTAAACTCAAATATACTAATTGATAAAAAAACGTTCTTTTTTGAGAAAAAAGGTATAATCTTCATAAATGATATTATCGGTAGGAATGGTGGAGTTATGTCACACATGCAGCTAACAAAAACATATGGAAATGTCTGCTCTACCCAAAATTACAACCAAATAATTGCAGCATTACCGCAAAAATGGAAGAGGAAAGTGGAAGGAGGAAAAAGTAAGGAACTTGTCTGTCGGCCTTGCATTAAATAACATAATTGGTTAAAGAAAATTGTGATAAATAAAAAAGTTTACCAGTTTCATTTAAGGACCAAAAGATTGACAGCCGTCCCATATAGATTGCAAAATAGTTGGGAAGAGATTTTTTGACGTACCGATTCCATGGCATAGTGTTTATGAACTGATACGCAAAATGACGCCGGATTCAAAATGTAGAATTTTTCAATTTCAATTATTATATAAAATTCTTGCTACCAATAGAATGTTATTTGTATGGGGGATACAATCTTTCCAGCTCTGCAGATTTTGCTGTGAAGAGACAGAATCATTAGATCATTTGTTTTGATACTGTTTCTGGCTGAAGGATTGCAATATTTGCATGGAGCTGACCCTGTAGATAGCACTACTGGGTGATCTGAAAAGTCATAGTCAATCGATCAATAATATAATAATAATTTTAGCAAATTTTTTTATTTTCAATTCACAAACTGTAGAAACAATGAGAATAGAAAGGTTCAGAACTTTTGTAAAACATCACAGTACAGTTGAAAAATATATGGCAAAATATAAATCCAATATGGATGGTGTTAAGAGATAGATGGGAGGTGTTGAATGGAGCTGAAGGATGGGACTAATAACAACAACTAATAAAAACAAGATAACTAGTGTAAGACATGCTGTGTCCATAATAAGTATATAGGTTATATGTTTTGAGCTTTTGTGAAAGAGCACAGTTAGAAATATATGGCATATAGAAGCATACCAGATGGACATCATGAAAATGATCGGAGGAAGTTCAGGAGTAAAAACAAACAAAATAGAATTATTGACTGTGTCCTTAAAATGTATATAGTATGTATAAGCATGAAGTAGAGGCCTAAGCATTGTTGTTCACTAGTTTACTCCAATTAGGGAAGGGATGGTGGGGTTGGAAAGTAATAAAGGGAAATATATATATTTTTAAAGGATATGTATATGTATGTATATATATATATATATATATATATATATATATATATATATATATATATATATATGTGTGTGTGTGTGTGAGAAAAAACAAAAAACATATGGGGGATTGGAAGTGATGCAGACAATTACATTGATGGAAGTTACAATCTATCTGCAATTTTAAAGCTGATCTACCCCCTAAAAAATAAAAAATAATGTTTCAGATGAACTACATGTTCACTCATTAGATGGTTCTTCAATCAAACGTTTTCTCACATATAAATGCTTAGGCATTTGGATTGATATGGATTTGACGTTTAAAAAACATATAGATGAGCTGGTTAAGAGGCTAAGATTTAAAGTTGGCTTTTTCTATAGAAACAGATAATGCCTTTCTCTTAGCAGTAGGAAGCAAATTATTCAGTCAACCTTTTTATCTGTTCTTGATTATAGTGATATTATTTATCAAAGTGCAGCTGCTACTACTCTTAAACCTTTGGATGCCATCTACCATAGTGCCCCTTTGTTTTATTACAGGTGACAGTTTTGATACTCATCACTGCATCCTGTGTCAAAAGGTGATCTGAGACATTACTCCCTTTTTGTTTGTAAGGCCCTACTTCATAAACTTCCGTCTTATCTAACTTTGCTGTTGAAGTATAGACACCTGAGTTGCCTAACCCGTTCACAGGATTGGTTAACTCTTGAGGTTCCTAGGGTCTCCACCGAGCTAGGTAAATCTGCTTTCAGTTTTAATGTACTGTATTGCTGGAACAAAATTCTAAATACATTTCATCTTGATGTTCTGGTGCCGTTCGGTCAATTTAAAGTATTGAAAAATAAAATACAAATATTTAGAGCAGGGTTGGGTAGATCACTTTCTAAATGTACAGTTACTAGTTACAGTTATTAGTTACCTGTCCAAAATTGTTATCGGCAACGGAACTTTTGGATTACAAAAACTCAGTAACATAATCTGATTACTTTCAGTTACTTTTTGATTATTTTCCCCCAAGAGGCATTATGAAGAAGACAAAAAGGATCCATCAAACTCACTTGGTGTGTCATCATAGTGGTCTCTGATGTATTTCCCCCCTGCAAACCTCCTTTCTGAATTTAAAAGTAATCCAATAAGTAATCATCTCGTTTTTCAAAAGTATCAGTAATCTGATTACAATATTTTTGCTGGTAAAGTAACTGATTATAGTTAGTTTTTTTGTAATTGGATTACATGTAACATTTGATTACATGTAATCAGTTACTCCCCAACCCTGATTTAGGGTCCAATGGGAAACATGGACAGAAACTGGGGATCCTACCCTGTCATACTATTAGGCCTAGTAACATCACAATACCCCTGTTTACATTAGCACGGTGTCTTGTTGTATGTAGCCATATGCATGGTAAATGCCACATACCCATGCACACTGGTAGCCTACTTAAACGTAACAAAATAGTAGGCGATCGATCATGTGATTGAGACCGTAGCCTATTGGCCATCTCATCATAGTAGACAGGCCTAGTGCATGGGCACTGACTACTCAATAAAGTATTGTAGTTAAATAGCGAATGAGTGTAAAGAATGCTAGATTGTATTCAAACATAACTTTTCAATACAAGTTAAATCTAATATTTTACAGTGAGAGACTATCATAATTGGACATAGTTCCAATTTGTTAAATGAGGAGGATGAACGTTCTGTATCTTTTTGTGAATTTATTTTTTCGACGGTTAATCTCGCGTGATTTCGGTGCGCCGTTAGCACTGCGCAGTAGAATATTGTTGTCCGCCATCACTGCAAGAGAAGCTAGGATACATTTGAGAGAAGAGTGACAACAACAGCGCCGAGAGACGGACCCAAACCCAAGGGGAAGGTCGAGGGAGATCTTTACCACTTTGCATTTGAAGGCCTCCCTGTTACAGCCTGAAATAGTATTTCATGTTAACGTAGAGACGACGGACGTACTAACTAATCATGTCCAACCTCAAAGGCGGCGTCAAGAAAGACACCAAGATGAGGATAAGAGCCTTTCCTGTAAGTACTGGCCGGGTACGCTGAGACGCGAGTACCGGGGATATCACTTGCTACCTGTTTGATGCTCAAAATAGGCCAGACTAACTGAACAAATACATTTCACTGTCTGCTAACAACTAGCTACGCTTCCTATTGCGTTGATTCATAATCGCTCGTTGGCTGGCTAGCTAGCTAGCTTGATAATCATTGATTCGATCGGGTTCTGTTAACTATGTGCAAACTGGAAAATATCCACTACTATCGAACTAGCTAACGTTACTAGTTTACGTTAGCTAACTTGCAGTGTTGCTGACAAACTAGTTAGGTAACTACACATATTGTCAACCAGCTAGCTAACTTAACTAGTTCCCAGATGAACGTAGCTAACTGACTACCTAGATGGCTAGCTAAGCTAACTAACAATGTCAACTATCTAACGTTAGCTAGAAGGTTACCATGTTAACGTTAACTTGGCTACATAGCTAGCTAGGCTACCAAGTTCGCCAGTCTTTATCAATTTAGCTAGCTAGTTAGTAACTAGCTAACTCGAGAAATGCCACTTTAAATATGTAGCTAGCGGAGGTTGTTCTGATTATCATTCAGCCTGACCAACGTTAGATAGCTAACGTTAGTTGTTAAGCTAGTTAGCCAGCTAGCTAGGATAGATGTGTTGCATTCATGACAACTTGGAAACTCGGAACCTCCGAGTTACAATTAACATAAGTATTTGGGTAGAGCTTCCTATTGGTTGATTCTGATACTATCCAAGTGTGAAACTCGGGCCTCAACTTTCGACAAAGATTTTACAAGTCGGACACTTCCGAGTTGTCTTGAACCAGTTTCATGAACGTAGCCGAAGATGATCAATTATATTGACAAGATAGTCCAGTGCAACCAGTGATATAAAGTAGTTTTTTTGGGGGGGCTGAAATTCCACGTGCGTCCACATATATCAGTGCATTCGTAACAACCTAACCATTACGAAACTTATATTAGATAAAATAAGCCTCGCAAAGCAAATGAGCAATACAATTTTTTGTTGACCAAATTTGACACTTGCATTGACCTCCATACAAATATTTCTCACTTTGTGGTGTTATTTTTGTGGACAGATTTTGGGTGGAGTAAACGTCTTGCTTCTTCTTCGATAAGGTTTTACAGCGGTTGGCAGCCAATAAATGTTGCGTTACCGCCACCTACTAGACTGGAGTACAACTCCCTTTATACTTTGCTTGAAAAAATAAACAAATACCCTACCATCTAACACTACACTCACAAAAAATAAAAATAACACCACCCTACTCCACTATTTAAATCTATTTAGTCCTATCTCTGGCCAACAACCTGAAAGGATGGGACACCACCACTTAACACACCATGTAACTCTTCTAATGTCAAGTCTCGCACACCCAAATACCTCTCTGCAGCTGCCACCACAACTTCAATTTTCTGCGACTTACGTTCCATCCCTGCAGTACAGTTAATAACCATTGTTATAAATGCTAAAAATCTAATCTTACTGAAACATATCACTTGTTGGCCTATCCCTCTGTACTGGTACATATCTACTACTCACACCACTCCTCTCAGGATCCCTCCCCCTTGACCTATCTTACATTTTAGTCATTTAGCAGACGCTCCTATCCAAAGCGACTTACAGTTAGTGAGTGCATACTTTTTTTTTTCATACTGGCCCCCCGTGGGAATCGAACCCACAACCCTGGCATTGCAAGCGCCATGCTCTACCAACAGAGCTACACGCTACTTTCTTCACTGCCTCAGCATATGACAACTTCTGCACTACTCTAACCCTGGAAACCTCAACCTTCCTCTCTTGCACGGGACATTTCTGATCCCCAGCCCCATGGGTACCCCTACAATTAACACATACCACTACATTCCCCAATGCTACACATTCCTTTGTCTCATGCCCTTCTGCACACCTAGGAACCTCCCTCCTACACACTGCTGCCACATGCCCATAAGCTTGACACCTGTAACAACGTAATGTATTCGGCACAAAAGCTTGTACAGAATAACTTCTATATCCTAACATCACTTTGTCGGGCAAAGACTCAACATCAAAACTGAAAAGAACAGACAATGACTCTTATGTTTCACCACTCACACCACCCTGTCTGCGTCGCACCAAATGAGCATCACAAACACCGGGAATCTTCCCTTTCAGTTGGTCAACTTTTACATTTACTGCTACCCCAGTAATCACTCCTTTCAATGGCGCCCTTTTCTTGAGCTCAAAACAATTCACATCTCTTGCCCCCTTTCGTTTAACGCGGAGCGCCTTCTCCCTCTGACGAGCAGAAACGCAAACAATTATCACAAGACCACTTCTGGTTACCCTCACCGATTCCACAGCACCCAACTCTGTTTTCACCCACCCTGAAACCACAAATGGATCAGCCAAAAGACAACGTTCCACTTTTCCCAAAAACTTCACTCCTACTGTCCCAGACTCATCTTTATCCTGACCCTCGGGCTCCAAGAACTTCACCACACCTACCACCTCCGATACTTCGCCCTCATTCACTTCCGTTTCTCCTCCTGTCTTCAGCTCACTCTGCTTACACTTTCTACAATTCTTCTTTAACAAACCATCTTCTTTAACAAACCATCAAAATCACCCTCTTCCTCCCTCTCTCTCTTAGACCTCCTCTGCCTCTCTTTTTCCTTCCATTCCTCCTCCGTATTCCAAGTGTACGTCTCCTTATGATAATACTGCACTTCTCCTGAAATGCATATTGTTCTTACCTTCTCAAGGGACGTCATTTAACTGGCTGTCACAATCTCCGTACAATCAGCACGAACCCCTCGGGATGTAGCGCTCAACAGTGCATCCCACAGAGCGCATCTTGATGTTATTCTTTATCAATAGCTACGGCGATGCTTTTCCATTTCAAATAAGCGTGCTCTTCCAACCAGCATCCACCGTCACTCGTTACGCTCTCCCATCTTGTTTCTCCTCTTCCTCTCACATAATAATAAGGAATTCCCTCGGCCACACCCACAAATTGAGGAAAACATTATTTCCCATTGACCTCCAGTGTAAAAGAGCCATCTGAGGTGTAGATTTATTTTTTGTTATATAGAAATAACAAAACATGCTGTAAAGCTGCTGTGTTCAATGTACATGTTACCAGGTCAAAAATCCAGACCTATGGTTCGCAATGCTCCCATGTAGGGAAATAGAGCCTGCGAGAAGAGTCCTGTGGCTTCTGGTTATTCGAAGTGGGGACTGTGTCCAAGTAGGCTACACGTAGCTGTGCGTGTGGGAAAACATTTGTTTAGTATAGTCTGTTTGTTACGCCACTCACTACTTGTAGCTGTGTAGTCTGTGTTGTTTTTGGCTATCTTAATGTTCCGGTTGGTAGCTAGCACTCACTCATGTGGCTGCTAGCAGCGTCATGAAAAGGGGCAGCCTCACAATATTACATTTTTCTAAGTAGTGAGAACACTCGGGAGCAGGCAATGCTCAAAAGTAATCTTTAAACATGTTCTACTTTGCTTAAATGTGGTTTTGTAATTGACTAAAACAAGCAGACAAAACATTTAAGGTTTGAAAAGGGCAAAATATTTGCTGTGAGCCAATGGGGTAACCAGAGGTTGTTTTCACCTCAGGCGGGAGGGGCTGCAACGTTCTATCTAATACCGACTGGGTCTATATAGGATGCAGAGCATTCACGCGTTGGTGTCCTAGAAGGCTTCAAGGAGAGCCTGGAAAATAACTAGCAAAATGCTTTAGAGGGGTACATGCTTCCGAAAATCCTGTTACTGAAGGCATATCTATAATCCGTAACTCCTTGACCGGCCTTCCGGATTGTGTATAGGTGCCGGTTTGTAGAAAAGTTTGGCTCAGACAGTTTCTTTAAAGATATCCGCACATTATACAGACTGGATGGACAAGGAGTTGCGGATTATAGATGTGTCTAACAGGATTTTACAAGTACCCCTTCCTAAGAAAAATGCCACTTTTCCAGACTCCGCATTGTAGACTTCTAGGACACCCATGCGCAAATCTTAAATGCACCATTAGCTGACTGGCTAGGTAGCTAGTTCCTTAGCTGTGCAGCTAGCTAGTTAACTACCCAGCCAAAAAATACTAAAGGTACCAGAGAGGGTAGCCGACTCAACCCCATGATTTACGATGGAGTTGAGCGGCGACTAGTGTGGGCGGACTAGAGCTCCGACCTCACACAAAATCCTGTGTAAAAAATTTACGTCGGAGCTCCTGTCCGCCCAAATTAGTCGCCACTCAACTACATCGTAAATCGTTGTTTATTCAGCTACAGAAACGTACAGTATATAACTTGCTAGCTAGCTGCCACTAATCTGTTGTCCGTCAGAACCAATTAATTATCTTGGCCTACTTTGAAAAGGTTAACGTTAGCTAATCGAGGAGCACAGCTAACTACTAATGTTAGCTAACATTACCTAGTGGTTTGGTTATTTTTGTCAACAGCTTCCGTTGATCAAGACACGCATTACACAACGTTGCTTAGAGTGGAGTTTAGTTCTCTATTATTGATTTACTTTTATTTGGTGATCAAATAGTATTTTTCCTTTGCCCATTTGTCAAAGTTTATTAGGTGTTTTTTGGAGATGTGACTATTTATAGACATTTAAAATTAGGCCTGCTATGTTGCAGAACTAGCTAAGCATGGAGAACTGTGCTGGAGTAGTCTTTTTTGTTGTTGTTGAGAGGAGCCCCACATTGTTGGATGCCAGAATTTGGCTGCATGTGTGAAGGAATGACATTGCAGTCAGGGCCCTGGGCTTAGCCAGAAGTGTACTCCATCTCAGTCCCTGAATATCTCGCTCTCTCTCTCTGTTTATCGCGGTCCTTTACACACACACACACACACACGCACACACACACAGTGTTACACTCTGACAGCTTGAATGCTGCAGGAATAACAGCGGCAGGGTGGCCATGTGAGTGCTTGTGTGACCACACACTCAGTCTGTGTGGACCTGGACATGTAGCCAGGGTATGGGAAATGCAGTTTTTGCCTGCCTGCATACGTGCAGCTAGTCTGGCTGACGCGAGCCACGTGACTTAAAGCACATTGAGAGCTGTGACCACAGCATCAAAGAGCCATTCCAGACTCAGAAGTCCGGAGGACTTTGAGAGTTAGGTGTTAGCCAGACTAACCTGCCACAGCCCCACTGAGAATAATAACTGAGTATGAGGATAGGGCCTAGTTTAGAAGTAGGGAGAAGCTTTTCACCTTACACAACTGCTTGGCCCCCAGTTTATTACTGGCACATTAGAACTTGCAAATGTAGGCCCACCAAAGTGCTCCTTTCAGTGTAGTGTGTGTGTCTAGGGCCTATGTCAGGGATCATCAACTAGATTCAGCGGATGGTCAGGGGGCCGGACCATAATGACAAATAATTTTGTAGAATGCAAGTTGACTGCAATTAGCCCAAACCGATATAAACTCAGCAAAAATAGAAACGTCCTCACTGTCAACTGCGTTTATTTTCAGCAAACTTAACATGTGTAAATATTTGTATGAACATAAGATTCAATAACAGAGACATAAACTGAACAAGTTCCACAGACATGTGACTAACAGAAATTGAATAATGTGTCCCTGAACAAAGGGGGGGTCAAAATCAAAAGTAACAGTCAGTATCTGGTGTGGCCACCAGCTGCATTAAGTACTGCAGTGCATCTCCTCTTCATGGACTGCACCAGATTTGCCAGTTCTTGCTGTGAGATGTTACCCCACTCTTCCACCAAGGCACCTGCAAGTTCCCGGACATTTCTGGGGGGAATGGCCCTAGCCCTCACCCTCTGATCCAACAGGTCCCAGACGTGCTCAATGGGATTGAGATCCGGGCTCTTCGCTGGCCATGGCAGAACACTGACATTCCTGTCTTGCAGGAAATCACACACAGAACGAGCAGTATGGCTGGTGGCATTGTCATGCTGCAGGGTCATGTCAGGATGAGCCTGCAGGAAGGGTACCACATGAGGGAGGAGGATGTCTTCCATGTAACGCACAGCATTGAGATTGCCTGCAATGACAACAAGCTCAGTCCGATGATGCTGTGACACACCGCCCCAGACCATGACGGAGCCTCCACCTCCAAATCGATCCCGCTCCAGAGTACAGGCCTCGGTGTAACGCTCATTCCTTCGACGATAAACTTGAATCTGACCATCACCCCTGGTGAGACAAAACCGCGACTCGTCAGTGAAGAGCACTTTTTTCCAGTCCTGTCTGGTCCAGCGACGGTGGGTTTGTGCCCATAGGCGACGTTGTTGCCGGTGATGTCTGGTGAGGACCAGGCCTTACAACAGGCCTACAAGCCCTCAGTCCAGCCTCTCTCAGCCTATTGCGGACAGTCTGAGCACTGATGGAGGGATTGTGCGTTCCTGGTGTAACTCGGGCAGTTGTTGGTGCCATCCTGTACCTGTCCCGCAGGTGTGATGTTCAGATGTACTGATCCTGTGCAGGTGTTGTTACACGTGGTCTGCCACTGCGAGGATGGTCAGCTGTCCGTCCTGTCTCCCTGTAGCGCTGTCTTAGGCGTCTCACAGTGCAATGTATTGCCCTGGCCACATCTGCAGTCTTCATGCCTCCTTGCAGCATGCCTAAGGCACATTCACGCAGATGAGCAGGGACCCTGGTCATCTTTTGTTGTTTTTCAGAGTCCGTAGAAAGGCTTCTTTAGTGCCTACGTTTTCGTAACTGTGACCTTAATTGCCTACCGTCTGTAAGCTGTTAGTGTCTTAACGACCGTTCCACGGGTGCATGTTCATTAATTGTTTATGGTTCATTGAACAAGCATGGGAAACAGTGTTTAAACCCTTTACAATGAAGATCTGTGAAGTTATTTGGATTTTTACAAATTATCTTTGAAAGACAGGGTCCTGAAAAAGGGACGTTTCTTTTTTTGCTGAGTTTGACTACAACATAATAATTTCAACCCTTGCTTACATTTGTATACAATCACATATACTGAGTATACAAAACATTAAGAACACCTGCTCTTTCCATGACAGACTGACCAAGTGAAAACTATGATCCCTTATTGATGTCACTTGTTAAATCCACTTCATTCAGTGTAGATGAAGGGTTAAAGAAGGATTTGTTTTAGTCCATGCCCCGACAAATTGAAGCTGTTCTGAGGGTAAAGGGTGAGGGTGGGGGGGGGGCTTGCATGCCTGTACAGGCTGTGACTCAGACTGCTGTGAAAAACAGGTAACTTTTTAGGCAGTTTTTCCCCTTGGCACTTATTGGAGCATCCTGTTTACCCCTCAGTTCAGTTGTTGGCCCAAAAATAATGGGACGGATTATATAGTTACTTTCTGAAGGGGAGGCACTCAGTGTGGAGGAATGACTTGATGGAATGGCCCTCTCTCTTTTTAAACTCTGACTCAGGCTATTTCTCTTTCTGTCTCCCCCCCCACCCCCATTACTCCTCATGTGTCAAAGTGTGAGTTGAACAGCCATCTCCGGTAGACAAACAATGAAGTCAAAGTTATAACCTCTAGCCCTAGCCTCTAGTAGGTGTATAGTTGTGGCTGGAGTTCTTCTGCACCTACCTAACTATTTAATGACATGACACTGTTCCCGAACACATTCTCTGCTGAATTATGTGTTTATGCGGGCAGGCTAGCATAACAACTCCACTGGTTTGTTGTAGTGATGGAGCATCGCTGCATTAATGTTATAGCTTATTATAATTTTCATGTAGGCTAATGCATACAAATATTTAACTTCCTGCTGTGTACATTCTGCTATTGATAATTTCCAATACAAAAAACCCCCGCCTAGGCTTACATCATGCTATTTGTATTTAACTTCTCATGTGTGTTGTACCATCACAACCTACACAAAATGCCTAATACAAATGTTTTGACCACAATTAGCCTAGTCACTTGATTTTCTATTGCAACAACCTTTAATTACTCTCTTTCTCTACCAATAAGCAACACCGACATCCCTAATTATAGGCGAATGGCGTTGTTTGTTTTAAATGTGTCCAGACAAGGTTTGCTCCAACTGCCACGATTAAGTCATTGTGAAGTCAAAATGGGCTGTTTTGTTTTTTCCCCTGTTATTGTCACTCAATCAAGTTTTAGGCGCAAGCCCATCTTGTGGGTGATTTGTTGATCACAGTCTTACTTGAGCACCTTTTTATGAGACAATTGACAAATGTCTCATCTGTGCAGATTTGCAGCATGAGGAAACAACACTTTGTAAGAATGAACAGACACAGGTGAAAAGGGTTGAACTTTTCTGGTATAATTTTCTCCGTCATTGTGTCCTACTGCTATCTCTCCCCTAGATGACAATGGATGAGAAGTATGTCAACAACATCTGGGACCTCCTGAAGAATGCTATCCAGGAGATCCAGAGGAAGAACAACAGCGGGCTGAGCTTCGAGGAGCTCTACAGGAATGCCTACACCATGGTGCTGCACAAGCACGGCGAGAAGCTCTACACGGGCCTGCGCGAGGTCGTCACCGAGCACCTCATCAACAAAGTAAAAGACTACGCTTCCCACAATGCACTACTGTATTTATCTTATAGAAAGCATTTCCCATAATACGCTATGAAAGTAACCCCCCGCCCCCCCTCCATGTAGCTTATCAAGTTTTTTCGTTATTTTGAATGGTCTTCAAGTGCAATTGAAGCACACAATTGAAGATCTTCATAAAAGGCGTCTGGTAGAAGTAAATTAATCCACAAACAGGAATATAATTTGTATATCTTAAAGGGATACTTCGGGATTTTGCCCTTTATCTACTTCCCCAGAGTCAGATGAACTCGTGGATGCCATTTTTATGTCTCTGCATACAGTTTGAAGGATGTTGCTAACTAACGCTAGGGCAATTGCTAACTAGCGTTAGCGCAATGACAGGAAGTCTATGGGTATCTGCTAGCACTCTAGCAGATACCCATATACTTAGTCATTGTGCTAACGCTAGTTAGCGTTGGCTCGCAAAACTACCTCTAACTTCCTTCTTACTTGACACAAAAATGGTATCCACAAGTTCATCTGACTCTGGGGAAGTAGATTGCCAAAATCCCAAAGTCTCCCTTTAAATGACTGTGTTTTCATGAATTTGATTATACAATCTTGAATCCCATTCAAAACAGTATGGGACTTGATACGGAAGTAAAGCGGAAGAGGGTGGTCACTTTCCTAGCGAATTAGGCCCAGTGTTTTTCCTGGTTACGTGACCTGACAAATACTAGGGCTCAGTATTTTTCCTGTTCAGGTCATGTGGTCGAGAAACTCCTGGTAGTACTTGTAATGTTCACCCTTTTTAAAGCACACAATTTGATATGCAAAATCAGTGGTGAGCCTGTACACACACCACAGTGCAATCCAGTTAGCAAATTAAGTACAGCGAAACAATCCCCTGATCGAATAAAAGATAGATGGATGATGGATCAGAGCCATATAGCCTACATGAGAACTGACCACACTCGAAACCAAACAGACAAACTTGATCAAACTCTCTCTTGATCCATTAGTATAGCTGTAGCATTGTATTCTGTCTGGGGGGCTAATTCCTATGCACCTTGTTTTGCATCCATCCAAGTATGAACCACCCGCTGGTTGCATTGGAATTTTGCATTTAGCGTCGCCTCCTCTCATGAATATAACATTTAGCATACAGCCAGATAGCTGGGGTCATTACCTGTGTGTCCACATGTTGTCAGTCCCCAGCTGTGCCAACACAGAGCCCAGGGTAGAAGTTGCCCATAGGCACAGATCTAGGATAAGTTCATCCACCTTCAATCCTAACCTTTACCATTATGGTGGAAACTCAAAAATGGACTTTAGATCAGTGTCTACAGGCAACTTCAACATAGTCTCAGCAAAGATATAGCTTCTGTCGTTATCAATACTTATGTCTTTCCACAGGTACGGGAAGATGTCCTCAACTCATTAAACAATAACTTTCTGCAGACATTGAATCAAGCGTGGAACGATCACCAGACTGCAATGGTCATGATCAGAGACATCCTCATGTACATGGTAGGTGGCCTGCTTTCTGTCTTATCGAATGGTTATTTAACGATTGAAGAACAACCGTTTTGTTGTGAGACTGAATTGGAGTGTCCATGCCAACCATGCCAAGAAGCAAAACCACAGTCTGTATAGCGGGTATATGCTTGAAAATATGCATGATTTGAATGAATCTGCAGAATTCCTGAATTCTAGTCCTGAATGATTCTGAAGATATTTAAAACCTCAGATAGGCCTAATCAGTACTATTGCTTCTCTAGAAAGCTGTCTTGAGTATTTCCTTGAAGTGTAAATAATAGTTTCCTCTTATGAGGTCATGACCCTGGCAGGCTCTCCTCACCTACGGGCGGGTGGCCGGGGACTGGGCAGGCTCAGCCTTCTAGTAGCTGTTTGCCCTGGGCAGAACAAAGAGCTACTGTTGTTTTATCTATCCAGTTTGAGAATTCTGCTTCATTTACTGTAGCAGTAAGGCCGTGTGGATGGGTGGGTGGGTGTGTGTGTTTACTGTGTGAGAGCGCACGCGCCTTGGAGGTGGAGGGACATGAGCCGCAATGACACAGCCGCAATTGAGACTGCAGAGTTCTCTAAGGGAATTATTTTGTTTCTCTTTCTCTCATGTATACAGACGAGTATAGATTTGTATTGGTTAGTCTGACCAAGCTGACCTGCCTATCCAGTATCATATATGGCTTTTCAACGCCGAAAATAAGACATTCTGCTGATTCCTTCATCTCTCCCCCTTACCCCTGCATGAACTTTTCATTTGCGTAAAGTAAGCTCTACGTAACTGAAAATAATTTGCTCCTTGGAGGACAAAATATTCAAATGTGTTCTATTCTAACTGATCTCTGTGTTCTACTCCACTCCAGGACCGGGTGTACGTACAGCAGAACAACGTGGAGAACGTGTACAACCTGGGCCTGATCATCTTCAGAGACCAGGTGGTGCGCTACGGCTGCATCCGAGACCACCTCCGCCAGACCCTGCTGGACATGATCGCACGGGAGAGGAAGGGAGAGGTGGTGGATAGGTAAGGACTGTTCTGGGATATGTCTAACAAAAGAAAGACCTGGCTCTCTATTCACAAATTGTCCGAGTATGAGTGCTGATCTAGGATCAGTTTTGCCTTACAGATTATATTGAGTAAGACGGGGGGGACCTGATCCTAGATCAGCACTCATACTCAATGCTTTGTGAATACAGGTCCTGCTACTGTTTACCAGGTAGTGGCTATTTGGTGAGGCTGGTGTATGAAGGTCATGTGCTGGGTGACAATGGCTGGCTGTGTGATGTAAGGTTTATGCTTTAAAATGGCTCCGTATGTTTCTTTGGCTGTTTAGTATGTAGGCCTATGATAAGGGCGGTAGCATAACCTATTCACAGAGCACTGACCTTGTTTGTATGCTCTCAACTTGGGAGATACACAGCCGAGCCTAATACATCAATACCCACACCATGACCACTCTGGCATATGGTTTTTACTCTGTGGTTGTTGTCAATGTGATCTCTTTTGAAGAATCTGTGGTTGTGTAAGGAGTCATAAAACTCAAAATCCTTACCATATGGTTTTTATTCATGTGGTTGCGTTAAAACATATTCTTTTTGTGCGCATGTACAGGGGAGCGATCAGGAACGCCTGTCAGATGCTGATGATTCTCGGCCTGGAGGGCAGGACTGTGTACGAGGAAGACTTTGAGGCCCCCTTCTTAGAAATGTCTGCAGAATTCTTCCAGGTAGGTTGGGCAACATGTCACTTTTTATTTTATATTTTTGTGATTGGACAAATCTGCTGAGATTGTTGGTTATGGATGCTAAAAGAAAACAACTTAACCAAGCTATTGCAAAACGTTAAGATGCATTAAGGCAGTAGCGCTTCCCACTATCCTCACCCTAAATAGCAATTTTCCAACATTTAGGTGTGACATCTTTGTTTTTGGTCATGCAAATCTTGATGGCCTAATGATGCTTCCTTTTCACACTGACTACATTTTTTTGCGGGCTTAGTCATTTTGATAGCCTGGGAGATGATTTCCTTCTTTTCTGACATTTATCTGGGATTCATGTTGGAACTGCCCTATTCCCTTGTAAAAACTCAGATTTTCCTGCTTTTCTATGTTGCCCTGATCACATAAGTTTCAACTTCCATTCTGTCTTCTAAGAGTGGCTGAATAACCCCAACAACATGATCCTCAAACATGCTCTGCTAATCTATCCCCTCTTTAGATGGAGAGCCAGAAGTTCCTAGCGGAGAACAGTGCCAGTGTGTACATTAAGAAGGTGGAGGCCAGGATCAACGAGGAGATAGAGCGGGTGTTGCACTGCCTGGATAAATCCACGGAGGAGCCCATCGTCAAGGTGGTTGAGCGGGAGCTCATCTCCAAACACATGAAGACCATCGTGGAGATGGAGAACTCTGGCCTGGTCCACATGCTCAAGAACGGCAAGACGGAAGGTAAACAAGGAAAATGTGCTTGTTTTACAGGCATCAGATTAAGATGGATTAAGATTGAATTGCGTTATAATCCAGACTAATGAGAACTTTACGTGTGTGGTGAAATATTTCTGGAGACCTGGGCCCATTTGCAAAAAGCGTCTCAATGTAGAACTGCTGATCTGGATCAGTTTCTCCTGTCAATATCATCTTATTCATTATGATCTAAAAGTGAAAATGTATCCTATATCAGCATTGCTACTCTGAGACTTTGTGAATATGGACCCTGGGCTGAGGGTGATCTTAATTCTAAAAGATTGAGTCAGGACATGGGCATGTTATCCAATAGTATTGCACGGTATACCGGTATCACGGTACCGAAACGTCATGATACCAATTTTTTAGCAACTAGTCTCTTGTATGCGCCAGTCCAATTACGTCCACTTCACTTTCACTTGTAGTAGCTGTGATCCACTAGCCGCATCCCCTTCCGCCCTCACTCATCTGCTTCTCAGTCCGCTCTTCCTGCGCATCTATTCCTCCAGCAGTTTTTTAAATATAATTTAGCCGTGATGGCGAACGGGATGCAGACCCTGATGAGTCTTCTGGCGTTACATTTGTGAATGTTCTACATTGGAGGAGTGCGCAGAGTGACCAAAGTCATCGCCTGGTATAAACAAGAGCATTTTACATTACATTTTAGTCATTTAGCAGACGCTCTTATCCAGAGCGACTTACAGTTAGTGAGTGCATACATAATTTTTTGTATTTTTCATACTGGCCCCCCGTGGGAATCAAACCCACAACCCTGGCGTTTCAAACGCCATGCTCTATCAACTGAGCTACATCCCTGCCGGCCATTCCCTCCCCTACCCTGGACGACGCTGGGCCAATTGTGCGCCGCCCCATGGGTCTCCCGGTCGCGGCCGGCTACGACAGAGCCTGGATTTGAACCAGGATCTCTAGTGGCACAGCTAACACTGTTAGACCACTGCGCCACTCAGGAGGCAGTCTGAGTAGGCTTTGCAATTGCACGTTTGCTGTCCGTCATCCTCTGAGTGACAGAGAGGAACATGGAGCACAGCTTCGTGACCGGCATGCTTGCATCTTTACAGAAAATAAAACATGTCTCTAGGGCAAACGTAAAAAAAATAAATACATATTACCGAAGCTACCTTTTATCTTCCTGCATGATTTGGCATGGATTTGATATAATTTAACAAACCACGTCTCGGGCCGTTTTAAACTAATCTCGGGTCGCTAATTATTGGTTTGATAACAAACAACAATGCTCAGTCATGTTCCATAGCTAGCTAAAAAGCTGCTAGCTTGACAGTAGGTCTAGGCAAATTTGATTGGCACAGGAAGAAAGGAAAAGGGTCTGCTACTCATGAGATGTGCTTCAAAGGTAGGATTCATATAGGCCTAATGTAAGCCTAAACAATTGTGTTTGGTGCCTAACGTTTTTAAAGTTGGGAGTAGTGTATGTGCTTGTAGGAGAGCGAGAGTGGTGTGTTTGAGAGATAGAAAGACAGTGTGTGAGGCAGTGTTTCCACTGCAGTAATTTAGCTGTGGCGCTGCGCCACAGCAAAATCATTGCCGCCACGCCCCAAAAATGTTTCTGCAGTCGCACTTTGAAGATGCTAGAACAGTCCACATTTTGCTTTTCCTTTGCAAACAAAACGAGTAATGAATAGAAAAATCAGACATCCCCATAGTAGAATAGTTTATCTATTTAAGGCATTTTGATTTTCAAAACATACTCAGTACCCTGATTTGTTATGGGTATTTCCTGACCAGGAAAAAGTAAGGACTAAAAGTCTAAAATCGAAGGCGTTTGAAATAGTAACATGGGTAACTACCCCCATAAGCATTGAAGCTAATGTTCCAGACCACTCTTTTTAGGGCATCCCCAAGAGTTGACATGTAAACCACTTTGACTCCAATAGGATCTGTGTATATGTTATTGTAAAGCGTGCTGTGATTTTTAATTCCACTTTAAATAAAGTCGACATTTGCTTTTTATTTGCAAACAAAACAAGTTATAAATAGAAAAATCTGACAAGCCCATAGTAGAATAGTTCATCTATTTACCTAGTTGGCTTGTTTGTTCTATGCGAGATAAATATTCCTCTCGAGGCGCATTCAAGTTGCGAGCGCCATAGGGAGGGAAACATGCATTCTGACATGGCGGGGAAAACAGCAGTTTTAATGGCCTTTGTTAAAAAGAGGATAATCTGCACCATTTTAAACCAAGTTTTTAGTAGCGGCATGATTAAGCACGTTACCACTCCGCAGTTCTCTGTGAGTTCATAGGGGAGAGTGGGGCTAAATGTAACACGGTCAATGACCGAGACAGATTACTTTTTTAGTTGAGCAAGAGTGGTGGCAACCAGGGAAAGTGTTGGTGGGGTTACATTAAGTGGTTTCTGTGAGAAGCGCAGGCAGGGGGTGTTTTACCCTATCAGGTAGGCCTACATATATTCACTGTGTTTATGCACACTTTTTGGGACCGAACATTTATCAATACGATGCTAACTAGTTAAAAGATCACATTTGGGATTTAGCTAATGATTAGCCAAATAGGGTAAATGCAGATAGGAAAACCCATTGTTCAGCCTATTTATTTATAGCCAATATGCTGCGTCAGTTGGGCTACAGGTGATCATGCTTATTGTTAATAGCATACCTGATAATATAGACCATGCATCGGCTATATGCATGGGCCTATATGTTAAAATAATTGTAACAAATAATTTTACCAATATGTTATTGGGCTCATTTCTGGAGGTGGAAATTATATTTTACATGTCAACTTTATTTTCATTCGTTTTGGAGTAGAATGTCCATTTTGAACCCTTCTCCTACAATTTCCGCGGCCCCGGAAATCTAATTAACATAATACAAAAATCCCCATCCATTTCTGTCTGTTTAAACTAGAGATCTGTTTTTTGCATGGGCTGCGTCTCAATCCACTGAATCCGCCGATATCGCCCTTCCGCATCTGCGGCGAAAGGTGGCAGAGCTAGAGCGGTGTTTGTAAGACCATGAGACATCCCGAAAAATTGGTCTTCTCAAGAAAACTTCTAAAGCGTCCGAACAGTTTGGCCTACAAAACTATTATGACCACTCAGTGGAAAGGTGAGTCTCTAACGAACACGTACATGCCGGTTGGACGCGTACATGCCGGTTGCTCTATGACGCTCACAAGACTTGTCTGAAGGTCCTCAGTACCAGTTTAAAAAACGAATGGAAGTATATATGGAGATAGTGTAGTGCCTAAAATAAGGGGATAAATAAATGTCCTTTTTTATTTATTTATATATAGTTTCCTAATCTTTCTTATGTCTCAGATATTGGACAGACACTTCAGAACAAACTTTCTTTTGATGTTTTAGTTTGATTGTTCCATGTAGTGAATCTGTTATTCAATGCATTTCTATGGGCTAATAGCAGTAATGCCAAATTTTTTATATATATATTTTTGATACCTTAAGGGGTCTTTAAAATTAAATCAAATAGCCCCAAAATAGGGTGGAGGGAAACCAAATTCAGCCTCCCCTACACGACCTTTTCCCCCACTGCTAAAAAAATTTTTTCCAGAGGAAACACTGGTGTGAGGGAAGGACGGAGGGAGAAGGTCTGTCTGTGTTAACTGAAAAGTAAAGGTTTCATCCAGTGTTTTCCCCCTTACTGTCACAATGACATGCAGATCGTTATGCATGTATATTCCTTCCTCCCATTCCTCCAGCCAAATCACAGGTAGGCCTTTGCAAATATGAGCAAATCAGCCATTCTATGCAGTATTCTATTATAGTGTGAAGCTAATTCAATATGTGTTGTATACGATCTGGCCTTAATGGCCATGTACTCTTATCTCCACCTGACACAGCCAGAAGAGGACTGGCCACCCCTCAGAGCCTGGTTCCTCTCTAGGTTTCTTTCTAGGTTCCTGCCTTTCTAGGAAGTTTTTCCTTCATCTGCATTGCTTTGCTGTTTGGGGTTTTAGGCTGGGTTTTTATTTAAGCACTTTGTGACATCTGCTGATGTAAAAAGGACTTTATAAATACATTTGTATTGAGTAGAGGTGTGAATATCGGTATCGTGATACTTGGCCTGATATCATATCGTTAGTAAAATCTTGGTATCATGACAACACTATTATTCAGAGTTAATCAATTGGTCTCCAGACCTGTCCATAATACTTTTTTGAGGGTCATGGCTTAAAACTTTCCAAGCTTGAAGCATTGGTTATGTTACCTGGTGGGTCACAAAATGCATCCGAAAGCATTAATAGGGGTCATAGTGCAAAAGGCTTTGGAGTATAATATTTGAAACCAGTCAGCCCAGGAAGGTGAAGTGGGTTTGTTGCTGTTGCCAGTGTTAAAACACTCTCTCTATCAGCCTATCTGGTTTCTAGTAGGCCTATATTAAAAAGATAGTGTTTGTTTAATATTGAACATGATCTGGTACAAGTTGACTCTATCAAACACTCTTGATAAATAAGTTCTCACTCACTCAGGCATTTACAGGTTCAGTTCAATTTGCTTCAAATGTATTTCTTCAGCT
Organism: Coregonus clupeaformis; assembly: GCF_020615455.1. NCBI lineage: Eukaryota > Metazoa > Chordata > Actinopteri > Salmoniformes > Salmonidae > Coregonus > Coregonus clupeaformis. The sequence continues at coordinate 19,317,316 of NC_059205.1, forward strand.
CTGCATGCTCACCTGACAAATTAACTCTGTAACCGTGGCAAAGCCAGACACAGAGTTAGACCGACAAACAGTGCATATTTGACAGTGCTTAAACAATGTAATGTATCATTGCAATTCTGAGTGTAGTTCTTTGAATTTCCTTCATAACCCATCTCTCTCTTCCTCTCCCTCCCTCTCTACTTCTCCAGACCTGGGCTGCATGTACAAGCTGTTCAGCCGTGTGCCTAACGGCCTGAAGACTATGTGTGAGTGTATGAGCTCCTACCTGAGGGAACAGGGCAAGGCTCTGGTGTCAGAGGAGGGAGAGGGCAAGAACCCTGTCGACTACATCCAGGTACGCTGGGGCTAATCTAAAAAATCAAAGATTGTCCGGCATTTTGAAATTCAAAACATACCCATAACGAATCAGGGTACTGAGTATTTCCTGACCAGGAAAACGTAAGGACTAAAAAGTCTAAAATCTAAATTGTTTGAAATAATAACGTGAGTAACTACCCCCATAAGCATTGAAGCTAATGTTCCAGACCACTCTTTTTAGGGCATCCCCAAGAGTTGACATGTAAACCACTTCGACTCTAATAGTATATGTTATTGTAAAGTGTGCTGTGATTTTTAAATGCACTTTAAATAAAGTTGGATTTGATACCCCTCCTATAGGGCCTGTTGGACCTGAAGACGCGGTTCGACCGCTTCCTCCTGGAGTCGTTCAACAACGACCGGCTCTTCAAGCAGACAATCGCCGGAGACTTTGAGTACTTCCTCAACCTAAACTCCCGCTCCCCCGAGTACCTCTCCCTCTTCATCGACGACAAGCTCAAGAAGGGAGTCAAGGGGGTACGTCATTGTAGTGTTTAATCTTCTAAATTTTACATTGCTACACTTCAATGGGATAATCTCATATGGTACCCTATTCTCCACAGTGCACTAGCTTTGGCCAGAAGGAGTGCACTATATGGGTATCATGAAGTGCACCTGTTGCTGCCTTACCACACATCCGTTTTGTATCATTAACATAAAAACATGCTTTTGTACTTTCTGAAAAGGGGAAAAGACTATTCAAACATATCCTAACTCTCTGTTTTTGGCATGATCTCCAGCTGACGGAGCAGGAGGTGGAGTCCATCCTGGACAAGGCCATGGTGCTCTTCAGGTTCATGCAGGAGAAGGATGTGTTTGAGAGGTACTACAAACAGCACCTGGCCCGGAGGCTGCTCACCAACAAGAGTGTCTCTGACGACTCCGAGAAGAATATGATCTCCAAGCTGAAGGTGAGGAGAGGGCGAATCAGGTCTGCTGTCAATTACGTTGACATTTTCGATCCAATTGATTTTGTATTAATGCATTTGATTTTAAAGAGCAACTGAATGCAAAATCCAACTTCTCTGGTTGAAAATGGCGTATGTGGCATCGATATTAGTCAAACATTTATTCCAGTGCTAAAATTGACTAAGAAGGGTAAGTAGGATAATTTTGGTCATAAAGTCAGCATATTCCAAAACTGAGTTTTTGTTAGATTTGTGTAACTAAGGTCACCACCACATACATAAGGGCTGGGTTTGGATTACCACCTTGCCCACGAACACAAGATGGTATGCACAGATAAACAGCTGCGCTGATTGCGCTCTATCCAATCCCAGAACCTCCAGATGGGGAGACGGACCTTTCCATTATCCAGCGACTCTGACTTGTTTACATAAGACAAGACGTCGCCAATGTTATGTTGAAAGAACATTTGGCTCTAAGCCCTTTATGGAGTGGCCATTTTGCTGATGTTTGATAGTGATGACTCGAGTCTGCCACTGTTTTGGGAAAATTTGAATTGAGACGATGCGCATGTATTCCAACATTCTAAACCCATTCGTGAGCATCTTGTCCCTCCTCGAGCAGTTTTGTAACATGATTCGCTATGTCAGACAGACGCACACTCTGGTAATGGATAGTGAGAAAGTTGTAAAGAACTACACAGCACCAAAGCACACCCATCGCCACCCGCCAGTGACTTGATGAACTGATTTGTCTGTGGCCTGCCTGCTCGATGTGCCGGCTAGCTACTACCATTGACAAACACAGGGATGAAACTTAGCTAGCGATTTTGGGCACTGACAAACAGCGTGTAGCTTGTGCTTTATTTACGATAGTTTGACAACTTGCTAATGAAGTTGAGACTCGATACTCGTACTGTCTGCAGTGCACTGACATGCACATTTTTTTACTTGAAATTCTGCACCAAACACCTTAGCTAGATGTAAAATTGCTTGACTAAGACATCTGCAAAAACGTCAATTTATTACAGATTTCTTGATTTATCTTAGATCAATTCGGACTATTTTGAGGAAGTGATCGTGGCTATGTTGTTGCTACGGTGTCTCAAGAGGGACAAACACCAGTAACTGCCAGGGTACGCTATGCAAACATAACACACCCACATCGAACCACATCCCCAAGACCCAAATCTCGTTTTTCTTAATGAGCAGCAGAAAAACGTTGAATCGGTGTGTTCAGCCCCCCTTCAATTACATTGTTACTTTTTATTATTAATCAGGAATTTAGGATGTTCTTACATCTTTATCGTAGCAAAACTTGTAGATGTTTGACCTGATCCCATCCCTGAACCAGTATGACTTAGTATGCTGTGTTGTCTCTCCTCTGTGCAGACCGAGTGTGGCTGTCAGTTCACCTCTAAACTGGAAGGGATGTTCAGAGACATGAGCATCTCCAACACCACCATGGACGAGTTCAGACAACACCTACAGTCCACGGGGGTAAGACAGTGTTACAATACTATACCTTTCCACTCACAACACACACCTAATAGGACACATTCTCAACACTCACACCTGATAGTACATAGGCGTCACGCAAAAACACACCTTACAGGTCACGGGTTTAAGATATGATGCATACAATTCCTATTTACATCATAAACGAAAGACTGACATTGATATAAAACATGTCTGATGTTCTCCAGTTTATGTTTAATAAATTCAGTCCTGGACTCCTTTTGTGTCTTGGTTCTCCTTTTCATTTTGTGACCGTGTGTCTGCTATTTCCAACAGGTGTGTCTAGGGGGCGTCGACCTCACCGTAAGAGTACTCACTACTGGCTATTGGCCCACACAGTCGGCCACACCCAAGTGCACCATCCCCCCCTCCCCCAGACACGCCTTCGAGGTCTTTAGAAGGTAGGATTCATTCTCTTTTTGCTGTTGTTTTTCCACCTTCAATTACAACAAAACAATAAACTGCATTACAGGCACCTTTAATGCAACTACTAGGTAAACCAATACCTTGGTTGATGAAAAGTATAGTTTGTAACCAGTTATTTACCTCACCCTGCAGGTTCTACTTGGCCAAACACAGCGGCAGACAGTTGACACTGCAGCACCACATGGGCTCAGCAGACCTCAACGCCACCTTTCACGGCCCAATCAAGAAGGTAAAGGGCCCTGCCTGCCACAAATGGATGGAGGGGCTACTCAGAATAACATGAATTGTAGCTTTCCTAAACTGTAAAATGTCAGTTAACTTTTATTACCCTGTCTCACTTTCTCTTTGTCTCTTTCCTCTCTACCGCTACAGGAGGATGGTTCGGAGGTAGGAGTGGGAGGAGCACAGGTGACAGGCTCTAACACCAGGAAACACATACTGCAGGTCTCTACTTTCCAGATGACCATCCTCATGCTCTTCAACAACAGAGAAAAGTCCACCTTCGAGGTAAGAGCCAGACACTTGTATAGGCTTGTCAGTCTCAATCACATGGAAGTGTTAGAAATCACAGATAAAGGTGGGAAGCAGAAAAATGCAATCTTCTATTTCTTCTCCCTTTCACCCTCTCCTCTCCCATCTTTTCTACTGCACTCTCTGCTTCCCTTTATTTCTCCTTCTTTCTCTAATCCTGGATTCTCTATCATCCTCCCCCTTTCTCTCTTCTGCTCCCCCTCTCTCCTTCTCCTCTTCTCCCCCTCCCTCCCTTCTCCACTGTAGGAGATCCAGCAGGAGACAGACATCCCGGAGAGGGAGCTGGTGCGAGCGCTGCAGTCGCTGGCATGCGGGAAGCCAACCCAGCGCGTCCTCACCAAGGAGCCCAAGTCCAAGGAGATCGAGAACGGCCATGTGTTTACAGTCAACGATCAGTTTACCTCAAAGCTGCACAGAGTCAAAATACAGACAGGTGTGTGTAGTCTGGGCCTTAGATGTTAATCCATATTCTGTCGGTCTCTTATTCTAATGAGATTGAATTTCTTAAACTGAAAACTACCCGGCCGTATCACATTGGTCTCCCACTCTGGTTTGGGGAGCTAAAGGCTTTTTTGCCTGCAGTTAGGCTCAACTTCTTAGCTATTCCTCATTTAACCTCTGGGCATGTTGACCTTTGACTTTTCCCTGATGACCTATACTGAACATGTTGTCTTTCCCTCCCTCCCTCCAGTCGCTGCTAAGCAGGGGGAGTCTGACCCTGAGAGAAAAGAGACGCGGCAGAAGGTAGACGACGACAGGAAGCACGAAATTGAAGCGGCCATCGTCCGCATCATGAAGTCCAGGAAGAAGATGCAGCACAACGTCCTGGTAGCAGAGGTGGGTGTGGTGATTTTTATTTTGATCCACATTAGCTGAATAAACAGCAGCTACTCTTCCTGGGCTCCTCACAAAACATAGAACATGACGAAATACAGAACACTAATAGACATCAACAGCAACACAAATTTAAACTAAGAACAAAGGTCTTAGCATTTTGGTAGCAGAGGTGGGTGTGGTCTTAACTGTCTTAACTTTCTGGACTAAAAAACTAGCTCAATGGAGAATATCCATTAAATGTTTAGTCCCGGATTAGGCTTAATCTGTTTTGGGAAAACCGTCCCTCAGGGTCTGCAGAGAACTCTCTTTGCCTTTAGCTCTACTAGCTCAACTGATTGGCTCAAACGCATTAAGAAGGAAAGACATTCCACAAATTAACTTTTAACAAGGCACACCTGTTAATTGAAATGCATTCCAGGTGACTACCTCATGAAGCTGGTTGAGAGAATGCCAAGAGTGTGTAAAGCTGTCATCAAGGCAAAGGGTGGCTACTACTCTCAAATATAAAATATATTTTGATTTGTTTAACACTTTTTTGGTTACTACATGATTCCATAGGTGTTATTTCGTAGTTTTGATGTCTTCACTATTATTCTACAATGTAGAAAATAGTAAAAATAAAGAAAAACCCTGGAATGAGTAGGCGTCCAAACGTTTGACTGGTACTGTATTTAGCAGATGTTATTGTTGGTGTAGTGAAATGCTTTTGTTGCTAGCTCCAACAGTGCAGTAATATCTAACAATTCACAATACACACAAATCTAAAAGTGAAAGAATGGAATTAAGAAATATATAAATATTAGGAAGAGCAATGTCGGAGTGGCATAGACTAAAATACAGCAACAATATGTCACTAGTGTTCCATTATTAAAGTGACCAGTGATTCCAAGTCTATGTTATATAGGGCAGCAGCCTCTAAGGTGCAGGGTTACGTAACCGGGTGGAAGCCGCCTAGTGATGGCTATTTTAACAGTCGATGGCCTTGAGATGGAAGCTGTTTTTCAGTCTCTCGGTCCCAGCTTTGATGCCCCTGTACTGACCTCGTCTTCTGGATGATAGCGGGGTGAACAGGCAGTGATTTGGGTGGTTGTTGTTGTTTTCCTGCCACCACACTCCCAGGGCCCTCACCTCCTCCCTGTAAGCTGTCTCGTCATTGTTGGTAATCAGGCCTACTACTGTTGTGTCGTCTTCAAACTTGATGATTGAGTTGGAGGCGTGCGTGGCCACACAGTCATGGGTGAACAGGGAGTACAGGAGGGGGCTGAGCATGCACCCTTGTGGGGCCCCTGTGTTGAGGATCAGCGAAGTGGAGGTGTTGTTTCCTACCTTCACCACCTGGGGGAGGCCCGTCAGGAAGTCCAGGAGCCAGTTGCACAGGGCGGGATTCAGACACAGGGCCCTGAGCTTAATGATGAGCTTGGAGGGTACTATGGTGTTGAATACTGAGCTATAGTCAATGAACAGCATTCTTACATAGGTATTCCTCTTGTCCAGATGGGATAGGGCAGTGTGCAGTGCAATTGCATCGTCTGTGGATTTATTGGGGCGGTAAGCAAATTGATGTGGGTCTAGGGTGTAAGGTGGAGGTGATATGATCCTTAACTAGCCTCTCAAAGCACTTCATGATGACGGAAGTGAGTGCTATGGGGCGGTAGTCATTTAGTTCATTTACCTTTGCTCTCTTGGGTACAGGAACAATGGTGGACATCTTGAAGCAAGTGGGGACAGCAGACTGGGATAGGGGGAGATTGAATATGTCCATAAACACTCCAGCCAGCTGGTCTGGTCATGCTCTGAGGACACGGCTAGGGATGCTGTCTGGGCCGGCAGCCTTGCGAGGGTTAACACGCTTAAAGGTCTTACTCACGTCGACCACGGAGAAGGAGAGCCCACAGTCCTTGGTAGCGTGCCACGTCGGTGGCACGGTGTTATCTTCAAAGCGGGCGAAGAAGGTGTTTAGCTTGTCTGGCAGCAAGACGTCGGTGTCCGCGACGTGGCTGGTTTTCCCTTTGTAGTCTGTGATTGTCTGTAGACCCTGCCACATACGTCTCGTGTCTGAGCCATATTCCCAGTCACCTTGCCATGGTTGAATGCGGTGGTTCGCGCTTTCAGTTTTACGCGAATGCTGCCATCTACCCACTGGTTGTGGTTTGGGTAGGTTTTAATAGTCACAGTGGGTATAACATCTCCGATACACTTCCTGATGAACTCAGTCACCGTATCCGTGTATACGTCGAAGTTATTCTGAGGCTACCCAGAACATATCCCAGTCCGCGTGATCAAAACAATCTTGAAGCATGGAGTCCGATTGTTCAGACCAGCGTTGAATCGTCCTTTGCACGGGTACTTCCTGTTTGAGTTTCTGCCTACAGGAAGATAGGAGCAAAATGTAGTCGTGATCAGATTTCCCGAAGGGAGGTGCGGGGGAGGGCCTTGTAGGCATTTCGAAAAGCTGAGTAGCAGTGGTCTGTTTTCTCAGAGCAAGTGCTACAGTCAATGTGTTGGTAGAATTTCGGTAGCGTTTTTCTCATTTGCATTGTTAAAATGCCCAGCTACAATAAATGCGGCCTCAGGATATGTGGTTTTGAGTTTGCATAAAGTCCAGTGCAGGCCCTTGAGGGCCGTCGTGGTATTGGCTTGAGGGGGAATATACACGGCTATGACTATAACCGAAGAGAATTCTCTTGGGAGTTAATACGGTCGGCCATTGATTGAGGTATTCTAGGTCGGGTGAACAAAAGGACTTGAGTTTCTGTATGTTATCACAATCACACCATGAGTAGTTAATCATGAAACATACACATCCGCCTTTCTTCTTCCCAGAGTTCTTTATTCCTGTCTGTAAGTATTTCAGTGAGTACTTTGAGGCGACTCTTTTAACGTTGAACACGAGTACCAGCTATAATCTCTGTGCTGTTCTTTCACCAATCATGTTGTGATTTCTAATTCCTCAGAAGTTGGATATTTCAGCACATGATATTTCAGTGCTTGATATTTCAGCACATATTACAGTATGGGACATTTCAGCACAACCTTTTGAACCAGAGAAACAATAGTGTAGAGTCTAGTAGTGTTATTGTACTTCCTCTCTCCCCAGGTAACCCAGCAGCTGCGGGCCCGGTTCCTCCCCAGCCCCGTGGTCATTAAGAAGCGCATTGAAGGACTTATAGAGAGAGAATACTTGGCACGGACGCCCGAGGACCGAAAAGTCTACACCTACGTTGCATAAGTGGAGGAGAGGAGCGTTGTGGATGAGGAGAGATGGATGGAGGGGTGTTTTTTGGACTGTTCGCATGGACTGGGAAGTTTGTTTTAAAAGATAAATGCTGGGAAGCTGACTCCTCCCTTTACTAAAAATAAAATCCAGAAGTAAATGGCAAAAAGATTACAACAAACAAAATCCATGAAGCGTTGTAGATGATTTTAAATCAGGCCCACTACTCTTGTTCTTACTCCCGGTGAGAACTTCAACATGTATGGATTCCAGCTTCAAGCTTTTCACCGTTTTACCCTTGTAGAGATCAACCTTAAAAAGAATCCCTTGGGAAAGATGTGAATGCACCACATTATTTTTGTTTTTGTTTTCAATACTGTATAAAAATGAGAAAATGAAATATTAAAAAAACAAAATGGCAAATGTGGATTGCTACAAAAATAAATAAAAATATTGAATATTGAGGCTTTATTTATTACCCACTTTGAAACATGGTAATTTTATGCTGATCCTTCAGGCTAACACTAGCTACAAAATCGTTGAATTCAGACAGATACACAATCTGGGTTCAAGTCCATCAAGTTATTTTATTACCAACGAAAGACATTGAGGACAGGTTAGGGATACTTAAGAGTCAAATGAGAAACCATGAATACTCAAATGAAATTGAAACGTTCAAATTGTAGCGTCAGAATGAGCTACCGACCACCTCAAGGTCTGTGGTCACGTACTGAAGCCACGTACTGAAGCTTTAAACTTTCTGAATAATAAATAGTGAAAAGTACTAAGGGGCGATGTCCATTAATATCAATGCATGACTGAAGTGAAAATGTGACTTAAGTGGAAGTTAGGATTCCTAAGAGCTGAATCAATTCAGCTAGTATTAGAATTGGTTATCTAGGTAAGAAAGAGTTTATCAAAGTGGTTGTTTGGTTACATTGGGGTCGCAGCTTGAGACTGGAAATATACTCTGTGTTATGGTGCTGGTGGGTTACAAGACCTTTCAATAAGTTGGGTCAAAACTGGGTTGTGTGTCGGTGCGAGGCTGCTTTGCGGCCTGGGCCAAGATATCCAGCTGGGTCATGAAGGACCGGACCTCCTCAGGGGAACTGTGGGTCCAGGCCAGGGGCAGATGGGCCGGGACCGCCCGCCGATCTGAGAAAAATCACACCCAGCCCATTACATAGTGTTGGCAGTAATCTATTGGCCTTCAGTAAGTGTTACAATGTGCACTGACTGCTGCAGGGAATACATTGGCGTTTTCTGCTCAGCCCTAGTTGTTGATTTAAATGAAGTAAACGTGTAAATGCAATTCATTTAAACATTTTAGGGGATCCCCTCCCCACTGGTACTCAAACACACCGACACACTGGTGCCCACCTTGGAAGAACTTTCCGCTGCGTCTTTTGCCAGCAGTGCGAGACAGTGACAGCCACACCACAGTGTCAGCTCCCTGCTCTGCACTACGCAACCTTTCCCCCATCATCTGGTGGAACTGGGGCATCGATGTAGAAACCGCTGAGGGGAGAGAGATGTCAGCTGACTGCACCAAATAACTGTGTAACAATCAGACAATCTGTTATATTTTGTTATATTTCCAATCAACAATATATTTGCAATCTGTATAAAAGTATCTTCAATCAGTTTCTACCCTAATATACTATACAGTACATGATTCAATGTGTCTGTATACATTATTTTGTGTGTGATTTCTATCTGTATCTAGCCCCTGTCTCCCCATGGTACCTTGTCTGTCTGTATCTATCCCCTGTCTCCCCATGGTACCTGGTCTGTCTATCTATCCCCTGTCTCCCCATGGTACCTGGTCTGTCTGTATCCATCCCCTGTCTCCCCATGGTACCTGGTCTGTCTGTATCCACCCCCTGTCTCCCCATGGTACCTGGTCTGTCTGTATCTATCCCCTGGCCTCCCCATGGTACCTGGTCTGTCTGTATCTATCCCCTGGCCTCCCCATGGTACCTGGTCTGTCTGTATCTATCCCCTGTCTCCCCATGGTACCTGGTCTGTCTGTATCTATCCCCTGGCCTCCCCATGGTACCTGGTCTGTCTGTATCTTTCCCATGGTACCTGGTCTGTCTGTATCTATCCCCTGGCCTCCCCATGGTACCTGGTCTGTCTGTATCTATCCCCTGGCCTCACCATGGTACCTGGTCTGTCTGCATCTATCCCCTGTCTCCCCATGGTACCTGGTCTGTCTGTATCTTTCCCATGGTACCTGGTCTGTCTGTATCTATCCCCTGGCCTCCCCATGGTACCTGGTCTGTCTGTATCTATCCCCTGGCCTCCCCATGGTACCTGGTCTGTCTGTATCTATCCCCTGGCCTCCCCATGGTACCTGGTCTGTCTGTATCTATCCCCTGGCCTCCCCATGGTACCTGGTCTGTCTGTATCTATCCCATGGTACCTGGTCTGTCTGTATCTATCCCCTGGCCTCCCCATGGTACCTGGTCTGTCTGTATCTATCCCCTGGCCTCCCCATGGTACCTGGTCTGTCTGTATCTATCCCCTGGCCTCCCCATGGTACCTGGTCTGTCTGTATCTATCCCATGGTACCTGGTCTGTCTGTATCTATCCCATGGTACCTGGTCTGTCTGTATCTATCCCCTGGCCTCCCCATGGTACCTGGTCTGTCTGTATCTATCCCCTGGCCTCCCCATGGTACCTGGTCTGTCTGTATCTATCCCCTGGCCTCCCCATGGTACCTGGTCTGTCTGTATCCATCCCCTGTCTCCCCATGGTACCTGGTCTGTCTGTATCCACCCCCTGTCTCCCCATGGTACCTGGTCTGTCTGTATCTATCCCCTGGCCTCCCCATGGTACCTGGTCTGTCTGTATCTATCCCCTGGCCTCCCCATGGTACCTGGTCTGTCTGTATCTATCCCCTGTCTCCCCATGGTACCTGGTCTGTCTGTATCTATCCCCTGGCCTCCCCATGGTACCTGGTCTGTCTGTATCTATCCCCTGTCTCCCCATGGTACCTGGTCTGTCTGTATCTTTCCCATGGTACCTGGTCTGTCTGTATCTATCCCCTGGCCTCCCCATGGTACCTGGTCTGTCTGTATCTATCCCCTGGCCTCCCCATGGTACCTGGTCTGTCTGTATCTATCCCCTGGCCTTCCCATGGTACCTGGTCTGTCTGTATCTATCCCCTGGCCTCCCCATGGTACCTGGTCTGTCTGTATCTTTCCCATGGTACCTGGTCTGTCTGTATCTATCCCCTGGCCTCCCCATGGTACCTGGTCTGTCTGTATCTATCCCCTGGCCTCACCATGGTACCTGGTCTGTCTGCATCTATCCCCTGGCCTCCCCATGGTACCTGGTCTGTCTGTATCTATCCCATGGTACCTGGTCTGTCTGTATCTATCCCCTGGCCTCCCCATGGTACCTGGTCTGTCTGTATCTATCCCCTGGCCTCCCCATGGTACCTGGTCTGTCTGTATCTATCCCCTGGCCTCCCCATGGTACCTGGTCTGTCTGTATCTATCCCATGGTACCTGGTCTGTCTGTATCTATCCCATGGTACCTGGTCTGTCTGTATCTATCCCCTGGCCTCCCCATGGTACCTGGTCTGTCTGTATCTATCCCCTGGCCTCCCCATGGTACCTGGTCTGTCTGTATCTATCCCCTGGCCTCCCCATGGTACCTGGTCTGTCTGTATCTATCCCCCGGCCTCCCCATGGTACCTGGTGTGTCGGCCCATCCAGGGTGCATGACGGAGAAGTGGATGGCTGGGTGGTGTTTGGCCCATTGTTCTGTCAGCACCACCTGCTGTCTCTACAGGGGACAACAATATAATACAGTATATAATGTGCTGTTTAGCAGGCCCTTTTATCCAAAGCGATTTACAGTCAAGCATGCGTACATTTTTCATATGGGTGGCCCCGGGAATCTAATCCACAATCCTGGCGTTGCAAGAGCCATGCTTTCCTTACTGAGCCAAACAGTTGGTAGAGCAACACACTGACACTCACTAACTGGATCATATCACACAGGTATCTAACATCTCATCCATGTAATACAATGTTAAGCAGCATTGAGATTCGTATGGGATGAAGACAGTCTTAATGTGTGCTGTACAAAAATCGACTGTAGCCACTAACATTACACAGCCATGCACCCCCAGGCAGGGGCGGTGTGTTCATTAGGGCGATATGGGCGACGCACTGCCAAACGGGAAAAGGAAGGGATTTTTTTTCTAATCAATTATATCACGGCAACAGTAGTTATCAGTGTTCTAATCTAGACGTCTGATCTGCCACTAAATGTCCAATCAGGCTAAAGTCGTGCTTCAAATGGCCCCGCCCCTTTTGGGGCGATTTCAGTCAGGTTGAAAATCGCCCCAGAAGTCTCTCATAGACTCTCATGTAAAATCTTTTTTTTCAAATATCAGAGCTTTCAATACAATCTCTATGGGTTCCGGGAGGGCTTGCACTTACGCGCTTTCGTCATACGTAACATAACCATGAACGTAACTAAGAAAAGAGCTGGTAGCAGCGTCAATCAATTCACGTACTACTGTCAAGATGGCTAGCGTTCAGTGCAACTCGATTGTCTCTTTGAAAGAAGTTCCTTTTTGTCGGCGAACAAATCAAGATAAATTGGCAACGAAACAATTAGGACCTCCCAGACCAAATTTAATAATTCAACAGGTTTCTACTAAAGGGTGAAAGTCCTACACCCGAGGATTTTCCAAAAATTTGTACAAACGAAAAACCTGGCTAGCAGGCTGCGATGTAGCTAATGCAGTCTTCTGCTACCCCTGCTTACTCTTTCACCCTGAAGGCGGCACGGCAGACAGCACCGCTTGAACAGCGACTGGTGTAACGGACATGCACCATCTTTCAGAAAAGATTAAGAAACATGAGCTGTCAAAGACCCACATGGATAGCTGTTTGAGATTGTCTGCTTTGGGGAGAGTGAACATTGCCACTCAACTGGATGAGGGATACAGGCTAGCTGTCCGCCGCCACAACGATGAGGTTAGCAAGAACCGCCACATCCTCAGCCGGCTAATCCAGTGTGTGAAGTTTTGCGGAGTGTTTGAGTTCGCTTTGCGAGGCAAAGATGAAACTGAGGGCTCCACCAACCCTGGTATTTTTCTTGGACTTGTCAACTTTGTGGCACAATTAGATGAGGTGTTTTATGGAAATGCATATTGTTTATGCAGTGTTGAGGAATGTGAAAGAACACCCTTGATTATTTTTACTGTGATAACTTATTTTGCTTTTGTAAGCCAACACTTTTGAGATCAGTCAATAAATGCTTCTGGTATTGACTTATATGCTGCCCCTGTCTTCATGTTGTTGCTGGACATATCTTTTTTTAAATGTGTGTAGGTCACCTAAATCATCAGAAAAATTGCCCCCCCTGAGAATTTTTTCAGGAGCCGCCACTGCCCCCAGCCAAGGTGTGCCTACCACAGTGGAGGCTGCTGAGGGGAGGACGGCTCATAATAATGGCTGAAACGGCACAAATGGAATGGCATCAAAGACATGGAAACCATATGTTTGATGTATTTTATACCATTCCACTAATTTCGCTCCAGCCATTACCACGAGTCTGTCCTCCCCAATTAAGGTCCCACCAACCTCCTGTGCCCTACCATCATTGGAACCCTGTTCTCTGCTCCTACCTTATTCTGGGCGTAGACCATGGTGCCGTTAAAGGGACCTTTTGCAGACTGTAGGTCATCATGTTGGAGCTTCTGGACCAGCATGCCCCCTGATGTTACTGTTATCTGGGTGGACAGGGGGTGGGAACGGGGTGAGAGGGTGGTAGTCACTAGATGGCTATGCCAGAATGGATGAAAGAGACAATGTTGCAGGATATTGGCCAATATTGACTCCCACGGCATAGCCCCACGCAATATCCAGACCATTGGTTTGTTTGTTGTGTGTACTGAGCAAGTGTGTGTGAGAGAGATGGATGGAGAGAAAGTGAATGAGAGTATCTATCCATCCGTGTGTACATATACCCACCACCCTCGGATCCCTGCTCTTCTGAAGTAGTGGAATGAGGCTCTGGGTGAGAAGATACACTCCTGAATGGAAGGGAGGAGACGAGAGAGGAGAGGAGAGGAGAAGAAGAGAGAATTATACCTATACAACTCATTGATCACTCTGTATAGACAGTGAAAGTCTTACCCAGTGTGTTGGTGGCAAAGTTCTTCTCCAGACCATCATCGCTCACCTCTCTCTTGTTCACCATACACCCAGCATTATTAATCTGAACCAACACAGAAACAGCATAACCCACTCAATAATAACTCCATACTCAATTAATATTCACTCCATTCTCAACACACTCAATGCTCCATAATGGAGTTTAGCAAAAAGCTATAAAAAGTGGAAGAGGGAGAGAAAAAGTGTGTGGTGCCTACCAACACATTGAGGGTGGGGTATTGCATCTTAAAGGATTCAGCAAACTCCCACACCTTATATGTCTCGGACATATCCAGATGGTGAACGTATACTTCCTGGAGTGAAAAGTAATTTAAAGTAATACAATAAACGCAGTATGGCAGATGTTGTTCTTTATACTGTATACAGACGAGTTTGACACAAACACACATGCGCATGCACACATACAGTGGGGAAAAAAAGTATTTAGTCAGCCACCAATTGTGCAAGTTCTCCCACTTAAAAAGATGAGAGAGGCCTGTAATTTTCATCATAGGTACACGTCAACTACGACAGACAAATTGAGAAAAAAAATCCAGAAAATCACATTGTAGGATTTTTTATGAATTTATTTGCAAATTATGGTGGAAAATAAGTATTTGGTCACCTACAAACAAGCAAGATTTCTGGCTCTCACGGACCTGTAACTTCTTCTTTAAGAGGCTCCTCTGTCCTCCACTCGTTACCTGTATTAATGGCACCTGTTTGAACTTGTTATCAGTATAAAAGACACCTGTCCACAACCTCAAACAGTCACACTCCAAACTCCACTATGGCCAAGACCAAAGAGCTGTCAAAGGACACCAGAAACAAAATTGTAGACCTGCACCAGGCTGGGAAGACTGAATCTGCAATAGGTAAGCAGCTTGGTTTGAAGAAATCAACTGTGGGAGCAATAATTAGGAAATGGAAGACATACAAGACCACTGATATTCTCCCTCGATCTGGGGCTCCACGCAAGATCTCACCCCGTGGGTTCAAAATGATCACAAGAACGGTGAGCAAAAATCCCAGAACCACACGGGGGGACCTAGTGAATGACCTGCAGAGAGCTGGGACCAAAGTAACAAAGCCTACCATCAGTAACACACTACGCCGCCAGGGACTCAAATCCTGCAGTGCCAGACGTGTCCCCCTGCTTAAGCCAGTACATGTCCAGGCCCGTCTGAAGTTTGCTAGAGTGCATTTGGATGATCCAGAAGAGGATTGGGAGAATGTCATATGATCAGATGAAACCAAGATAGAACTTTTTGGTAAAAACTCAACTCGTCGTGTTTGGAGGACAAAGAATGCTGAGTTGCATCCAAAGAACACCATACCTACTGTGAAGCATGGGGGTGGAAACATCATGCTTTGGGGCTGTTTTTCTGCAAAGGGACCAGGACGACTGATCCGTGTAAAGGAAAGAATGAATGGGGCCATGTATCGTGAGATTTTGAGTGAAAACCTCCTTCCATCAGCAAGGGCATTGAAGATGAAACGTGGCTGGGTCTTTCAGCATGACAATGATCCCAAACACACCGCCCGGGCAACGAAGGAGTGGCTTCGTAAGAAGCATTTCAACGTCCTGGAGTGGCCTAGCCAGTCTCCAGATCTCAACCCCATAGAAAATCTTTGGAGGGAGTTGAAAGTCTGTGTTGCCCAGCGACAGCCCCAAAATATCACTGCTCTAGAGGAGATCTGCATGGAGGAATGGACCAAAATACCAGAAACAGTGTGTGAAAACCTTGTGAAGACTTACAGAAAATGTTTGACCTGTGTCATTGCCAACAAAGGGTATATAACAAAGTATTGAGAAACTTTTGTTATTGACCAAATACTTATTTTCCACCATAATTTGCAAATAAATTCATTAAAAATCCTACAATGTGATTTTCTGGATTTTTTTCTCTCATTTTGTCTGTCATAGTTGACGTGTACCTATGATGAAAATTACAGGCCTCTCATCTTTTTAAGTGGGAGAACTTGCACAATTGGTGGCTGACTAAATACTTTTTTCCCCCACTGTACATGCACACCAGTGGCGTGTCCAGGGGGTGGCCACGGCCCCACCTGAAATCTGATTGGCCCCACCAGAAATACTGAGATCTGATAGGTTGTCTCTGAATATATTAATAATTTTGACCAAGATGCGCACTGACAGCGAGACTCAATCTCATCGGAGAAAGCATCCGAGCGAACAAAACAGCGCCCCTCTGTCTTTGTATGTGTAGCCCATGTATCTGATGCTGTCTGGCAGAAAATAGTATGACATGTCATATTCTTTTTGGCCAGACAGCATCAGATACATGGGCTACAGATACTAAGACAGAGGAGTGCTGTTTGCCTTGCTTGGATGCTTTTTCTGGTGAAATAGATTCAGCCTCTTGCGAATTGAAGGACAATTATGAAACATGGATAGACACGAATGAGAAGTTGGTTTCTTTTTTTATTGTTAAAGTTTTTGGGTAAGCCTGGCTTCCCTTGGCATCCATGAATACACACCACTTTGTAGGCTGAATGTCATTACACTTATGGTGTTTGTAATAGATTCCATTCAAATGGCGGGTGCACAGTGCACTGTTTGGACTTATTTTGGAGTAGACAAACGTGCTCAGGTAACCTACTTAACCTACTTTTTCAAGTGATTTGTTTGACAATCAGATGAAAACATCATGACTGGTTGTATTCATGACACATTAAAAGCTAATACATTTTTACAGTTAAATTACATGTCTTTACTATAAGGCCCATACACATTTTTATCCAAGTGTATGCACACATCCCGTTAAAAAAGAGACCCCACGAAAATCACGGTATAATTCGCACTCTGGATGGCACATTCAAGTGAATGCTAATACCCTTATATAAAATACTGGGTCTGTGCCCCACCTTGGCCACCCCTTTTTAAATGTTCTGGATATGCCACTGATGCATATACACATACAAAACACACACACTCTTATCAGGCTTACTGTGTTCCCCGTCTCCCTGACTATATCTTCTTTGGCCTTCTCAGCTCTCTCCTTGTTCCTGCATACCATGTGGACTGTACCACCTTGCAAACAAAATAGGGGATTTTGGTAAAACAGAATTATTTTACATTTACATTTAAGTCATTTAGAAGACGCTCTTATCCAGAGTGACTTACAAATTGGTGCATTCAACAATCATGATACTTCTGCATGACAGCATTACACAGTGCAAGGGTGGTGGAACTGCCTTCCTGACCAATCTCTGGTTTCGTACCTTTCTTAGCTATAGCCATGGCGGTGGCTTTCCCTATGCCACTGTTAGCCCCAGTTATCATGAAGGACCTTCCTACCACAGCCACATCCAGCTCCTTGGCCACAAAGTGTTTAGCTGCTTGCTCATAGCCACTCCTGTTGGGAAACACAACACACCAATCAATCAATTCATGAACCAATCTGTCTAATGCAACAATCCCATCACATTGAATGTTGAAGTAGACATACTTTTTCTTTGCAATGACATGAAAACCCAAAGAGCAAATTTCACTGAAATACATTCAGCCTAGAGTTTGATGTCAGGATTCTTCTCTCAGCTCTTATAAAACGAGTCAGCTGTTGGGGTGACTAAAGGAGAAGGCAACCTCAAATGACAAGACACTTCATCTGTCAATGGGACTATTGTAATGTGAGTGAAAAGAGGGGTGTGTGTGTGTGTGTGTGTGTGTGTGTGTGTGTGTGTGTGTGTGTGGCTGGTAGTGCCATACAGTGATCTAAATTTGCATATAGCCTACTGTAACAGTAGGAGTAATATCCTTGCAGATGATCATCAAATAGAAAAAGATTTCATCATTATTATAAACGAGGAGCAACATAGAATACTCTGAGACATGGGTACTTGTTTACACTTTGCAAACAGTTTCTCCCCCAACTACCTTCTCATCTACCCACAAAGAAAATGCCTACCTTCAAAAAACAACTACTTTCTCATATCCCTAAAAAACAAAATACAACAGATTTATGTCACCATTTTCCAATTAACTGACCTTGTGTATTCGTGAATTCCTTTGAGAAACCAGACGATATTGCGATAGAAAGACATTTCTTTTCATGATCAAGTGCTCTCTTCTCCAAAGCCTGTTGAGTTGTGGCCAGTTTGCCAAGCCCACTGTAGCATGGACTGTGACAGACAAACGTCACGTGTGCCTACTAGTTCATTTGACAGTTTAGTGTTGCCCTCTCTAGTCTTTTCTGAGAACAACTGCACTAGCCTATAAAACACTTTGTCAGGTGACACAATCATTCGTTGATTCTTTTGGCTACTTTAAAAAAATATATTTTATATACAAATGTAAAACATATAGGCCTACGTCTGCTCTGCACATGATCAGTTTATCAGTGCTAAAACAAAAAAGCTAAACTGCATAATAACCTCAGTAGCCATACTGGTAATGTAATTTTAACACTTTTAATTTAGCACATTTTGCATCCGTAGGCTATAGGTCTAGTCTAGTACAGTATCACCTCAGATATTATCAAAGGTACTGTACAACTCCTGAACAGGTGTAATGCTGACAACCAATCCAGAGGCCGAGAATCGGTGACGTAGCCTACACAGGGCTATTCCTGCAGGGAATGGTCAGGAGAGAATCGTTTTTCCATTTTCTTTTCGGAGGTCGGAGACAGCGTCAAGGGTGGAACGACGACAGCTATGCGCTCTTCAAGTTGTCTGACACGCTGTGCAAGGGTGAAATTATTTTACTAACTTTTATTTATCATTGACGACTGGAATTGGACTCAAACTATCCTCAAAATGGTGAGTTCGTTTTCAGGTGCATGACCCGTCGTTCTAACTTAGTGTTGAGTCAGACTATTCCGACGGTCACTGGACTGCACCTGTCGCTACGACAAGGTGATTGTTTAAAATGTCTGAGTCAGTTTAAACTGTATACCGGATTGGTATTTGTCAGTAATCGTTTGCCCTCTATACACTATAATGATCTTACATTTACATTTTAGTAATTTAGCAGACGCTCTTATCCAGAGCGAGTGCATACATTTTTTATACTGGCCCCCCGTGGGAATCGAACCCACAACCCTGGCGTTACAAGCGTCATGCTCTACCAACTGAGCTACAGGAGGCCTTAATAATGATGAACTATGACATAATTGCATAGTTTATTTCTAAATGTTAGGTGTGTTTTTTATTTCCTCGAACTGGTCTCCCTGCCGAACAGGTTTCAAAACTTAACGCTTGGCTGGTGACTCTGCAGCCCTGGTGACAGTTGAAACCTGGGTCAGGTTTATTTGCCTATATAGGCTACCAGCACCTTAGGTGTCATAGCTTATTTGGGACTCTGCACAAAGTATCTGCCGTGTCCTTTCATTATCTTTGAATATACAGTATCTCTAAATATTTTTTTGGACAGGTATAGAGTTTTCATTATAGAATACCTTGCTTTTCTGAGTAAACTTCTGGGTCTATATTATTTATGTACCTACACTGTCTGTCCTTCCTTGTCAGACCAAAGAATCCCTCAAAAGTCCCTGAAATATGAATGCTTTCTTTTGCCTTTCATTGACAACAATACACATCTGCAGTGCAAGGTTGAAAAAAAACAAATGTATTCTGTTAAATTAACTTGAACTGTAGTTTGTAGTCTGTACATACTCTATGTTCTTGTCAAACCAAAGAATGGATCAAATGGCCCTAATGGCTTTGCTGGCGCTGCCGGGTGTCTCACTTCAACAGTTGACAACAATACACATTGCCCAGATATTCCAGTCAACTGTGGCCCTGAAGTCAATAATTGCAGGAAAATGAAACCAGAGAGCCTTTTGCCCTAGTCGCTCAGATCCTAAAACGAATATCACGTCATAGCTGAACAAAGCAAGGAAACACACTCTCTAAACAGTATGAATACATCTCCTCAACTCTCTTGGAAATAAAACTGTAGCACTAAACAAAAGAGGTTGGGTATCTATCTGCTTACCTCTATCTGCTTGTCCTTTTGCCACCGCGAATGCGGCAGTGCGTTGCTGCACTCGTCTTCGTCTCATGCACGAGCTGTCCACCGGCACCGAGCAGTGAGTTTGAAATGAATACCGCCAGTAGTAGGTTACTTTGGATTTCTAGCATGTGTTGTCTCACGGTCAGGGACAGGGAAGAGGGGAAACTGCAGTTTGACTGTTTGTCATTTAGCTTGTTTTGACAGAATATCCTAGCTAACTAGCTGATTCATCCAGCCTACATTAGAGATGATCAGAAGAAGATGATGTAGCACACTCTGTAAGTGTTTCTAGCAAAGATACTTCACTAATTCCCTTTCAACCAAACTCTGCATTCCACAGTAAGATCATCATACCAAAGGTCAAGCGTGGTGGTGGTGTGATGGTTTGGGGATGCTTTGCTGCCTCAGGACCTAGACGACTTGCCTTAATAGAAGGAACCATGAATTCTGCTCTGTGTCAGAGAATTCTACAGGAGAATGTCAGACCATACGTCTGTGAGCTGAAGCTGAAGCGCAGCTGGGTCATGCAGCAAGACAATGATCCAAAACACACAATCAAGTCTACATGAAAATTGCTAAAAAGCAACAAATTGGAAGTTTTGGAATGGCCTAGTTAAAGTCCAGACCTAATCCCAATTTGAGATGTTGTGTCAGGACTTGAAACGAGCAGTTCGTGCTTGAAAACCCACACGTCACTGAGTTAAAGCAGTTCTGCATGGAAGAATGGGCCAAAATTCCTCCACAGCGACGTGAGAGACTGATCAACAACTACAGGAAGCATTTGGTTGGAGTCATTGCAGCTAAAGGTGGCACAACCAGTTATTGAGTGTAAGGGCGCAATTACTTTTTCACACAGGGGAATTGGGTGTTGCATAACATTGTTTATGAAATAAATATGTAATTGTTGTGTTATTTGTCCACTTATGTTCCCTTTATCTAATATTATGTTTTGGTTGAAGATCTGATAACATTCAGTATCACAAATATGCAAAAGTAGAGAAAATTAGAAAGGGGGCAAATACTTTTTCACAGCACTGTACATATTCTTTGGAATAAACACAGATTGTCTGGCCTTACTCATTGATAACCACTGATCTGACATGACAGCATTGCTGTTATTGCTGAATCGTGTAATCCTTACTTTCGCCTAACTATCTGACCATGTTAAGTCAGTGTTTACTTGAAGGAAGGAAGGAAGGAAGGAAGGATGCATTCTCAAAATATTGGAACCCAGCATCCTTCCTGGCCTATATTTCTCTCTCCTCTCTGTGTTCTTACTGTGGTCCTGTATGGCTCAGTTGGTAGATCATGGCGCTTGCAATGCCAGGATTGTGGGTTCGATTCCCTGGGCCACCCATACGTAAAATGTATGCACGACTGTACATCACTTTGGATAAAAGCGTCTGCTAAATTACATTATTATTATATTACTAACCTTCTGGTGCGTCTTGTCCTGTAGATGCATTTCCTGCTGCTCTTCAGTCGCCAGGGCAAGCTCCGCCTCCCGAAGTGGTTCACGCCAATCCCGGAGCGAGAGAAGAAGAAGATCGTCAGGGACATGACCACCATGGTGTTGGCACGGAAACCACGCTCCTGCAACTTCCTGCACTGGAAAGACCTGAAGATCGTCTACAAGAGGTGGGAAGGGAAGGGAATGAGGGAAGGGAAGGGAAGAGGAGAGGAGAGCACACTGCTTGCTATTCATCTAAGGTTGCTTCTCAAAAGTCTAAAGTCGCTTCCTCTTCTTCATATTCAATAATCTGAACTCTTACTGTACTGCTGTATTACCCTGTTATTCCTCTCTCTCTGTCTCTCTGTCTCTCTGTCTCTCTGTCTCTCTGTCTCTCTGTCTCTCTGTCTCTCTGTCTGTCTGTCTGTCTGTCTGTCTGTCTGTATGCTAGGTATGCCAGTCTGTATTTCTGCTGTGGTCTGGATGCTGAGGAGAATGAGTTGCTAGCCCTGGAGGTGCTGCATCGCTATGTGGAGCTGCTGGACAAGTACTTCGGCAACGTATGTGTCTCTCACACAGCACTCTATTTTTGTTGATCTCTCTCTCCCCCTCTATTTATCTTTTTCAACAAACTGCACTGTCCGCATAGTATACATTGCCTTCGGAAAGTATTCAGACCCCTTGACTTTTTCCACGTTTTGTTACGTTACAGCCTTATTCTAAAATTGATTTAAATTGTTTTCTTCCTCATCAATCTACACACAATAGCCAATAATGACAATGCAAAGACAGGTTTTTAGAAATGTTTGCTCATTTATTACAAATAAAAAACTGAAATCACATTTACATAAGTATTCAGACCCTTTACTCAGTACTTTGTTGAAGCACCTTTGGCAGCGATTACAGCATCATGTCTTCTTGGGTATAAATAAATATGCCATTTAGCAGACGCTTTTATCCAAAGCGACTTAGTCATGCGTGCATACATTTTTGTGTATGGGTGGTCCCGGGGATCGAACCCACTATCTTGGCGTTACAAGCGCCGTGCTCTACCAGCTGAGCTACAGAGGACCACGGTATGATGCTAAAAGCTTGGCACACCTGTATTTGGGGTGTTTCTTCCATTCTTCTCTGCAGATCCTCTCAAGCTCTGTCAGGTTGGATGGTGAGTGTTGCTGCAAGCTATTTCCAGGTCTCTCCAGAGCTGTTCGATCGGGTTCAAGTCTGGGCTCTGGCTGAGCCACTCAAGGACATTCAGAGACTTATTCTGAAGACACTCCTGCATTGTCTTGGCTGTGTGCTTAGGGTTGTTGTCCTGTTGGAAGGTGAACCTTCGCCCCAGTCTGAGGTCCTGAGCGCTCTGGAGCAGATTTTCATCAAGGATCTCTCTGTACTTTGCTAATTTCATCTTTCCCTCGATCCAGACTAGTCTCCCAGTCCCTGCCGCTGAAAAACATCCCCACAGCATGATGCTGCCACCACCATGCTTCACCGTAGGGATGGTGCCAGGTTTCCTTCAGACGTGACACTTGGCATTCAGGCCAAAGAGTTCAATCTTGGTTTCATCAGACCAGAGAATCTTGTTTATCATGGTCTGAGAGTCTTTAGGTGCCTTTTGGCAAACTCCAAACGGGCTGTCATGTGCGTTTTACTGAGGAGTGGCTTCCGTCTGGCCACTCTACCATAAAGGCCTGATTGGTGGGGTGCTGCAGAGATGGTTGTCCTTCTGGAAGGTTCTCCCATCTCCACAGAGGAACTCTAGAGCTCTGTCAGAGTGACCATCGGGTTCTTGGTCACCTCCCTGACCTAGGCCCTTCTCCCCTGATTGCTCAGTTTGGCCGGGCGGCCAGCTCTAGGAAGAGTCTTGGTGGTTCCAAACTTCTTCCATTTAAGAATGATGGAGGCCACTGTGTTCTTGGGGACCTTCAATGCTGCAGAAATGTTTTGATACCCTTCCCCAGATCTGTGCCTCGACACAATCCTGTCTCTGAGCTCTACGGACAATTCCTTCGCCCTCATGTCTTGGTTTTTGCTCTGACATGCACTGTCAACAATGGGACCTTATATAGAGAAGTGTGTGCCTTTCCAAATCATGTCCAATCAATTGAATTTACCACAGATGGACTCCAATCAAGTTGTAGAAACATCTCAAGGATGATCAATGGAAACAGGATGCACCTGTCGAGTCTCATAGCAAAGGGTCTGTATACTTATGTAAATAAAACATAAATAAAAAAGATACATTTGCAAAAATGTCTAAAAACCTGTTTTCGCTTTGTCATTATGGGAAATGATGTGTAGATTGCTGAGGATTTTTTTTATTTAATCCATTTTAGAATACGGCTGTAATGTAACAAAATGTGGAAAAAGTCAAGTGGTCTGAATACTTTCCGAAGGCACTGTATATTGTTTAACACCATAAACTGATTTGTGCTAGACTGGACTCTACTTCTTGAACCTTGGGTCATTTTCTCTTCCTCTCCCAAGGTATGTGAACTAGACATCATCTTTAACTTTGAAAAGGCTTGCTTCATCCTGGATGAGTTTCTGTTGGGGGGAGAGGTACAGGAGACGTCCAAACAGGTCGTGTCCCGCTCCATCGAGGCCTCAGACATGCTACAGGAGGTGAGCGAGATACCACGCTCAGGGTAGATGTTGCCTGTTCACACTGATCTAGGATCAGTATTTCCGCTTCCAATCTTAACTGAGACTATTTGGGGAAGAATTGCAAAAACTGACCTTGGATCAGTGTCTAGAAGCAACATCGTAAACACTTTATCTTACGGTCTGATATTTACCTGGCTTTTACATATGATTTGCCTGGTACAATTATTATAATTACATAATAATTAGCTAATAATTAACTTAATGTTTATTTAGGATTTATTGCACCATTTAGTAACAAGTAGCTCCCAATTTTAATGAATTCTTTACTGAAAAGTACCCATTTTACCCTATAATTCCTTAGTAAAAACCTGGTAAAAGTGGACTGTTGAAATGGTGTAAATGTCTCATGGGTTGAATGTGCAGTGCTGCTGACTGACTCCTGATGAGCTCTCTTCTGTCTCATAGCTAATAGGCTTCCCTACATGACCCATATTAACTGGTGGAATTACTTATGGTCCTATTATCCTCTTTCTCTGTCTGTATCTCTCTGTCTTTCTCTCTGTCTCTCTGTCTTTCTCTCTGTCTGTCTGTCTCTCTGTCTCTGTCTGTCTGTCTCTCGTGAGAGACCGAACCAATTTAGATTATTCTCGCTCTCTCGTTGCTGTAGGTCTGTGTACTCGGCATGTTAGCGTGAAATGGGGCTGAAGGTAAAAACGTTTGCGGTATGCTATTGGTCGTTCCAATTACTGGTTGTTCTGATACAACTGAAAAGGAAATGTAACATAATTTTACTACACTTGACATAGTCCACAAACAATAAGTTCATCTTTGAATTTGACATTTTGTCAGTGCTTATAAATTCCACCTGCTAAATAGTTGCATTGTAAATGTTGAGTACTTTTATTTGACTATTAGCAAACAAATACAAACCTTGAATCAAGTACTCGAGTACTCGCGCCCATCCCTAGTTTATAATAATAATAATAATAATAATATGCCACTTAGCAGACGCTTTTATCCAAAGCGACTTACAGTCATGCGTGCATACATTTTTGTGTATGGGTGGTCCCGGAGATCGAACCCACTACCCTGGCATTACAAGCGCCGTGCTCTACCAGCTGAGCTACAGAGGACCACAGTTTCACGATCTTCTTGCTTAGGAAATACAACTAACATTTTGATCCTAATCCCTATTGCATGCTATCTGAACTGTTGCATTTTAATCTTCATCACCCTCATCATCATTGCTTTAGGCTGAGATTGACAACAGTGATTATGATCTGGAGCTTGGATGGCCTTGAATTTGGACAAAGGTTAGACGCTAATGATTGTATTAGTAGCATAGTACCTTGTGTAAACGTTCTATGCTTATGTCTTAACGGATGTGAGATGCATACAAAGATGTTATGTAGGTGTGGCTGTGAATATTCATGACATTAAAACAAGGCTTGTTGATATGGAGATCACACAATTAATTCGTCCCTCTGTGCATCTCTCCTCTCCAGACCATGGAGGAATACATGAGCAAGCCTGCATTCTAACACTGGAAAAAGGGATCTACACACAGAAGGAGGAATTTGGAATACAGGACCATTCCAGAACTGGAAGTCTTGCTACTGTACAGAATCCATGGAATGATGAGTTCTAGATTTCTATGACTGAATCTGTCTGCTGAGGCAGGCATGACGTTTTATCCTGGATTGAGTGTTCTAAATACTGCGTTCTCTATCACACTGGAAAGATAATGAAGAGACATTACTTTAGCTGTTATTATTGTATATTGATACGATCACCTATCCCCCTGGATCATTGAAGTAGTTACTGATAACTGTGGTTATGACAATCATAATATATCACCAAGAAGTGCTTTTGAATCAATACTTTATTTCTTAAATGACATGTGTATGTAAGATATATCGAAATTGAAAAAGTGCCTCTTTATAATATGTATTTGAAGTTGTGTTTTAAATGTATCTTGTAGACTAGCCTTGTTTTGTATAATCTTGGTTGGGACTAGCCTTTTTGGAAAAGGAATGATTATTTATGTGGGTGAATGTCACTGTTTGTTTTTTTTATAACTAATTATTGATCTTGAATGTTGAAGACTTTGGAATTAAAATATGTATTTTGATACAGAAGCTTCTGGTGATTTGTATTTCTGTTGTAGGCTAGACTATTTAATGTTCATCATTGTTTTGATGTTTTATCTGCAGGAGCTGTCCATGGTCCTGAAGTTAGATTTTCAAACTAGTTCACTTTTAAGCGCACGATAAGCTTTGATAAAACAAGCACATTTATCTGTATATTTTTCATTTATAGGCAACCACTGACTCTTTACTTTCTCTAATCTTACCTTGAATTTGTGTTGATTCTGCCTCAACATTATTCAGGTCCATGCTTGCTCAAGAGAGAAGAGAAGAAAACAACTAGCGCTTGTGGAATCAAGCTTCATTCAGAAGGCATATATAATCATCACTGTCTATCAATGTAGGTCTAGTGATCAGTGTTTTATAATAAGACAACAGAACGCAGCAAGAAGAAAATAACACCGCTAATGCTTTATTCATCTCCAACTCGTCACACATTATTGAACACATACAAAATGGTTTATAAATGAGCATATATACCACAACAACCCGAGAGAGTCCAACACTTACAGAGCTTGCAGCGTTCGAGGGTTGGAAGGCAGGATGGTGAAGGTCTTAATCTCTAGCCAGATCAGGGAAGTACATTTTCACAATGTTACAAGATTGGGAACTCACAAACCCAGATGTATACACGACACACACACTGCCTCCAGCCCAGCACACTGATATGTTATATATATATATATTATTTCCTGTACTGTATATACACATTTTATGTAAACTAGAGTATGTCCAGCAGAATGGTTATTGATAGTATAAACATTACTTATTTAATATTCATATTTCAGTAGAGGATGTCTTCACAGCGTAGCCTACATTCCAGCAACCGGTTTTCTGTGATGCTCCTATTCCTCCTCGTTCTTGGTCTCTGGAGCTTCGGTCTCCTGTGGAACCTCATCTTTCACCTGTGTCTCCATGGGCTCCACCACCTCCTCATTACCCTCTGAATCTCTCTTTGTCATTGTGCCTGCTTTCTCACTGTCTGCTTGGTCAAAGTAATCTTTCATGGCTTGTTCGTATAGCTCGTAAGGAAACTGTCCCATCGCCTGAGATTGGGTGTCGCGTTTGCTGATCGTGCTGGGGTACTTAGTTAATATTTTGGCTGCCAGAAATGTAATCATCTCATCTTCCTCCGCCTCATCATCGTTGTCAGATTCTCTCTTAAAAGGCATCTTGTTGAGCTCCGACATAAATATGTTTTCCCTTCGGCCAGATGAGGCTGGGACTTTTGGAGCAACCGCAGGAGGCGGTGCTGGTGCTAAAATTCTCGCCGGTGCGAGTGGTGCTAAAACCCTGGGCGGGGCAGAAGCACTCTTGAGTGGCCGCCGACTCACAGGATAGTCATTGCTGATGGTTTCCATTTCGATGATATTCAGGAAGTTTTCCTCGTCCATGTCTTCAGGAGCATTTTTGACTGGCAGTCTCCGGCTGTAGTATCTGATCTTCGGTTTACTGCTGGTCCTGTAGCGGGGGGAGGCTTGTGGGTGATGGTCTAGTTTTCTGATTTCCTCGGTGATCAGCATATCGATAAGGTCCTCCGGGGGGATGTGGAGTTTGAGGGAGATCTCTAACAGCTCGTTCAGGGCCTGGGGGTCCACCAGGGGGTGGCGGATCACTCTCTTTATTTGCTCTCCAGCTTGCCTCTTGGCTGTCTCATGTTTGCTCATCCCCAGGATCTTCAACAGGTAATAATCTACTAGTTTAGTATCTTCCTCTGGGTCCTCTTTATTCTGGCTGGCCCTGCGCTGCATCTGCATTCCGTCGCCCTCCTCTTCCTCCTCCTCGTCATAGTTCTGCAGAGCCCTGTCGAACTCCTCGTGTCTCCTGTTCACCACGTCCTCAGTCTCGACATTCTCCTCTACGGGAATCCACTCCTCCCCACCCGCCACGTCCTCGTAGGCCAGGTTCCTCAGACTGAATAAATCGTCAACATCGTCAAAGATTCCGCGCTTCTGGCTGTTGGAGGTGGATAGTTTCCCCTGCTCTTGGAAGATGGATCGCAGGTTGGTGAGGCTCTGAGGGGTGTATTTTTCATTCAGTTCCTCTGTGGCGCGCTTGGCGCTGTCTCTATTTTCCTCGTCCTCGAACATCAGCGGGTACTTCTTGTGCGGCCTCGGAAAGCCACCGTAGGCAGGCGCGTTCACGGGGCTGCCTGTGTTGGCTGAGGGGTGCTTGTGTGCGCGGCGGTCGTTCCCCGGCACCACAAGGGCGGGTCTGGGGGGACTAGCGGGCTGCTCCTGGAGGGTCCTGAGCAAGGCTCTCACCAGCTGCTCAGCCGGGATGTCCTGCTGCCTCTGGGCCGGTGGGGAGGACTGCCTTTCGGGTGCGCCTTCGCCCTGGAGAGAGGCAAGCTGGAGGAGGATGCGGAACTTCTGGTCTCTTGTTGGCTTCTCTCGCTCTCGGCCCCCGTCTGTCCGCTGCTTCAGGCTCTCGATGTACTCCAGGGCTTTGATCATGTCGGAGCTGGGTGGGTAGACAGCGGGTTGCCGTTCTTCTGCCTCCCCACCTCTGAGCCTGTGGTGGCGGGGGAGGGACGCGCCCTGCACGGAGCACGCATGGAGGAGGCAGGCGAGAACAACAGCTTTTCCTGTGGATAGCTTGGAGAGTGACAGCATCTTATTATAGCCTGTTGAGAGAGACAAAGTGATGAGTTCAATAAAATGATATGCCTAAACACAGGGGTGTCAGGCACCCATTCTTTTAGAGGGGGCACAAAGTATTTGAAGATGGAGAATTTAGCATTTTTCAAACACCTGAAACAGCTTTTTCCTGCAATCCAGCCATAATCATTATGCCCATCATTTTTAAAAATATTTTTCTGCATAGGTTATCTAAGCAGACCTCTTTACCTATTCAATTATAATTTTAATAAATTATGCACATTGATTCTGTAGCCCTTTCCTGCATTCAAATGACCTAGCTAGTGGCCTCATGGGTGGAATGTTATTCATATTTTTCAAAATCCAGTGTTTATATTTCTAACGGTTTTGTTATATTTCAGTCTTCTGTGATGTAAATAAAGTGTAATATTGGGATGCAAATTCAAAATTGAATACATTTCAACTCTACAGTGCATTCAGAAAGTATTCAGGGCTCTAACTCCTCTAGCTCTACAATGAGATAGGGTGCAGGCCAGGCAGCAGGCTGTTAGCCAGCCTGCCAGCTTAGTGGAGTCTGCCACTAGCACAGTCAGTGTAGTCAGCTCAGCTATCCCCATTGAGACCGTGTCTGTGCCTCGATCTAGGTTGAGCAAAACTAAACATGGCGGTGTTCGCCTTAGCAATCTCACTGGAATAAAGACCTCCTCCATTCCTGTCATTATTGAAAGAGATCGTGATATCTCACATCTCAAAATAGGGCTACTTAATGTTAGATCCCTCACTTCCAAGGCAGCTATGGTCAATGAACTAATCACTGATCATAATCTTGATGTGATTGGCCTGACTGAAACATGGCTTAAGCCTGATGAATTTACTGTGTTAAATGAGGCCTCTCCTCCTGGTTACACTAGTGACCATATCCCCCACGCATCCCGCAAAGGCGGAGGTGTTGCTAACATTTACGATAGCAAATGTCAATTTACCCCCCCAAAAATGACTGCGTTTTTGTCTTTTGAGCTTCTAGTCATGAAATCTCTGCAGCCTACTCAATCACTTTTTATAGCTACCTCCTGGGCCGTATACAGAGTTCCTCACTAAATTCCCTGAATTCCTATCGGACCTTGCAGTCATGGCAGATAATATTCTAATTTTTGGTGACTTTAATATTCACATGGAAAAGTCCACAGACCCACTCCAAAAGGCTTTCGGAACCATCATCGACTCAGTGGGTTTTGTCCAACATGTCTCCGGACCTACTCATTGCCACAGTCATACCCTGGATCTAGTTTTGTCCTGTGGAATAAATATTGTGGATCTAAATGTTTTTCCTCATAACCCTGGACTATTGGACCACCATCTTATTACGTTTGCAATCGCAACAAATAATCTGCTCAGACCCCAACCAAGGACCATCAAAAGCCGTGCTATAACTTCTCGGACAACCCAAAGATTCCTAGAGGCCCTTCCAGACTCCCTCCACCTACTCAAGGACGTCAGAGTACAAAAATCAGTTAACGACCTAACTGAGGATCTAAATTGAACCTTGCGTAATATCCTAGATGCAGTCGCACCCCTAAAAACAAAAAACATTTGTCACAAGAAACTTAGCTCCCTGGTATACAGAAAATACCTGGATATGCTTAACACCCCGGCCGTCCTACAATCTAAACTAGATGCCCTCAATCTCACACAAATTATCAAAGAACCTACCAGTTACAACCCAAAATCCGTAAACATGGGCACCCTCATAGATATCATCCTGACTAATTTACCCTCTAAATACACCTCCGCTGTCTTCAACCAGGATCACAGCGATCACTGCCTCATTGCCTGCGTCCGTAATGGGGCCGCGGTCAAACGACCACCCCTCATCACTGTCAAACGCTCCCTAAAACACTTCAGCGAGCAAGCCTTTCTAATTGACCTGGCCCGGGTTATCCTGGATGGATATTGATCTCATTCCGTCAGTAGAGGATGCCTGGTTGTTCTTTAAAAGCGCTTTCCTTTCCATCTTAAATAACCATGCCCCATTCAAAAATTCAGAACTAAGAACAGATATAGCCCCTGGTTCACCCCAGACTTGACTGCCCTTGACCAGCACAAAAACATCCTGTGGCGTACTGCATTAGCATCGAACAGCCCCCGCGATATGCAACTTTTCAGGGAAGTCAGGAACCAATATACACAATCAGTTAGGAAAGCAAAGGCTAGCTTTTTCAAACAGAAATTTGCACTCTGTAGCACTAACTCCAAAAAGTTTTGGGACACTGTAAAGTCCATGGAGAATAAGAGCACCTCCTCCCAGCTGCCCACTGCACTGAGGCTAGGAAACACTGTCACCACCGATAAATCTACGATCATTGAGAATTTCAACAAGCATTTTGCTACGGCTGGCCATACTTTCCACCTGGCTACCCCTACCCCGGCCACCAGCTCTTCACCCTCCGCTGCAACTTGCCCATGCACGCTTCTCCTTCACCCAAATTCAGATAGCTGATGTTCTGAAAGAGCTGAAAAATCTGGACCCCTACAAATCAGCTGGGCTAGACAATCTGGACACTTTCTTTCTAAAATTAGCCGCCGAAATTGTCGCAACCCCTATTACTAGCCTGTTCAACCTCTCTTTCGTATTGTCTGAGATCCCCAGAGATTGGAAAGCTGCCGTGGTCATCCCCCTCTTCAAAGGGGGTGACACTCTAGATCCAAACTGTTACAGACCTATATCCATCCTGCCCTGCCTTTCGAAAGTATTTGAAAGCCAAGTTAACAAACAGATGACCGACCATTTTGAATCCCACCGTACCTTCTCCGCTATACAATCTGGTTTCCGAACTGGTCATGGGTGCACCTCAGCCACGCTCAAGGTCCTAAATAATATTATAACTGCAATCGATAAAAGACAGTACTGTACAGCCTTCTTCATCGACCTGGCCAAGGCTTTCGACTCTGTCAATCACCGCATTCTTATTGGCAGACTAAATAGCCTTGGTTTCTCAAATGACTGCCTCGCATGGTTCACCAACTACCTCTCAGATAGAGTTCAATGTGTCAAATCGGAGGGCCTGTTGTCTGGACCTCTGGCAGTCTCTATGGGGGTGCCACAGGGTTCAATTCTCAGGCCGACTCTATTCTCTGTGTATATCATTGATGTCGCTCTTGCTGCTGGTGACTCTCAGATCCACCTCTATGCAGACGACACCATTTTGTATACATCTGGCCCTTCATTAGACACTGTGTTAACAAACCTCCAAACGAGCTTCAATGCCATACAACACTCCTTCCGTAGCCTCCAATTGCTCTTAAACGCTAGTAAAACTAAATGCATGCTCTTCAATTGAACGCTGCTTGCACCCGCCCACCCGACTAGAATCACTACTCTCGGCGGGTCTGACTTAGAATACAGTGGGGAAAAAAAGTATTTAGTCAGCCACCAATTGTGCAAGTTCTCCCACTTAAAAAGATGAGAGAGGCCTGTAATTTTCATCATAGGTACACGTCAACTATGACAGACAAAATGAGGAAAAAAAATCCAGAAAATCACATTGTAGGATTTTTTATGAATTTATTTGCAAATTATGGTGGAAAATAAGTATTTGGTCAATAACAAAAGTTTCTCAATACTTTGTTATATACCCTTTGTTGGCAATGACACAGGTCAAACGTTTTCTGTAAGTCTTCACAAGGTTTTCACACACTGTTGCTGGTATTTTGGCCCATTCCTCCATGCAGATCTCCTCTAGAGCAGTGATGTTTTGGGGCTGTTGCTGGGCAACACGGACTTTCAACTCCTCCAAAGATTTTCTATGGTGTTGAGATCTGGAGACTGGCTAGGCCACTCCAGGACCTTGAAATGCTTCTTACAAAGCCACTCCTTCGTTGCCCGGGCGGTGTGTTTGGGATCATTGTCATGCTGAAAGACCCAGCCACGTTTCATCTTCAATGCCCTTGCTGATGGAAGGAGGTTTTCACTCAAAATCACATGATACATGGCCCCATTCATTCTTTCCTTTACACGGATCAGTCGTCCTGGTCCCTTTGCAGAAAAAACAGCCCCAAAGCATGATGTTTCCACCCCCATGCTTCACAGTAGGTATGGTGTTCTTTGGATGCAACTCAGCATTCTTTGTCCTCCAAACACGACAAGTTCTATTTTGGTTTCATCTGACCATATGACATATGACATTCTCCCAATCCTCTTCTGGATCATCCAAATGCACTCTAGCAAACTTCAGACGGGCCTGGACATGTACTGGCTTAAGCAGGGGGGACACGTCTGCACTGCAGGATTTGAGTCCCTGGCGGCGTAGTGTGTTACTGATGGTAGGCTTTGTTACTTTGGTCCCAGCTCTCTGCAGGTCATTCACTAGGTCCCCCCGTGTGGTTCAGGGATTTTTGCTCACCATTCTTGTGATCATTTTGACCCCACGGGGTGAGATCTTGCGTGGAGCCCCAGATCGAGGGAGATTATCAGTGGTCTTGTATGTCTTCCATTTCCTAATAATTGCTCCCACAGTTGATTTCTTCAAACCAAGCTGCTTACCTATTGCAGATTCAGTCTTCCCAGCCTGGTGCAGGTCTACGATTTTGTTTCTGGTGTCCTTTGTCAGCTCTTTGGTCTTGGCCATTGTGGAGTTTGGAGTGTGACTGTTTGAGGTTGTGGACAGGTGTCTTTTATACTGATAACAAGTTCAAACAGGTGCCATTAATACAGGTAACGAGTGGAGGACAGAGGAGCCTCTTAAATAAGAAGTTACAGGTCTGTGAGAGCCAGAAATCTTGCTTGTTTGTAGGTGACCAAATACTTATTTTCCACCACAATTTGCAAATAAATTCATAAAAAATCCTACAATGTGATTTTCAGGATTTTTATTTCTCAATTTGTCTGTCATAGTTGACGTGTACCTATGATGAAAATTACAGGCCTCTCTCATCTTTTTAAGTGGGAGAACTTGCACAATTGGTGGCTGACTAAATACTTTTTTTCCCCACTGTATGTGGACAACTACAAATACCTAGGTGTCTGGTTAGACCGTAAACTCTCCTTCCAGACTCACATTAAGCATCTCCAATCCAAAGTTAAATCTAGAATCAGCTTCTTATTTCGCAACAAAGCCTCCTTCACTCATGCTGCCAAACATGCCCTTATAAAACTGACTATCCTACCGATCCTTGACTTTGGCGATGTCATTTACAAAATAGCCTCCAACACTCTACTCAGCAAATTGGATGTAGTCTATCACAGTGCCATCCGTTTTGTCATCAAAGCCCCATATACTACCCACCATTGTGACCTGTACACTCTCATTGACTGGCCCTCACTACATATTCGTCGCCAAACCCACTGGCTCCAGGTCATCTATAAATCACTGCTAGGCAAATCCCCGCCTTATCTTAGCTCATTGGTCACCATAGCAACACCCACCCGTAGTATGCGCTCCAGCAGGTATATCTCACTGGTCATCCCCAAAGCCAACACCTCCTTTGGCTGCCATTCCTTCCAGTTCTCTGCTGCCAATGACTGGAATGAACTCCAAAAATCTCTGAAGCTGGAGACTCTTATCTCCCTCACTAACTTTAAGCATCAGTTGTCAGAGCAGCTTACCGATCACTGCACCTGTACACAACCCATCTGTAATTAGCCCACCCAACTACCTCATTCCCATATTGTTATTTATTTTGCTCATTTGCACCCCAGTATCTCTATTTGCACATCATCTTCTGCACATCTATCACTCCAGTGTTAATACTAAATTGTAATTATTTTACACTGACCTATTTATTGCCTTACCTCCATAACTTACTACATTTGCACACACTGTATATAGATTTTATATTTTTCTATTGTGTTATTGACTGTACGTTTTTGTTTATCCCATATGTAACTCTGTATTGTTGTTGTTTTTAATCGCACTGATTTGCTTTATCTTGGCCAGGTCGCAGTTGTAAATGAGAACTTGTTCTCAACTGGCCTACCTGGTTAAATAAAGGTAAAAAAAAAAATTAAAAATAGGTTCCGTTTTAGGACCACTATTATTTTCACTATATATTTTACCTCTTGGTCATTCGTAAACACAATGTTAAATTTCATTGCTATGTGGACGACACACAGCTGTACATTTTGATGAAACATGGTGAATCCCCAAAATTGCCTACCCTGTAAGCCTGTGTTTCAGACATAAGGACGTGGATGGCGGCAAATGTTTTACTTTTAAACTCAGACAAAACAAAGATGCTAGTTCTATGTCCCAAGAAACAAAGAGATCTTCTGTTGGATCTGACAATTTATCTTGATGGTTGTACAAATGTCTAAAAAAATATGTGAAGGACCTCAGCGTTACTCTGGACCCTGATCTCTCTTTTGACAAACATATCAAGAATATTTCAAGGACAGCTTTTTTCCATCTTCGTAACATTGCAAAAATCAGAAACATTTTGTCCAAAAATGATGCAGAAAAGCTAATCCATGCTTTTGTCACTTCTAGATTAGACTACTGCAATGCTCTACTCTCCGGCTACCCGGATAAAGCACTAAATAAACTTCAGTTAGAATCTGCTAGAATCTTGCTAGAATCTTGACTAGAACGAAAAAATTTGATCATATTACTCCAGTGCTAGCCTGGCTTCCTGTTAAGGCTAGGGCTTATTTCAAGATTTTACTGCTAACCTACAAAGCATTACATGGGCTTGCTCCTACCTATCTCTCCGATTTGGTCCTGCCGTACATACCTACACGTACGCTACAGTCACAAGACGCAGGCCTCCTTATTGTCCCTAGAATGTCTAACCAAACAGCTGGAGGCAGGGCTTTCTCCTATAGAGCTCAATTTTTATGGAATGGTCTGCCTATCTCGACCTTTAAGTCTTTACTGAAGACTCATCTCTTCAGTAGGTCCTATGATTGAGTGTAGTCTGGCCCAGGGGTGCGAAGGTGAACGGAAAGGCACAGGGGGCTAGGGTCAGTCTGTTATATCTGGTGTTATTCTCCTGTCTTATCCGGTGTCCTGTGTGAATTTAAGTATGCTCCCTCTAATTCTCTCTCTCTCCCTCTCTCCCTCCTCTCCCGGAGGACCTGAGCCCTAGGACCATGCCTCAGGACTACCTGGCCTGATGACTCCTTGCTGTCCCCAGTCCACCTGGTCGTGCTGCTGCTCCAGTTTCAACTCTACTGCCTGCGGCTATGGAACGCTGACCTGTTCACTGGACGTGCTACCTTGTCCCAGACCTGCTGTTTTCAACTCTCTCTCTACTGCACCTGCTATTTCAACCTCTAAATGCCCAGCTATGAAAAGCCAAGTGACATTTACTCCTAATGTACTGACCTGTTGCAACCTCTACAACCACTGTGATTATTATTTGACCCCGCTGGTCATCTATGAACGTTTGAACATCTTGGAGAAAAATCTGGCCTTAATGGCCATGTACTGTTATAATCTCCACCCGGCACAGCCAGAAGGGGACTGGCCACCCCTCAGAGCCTGGTTCCTCTCTAGGTTTTTGCCTTTCTAGGGAGTTTTTCCTAGCCACCGTGCTTCTACATCTGCATTGCTTGCTGTTTGGGGTTTTAGGCTGGGTTTCTGTATAGCACTTTGTGACATCTGCTGATGTGAAAAAGGGCTTTATAAATATATTTGATTGATTGATTGATATTCAGACCCCTTTCCTTTTTCCACATTTTGTTACGTTACAGCCTTATTCTAAAATTGATTAAATAAATGTTTTCCCTCATCAATCTACACACAATATCCCATAATGACAAAGCGAAAATTGGTTTGTAGAAATTTTAGCAAATGTATTAAAATATAAAAAACTGAAATACCTTATTTACATAAGTATTCAGACCCGTATTCGGGGGAGAAGGGCCTTGAAGAAAAAAAACAATTGAATCCATTTTAGAATAAGGCTGTAACGTAACAAAATGTGGAAAAAGTCAAGGGGTCTGAATACTTTCCGAATGCACTGCATATCTGACATGGTACAGGTGTCTTCTTTTTTGTAAGCCCATAACCATGTGTGTGAGGTGTATACTTTTGTTTGAAAGTAGATTTGTTTAAGACTACCAAGAAAGACTCTGTGTGACCCTGATTTAGCCCACTGCAGTAAAATTAAGAACTTTTATGCCTTAGGAGTTTAGTACAACTGCTACACTTGTATATAGTATCACAGCCCAAGAATTAAAGCAATTTTAGTATTTTCTGAAGTTTAGCAACCTTGCCAGCAGGCATGCTTGCTAAGATACAGGTAACGATCAAAGTAAAGGAAACACTTGAGTGTATGAGGGATACAAAGTATATTGAAAGCAGGTGCTTCCACACAAGTGTGGTTCCTGAGTTAATTAAGCAATTAACATCACATCATGCTTAGTAGGGTCATGTATAAAATGCCCATTTGGCCATTATTTTGGCTACCATGGCTAGAAGAAGAGATCTCAGTGGCTTTGAAAGAGGGGTCTCAAATGAGCATAGGGGGTTTAAAGGTGGGTGTGTCTGTCTGTCTGTCTGCCACCAGATCTCAACCCAATTGAACACTTATGGGATATTCTGGAGTAGCGCCTGAGATAGTGTTTTCCGCCACCATCAACAAAACACCAAATGATGGAATTTCTCTGAAGAATGGTGTCGCGTCCCTCCAATAGAGTTCCAGACACTTGTAGAATCTAGGCTATGCCAAGGCACATTGAAGCTGTTCTGGCAGCTTCCTTTATTTTGGCAGTTACCTGTATTTTAACTTGATTGATATCTTGAAATGGCTTGGTAGCTAGTTATGAGGTTGGGAGACTGGGGATCTATTTAGCTGGCTAGCTAAAGCCAACTTCATAAATATTGCTAGGTGGCTAGTATTACAGAGAAACAACAAAACATTTTAGTTTTTATTTATTCATCAATAAGGAATAAACAGGCTGCATAGCTTGATCAAATTCATTTACAAACATACCTCCTGCAAGTCCTGCCCATCACCAGCAGCTAAAATCAAATCAAACGCTGTGTGTGTCACTTGACACTCTCTCTCCTCCGCTGATGATACTGTCTGTACGCACTAGAGTATCTAGCATCCTGCCTAGCATATCTTTGCTCCATGGTGCACCTTGGAAGGAACCACTTACTAGGGAGGGTGTGACCCCTCCGCAAAATACCAAAATACCCTGAGAGATCTTTTTATAAATAATTATGATAAAACGTGGGCTTAAAAATGAAGTTTAATCATTAATTCAACATCTGAAAAACAGGACAAATCTGAGAGGGCACGTGCCCTATTTTCTTATCTGAGATTCTATCTTTACAATTCTTAGAATCTTTTAAGACTCTTTAAGAATGTTACAACCACACACTCATGCGTCCAATGTAAATAATTATTTTAATGAAAAGTCCCCAATGTTTGGGCAGAATCCAGTTTTCAAATGTTGCCCAGTTCATTGATAATTCCTAGACTATAAGTGATTATGCAATGCACAAATTATAAAAAGTTGGAGAAGTGGCCTATATTTGTGAATCATTCTGTTTTTAAATGACTATAGCATACATCACAGGATGAGTCACTGGCCGTTGTCAGGGCAACCTTTAGCTTGTGGCTGCCTGTCTCCAACCCTTAATCTCTATTAAAACCCATATTAAACCAATTTCTGAAGGATAGAATCAGAATTACTTCACATCTCAATTTTGCCCAGTGACAAAATACATTAATAGACTATTTGGCATGCATCACAACAACACACAGCTATCACTTATTCAAATCAATTCCAAGTGATTGCCGAGATCTGATAAGAGATGAGAACTTGAGTGGAGAGATGAGAGAGAAAATCAAAACATGGAATGCTAGAAAGCCCACACATTAACCTACACAACATCTTAGTCTTTGTTTGAGAGATGATAAAAGTAATATGCATGAATTTTTACCTTTGGCTTGATGCTCAGACAAGAGTAGTGAAAGTGTTTAGCATCTCCTCCCAGTCTTAGCACGAGCGATTCTGTTTTCAGAACCAGGACAGCTCCCCGCGATATATGAAGCAACACCTGACTCGCGCGTCATCACAGCAGCACGCACGCACGCAATAACCAGTCTTTGGAAATCCATAATAATAAATTATTTAGGCTTATGATATGGCATGCTAAGAAAGCTAATGTGCTCAAAATAGATATGGATGTTCTGTTTCTAGCTGTATCAATTCTTATCTAAGCCCTATTCATAATTCCCATTGAAAAAGTGGTGGACTATTTTTGTGAAAATGCTTGTCCCAATTAGCTTTGTGAAGGCCACTAGCTATCACTGTGACATCAATTCTTATATCATTAAATTGTGTAGCTTCATTAACCACCACATTCAGATTGCAATTCTTGTATTTGCTAATGAGGCACACATTTACTCAGCAAGCTATAAAAACTACAACTGTTTATTGACATCCATTGCAATGATTTGCACTAATGGGATTACAAGAACAACAAGGCGTCACAGGGTGAGGTCGTATCCTCTCCTATTATACCCGCCCCTCTCAGGAGATAAGGGGTTAAACTCCTGGTGATGACTCACGCGCTGAACCCACTACGGAGGGGCGGCGAAATCGCTGTCGCAGTTCTCATTCTCTCTCTCTCGCTCTGTCTGTGCGGAGGAGAGATGCCGGTAATAAATCAATGCATCTACCGGCACGCTTGCGCTCCACCTGGGATATAGTCAATAGGGGAGAGTTGGGTATGTTGAGGGATTTCTTACATTCAGCATCACTATGTCAAGGAAAATATAGTATTCTTTCTTATGAAGGCATCTGTACTGAACAAAAATATAAACGCAGCATGTAAAGTGTTGGTAAATGTTTCATGCACTGAAATAAAAAATCACAGACATTTTCCATACACACAAAAGGCTTATTTCTCTCAAATGTTCTGCACAAATTTGTTTATAACCCTGTTAGTGAGCATTTCTCCTTTGCCAAGATAATCCATCCACATGTGTGGCATATCAAGAAGCTGATTAAACAGCATGATCATTACACAGGTGAACCTTGTGCAGGGGATAAAAGGCCACTAAAATGTGCAGTTTTGTCACAACACAATGCCACAGATGTCTCAAGTTGAGGGAGTATGCAATTGGCATGCTGACTGCAGGAATGTCCACCAGAGCTGTTGCCAGATAATGTATTGTTCATTAAATCTATCATCATTCTAGAGAATTTGGCAGTACATCTAACCGGCCTCACAACCACAGACCACGTGTAACCACGCCAGCCCAGGACCTCCACATCCGCCTCCTTCACCTGTGGGATCGGCTGAGACCAGCCACCCGGACAGCTGATGAAACTGAGGAGTATTTCTGTCTTTAATAAAGCCCTTTTCTGGGGAAAAACGAATTATGAGTGGGCCTATGCCCTCCCAGGCTCACCCATGGCTGAACCCCTGTCCAGTCATGTGAAATCCATAGATTAGGGCCAAATGAAATTATTTAAATTGACTGATTTCCTTATATGAACTGTAACTCAGTAAAATCGTTGAAATAGTTGCATGTTCAGTATACATATATTTCAGGATGTTGTGTACCTCTGAATTCATGTAAACATATGTTTTGAAAACATAGCTTGTCCAACAACAAAAAAAGTGGTCTCTTGGCACAACTTACCCCGGGTATGGGGTAAATTGAGCATAGGGACAGGGTAAGTTGAACCACCTTGGGGTAAGTGGGTGATGGTGCTGGTAGGTCAACATTTAATTCAGATCTCTCTGTTCAATATCGCGTAAGTCATCACCAGGGGTTTAACCCCTTATCTCCTGAGAGGGGCGGATATGGTCCTCTGTTGCTCAACTGGTAGAGCACGGCGCTTGTAACGCCAAGGTAGTGGGTTCGATCCCCGGGACCACCCATACACAAAAATGTATGCACGCATGACTGTAAGTCGCTTTGGATAAAAGCGTCTGCTAAATGGCTTATTATTATTATTATTTACCCTTCCATTTCTCTGCTATTATACACTGAGTGTACAAAACATTAAGAACACCTTCCAAATATTGAGTTGCCCCCATTGAGTTGAATGGCACACATACACAATCCATGTCTCAATTGTCTCAAGGATTTAAAATCCTTCTTTAACCTGTCTCCCCTTCATCTACACTGATTGAAGTGTATTTAACTAGTGACATCAATAAGGGATCATAGCTTTCACCTGGATAGTCTGTCATGGAAAGAGCAGGTGTTCAAAATGTTTTGTACTCTCAGTGTTTAATAGCCTTTAACGTCGATGCAGGGAGTCAGGAAGCAGGTGCAGTTAGTGAGTTTAATAATAATGAACGATACAAAAACAAGAGAACCGTCAGACAAGGAAACATAACCAATACTGCCTGAAGTGTGATGCTAGGGAGTGCTAGATAAAGGGGGAGTAATCAGGGTAGTGGTGTACGTAATGAGGGTTGCCAGGTGTGCGTAATGATGGGTTGCCAGGACCGGTAGTTATATTGAGAAAAGGGTTCAGAATATTAGGGATCAATTAAATAAAGCCATGTAAATACACGCATATTCATCTCCTTTTCAGCACCAATTGGTAGATAAATAAATAATCTACAAGATCAGAGTATTTTTTAAGGTTAGGAAAGTATTTATGAGTTATAAAAAAAACAAGGTTTGGAGAGCCTTTATTAACAAAATATATTGGTGAATAAAAAATGCTGTGATTTGATTAATCCTGAAAGTTGCCATATTAAATGGTTCAATCCATGAAATATTGGAAAGTGAGAAAAGTGTACAATAGTCTCTATAGTAGTCTATAAATCTACCTTAGTAGTCCTCACTAATCATGGAACTGTGATGACAACGGTCCTGTCGTCATGAAACGTGCGCCAGGCTCCAGGTTTAAACTGTTATTTATGGTCTGCGTTCCATAATGATTCAAAGAGGCTACATGTCCCAAATTATTGCACAAGTTGTAATACGTTAGCCTAATATGATCCTATGATCCAC
Organism: Coregonus clupeaformis; assembly: GCF_020615455.1. Lineage (NCBI taxonomy): Eukaryota > Metazoa > Chordata > Actinopteri > Salmoniformes > Salmonidae > Coregonus > Coregonus clupeaformis. The sequence goes on from NC_059205.1 coordinate 19,359,000, forward strand.
CATTGCTAGCGATCCTCAAGTGACAGCGGAAAGAAAGGTAAACTAAGGATGTAATGTAACAAGGTAAACAATGGGCCACATGTCATTGATGACAGGGTAAACAATGGGCCACGTCTATCCGAGCCTCAATCCATTTTCTTTGCAAAATGCTCTCATGGTCAACAGAGCTGATCATGGACTGTTGGTTATCAGACAAACAGCAGCAATGCACAATTGTATTTCTATTGTTTTGTAACTAATTACAGAATAGAGTTTACTGATACACTTCATCACAAGAATTACTAAAGCCTGAGTCACCTTAGAAGCTTAGACATTAGGGAATGTACATGAAAACAGCATACAATAAGTGTACTGGACAATTTATTGGTGACTCTGCATTAGCATTATAAATTACAATATGTTCAGAATTGTATGTATTTATCAGGCATTTAATGGATAATTTACAACAGGCCAGCATAGCCAAAATATTGATAATTTGACACAAAAATAATGATTAGAGCCATAAGCCTAATATAGGCATCCGGTTGCCCTACAGTGAGCAGCAGGACCCATTGATTCATACAATTTGTAACACTCATCCCCCGTCTGAACGCTTGACTCCCGAGTGGCGCAGTGGTCTAAGGCACTGCATCGCAGTGCTAGCTGTGCCACTAGAGATCCTGGTTCGAGTCCAGGCTCTGTCGCAGCCGGCCGCGACCGGGAGACCCATGGGCGGCACACAATTGGTCCAGCGTCGTCCAAGGTAGGGGAGGGTTTGGCCGGCAGGGATGTGGGTTCGTTTCCCATGGGGGGCCAGTATGAAAAAATAAAATAAATAAAAATAAGTACATGTACTTGGATAAGAGCGTCTGCTAAATGACGTAAATGTAATGTAAATGAAAAAAACTATACAAAGTAACAAAATGTTCTCTCTCAGATCGCAATTTGTGTCTAAAATAGGGTTGTCAAACTATTATTTTTTTGCTTTGGGGAGGGTTGTGTGGTTTTTTATTGGGCACAGGGGAGGAGTTTTTTTCCCTCGCTAACATTTGCACATTTGCAGGTTTTACTATATAATTTCAATCCATCCTAGCCAAATTTCCTCATCAGCTTGCATGCGCCTTCCCTATATCAAGGTGTTTTGGTACTTCCCTTATGCACTACGCTTTTCCATGTGGTACATTTTACTATACCACAGGTCAGTATAGTCTACCAATCTAACGGTCTATCCTGCCCTCTATCCACCATGCATAGTGACAATAGTGGTAGGTGGATCATTTGTCAATAGGCTAACTAGAAATCATACCACACATAAAAGCATTCAAAGCTGCATCAATTTTCAAAATGAATTGACAAGAACAAATAGGAATAGCTGAGAGGCAGTGGACAGGCCAGGTGCATCATTGCGAGTGAAAGAACAGTGAAGACATGAAACACACAGCTCAAAAAGCTCCCCTATTGATCTTGGTTAGGGACAATACGATTATCCTACCTAGACTAGCCTACAACACCACAATGCAATGAATAATTGTATTATTGTTTTCAAGTGAGTACAAAATTCTACTCTAGGCTGCAGTGAAAATGTAATTTGAATAACGGAGCAAAAACCCTGTGATTTGAATGTTTCATTATATTTGGATCCGTTGTGGGTCTTCTCTCGACAGTTTATAAGGTCTAGAAAGGCACAGTAACAGGCCAGTCTGGCTGTATTTTTACTTCTGATACTGAATGCGTTGTCTGTTTCAGATCCTCATTCTCCCAAGTCTTCCTATAATAATGTGGCCACATATGCTCATGGCAGGCCCAGTTATTCAGGAAAGCTTAATATGCACTCTGCCTCCTCTCCAATCAGAGCGGCTATTCTTTGCGCACCTATAACCTAACGCTTCAATATAGCCTAAATATGTATTATTTAACTTTTAAAATGTATTACCTTTTATATGTGGCATAAACACAACCAGTCACAATGTTTTAATCTGATTAGGCTACTTCAAAAGTCTCTTGTAGGCATGCACACATTCAACCAAAATATAATTCCAGCATCCTCAAAATGGCTTGACATTAACCAGGTTTCCAACCTTTTTATGCAGTAAAGTAGCCTACATGTTGGATAAAAATGGTAATGACATCATGAAAAATCATGCCGTTATTAGGCTACAGATGATCTAGAACTTCACAGGGTTGTGAAAGTGCCTTTCAGCAAATACCAGAGTGGGCACATTCTCTATACCTACACAACATTTTTTGGGACAAAACCACCAGTAGGCCTAGAGTTGAAAATGCCAAGGAAATTCATTTAACTTGTATTTTTTATTCGGTACATGGGAATTTAACCACAAAAGTTATTTTTATGTGCACTACGTATTTATACACATACTTTAATCTGCAACAAGTCAATTTGATGGAAACACAACTCTGATGGGAAAATGCACCAGGGCCGATAAAAAAATGAAAAGCCAATAAATAAAATTGTAGCTGGGCCAAATTGTCAAGGAGAGGCTGTCTATCATAGCCTACACCATTCTCTATACTATTCTCTCACGGCTTGCGGGCATGCGAGCCTGCTGATGAGGAGAGAGAATGAGAGAGGAGCCTTGGCCTAGGCCACTGTTGATTGTGAAACTGGAGGCCTTTTTCATTGAAGTAAAACAAAAGATAATTTCCTCTATTATGATATATCATTGTTGTTATTGTAAGCATTTTTATTAATTATAAATCGAAAGCAGTTTTTTAAATATGCAAAACCTGTTTTGTTTAATTCTGTTGAGACATTTTCTTTGGCCAAATTAAGTTCCAACTGTAATGCTGAGTTTGCCGCAATATACAGTGAGGGAAAAAAGTATTTGATTCCCTGCTGATTTTGTACTTTGCCCACTGACAAAGACATGATCAGTCTATAATTTTAATGGTAGGTTTATTTGAACAGTGAGAGACAGAATAACAACAAAAAAAATCCAGAAAAACGCATGTCAAAAATGTTATAAATTGATTTGCATTTTAATGAGGGAAATAAGTATTTGACCCCTCTGCAAAACATTACTTAGTACTTAGTGGCAAAACCCTTGTTGGCAATCACAGAGGTCAGACGTTTCTTGTAGTTGGCCACCAGGTTTGCACACATCTCAGGAGGGATTTTTTCCCACTCCTCTTTGCAGATCTTCTCCAAGTCATTAAGGTTTCGAGCCTGATGTTTGGCAACTCGAACCTTCAGCTCCCTCCACAGATTTTCTATGGGATTAAGGTCTGGAGACTGGCTAGGCCACTCCAGGACCTTAATGTGCTTCTTCTTGAGCCACTCCTTTGTTGCCTTGGCCATGTGTTTTGGGTCATTGTCATGCTGGAATATCCATCCACGACCCATTTTCAATGCCCTGGCTGAGGGAAGGAGGTTCTCACCCAAGATTTGACGGTACATGGCGCCGTCCATCGTCCCTTTGATGCGGTGAAGTTGTCCTGTCCCCTTAGCAGAAAAACACACCCAAAGCATAATGTTTCCACCTCCATGTTTGACGGTGGTGATGGTGTTCTTGGGGTCATAGGCAGCATTCCTCCTCCTCCAAACACGGCGAGTTGAGTTGATGCCAAAGAGCTCCATTTTGGTCTCATCTGACCACAACACTTTCACACAGTTCTCCTCTGAATCATTCAGATGTTCATTGGCAAACTTCAGACGGGCCTGTATATGTGCTTTCTTGAGCAGGGGGACCTTGCGGGCGCTGCAGGATTTCAGTCCTTCACGGCGTAATGTGTTACCAATTGTTTTCTTGGTGACTATGGTCCCAGATGCCTTGAGATCATTGACAAGATCCTCCCGTGTAGTTCTGGGCTGATTCCTCACCGTTCTCATGATCACTGCAACTCCACGAGGTGAGATCTTGCATGGAGCCCCAGGCCGAGGGAGATTGACAGTTCTTTTGTGTTTCTTCCATTTGCGAATAATCACACCAATTGTTGTCACCTTCTCACCAAGCTGCTTGGCGATGGTCTTGTAGCCCATTCCAGCCTTGTGTAGGTCTACTATCTTGTCCCTGACATCCTTGGAGAGCTCTTTGCTCTTGGCCATGGTGGAGAGTTTGGAATCTGATTGATTGATTGCTTCTGTGGATAGGTGTCTTTTATACAGGTAACAAACTGAGATTAGGAGCACTCCCTTTAAGAGTGTGCTCCTAATCTCAGCTCGTTACCTGTATAAAAGACACCTGTGTCACACCCTGGTTCTGGGACTCATTATGTTGAGCCAGGGTGTGTGCATTCTATGTGTTTATTTCTATGTTGGTAGTTCTGTTGTGTCTATTTCTAGGTTGTTGTATTTGGTTGTTCAAATGACTCCCAATCGGAGGTAACGAGTGTCAGCTGTCGGCTCGTTATCTCTGATTGGGAGCCATATTTAAACTGTGTGGTTTCACCTTGTGTTTGTGGGTTTTTGTTCCGTGTTCAGTCATTGTCACTGTGGACTTCACTATCGTCATTTGTTTTGTTGTTTTCGTGGTTGCTTTAATTTAATAAAGTCAACATGTTCGCTCAACACGCTGCGCCTTGGTCCGCTTCCTTAGACGATCGTGACAGAAAAACCCACCAAAAAAGGACCAAGCAGCGTGTCCAGGAGCAAGGAGACTGGACATGGGAGGAAGCGCCGGGTAAGGAGATCGAGAGGCTGGCGATGGCCCAGGTGGGCAAATCGTGGTCCTGGGAGGACATGCTCGGGGGCAAGGGACCTTGGGGGAGGATCAAGGCCCTGGCGAGAGAGGAGCAACGGCGTCAGCAGGGCCATCGTCGGAGGGACGAGAGGCAACCCCAAAAAGTTTTTTGGGGGGGGCACATGGCTTGGGCGGCTGGGCAGCAGGAGGCTGCCACAGGGAGACGTGGAGAGAAGGCTACCGGATTACGGGAGCCATTGGCAAGTAGAGGGAGGGAAGCAGTTGAGGCACGGCGTGAGAGACTGAGGTGTGTTACCAGTCCGGCCCGGCCCGTTCCTGATCCCCGGTTAAGGCCAGTGGTGTGTGTTCCCAGTACGGACTGTTCCTAATCCACGCACCAAGGCCACGGTGTGCGTCGCCAGTCCAGCCCGGCCGGTTCCTGCTCCACGTACTAAGCCTACGGTGTACGTCGCCAGCCCAGCCCGGCCTGTTCCTGCTACTCGCATCAAGCCTACGGTGTGCGTCGCCAGCCCAACCCGGCCTGTTCCTGCCACTCGCACCAAACCTACGGTGCGCGTCGCCAGCCCGGTCCGGCCTGTTCCTGCCACCCGCACCAAGTCTACGGTGCGCGTCGCCAGCCCGACCCGGCCTGTTCCTGCCACTCGCACCAAACCTACGGTGCGCGTCGCCAGCCCGGTCCGGCCTGTTCCTGCCACCCGCACCAAGTCTACGGTGCGCGTCGCCAGCCCGACCCGGCCTGTTCCTGCCACTCGCACCAAACCTACGGTGCGCGTCGCCAGCCCGGTCCGGCCTGTTCCTGCCACCCGCACCAAGTCTACGGTGCGCGTCGCCAGCCCGACCCGGCCTGTTCCTGCCACTCGCACCAAACCTACGGTGCGCGTCGCCAGCCCGGTCCGGCCTGTTCCTGCCACCCGCACCAAGTCTACGGTGCGCGTCGCCAGCCCGACCCGGCCTGTTCCTGCCACTCGCACCAAACCTACGGTGCGCGTCGCCAGCCCGGTCCGGCCTGTTCCTGCCACTCGCACCAAGCCAAGGGTGCGAGTCGTCAGCCTGGTCCAGCCCGTTCCTGCTACTCGCACCAAGCCAGGGGTACGAGTCGTCGGCCTGGTCCAGCCCGTTCCTGCTACTCGCACCAAGCCAAGGGTGCGAGTCGTCAGCCTGGTTCAGCTCGTCCCTGCTACTCGCACCAAGCCAAGGGTGCGAGCCGTCAGCCTGATCCAGCCCACTCCTGCTACTCGCACCAAGCCAGGGATGCGAGTCGTCAGCCTGGGGAGGCCCGTTCCGGCTCCACGCATCAAGCCTAGGGTGCGTTTCGTCGGCCCGGTCCGGCCCGTTCCTGCTCCCCGCACCAAGTCTGTGGTGCGTTTCGTCAGCCCTGTCCGGCCCGGTCCCGCTCTCCGCACCAAGTCAAGGGTGCGCTTCGTCAGCCCGGTCCGGCCCATTCCTGCTCCCCGCGCCAAGGCAGTGGTGCGCGTCGTCAGCCTGGTAAGGCCCGTTCGTCCTCCACGCACCAAGCCAGGGGCGCGTGTCGTCAGTCCGGCTCCGGCCAGCGGGGCTAGACAGGACCAGGGGTACTTTGGGGGGTTGCAGAGGAGGTGGGGATCAAGGCCGGAGCCAGAGCCACCGCCGAGGAGGTATGCCCGCCCAGCCCTCCCTTGTTTAGCCCGTATTGAGGCGCGGTCGCAGTCCGCGCCTTTAGGGGGGGGTACTGTCACACCCTGGTTCTGGGACTCATTATGTTGAGCCAGGGTGTGTGCATTCTATGTGTTTATTTCTATGTTGGTAGTTCTGTTGTGTCTATTTCTAGGTTGTTGTATTTGGTTGTTCAAATGACTCCCAATCGGAGGTAACGAGTGTCAGCTGTCGGCTCGTTATCTCTGATTGGGAGCCATATTTAAACTGTGTGGTTTCACCTTGTGTTTGTGGGTTTTTGTTCCGTGTTCAGTCATTGTCACTGTGGACTTCACTATCGTCATTTGTTTTGTTGTTTTCGTGGTTGCTTTAATTTAATAAAGTCAACATGTTCGCTCAACACGCTGCGCCTTGGTCCGCTTCCTTAGACGATCGTGACAACCTGGGAGCCAGAAATCTTTCGGATTGAGAGGGGGTCAAATACTTATTTCCCTCATTAAAATGCAAATCAATTTATAACATTTTTTACATGCGTTTTTCTGGATTTTTTTTAATGTTATTCTGTCTCTCACTGTTCAAATAAACCCACCATAAAAATTATAGACTGATCATGTCTTTGTCAGTGGGCAAACGTACAAAATCAGCAGGGGATCAAATACTTTTTTCCCCTCACTGTAATAGCCTGCTCATATATTCTCTATAAACAATGGCTTGTCTTACTTTTGATATTACCCTAATAAAGTTTATAAACTTTTGTGAAGGTTTGGTATGGTGTGGCTATTACTAAGCTTTATCTACTACAAGCCTATGATATGTGCACCGGAGCTCCAACTGACAGTTGAACTTGAGGTGAGGAAGAATGTTTCATGCCTACCAGAGCTACTCCTATAATCTAACAATATAATGCTTATCTTTGTACAAAATATTCTGATAGAAAATGTATGAATTCAACTCCTGTAAGTCTATACTCCTGAGTGGCGCAGTTGTCTAAGGCACTGCATCGCAGTGGTTCGAATCCAGGCTTTGTCGTAGCCGGCCGCGACCGGGAGACCCATGGGGCGGCGCACAATTGGCCCAGCGTCGTCCAGGGTAGGGGAGGGAATGGCCGGCAGGGATGTAGCTCAGTTGGTAGAGCATGGCGTTTGCAACGCCAGGGTTGTGGGTTCGATTCCCACGGGGGGCCAGTATGAAAAAATAATAAATAATAATAATAATAATAATAATATAATGTATGCACTCACTAACTGTAAGTTGCTCTGGATAAGAGCGTCTGCTAAATGACTAAAATGTAAAATATCTGTATAGCAGATGCAGTAGCCATCTGACATAAAGAAATGCATGTTGGTGTCGTAGCATGCTGCTGGCATATCTCTCCCTCTCTCTGGGGATAGGCCTAAGCTTCTCTTCCTTTAGGAGAAATAAAACGAGAATGGAATGGACTCTACCTACATGTGTATTTATCCTACTGTTTTCACAAAACAAATGTTAATGGTTTTTTTAAACAAAAAAGCAAAAAAAGGGCAAATTAAGTAATACAATCAAAATCTTGACACACAGGTCCATGTATGCACGCATGCAAATCAGTTTGAAATCAAATAAAAATCATCTGCTTTGGGACATCACAAGGACCTCTGTTAGCTGGTTGATCCAAGTCTTAATGGAGGGAAGAAATGTGTTGTGTTGTGCTGTTGTGTTATATCATACAGTGGACACCTAAGCCTATAGGCCTATGCATGCAATGCCTTGATGCATTTAGTGTTCAAATCTCCTACAGCTGAACCATGAGGTGGACAATTATTGTTTTAGGAAACTAGCCTAAAAAACTATAAAAAAAATTGGCTATAAAGTTTTGCATATGCTACACATCAAAACCAAATGAATAGTGTTTTTGTCATTTGTTATAGGCTGTTTTTAAGGACATGTAAATGTGCCTCATTTGGCCAATATGCCTCGTTTATTGATGACGCTGGCTGCGCCAAGTTGGATCTGAATGCATATGGATGTCAGGTAAATTTCTCAAATGTCTGGTAAATTAAAATCTTCTTGGTCACATTGTCCGGCGCCAAATTTTCCTAAAGCAAACCCTGTAATGCTCATATTGTTTATATGCAGATTGTAGAATATTTGCATGAAAATCTGTTGCCAATTGGATGGAAACCTAGCTATAGACACCCTAAAGACTGGCAAGTGCGCTAGTCCAGTGTCCCTTTGATTATGTCTGCACATCATGGTTCACCAGCAGCCCCAAACATCTGAAGAATAAGCTACAGATTAGGGTTGAACATTTTTCCTGTATTTTACAAATGTTCCATCCTGAGAATAACCTTTCTCCTGTATAACCTGGTATTTCCAGCCTAAACCAGAAGTGTCATTTTAAAGCATATAAAGCATATGTCTGGATATGATAAGAGCTTTGATTGGCATGGAAATACAAATGTGATGCTACCAGAGCCTGATGAGCCATACATTAAAGACATTTTATGAGCCAAATGATTGTGCCTTTATTCAATACATAGCCTAACATATTGTAAAGTGGTTAACATATTGTAAAGTGGTTATCCCACTGGCTATAAGGGGAATGCACCAATTTGTAAGTCGCTCTGGATAAGAGCGTCTGCTAAATGACGTAAATGTAAAATGTAAATGTATTATAGCCTACTGCACATTAGCAGGACAGAAAAACATAAAAGCCCATAGATGTAGCGATGCTCTCTTGGGTAAGTAAATGAAACAAACTCCAGTAAGCTAATCTTTTTGAGTGTGTACTGTATTGTATTATACTGTGTTACATGGACTGGAATTACACACCTCTTTCAAACCATGAACCTGGGAGAGAACATGTGATGCTGGAGCAGGACATGCGGCCTACAAAGTTACAATTATAGGCTAGCGAATTTGATATTAATTTTGAAATACAATAAGGCCCATTTTACATTTTTATCAATAGTAGGCTGATGCATGCATACCTTTCATAATATTCCCCTAATGTTGTGCGACGTGCGTATTAGCCAACATCCTCTTTCTCTATTGTTGCATCATTCCTTCCTTGCTTTCAACAGTTAGCCTGAATGAAATGTTTAGGTGTCCTGATCTTCATCATTGTAATGGCATGCTTGAATAATATAGGACTAGAATGAGATGCAGATGGCTTTCTTTTCTCTTCAAGAAGATTGAATGGTTACGGGTCTGAACAAATAACTGCTATAGCCTACCACCATCCCGTGTTCTCTCTTCTTTCAAACTCCACGGCCCGTGGCCGTGAGTTCTATTGGCTGCTGTATTTAACATTCAGCAAACAAGAGCTTGCATCCCTCTTCCAATGGTCTATTAGTATAAGAAATGCTAAAAATAAATTATTTCAGCAAGGCCAGTGGAGCACATGGTGCGTATTGCTTAAGCGAGAGAGGCTATAAGTTAGAAGCTTATGCATAGCCCATCATTCATTAGATAAATATAAGGCAAATAACTGCATTGAATTTATTATCTGAAATTATTACCTGAAAGAGGTAGGCTAGGACATATATAAATATACACACAGTGCATTCGGAAAGTATTCAGACCACTTGACTTTTTCCACATTTTGTTACTTTACAGCCTTATTCTAAAATTGATTAAATTGTATTTTTCCCCCTCATCAATCTACACACAATACCCCATAATGACAAAGCAAAAACAGGTTATTATAACTTTTTGCAAATGTATTAAAAATAAATATTTACATAAGTATTCATACCCTTTACTCAGTACTTTGTTGAAGCGCCTTTGGCAGCGATTACAGCCTCGAGTCTTCTTGGGTATGATGGTAAAATCTTGGCACACCTGTTTTTTGGGGAGTTTCTCCCATTCTTCTCTGCAGATCCTCTCAAGCTCTGTCAGGTTGAATGGGGAGCGTCGCTGCACAGCTAATTTTCATGTCTCTCCAGAGATGTTTGATCGGGTTAAAGTCCGGGCTCTGGCTGGGCCACTCAAGGACATTCAGAGACTTGTCCCGAAGCCACTCCTGCGTTGTCTTGGCTGTGTGCTTAGGGTCATTGTCCTATTGGAAGGTGAACCTTTGTCCCAGTCTGAGGTCCAGAGCGCTCTGGAGCAGGTTTTCATCAAGGATCTCTCTGTACTTTGCTCCGTTCATCTTTCCCTCGATCCTGACTAGTCTCCCGGTCCCTGCCAATGAAATAAATCCCCATAGCATGATGCTGCCACCACCATGCTTCACCGTAGGGATGGTGCCAGTTCTCCTCCAGACGTGACCCTTGGCATTCAGGCCAAAGAGTTCAATCTTGGTTTCATCAGACCAGAGAATCTTGTGTCTCATGGTCTGAGAGTCCTTTAGGTGCCTTTTGGCAAACTCCAAGCGGGCTGTCATGTGCCTTTTACTGAGGAGTGGCCACTCTACCATAAAGGCCTGATTGGTGGAGTGCTTTAGAGAAGGTTGTCCTTCTAGAAAGTTCTCCTATCTCCATAGAGGAACTCTGGAGCTCTGTCAGAGTGACCATCGGGTTCTTGGTCACCTCCCTGACCAAGGCCCTTCTCCCCCGATTGCTCAGTTTGGCCAGGCGGCAAGCTCTAGGAAGAGTCTTTGTTGGTTTCAAACTTCTTCCATTTAAGAATGATGGAGGCCACTGTGTTCTTGGGGACCTTCAATGCTGCAGAAATGTTTTGGTACCCTTCCCCAGATCTGTGCCTCGACACAATCCTGTCTCAGAGATCTACGGACAATTCCTTAGACCATTGCCAAGAGTGTGCAAAGCTGTCATCTAGGCAAAGGGTGGCTACTTGAAGAATCTCAAATATAACATATTTTGATTAGTTTAACACTTTGGTTACTACATTATTCCACATGTGTTACTTCATAGTTTTGATGTCTTCACTATTATTCTACAATGTAAAAAAGAGTAAAAATAAAGAAAAACCCTTGAATGTGTAGGTGTGTCCAAACTTTTGACTGTTACTGTATATTAAATAATTCTCCCTCTAGCTCATCATTGTCTGCAAATTAGCTACGTTAGCTAATGTTACAGTCCTGTATTGAACACTGAAAGCCATCAGCTAAATCCTATAGCTAGCTATCTTTTAGATACACACTATCAATCAATTTCGCCTATGCCATGGTAGTCACTGCTAGACTGGTATCTACCTTCAGCAGAGTAAACATGTTTGTCTGTTTGTTCCATCTTTGACTAACGTTAGCTAGCTAACGTTAGCTAGCTAACGTAAGCTAGCTAACGTAAGCTAGCTAACGTTAGCAAATAAGAGTATCTCAATCTGGTAGCCTATTCCACCCTTGTCTGGAAAACACTGTTACTAAAAATAGAATTGTCGCTATAGCTAACTCACTCGTGGTGTGTTGGTAGTAATTATGAATGTGTATAAATTGTCTATGGTTGGTTAGTTGGTTCTCAGCTGGCTAGCAATCTTTCTGCCAATTCAGTGATGCTAACTAGCGAACAGCAAGCTGACAATATTGAAATGTCCATGTTAGGTGTGCTAAGCTTGGGTAGTGTTTGTTATGGTGTTACAGGTACTTTGATGTAGCCTGAGGACCACAGAATACCTTCCAGACCATGTAATCAATTTAGTCTACCCCTTTTCTCTTTCCCATGCTACTATTGACAACAATGATCTCTCAAAGTCAATGGGCTGGGGGAGGTTTACAGATAGGTCTTGGAGATGAGGAAGGTTAGAGACAGTAAATGTATTATTGTGTATGAGACCAATTGAAAGGTGCCATTTCTCCTCAATCTCCTATACACAACAATACATACTGTTGTCATGACTCTCTCTCCTTGGTGAGGATCAAAGGTACCAGATCAGCTTGGCAAATGGCTGACAGATAGCCAGACCCCCTTCTCCCACATGAGAGGAGAGGGGGGGAGTTGGGCCGGTTTTATGACTTAACAGCTGGTCATAAATAGTTTGCAGAAACTCTCCCTCTGGCTCTCTTTGTTATAGACTTTCGCTGCCAAAACCTTTTTCTCCAAAAGACTGGACATTGGAACATTTATTTCTAGCAATGTGATTTGTAAAATGGAAATTAATTACTTTAAAATCATACAATGTGATTTTCTGGATTTTTGTTTTAGATTCCGTCTCTCACAGTTGAAGTGTACCTATGATAAAAATTACAGACCTCTACATGCTTTGTAAGTAGGAAAACCTGCACAATCGGCAGTGTATCAAATACTTGTTCTCCCCACTGTATCTTCTAAGAGTTTAATTCGGGAGATGGTAACTCGTTAAACAACCTCTTCCGTGGTGCCCCAAATTCCTAATGAGTTAATTGTTACATGATTAATTTAAATTGAGTGACAATTAAAACATAGTTAGTTGATTCGATAAATAACAGTCATCACATTAATGCACGTCACTGTGTAAGAACTGCCCTCCTAAGACTTTTCACACCTTCTGCAGCTCCCCAGACCATTCATTTTGTTGACTGATCTATCCTCTCAAAAGCAGCTCCCAGTGTCACTCATTGTCCCTAAACAATACACTAGTCTGTCTCTAAACACTTAGGTCCCAATCGGTTGACACCTTTACCAACAAAGGCGTGTTGCCCTACGTCCCTTCCACAAAAAGTGTATAATGGTAACACCACAACCATGTCTTTCCAGGAGATGTGCAGTACCAGCAAATCTTTTCCAAGAGGTCCAAACAGTTGGTGGTTAAGGCCTAAGAGCCCTACACCACTTCCGGCAGTCTTTTCCAGCTGCCTGTACACCGCAGACGGGACAAGGCCATTCGTCACAAGCACTCTGCTTCCACAGCCCAACATACACCATTGTCAGTGTACCAAAGCTGGTGGGCGAGCGGTTTTCTGATGTCAATGTTGTGAACAGAGTGCCCCATGGTGGCAGTGGGGTAATGGTATGGGCAGGCATAAGCTACGGACAACAAACACCAGTGCATTTTATCGATAGCAATTTGAATGCACAGAGATACCATTATGAGATCCTGAGGCCCATTGTTGTGCCATTCAACCTCCCCATCACCTCATGTTTCAGCATGATAATGCACAGCCCCATTTCACAAGGATCTGTACACAATTCCTGGAAGTTCTTCCATGGCCTGCATACTCAGCAGACATGTTACCCATTGAGCATGTTTGGGATGCTCTGGATTGACGTGTACGACAGTGTGTTCCAGTTCCTGCCAATATCCATCAACTTCGCACAGACATTGAAGAGTGGTTCAACATTCCACAGGCCACAATCAACAGCCTGATCAACTCTATGCGAAGGAGATGTCGTGCTGCATGAGACAAATGGTGGTCCCTACCTTTTTTTTAAGGTATCTGTGACCAACAGATGCATATCTGTATTCCAAATCATGTGAAATTCATAGATTAGGGCCTAATAAATGTATTTCAATTAACCGATTTCCTTATATGAACTGTAAGTCAGTAAAATCTTTGAAATTGTTGTATGTTGCATTTATATTTTTGTTCAGTGTATTTCAAGTCTTCTCTTATTGATTGAACCAGGTGAGAGTGTCCATCCCAAAGTGCCACATGTCATGATGACTAACACCTGTCTCGATCAATGAGAGAAGACTTGAAATAGACAAGATGGTGGCGTACACATTGTTGGATTACTTCATGGAGCAAAACAATTTTTTATTTTATTAACTGAGTTTTCTCAATTCAAACTGACCCCCTACAGCTGGACACAAACATTTTATTACCCTCCATGAATCGAGGACAAAGACAGCATCGCCAAGCTAAGGTTGGTCGATCAGCAGATAATGGGAGAGGTGGTCATGATGAAATTGCTATTCCAAAGAAACATACAGTAATTTCAGGGAACACTTGTACATCTGTGGGAGGGGTGTCTTCTGCTTGAAATCCAGCATAATGTCCAATCCAATCGAGAGGGATACAGTTCACAGGATACAGTTCTGCTACAATGACATACGCAGGCAAAGGAATTATGTTTCTCTACAAGAATCCAATCCAGAAAGAATCCCAGGCACCACACGTTATTGTCTGTAAGACAAAAAAAGATTAATTATACTCCATTGCATAGATTGAACGACAGTTGAACTGTGCCAGCATAACACCATTAAAGGTGCTGAATGGTCAATCAGACGTCTGCATTGGCCGTGCAGTATTTACGGTGACTAAAATGTAAATGTAAATATGGCCTCTGCAGAAGTCATGGCATTCATACTTATTGCGCTTCACGGAGCAGCGCAGAGCTGTTGTGAAGGAAGTTGTCAAGGAAGTGAGTTTGTGTTTATACAGGACCTCCCGCCCCCACCTACCAGCAACCAAATATGTCAATGTAGTGTTATATGGAGCCCTCCGCATTGTTACAAAATTTGGGTGGCGCCCGGCGATGCAGTACGGAGATCAATTTGACCTCTGCATGCCTCCGGAGGCTCCGCAATTGCATCACAACATCCATACGGCGCGTCCGAACACATTTTTCGGATCAAGCATAAATTGGCTCTTAGGGTAGACTAGTTGAACATGCATACATGTGCATGGGCTCAGAGATTACATTTAGAACAATATCTAGCCTAATAGAAAGAAATATGGCATAACCCTCAACCTTTGCACAGTGACCAGACCGTACAAATATACCTAGGTAGGTAGACAGTATCTAGCTACAGCCATATGTAAGAGGCATGCTTAGGCAAATATATATATACCTCCCTGACCAAAGTTCTTCTCCCCCGATTGCTCAGTTTGGCCGGGCGGCCAGCTCTAGGAAGAGTCTTGGTGGTTCCAAACTTCTTCCATTTAAGAATGATGGAGGCCACTGTGTTCTTGGAGACCTTCAATGCTGCAGACATTTTTTGGTACCCTTCCCCAGATCTGTCCCTCAACACAATCCTGTCTCGGAGCTCTACAGACAATTCCTTCGACCTCATGACTTGGTTTCTGCTCTGACATGCACTGTCAACTGTGGGACCTTATATTGGCAGGTGTGTACCTTTCCAAATCATGTCCAATCAATTGAATTTACCACAGGTGGACTCCAATCAAGTTGTAGAAACATCTCAAAGATGATCAATGGAAACAGGATGCACCTGAGCTCAATTTCGAGTCTCATAGCAAAGGGTCTGAATACTTATGTAAATAAGGTATTTCTGTGTTATTATTATTATTTATTTATTGTAATTTTTACCCCCCTTTTTCTCCCCAATTTCGTGATTACGATCTTGTCTCATTGCTGCAACTCCTCAACGGGCTCGGGAGAGGCGAAGGTCGAGTCATGCGTCCTCCGAAACATGCCCCGCCAAGCCGTGCTTCTTAACACCCGCTCGCTTAGCCAGCTGCACCAATGTGTCGGAGGAAACACCGTTCAACTGACGACCGAAGTCAGCCTGCAGGCGCCCGCCCTGCCAAAAGGAGTCGCTAGAGCGCGATGCACCAAGGCCAAACCCTCCTATAACCCGGACGACGCTGGGCCAATTGTGTGCTGCCCTATGGGACTCCCGGTCACAAAACCCAGGCTGTAGTGACACCGCAACACTGAGGCAAATATTTTTTATAGTTAAACCAGCTTATCAGTTTTAGAGATTTACAACAGTTACATTTTTTTTTATTATTGTTTCTCCTCACTGTTAGCTAGTAAACTTAGCTAGCTAGCTTGCTGGATAGCCAATCATT
This sequence comes from Coregonus clupeaformis, assembly GCF_020615455.1. Taxonomy (NCBI): domain Eukaryota; kingdom Metazoa; phylum Chordata; class Actinopteri; order Salmoniformes; family Salmonidae; genus Coregonus; species Coregonus clupeaformis. Next base: position 19,374,882 of record NC_059205.1, read on the forward strand.
GTAATTTACATCTGTTTGAAATCCTATCTTGCATCATGCCTATAATTTTGTGATTTTGAAAAGCATCCCCGGTCATAATCATAACAAATGTCAACCCTCGTCAATTATGTTACATAGCTAGTTAGTAAAACTATTTACATTTGCTGATGTTACACGTTTGCTAAAAAGTTACAAACAGGAGGCCTGGCGCATAGTAACAAGTTAGCAGGTGCCAGACTAACTAGCTAGCCAACTCCAGTCATGTGCTAACGTTTGCTGGTAAACCTAGCTTTAGGTGGCTGTAGTAGCCATATCTACAACTAAAAAGATAAGAGGTTTTACAATCGAGATACAATAGATCTGATTGTAAAACCTCTTCTATTTTTTGTCATAGATATGGCTACCTGTAGTTGTTTAGCTAACTTACAGAAAAATAATTAGATTTACCCCCACTGTAACACAGTAGTATGTTAGCCAGCAGTACTCAATATGGTTTTCAGTAGATAAACTAAAGTCAGCTAGCTAGCTAGGTGGCTTGCAGGAAAGATAACTTACTTAGCTAGTTAGCCACCGTATTTGTCATGTGAACTCTTGGTGCTGGCATCGGCTGTAGCTGAGCTTCTAGCTAAATCCAACTCTTTGTTTCGAATCCTCTTCGGTATACTCTGGTTGAAACATGTATGGTTGAATGTCACCATGTAGCAAAATAAATGCTCCATCTTTGAATTTGTGTTGATGAGAGGAATCACTTGAAGCCATTGTGGTCTGGTCAGTTCTTTCAGTTTTGCCTAAAGGATTGTGTTGTTAGAGTCCACCTCCCTTTCAACAAAGCCTGCCTTGGCGGAGGGACAGGGCCAGAGCATGAAGCACCACCCCACACGAGTTGTAGTCTTTCAGAGACTGGAAAAATGTGTCAGCTTGTATATTTAGCAATGAATCCGCTGATAGGAACATCACTGAAAGACATCCAATGGCTCTATCAAACAAGGACAACCATATCTACACGCACAAAAACATATAGTGTGATCAGTATCACATAGAGCCTTCGAAATGCCACAAAGCAGGCATTTATTTTCAGATCTCGCCCCCCCCCCATCAATACACAGGAAGCTGTCATAGGGTGTATCATTCAGTGTGCATAGCCCAGACCTACCTTCCTCCTGGACAATTATGTGTGAAGCACATCTCACTGATCTAGAAATGCCTCAGACATGATGAAAACAAGCCCAGATTCCCACAGGGTGAAATTCCCCTTTAAAGCTGCAATATGTAACTTTTTGGATTAACATCCAAATCTGAGTTATAGATCTGTCACTCATTGAAAGCAAGTCTAATAAGTGGTAGATCTGTTCTATGTGCGCTACTTCTATGCTTCCCATTCTTACGTTTTGTTTTTGCGTCTTTTACTTTCGGTTTTGTACAAAATACAATCTTTTTGGTTATTGAAAAGATATTTCACAGCGGTTTAGATGGTACAATGATTCTCTACACTATGCATTGCTTGTTTTGTCACAAACTGAAATTATTACACTTTTATGTAGCAAGCAGGAAATGGCATAGTGATTTCTGCATATTGCACCTTTAAAGGGAAGATTGCAGAATTAGGTTGCTGTTAAAAATTCTGATTTGTTTAATCCTTCCAATTAAAAGTCCCAATACAACATATCACTTTACATTTGTATTTTGGTAGAAATTTATATTTTATCAGAATTTGACCAAAGTCATGCCAGAAAAGCGTTCGGAAAAGTGACGTAAAGAGGAGCACTACACGAGCAGGACTGAAGCCATCGTCCACATAAGACGGTAAAGACCCACATCATACCGAGACCTCTGAATAAAGCCAATTTATCATCTGACCATACCCTGAGATTCAGACGAGTCCCGTGACACTTTTGGGGGTTGTAGAGCAAAACCGAGAACACCATCGTGTTCGTGAGAGTCTCCCCTTTCCATTGAGTGGTCACAATGGTTTGGACACTACAGACGTTTGGTTTGAACAGCACCGCTGTAACTCGGCCTCCTTCCACCGCAGATGCGGAAGGCTGACATAGGCGGATGTGGTGGATTGAGACACAGCCCATACTCTAGCTTCAACTGACAGATTTTTATGGGGATTTTTTTTTACTTAGATTGATGCACAGGTGCTTCAAAAGAATATTCAGGATTAACTAACAGAAAAAGTTGTTTGTTCCCTGTTCCGTGATGGCAACCTCCCGAAATCAACATCCGTCATTCCAAAATATAGATGGAAGCCTTCTCCAAATTCTCATCTAACCAACCATGTATAGGTTATTCCAAGTTTCCGTGTGGCCTTTGAATAGCACTTCACCCCAAACATTTGCCCCCTGTTCTATTGATTTCCGCATGTTATCGATAGAGGTGATTAACAAAAAAAAGTGTTGCGTTACACTTACCGCGTTGACGACCCACTTGAATCAAAATATTCTACAAATTGTCCTCTAACCAGTGATGTATACATTATTCCCAGATTTCGTGTGGTTTTTGAGCTGTGTACGTTTTAAAAAGAACGTGTAACCTCATCTCCCCCCAATAGGAAGCAGCGACGGCATCATTTTCAACTTACGTTTTTGTAATATAAATTTAACATTCAACATTAATTTCCAATGGTATTGTACTTAATCAGGTAAAAACTGCTGAATGAGTCCAAAAACATGCTGTGATTATTTTTTCATTATTTTGTGACCAACCTTTTATTTAGTTTGGTCTTTTTTTTTTTTTTTTCAGAGGGAAGGTTACAATCAAATAAATGCATACAAATATAACCCCAACCCATTCCCCCCTCAGTCCCCATCCACCTGCCAGGAGAAAGCATACCTCCTTCCCATCCCACCCAGCAACCGAGTTTGCTAATCAGTCCCCCTCCCACCCATCCATCCCAAGTCTCCCCTTAGATTCCCCCCTCCCCCCACAACGACCAGAGACCTCACACTGTACCACCCCTTCCATGTGGACCTGAAAACAAATATTGTAACAAAAGTTATCTTTTTTTTTTTTTTTTACTATTTCCTACATTGTACAATAATAGTGAAGACATCAAAAATATGAAATAACACATATGGAATCATGTAGTAACCAAAAAAGTGTTAAACAAATTAAAATATCTTTATATTTGAGATTCTTCAAAGTAGCCACCCTTTGCCTTGATGACAGCTTGGCACACTCTTGCTATTCTCTCAACTAGCTTCATGAGGTAGTCACTTGGAATGCATTTCAATTAACAGGTGTACCTTGTGAAAAGTTAATTTGTGGAATTTATTTTCTTCTTAATGCATTTGAGCACAATCAGTTATGCTGTGACAATGTAGGGGGGTATACTGAAGATAGCCCTATTTGGCAAAAGACTGAGTCCATATTATGACAAGAACAGCTCAAATAAGCAAAGAGAAACGACAGTCCATCATTACTTTAAGACATTAAGGTCAGTGAATACAGACATTTCAAGAACTTTGAAAGTTTCTTCAAGTGCAGTGGAATAAACCATCAAGCGCTATGATGAAACTGGCTCTCATGAGGACCGCCACAGGAATGGAAGACCCAGAGTTACCTCTGCTGCAAGTTCCTTAGAGTTACCAGCCTCAGAAATTGCAGCTCAAATAAATGCTTCACAGAGTTCAAGTAACAGACATCTCAACATCAACTGTTCAGAGGGGACTGTGTGAAATCAGGCCTTCATGGTCGTATTGCTGCAAAGAAACCACTACTAAAGGACACCAATAGGAAGAAGAAGAGACTTGCTTGGGCCAAGAAACACGAGCAATGGATATAGACCGGTGGAAATTTGTCCTTTGGTCTGGAGTCCAAATTTGAGTTTTTTGGTTCCAACCGCCGTGTCTTTGTGAGAAGTGGTGTGGGTGAACAGATGATCTCTGCATGTGTATTTCCCACCGTAAAGCATGGAGGAGGAGGTGATATGGTGTGGGGGTGCTTTGCTGGTGACACTGTCTGTGATTTATTTAGAAATCAAGGCACACTTAACTGCAATGGCTCCCACAGCATTCTGCAGCGATACACCATCCCATCTGGTTTGGGCTTAGTGGGACTATCATTTGTTTTTCAAGAGGACAATGAACCAACACACCTCCAGGCTGTGTAAGGGCTATTTTACCAAGAAGGAGAGTGATGGAGTGCTGCATCAGATTACCTGGCCTCCACAATCCCCCGACCTCAACCCAATTGAGATGGTTTGGGATGAGTCGGACCGCAGAGTGAAGGAAAAGCAGCCAACAAGTGCTCAGCATATGTGGGAACTCCTTCAAGACTGTTGGAAAAGCATTCCAGGTGAAGCTGTTTGAGAGAATGCCAAGAGTGTGCAAAGTTGTCATCAAGGCAAAGGGTGGCTATTTGAAGAATCTCAAATATAAAATATATTTTGATTTGTTTAACACTTTTTTTGTTACTACATGATTCCATATGTGTTATTTCATATTTTTGATGTCTTCATTATTATTCTACAATGTAAAAAACGGTAAAAATAAAGAAAAGCCCTTGAATGAGTAGGTGTGTCCAAACTTCTGACTGGTAGTGTTTTTTTTTGTCAAACGTGGGGAAGCCTGGCTTCCCTTGGCATCCATGAATACATGCCACTGGTCTTGATCATATACATAAGGCACACTTAACTGCACACTGACTGCTAATAGGCCAGCAAGGAGCATTACCTATAAAACAGCCTACAAGGCAGAATCCTGACTTATCAGCCTCTGAGGTTGCTATTGAATCTGATCAGCCTGTCAGGAATGGAGTTCACTTACTCTGTACATTTTAATATTATCCATAAAACATTAAGTGTCCCTTACAATTATACACATATCAGTTATGCATGCTAACAACCAGCATGACAACAGGCTAGCCAGCTAACAAGACTACCTCGCTAGCTAGCTAACTAGCTAGCTAGCTCACTCACTCACACTCACAAGACTAGCCAAGTTAGCTGTGTTGTTGCTTGAATGTGATCGGCTGTGGTCTTGGGGATGACATTGTGTAGGTCTTGTGTAGGTCTACAATCTTGTCCCTGACATCCTTGGAGAGCTCTTTGGTCTTGGCCATGGTGGAGAGTTTGGAATCTGATTGATTGATTGCTTCTGTGGACAGGTGTCTTCTATACAGGTAACAAGCTAAGATTAGGAGCACTCCCTTTAAGAGTGTGTTCCTAATCTCAGCTCATTACCTGTATAAAAGACACCTGGGAGCCAGAAATCTTTCTGATTGAGAGGGGGTCAAATACTTATTTCCCTCATTAAAATGCAAATCAATTTATAACATTTTTGACATGCGTTTTTCTGGATTTTGTTGTTGTTATTCTGTCTCTCACTGTTCAAATAAACCTACCATTAAAATTATAGACTGATCATGTCTTTGTCAGTGGGCAAACGTACAAAATCAGCAGGGGATCAAATACTTTTTTCCCTCACTGTATGTGTACATTTATTGACTTTGGGGGGGGTTGAATAGTTATGCACGCTCAAGTTCTGTTTTTTTGTCTTATTTGTTTCACAATAAAAAATATTTTCCATCTTCAAAGTGGTAGGCATGTTGTGTAAATCAAATAATACAAACCCCCAAAAAATCCATTTTAATTCCAGGTTGTAAGGCAACAATATAGGAAAAATGCCAAGGGGGGTGAATACTTTCGCAAGCCACTGTAGCTGAATGATATCTAAAGTTGTTATTCCATTATAGCCAAGTCAACCAGCTCTTAGGTTGATCTGCGTTTAATTATTAACATTAGAATATCTGTCTTCAGTTTACACATTTTATCAATTCCTCAATTGCTTTTCAAAACTTTTAAGAAATACAAAATGGTAGTGTCTTTCATGTGTGTGTGATATGTTGTGTCCCAAGTGCAACATAGAGCTGCCATCTCAGTTCCCCTTTAAAGCCTCTTTATGACAGACTGATGAATGTGCCTGTGATGCCTCTTCAGTCATCCAGGCCTGTGCTGTGAAATGTTCCATACTTACCCACACAGTAATGACACGCAGGCACAAACACACACAATGATGTGCATTCATTTTTTGGAATAGAAATCCATGCATTTACGTGTGTGTGTGTGTGTCTGTGAAATGTTTGGATCTTTTTAAAAATGTACATTTGATTGGTGGATTCAAATAAAGTATTTAAAATGTGCGTGTGTGTGTGTGTGTGTGTGGACAGGGAGAGGATAGACTGCTGCACCCCTGGCAGTGGGAGTGAGAGCAAATTGGTGTCATTATGAAAAGTGCTCATCGTGTCATGCCCACAGTTACCTCATCCTCTTCCTCACGTCTCTCTCTCATTATTACTGTACACCCTCTCTCTCTCTCTCTCTCTCTCTCTCTCTCTCACATCCTCTCATTACTTCTCCCTGATCCCTTTATAACCTCTCCATCTCTCTCCCTCTCTCTCCCTGTCATCTCTCCATCTCTCTCCCTCCTCGCCCTCTGTCTCTCTCCGTCTCTCTCTGACATCTACTTGCCTCTCCTCCTCATGCTCTCCAAAGTCTCTGCAGTAAATTTGTTTATTGGGATGTCAATCATAGCCTGCAGAGTATTAGTCAGCTCAACATCGGCTCCTGCACACACAACACACACGCACACACCCACACAGACAATGAAGCTCCAGCTCAAGAGCTCAAGGCCTCTTATGCTGCTATCACTGTGTTGTGTTGTGTGTGTGTTTTTTCCCCTCTACGTCACAGCTCTTGGGATTCATTACTTTAATATTTCCGACTAGGAGCCAAGGTAGGAGTATAAGCTCTTTGTCGAGCAAAATTTAAATGAATTGTTATGACCTTGGTTCCCATCTCCGATTTCATTATGTTCTATTAAGTTATTCTGCCTTAATTTTTAACAAATTGAATGTGTGTATAAAATTGACAGAAAGAGAGAGACAGAGAGATTACATGTATCTTTCATTGGGTGAATTGATCACTAATATGGCTCTCATTGTCTCTGTAGACCAGAGGATGAGAAAAAAGAATGAGGGAGAGAGAGAGGGCTGTGCTCATGTGTCTAACCCCTCCTCCACCAAACCCCCTCTATTGCCAATGATACACGGGAGCCCAGCAACCAAAGCATTATGAGGGAGGAATGAATGGCACACAGTTGCCATGGTTCACCTTCCTTTGAACTAAGGTATCCATGGTGATTTCTTCTCACAACTGCTCCAGGGCCGGATTAATGAAGGGGCATACCGGGGCTGAAGCCCCTGGGCCCAGGCCTGTGGGGGGCCCAAGCGGCAGCACATTTTTATACTTAAAAAAATAGTAAATACATTCAATATATGAATAACCCTTTAGAATCCATAACGGCCGTCAACGACCTTTCTTTAAATTGCTATAGCGGTCACAAACAGTCTTGTTTTTCTAACAATAATATATTTGTCAATATCGCGAAATGTACTTGCGAACAACCTGTCGTATTCGTGTGGCTGTTATCATCAACCAGAAACCGGAAACAGGGTATGCTATCATTTGAATAAATTTTTTAAATAAAAACGGAATTACTCAAAATGACAGCGCCGAAGCGGCCACAACTTTTCACTAGAGGCTGTACCTATGTTGGTTGGTGATACGGATTCAGACACATCATTGCACTTTGAAAGCGATGATGTCGAGATGAGTGAAATAAGTAAACAGCAGATAGTGAGGGAAAAAGGTATTTGATCCCCTGCTGATTTTGTACGTTTGCCCACTGACAAAGACATGATCAGTCTATAATTTTAATGGTAGGTTTATTTGAACAGGGAGAGACAGAATAACAACAAAAAAATCTAGAAAAATGCATGTCAAAAATGTTATAAATTGATTTGCATTTTAATGAGGGAAATAAGTATTTGACCCCTCTGCAAAACATGACTTAGTACTTGGTGGCAAAACCCTTGTTGGCAATCACAGAGGTCAGACGTTTCTTGTAGTTAGCCACCAGGTTTGCACACATCTCAGGAGGGATTTTGTCCCACTCCTCTTTGCAGATCTTCTCCAAGTCATTAAGGTTTCGAGGCTGATGTTTGGCAACTCGAACCTTCAGCTCCCTCCACAGATTTTCTATGGGATTAAGGTCTGGAGACTGGCTAGGCCACTCCAGGACCTTAATGTGCTTCTTCTTGAGCCACTCCTTTGTTGCCTTGGCCGTGTGTTTTGAGTCATTGTCATGCTGGAATACCCACCCACGACCCTTTTTCAATGCCCTGGCTGAGGGAAGGAGGTTCCCACCCAAGATTTGACGGTACATGGCGCCGTCCATCGTCCCTTTGATGCGGTGAAGTTGTGCTGTCCCCTTAGCAGAAAAACACCCCCAAAGCATAAAGTTTCCACCTCCATGTTTGACAGTGGGGATGGTGTTCTTGGGGTCATAGGCAGCATTCCTCCTCCTCCGAACACGGCGAGTTGAGTTGATGCCAAAGAGCTCAATTTTGGTCTCATCTGACCACAACACTTTAACCCAGTTCTCCTCTGAATCATTCAGATGTTCATTGGCAAACTTCAGACGGGCATGTATATGTGCTTTCTTGAGCAGGGGGACCTTGCAAGTGCTGCAGGATTTCAGTCCTTTACGGCGTAGTGTGTTACCAATTGTTTTCTTGGTGACTATGGTCCCAGCTTCCTTGAGATCATTGACAAGATCCTCCCGTGTAGTTCTGGGCTGATTCCTCACCGTTCTCATGATCATTGCAACTCCACGAGGTGAGATCTTGCATGGAGCACCAGGCCGAGGGAGATTGACAGTTCTTTTGTGTTTCTTCCATTTGCGAATAATCACACCAACTGTTGTCACCTTCTCACCAAGCTGCTTGGCAATGGTCTTGTATCCCATTCCAGCCTTGTGTAGGTCTACAATCTTGTCCCTGACATCCTTGGAGAGCTCTTTGGTCTCCATGTGTGGAAATCCTAATAACGCCTCTGCTCAACTGTAGCCTATACCACATGGCAAACATTATTATGGTTTTATTATAAAGAGGATTTTTAACATTATTAACATTATTTTTTAATGACTACCTGATCTCTGTACCCCACACATACAATTATCTGTAAGGTCCCTCAGTCGAGCAGTGAATTTCAAACACAGATTCAACCACAAAGACCAGGAAGGTTTTCCAATGCCTTGCAAAGAAGGTAGATGGGTAAAAATAAAAGCAGACATTAAATATCCCTTTGAGCATGGTGAAGTTATTAATTACATTTTGGATGGTATATCAACACACCCAGTCACTACAAAGATACAGGCATCCTTCCTAACTCAGTTGCCGGAGAGGAAGGAAACACAGGCAATGGAACATCTGGATAGGGGAAACGGCTCGGGTCACACAAAAGGGAATATATAAATGCGGATAAAGTTATGCCGCAGACTCCGGCTCCGAGTGTCGCGTGTTCAATCCCAGTGCTAGGCACTAGTGAATCTAGGGAAACTGAGGCTTTCTAAATACTTCGGAGCTTTCGCCAAATTGTGCCGAAGAAAAGGTTTATTACTCTGAGCTTCATTATCGGTTCACAATGCACATTATTGACATCTGCTGGTCAGCAATAAATAGCAGCAAGTGATTATCAGATAATTGTATTTTTACACTCTTTTCATCAAAACACAGTGGCGCAGTGGTAAGTCGTTGGCTTTAGTAGCCCATAGCCTAATCAGTTGGAATACCAGGTTTGCATCTTACAACATGCTTCCCTTTTTTTCCTTCAAGTTTACTATACTGAACAAAAATACGAACGCAACAGGCAACAATTTCAAAGATTTTACTGAGTTACAGTTCATTTAAGGAAATCAGTCAATTGAAATAAATTCATTAGGCCCTAATATATGGATTTCACATGACTGGGAATGGGTGCAGCCATGGGTGGGCCTGGGAGGACATAGGCCCACCCACTGGGGAGCCAGGCCCAGCCAATCAGAATGTGTTTTACCCCATAAAAGGGCTTTATTACAGACAGAAATACTCTGCAGTTTCATCAGCTGTCCAGGTGGCTGGTTTCAGACAATCCCGCAGGTGAAGAAGCCAGATGTGGAGGTCCTGGGCTGGCATGTTTACACGTGGTCTGAGGTTGTGAGGCCGGTTGGACGTACTGCCAAATTCTCTAAAACAACTTTGGAGGCGGCTTATGCTAGAGAAATTAACATTGAATTCTCTTGAAACAGCTCTGGTGGACATACCTGCAGTCAGCATGACAAGTGCATGCTCCCTCAAAACTTGAGACATCTGTGGCTTTGTGTTGTGTGACAAAACTGCACATTTTAGAGTGGCCTTTTATTGTCCCCAGCACAAGGTGCACCTGTGCAATGATCATGCTGTTTAATCAGCTTCTTGATATGCCACAATTATTTTTGGCAAAGGAGAAATGCTCACTAACAGGGATGTAAACAAATTTGTGCACAAAAGTTGAGAGAAATAAGCTTTTTGTGTGTATGAAACATTTCTGGGATCTTTTATTTCCCCATGGTCAATTTGGTTTGACATTCGATGTCCTTATGGGGCTAGTTATGGGAGCAATTGTGTTCAGCTTAGTATTTGTATTATTTATTTGAGTCTTTTTTGCTCATCTTTATCAAGGGTTCCAATCATTTTGGAGGTGTCTTTATTTCCTCCAGCCCATCCTCTCTCATCTTCCTCCTCCCTCTCTCCTACTCTCTTCATCCCCCCCTCTCCTGCCCCTTGTTTCACGGTAAAATAGTGTTCCTGTCCATTCTGTCAGTGTTCCTGTACGTTCTGTCGCAGGTGGTTACTAACAAGCTGCATTGATGAGGTGATTAGCACAGAAACAAGCTGATGAGGAGGGGAGAGAGAAAAGGAGAGGATAAGAGATGAGAGGAGTGGAGAGGGGATGAGAATAGGGGACAGAGGAGAAGAGGAGAGGAAGATGGAGGAAGGAGAGGAGAGAAGAGGAGAGAAGAGAGGAGATGAGAGAAAAGAGAAGGCAAGGGGGAGGAGAGGAAGAGAACGAGAAGAAGATAAGAGAGGAGAGGAAGCAGGGGTGCTCTTTATTAGGGAAGAGAGGAGGGGAGAAGAGCCAAGAGGTGTGACTCAGAAGACTGCAGGAGACTATTGGTATTTTATTAACAGAGAGTGTCAGACAGACATCTATCTTGTTACCTGCAGTGAGTCACCACTTACCCTTTCACCAAAAAGCATAAGACCTGGGTAAATGAACAAAATCCTTTGACAGATATGGGAATGATCTTATCTCTTATCTTTCCAATCAGTGAGCATTTTAATGTAAATTATAATGTAAACCTATTTTCCTTTTTTTTACCATCTCCATATGTTTTTTTTTTTTTGTGTTCTCTGCTTCTCTCGGCTATTCAGTTTTCAAACATGTGCTCTTAACTTTCTTATCTTCTCCTCATCTGTTCATTCCAATCCCTCCTCTCCTTCACACTCTTTTTCTCCTCCGCCTACCTTTATCACATTCACTCGTTCTACTGTATGCTTTTCAGACTATTCCTCTCCCTGCTCCTCTTGCCTGTCTCTACCTTTCCACCTTTTATTTCTGTATATCCCCCCTCTACCTCTGCCTCTCTCTCCCCCCACTCTCCCTCTCGCTGTCTTTCTCTATCCTCCTGTACTCCCTCCACCGCTCTCTCCTGTAGTGTGTGTGTGTGTGTGTGTGTGTGTGTCAGTAGCGGTTGGTGACATTTAAGATGAGGGGGGACGATAATTTTTTTTTATGAGCATAGCCTTATTTCTATTATAGCATATTGGATGACTGCCATTCATATTCCATTCACCCAGCTCAATGTAACATCGATAGGTTTAGGCTACTACATGATACTCAAATTTTCCCTACACCCATCATGAGGTTGCTACAACCGAGCCTATGAATGAAAGTTTACAACGTACAGTACCAGTCAAAAGTATGGACACACCTACTCATTCCAGGGCTTTTCTTAATTTTTACTATTTTCTACATTGTTGAATAATAGTGAAGACATCAAAACTATGAAATAACACATATGGAATCATGTAGTAACCCAAAAAGTGTTAAACAAATCAAAATATATTTTATATTTGAGATTCTTCAAGTAGCCACCCTTTGCCTTGACAGCTTTACAGACTCTTGACATCTGATTTTATGCACTGCAGTGCTAGTTAGCTGTTGCGTATGCTTTCAGTACTAGATTCATTCTCTGATCCTTTGATTGGGTGGACAACATGTCAGTTCATGCTGCAAGAGCTCTGATAGGTTGGAGGACATCCTCCGGAAGTTGTCATAATTACTGTGTAAGAACCATGAGCCTCCTAGGTTTTGTATTGAAATCAATGTACCCAGAGGAGGACGGAAGCTAGCTGTCCTCCGGCTACACAATGGTGCTACTCTAAAGAGTGCTGTTGAAGCTACTGTAGACCTTCATTGCAAATTTTATTTGGTGACTTGAATATATTTAGTATAGTTTTATCTAAAAATAATAAAAAATTTAATGTTTCACTATTTTTATTTTTATGAAATCCCTGAATAGGATGGTCCTCCCCTTCCTCCTCTAAGGGGCCTCCACTGGTGTGTGTGTGTGTGAGTGTTCACCTTGGATCTGTCTGACTCTTCGCTGTCAGATGCGCTGCATGAGTGTACGAAAGTGCCTGTGTGTAAGTGTGTGCGCATGTCTGTGTGTGTGTGAGGTACACAGTGTGACGCAGTCTCTGTCGTAAGGGCAGTGCGAGGGGAGGTTTGCCTACTAGCCCAGCTTTAGAGACTTTTTCACCACTAAAACTAATGAAGAAGACCTCCTGCTAGAGACCAAACGTCTATGGTGGTATTGTCTGGGGAAAAGGACAACCTCCCTACACTTGTAAAAGTTTATTATTATTATTATATTAAAAGAAAAGGTGCTATAGCAATGGCTCCCTTTATATATGGCCCTCAAAAAGGTTCAATATAGAACTGCAAAAAAATTTTTTGTTGCAATGTATCTCTTCTTGTTCCTTGCATACCTCTTTATCTATAAGTTATATGGTCCATTGTACACCGAGTGTCCAAAACATTAGGAACACCTGCTTTTTCCATGACATAGACTGACCAGGTGAACCCAGTTGAAAGCTATGATCCCTTATTGATGTTACCTGTTAAATAGATGAAGGGGAGACAGGTTAAATAATGATTTTTAAGCCTTGAGACAATTGAGACATGGATTGTGTATGTGTACCATTCAGAGGGTTGAATGGGCAAGACAAAATATTTGTGTGCTTTTCAATGGGGTACGGTAGTAGGTGCCAGGTGCACCAGTTTCAGTGTGTCAAGAACTGCAACGCTTCTGGGTTTTTCACGCTCAACAGTTTCCCATGTGTATCAAGAAAGGTCCACCACCCAATGGACATCCAGCCAACTTGACACAACTCTGGGAAGCATTGGAGTCAACATGGCCAGCATCTCTGTGGAACGCTTTCGATATCTTGTAGAGTCCATGCCCAGATGAATTGCGGCTGTTCTGAGTTCAAAAAGGGGTGCAACTCAATATTAGGAAGGTGTTCCTAATGTTTTGTACACTCCGTGTATGTTCCTATGTATGGTAATTGTTATACCATCTTATAAGTAGCATTCCTTAGTCTCATTCTGTGGATTAACTCATTAAGACTCCTAATGTATTAGTCATAAAAGTGCACTTGGCTCACTTGACCGGAACTGTCATACTTAAGCTATGCAGACATACAGTTGAAGTCGGAAGTTTACATACACTTAGGTTGGAGTCATTAAAACTTGTTTTTCAACCACTCCACAAATGTCTTGTTAACAAACTATAGTTTTGGCAAGTCAGTTAGGACATCTACTTTCTGCATGACACAAGTCATTTTTCCAACAATTGCTTACAGACAGATTATTTCAGTTAGATTTCACTGTATCACAATTCCAGTGGGTCAGAGGTTTACATACACTAAGTTGACTGTGCCTTGAAACAGCTTGGAAAATTCCAGAAATTGATGACATGGCTTTAGAAGCTTCTGATAAATGATGTCAATTAGCCTGAGTCAGTTTGAGGTGTACCTGTGGATGTATTTCAAGGCCTACCTTCAAACTCAGTGCCTCTTTGCTTGACATCATGGGAAAATCAAAATAAATCAGCCAAGACCTCAGAAAAAAAATTGTAGACCTCCACAAGTCTGGTTCATCCTTGGGAACAATTTCCAATCGCCTGAAGGTACCACGTTCATCTGTACAAACAATAGTACGCAAGTATAAACACCATGGGACCACGCAGCAGTCATACCGCTCAGGAAAGAGACGCGTTCTGTCTCCTAGAGATGAACGTACTTCGGTGCGAAAAGTGCAAATCAATCCCAAAACAACAGCAAAGGACCTTGTGAAGATGCTGGAGGAAACAGGTACAAAAGTATCTATATCCACAGTAAAACGAGTCCTATATCGACATAACCTGAAAGGCCGCTCAGCAAGGAAGAAGCCACTGCTCCAAAACCGCCATAAAAAAGCCAGACTACGGTTTGCAACTGCACATGGGGACAAAGATCGTACTTTTTGGAGAAATGTCCTCTGGTCTGATGAAACAAAAATAGAATTGTTTGGCCATAATGACCATCGTTATGTTTGGAGGAAAAAGGGGTTGGCTTGCAAGCCGAAGAATACCATCCCAACCATGAAGCACGGGGGTGGCAGCATCATGCTGTGGGGGTGCTTTGCTGCAGGAGGGACTGGTGCACTTCACAAAATAGATGGCATCATGAGGAAGGAAAATTATGTGGATATATCTCAAGACATCAGTCAGGAAGTTAAAGCTTGGTCGCAAATATGTCTTCCAAATGGACAATGACCCCAAGCATACTTCCAAAATTGTGGCAAAATGGCTTAAGGACAACAAAGTCAAGGTATTGGAGTGGCCATCACAAAGCCCTGACCTCAATCCTATAGAACATTTGTGGGCAGAACTGAAAAAGCGTGTGCGAGCAAGGAGGCCTACAAACCTGACTCAGTTACACCAGCTCTGTCAGGAGGAATGGGCCAAAATTCACCCAACTTATTGTGGGAAGCTTGTGGAAGGCTACCCAAAACGTTTGACCCAAGTTAAACAATTTAAAGGCAATGCTACCAAACTTCTGACCCACTGGGAATGTGATGAAAGAAATAAAAACTGAAATAAATCATTCTCTCTACTATTATTCTGACATTTCACATTCTTGAAATAAAGTGGTGATCCTAACTGACCTAAGACAGGGAATTTTTACTAGGACTAAATGTCAGGAATTGTGAAAAACTGAGTTTAAATGTATTTGGCTAAGGTGTATGTAAACATCCGACTTCAACTGTATTTTTAAGACCTCAGAGTTAGTGTATTTGGATAACGAGCAAAAGTGTGTAAATTCACACATACTGTTCAGTGTATTGTACCATTCTCTTTCTATAATGATCTTTATTGGTTGCTACTTGACTAATGGCCTTGGCACGCGTAGCTCTCCGCACACTATGGGAGGTTATTTGTTCATTACAGTCCCCCACCTTTCCCTCTCTCCATTCCTCCATCCCTCCCTCCATCCCCTGACAGTGTGAGGTTGTGGAGGATTTGTTCTGGAGAAGAGTCTGCAATGGTAAGTGATGTGATGGTGTTGATAACGCCAGCATTTGACCACACTGGAGACAGAGCTCATTATACCACAGCCGCCTGCCTGCGTGTGTGTGTGGGCGCATGTGTGCATGTGTGGGCGCATGTGTGCGTATGTAAAAAAAAAAAAAAAAAAGAGCACAACACAATGGGAAAGAGAAAAACGTACACACATGACCTCAGACAGAAATGGGCAGATAAATGCACACGCACATCTATGAGTGAGAAAAGTGCACAAACCTACACACACTCACTTCAGCTTTCTGAGTCATCAAACCAGCAGCCGTCTGCCACACCCTAGCCTCATTGGGAACCCTAATTGGAACGCCTGGTGAAGTCAATGGCAGAAAGTAGCTAAAAAGGGGTGGAAACCCAGTTTAAATCAGTGACGCCTCGCACCACGTCAAACCAATCGAATGCCTTGCTTGGGCGGAGCGGAGTTGTAATTTCTTTTTTTCCACCTTTATTTAACTAGGCAAGTCAGTTAAGAACAAAATCTTATTTACAATGACGGCCTACACCGGCCAAACCCGGACCAATTGTGCGCCGCCCTATGGGACTCCCAATCACGGCCGGTTGTGATACAGCCTGGAATCAAACCAGGGGGTCTGTAGTGACGCCTCAAGCACTGAGATGCAGTGCCTTAGACCGCTGCGCCACTCGGGAGCCCCTGTATTGCCTTCATTGATTTGATTTTGTATATAGAGCACACTTCTGGCCAAAAACCTCCAGTTTTTCTTCAATTTTGCAAACTAGCATACTGTCACGACTCCCTCCGAAGCTGCCATCTCTCCTTGTTCGGGCAGGCTTCGGCGTTCGTCATCACCGGCCTTCTAGCCAATGTCGCTCCTCATCTCATCATTCCATTTGTTTTGTCTTGTTTATTACACACATCTGGTTCATATCCCCTCATCAGTACCTGTATAAGTGTTGCCTCTGCCCCCTTGTCTTTGTGTGGGATTGTTTATTGCAGAGGATAGTGATGCTCGGGGGAGCTCCGTGTATTTTGTATCGCCAGGATATTTCCCCGTGTGCCTGTTTTGCACACTGAAGTGTTTTTGACGCATTACTGCGTAATTCTGTATTTGCGGAATAAAGCCTGTTATTCCGTGATTTACACTCCTGCGCCTGACTCCTTCGACATCACCTCATCACACATACGCAACAGCTCTCTGCAAAATGTGTCCTATCCGGTCAGAAAACAGTGATGTGACGAACACAACACGCAGCACTCCTTCTACGGGCATGTGGGGAGATGTTCTTGAAATGTAACGTCCAATAAAAATGTAGCTGTTGGAAGCCAGCGGACCATTCGTATACAAAATCCAGGAGGCGTGACAACAACGTGATTTCGAGGTATGGCTACGCAAGACTAACCACACGCAAGACAAATCCATGTTTGGGATTTGTTATTGTAGTGAGATTTTCAAAACCGTTCCTCCCACTACCTTTTCTTCTCCTCCCTCATCACCCTCTCTCCCCCGCTCTCCCCATCATACCTCTCTTCTCTCTTTCTTCATGCGTTTGTCCGCTCTCGCTCGCTCTCTCTCTCTCGCTCTGTGTTGGTTGTGTGATGATACTACTTTGGCTGTCTCCCAAAGCGTTTGCCCCCCCCTGACTCCCTTTCTACCTCCCCCCACACTCATATTATAAATACCCCGCACTAGTGAGTCATTGGACAAACATATGGCACCCCCTCTCTCAATCCCTCATCCCCCTACCTCATCCCTCTCTCTCTTTCATCTCTCCCTTAATTTCTCTCCCTCAACCCTCTCTCTCTCCCTGCTGAGTGTCTGTCTCATTAAAGACCTCACACACCAACACAGCACAGTACAGCACAGTCCATTCCAACTCAACACAGCGCCAGCTCCAGCTCAGCCCAGTATAGATTAAAACAGCCCCAGCCTCAGCCCAAGTCCCAGTCCTAGACCCAGCCCAGACCTGCCAGTGTGAGCCAGAGAGCAGAGCCAGGTTGTGGGTGAGTTCATTTGAACAGAGTTCAACAACTTTTGTTGTTATTTGTGTGCATTCTCAGAATCCGACTGATTCTCAAAATGCACACAAACAACACCAAAAGTGATAGAACTCAGTGTGGGCTGAGCATTGTACTTTAAGGAGAGAGAGGGGAGGGATGGGAGGAGAGAAATAAGTAGGTGTGAGACCAGGGGTTGGAACCAAAATGATTTTCCAATCATTTCGTTCTGAACAGAACCCACATTTTTTCTTTCCTTTCCACTGTTCCAACCAGCAAAATAAAGTAAACAGGTTCGAACCCCAAAAAAGTAACTGTTTATATCGTTCCTTTCAGTTCCTTTTTAAACCTCAAATCGACATGTTTTTACATTTAGCTCAAAATTAAATTACTTCACCAATCAGTGAGGATAGAGCAGCTTGCAATGGAGCAGGCAAGCTATAGTTGTTTACATGCATTGGACAGACAAGTGTAGGGCGCGAGTTGTGACTGAAATTTTGCGGAGGGCGAGAGAGGGTGGAGGAGGAGGCTTGGCTTGAAGCCCTGTGCATCTTGTTATGACATGCATTATTTGAATTAGGCCCACAGAATCATACCTATGGAGGAGTGAGTGGCTTCTATGAAGGCACTTTGAACTTGAACGGTCTTTGAACTTCCGAGAGTTGGCTTAACGTTGGACTAGAGCTAGCAAGCTAGCTAGCTAACAATCGTGTGTGTGCAGAGCGGCACCAGAATAAAAATAAAAATATGTCTTACCTTTTTGTAGTTAATAAATCCAACGTGATAACTATAGTATCCTTAACTAGCATTGAAAAAGTTAATCCATTCTTATCTAATAAAGAATCTCTCTCCCTAATTTCTGAATCACGCTTTTAACGTCAGTAGGCTACAGTAGCCTATGCTTCGAGGGGCAGGTAGCCTACACAGGCACTCACACTGGCAAACATTTTCAGCTGGCAGGCAGACACTGGAATAAGTTTCTGAGTGACAGAGGGAGAGCTTTTTTGTGGGACTGGGGAAAAAAATGCACAGAACATAAACACACGTTATTAACCGGTCCCCATGCTCTTAAAATAACGGTTCTGTTCCGGAACGGTATAGAAATCACTTTTGCACTTTCTGAATCTGTTCCTCAAATAATTTCGTTATTTTACGGTTTTCTGTTCTGTTCCCTGAACCGGCTTCAAACACTTGGTACACGCACACCAAGTTTGTGTGTGTCATTTACATTTTAGTCATTTAGCAGACAATCTTATCCAGAGCAACTTACAGTTAGTGAGTGCATACATTTTCATACTGGCCCCCCGTGGGAAACGAACCCACAACCCTGGCATTGCAAGCGCCATGCTCTACCAACTGAGCTACAGGGGACTATATGTGTCACGCCCTGGCTCTGGGGACTCTAGTATGTTGAGCCAGGGTGTGAGTTTTCATTTGTGTTCGTTCTAGTATTGTGTTTCTATGTTGGCCAGTGTGGTTCTCAATCAGAGGCAACGTGAATCAGCTGTTGCTTGTTGTCTCTGATTGGGAACCATACTTAGTCAGCCTGTTTCCCACAGTATGGTGTGGGATCTTGTTCCTTTTGGTTTGTGTTTGTACCGTAGGACTTCACGTATCGTTTGTTGTTTTGTTTGTGTAACATTAATAAAAAGCATGTTCACCTTCCACGCTGCGCCTTGGTCCTCTGTTCCCGACGATCGTGACAGAAGATCCCACCAAAACTGGACCAAGCAGCGTGTCCAGGAGCCATCGCCAGGGGAATCTCTAGCGGATCGCCTTTGCAACCTCGACTGGGCCAAGCCAAGTGAAGAGCAGAGAGGTTGGACTTTGGAACAGTGGGATGAGAGTCTGGCGAGAGATATGGAGGCCTGGTCCACGGGGAGGAGAGACACCCAGAAAATGTTTAAGGGGGGACTTACGCCGTGGACGACGGGGCAGCAGGAGGCCGCGATAGAGCGGTCCAGCGGGTTGGCAGAGGAGGCCGCCAGGTTAAGGGGGCCACTGGTCACAAAGGGGAAGGAAAGTGTAGAGGCACGGCGAGAGGTACTGGGGTGTGTTACCAGTCCGGTCCGGCCCGTTCCTGATCCCCGCGTAGGGCCAGTGGTGTGTGTCCCCAGTACGGTCCGGCCTGTTCCTGTCCCTCGCATCGAGCCTGTGGTGCGCTTCGTCAGCCCGGTCCGGCCCGTTCCTGCTCCCCGCACCAAGTCAGTGGTGCGCTTCGTCAGCCCGGTCCGGCCCGCTCCTGCTCCCCGCACCAAGTTAGTGGTGCACTTCGTCAGCCCGGTCCGGCCCGCTCCTGCTCCCTGCACCAAGTCAGTGGTGCGCTTAGTCAGCCCGGTCCGGCCCGTTCCTGCTCCCCGCAGCAAGTTAGTGGTGCGCTTCGTCAGCCCGGTCCGGCCCGTTCCTGCTCCCCGCACCAAGTCAGTGGTGCGCTCGTCAGCCCGGTCCGCCCGCTCCTGCTCCCCGCACCAAGTCAGTGGTGCGCTCCGTCAGCCCGGTCCGCCCGCTCCTGCTCCCCGCACCAAGTCAGTGGTGCGCCCGTCAGCCCGGTCCGGCCCGCTCCTGCTCCCGCACCAAGTCAGTGGTGCGCTTCGTCAGCCTGGTCCGGCCCGTTCCTGCTCCCCGCAGCAAGTTAGTGGTGCGCTTCGTCAGCCCGGTCCGGCCCATTCCTGCTGCCCGCACCAAGTCAGTGGTGCGCTTCGTCAGCCCGGTCCGGCCCGCTCCTGCTCCCCGCACCAAGTCAGTGGTGCGCCCGTCAGCCCGGTCCGCCCGCTCCTGCTCCCCGCACCAAGCCAGGGGTGCGTTTCGTCAGCCCGGCTCGGCCCGTTCCTGCTCCCCACACCAAGCCAGTGGTGTGCGTCGTCAGTCTGGCACAGCCCGTGCCTGTTCCACCGGTGCCTGGTTCGGCACGGGTCAGCTGCTTCACGCCGGAGCTAGAGCAATCCGCTCCACCAGTGTGCAGTCCAGCTCCGGTCAGCAGGGTCAGACCGGACCAGGGGTACTTTGGGGGGTTAGAGAGGGAGTGGGGATCAGGCCCTGAGCCGGATCCGCCGCCAAGGCGGAGTGCCCACCCGGTCCCTCCCCTGTGGTGTTTGGTTGGCGCGGCCGGAGTCCGCGCCTTTGGGGGGGGGTACTGTCACGCCCTGGCTCTGGGGACTCTAGTATGTTGAGCCAGGGTGTGAGTTTTCATTTGTGTTCGTTCTAGTATTCTGTTTCTATGTTGGCCAGTGTGGTTCTCAATCAGAGGCAACGTGAATCAGCTGTTGCTTGTTGTCTCTGATTGGGAACCATACTTAGTCAGCCTGTTTCCCACAGTATGGTGTGGGATCTTGTTCCTTTTGGTTTGTGTTTGTACCGTAGGACTTCACGTATCGTTTGTTGTTTTGTTCGTGTAACATTAATAAAAAGCATGTTCACCTTCCACGCTGCGCCTTGGTCCTCTGTTCCCGACGATCGTGACAATATGTGTCCTGCTGGTGGTGGTTTCCAGTCGGTTTTACCTGACCCGCCACTCCTGCCTGCATGTGTGTGCGTCAGAGGGTCAGTGGTCCAATACAGAACGTGTTACTGCTGGGAGGTGAGTCAGACTCAAGCGCCAGTAGGTCTGAAGGAGGGACAGCCAGGGGAGCTGCCATTGATGACTACATATCTCCCAGTAGTACTCTATAATGGCTTCTGCTCCGAGTCTTCCGCCCACTCTCCCTTTCCTTCACTGATAAAATAATTGGAAATGTCGAAGGGAAGGAGATAAGGAGATGAATAAAGGAAGGCAGGCATTAAGGGAGGGAGGGAATCTTAAGGATTTCTGTGACTCAGTGGGGTATTTTGGAGGGGAAAATGGTCATATTAAATAATAATAATTTGGTGGGTGCTTATCATTCCTATTTCAGACATTTACAAGTGTGTATTAATACACGTGTGAATTGGAAATGTGTAGACTGGGGTTACGTCACGGCCTCTTATTCAGTAACAAATATTGGTGCATATTCCAACTCCCCCTGAGATACCCTCGTAGCGTGCGGTCACGTCACGGCCTGCTCTTCAATATCAAATATAGGTGGTGATGATGATAAAACTATTTCACCCACAGTATTGCATCTATACAGTATTTTGGCACCTTTCATTAGAAACCACAGTGCCGCACATGTTTGTTTGCATATGAATATATTGGAATTATCCTGATATTCATGATGCAAGGGTATAGATTCAGCCCTTGATAGAATGGAATTACAATGTGATTTCATCCTAGTCTGCCGGGATCATGGGAATTGACTTCCTGTGCGTTAGAATGGAAGGCTTTTGTTTACTTGAGCTGAAATGAATGACTGTGAGTGTGGTATGAGCTTGTTTGTTCTGTCCACGTCAATTCATCATGCATCACACAGTCATCTTCACAACTGACACACTCATCAAACACACACACTTCCTCCTGGCCTTCATTGCCATAGAAACGCTCGCTTCGGGACACGACTCTAATCAAGCCGTCGTGTTAGTCACTCTGTGTCTGTGATGGAATGTACAGGTGTACAGACACGGTTCAAGATCATTCTCATTCAAAAGGCAGATCCACATTCACAAGAATCAAAATAATCCTCACAGCAACTATGAATGAGCACATACAAATATGGGCATTTTTTAGACCAATCACAAACTTTGATTTTCATGACAATTTTCCAAGGTGAAATTAGAAATATAAAAGGAAGGTGACACTTGCAAACAGCCCATGATGTCACAAGGCCAGTAACCCACAGAAATTTATAAATATTGTACATTCAATCAGAATTTCATATTTCATCAATAACTAGAGCTATGACAAAAAAATATGACGATGTATTACTGTAATACCAAAAGGGATATCAGAGTAGATAGGCTACTGTATGACACAAACAGTCTTCCAAACAGCAATCAAAAAGGCAACCAATGTATAGATCTGGACTACAATTCATTGGTTCTCTTGGAAACATCCATGCAGTACATTGCAGCATATAAAGCAATACTGTAATACTAATTTGCCATTGACCAAGAATTTAGGACAACTATTATAAAGGTATGGAGTATGTTGTGATTGTTCCAACAGTTATCCTGGCTGTCACCAAACCAAACTCACATTACAGCATATTCTCATTCACCCGGTTTTAGTTTTATCTCAATAAAATTTTAATCTGTGATTTAAATATACAGAGATACATGTTCATACTTTTATCTGTACTACTCAATATCAGATCAAATCCTAAAAAGACAGGTCAAACATGTCTAAGTGAGGACAAGTAATCAAAACTTTGTAATTCAAGTTTAAAAGTTTTACAATGAGAAGAGAAAGAAAGATATCAAAGGACCATAGTCTAATGAGTCAGAACTAAAAGGTCTGTCAATGTGAAAAGCTGCTCAGAACACAATCTAAAATTAGGTGTAAGTCTGCCATCTTGTGGCGGCTTTGGATGAGGCTGCAGAAATGCCTCTATTGAAAAGATGCATGTATAATTCATAACTAATGTGTAAGTCGCTCTGGATAAGAGCGTCTGCTAAATGATGTAAATGTAATAACTGTGTATATTTTTGGGGAATGAGTCTACTTGGGTTGTGGCTATTTTGTATGGATTTCTTGACATTTGAGTGTCTTCCTGATATATTTTAGCTTTTTTTCTATATATGGTGTAGTAATTTATATTATCTTAAATGTCTTTGGTATTCACTTGCCTCTGCTGTTTTATACATTTTAAAGAAGCCTACTACTACATTCCATTGTGAAGTATTCTCTGATACGATGAAGCATTTTCTAGTACGTTCCTCCAATTAGCTAAACTGACCACCTGATGTCACTGTTGTCACATGCAAACCCAAAACCAACTCTTGCAGGCACAAACTCGTGGGTGCATACTTGGGAACATTAGAATAAGTTTAAACATTTTCTGTCTCAATGCGCATCAGCCAATTAAAATAGTTGACATAGTTACAAGTGATAAAACACTACATGTTAGCTGTTAACACAACCTAGATGGCACATTTAGCCCTATGCTGACCTGACCAGGTGACAGTGATTATGTCCGGTACAAATTCTGCATCAGCCAATTACAAATATTGACGTAGTTGGACGTGATGGAACACTTTTCCATGAGTGTCCTTAACAGAAGTCAAACAGCACCATCAAAGTTATTAAAACACCCACAAAATTTGACTAATAGCACACAGTGTAGCCAGCCTGACTCCTGGTAATTTTCGCCGTTTGCGGCAAGTTCGAATCCCAGGTGAGATATTGGCCGTGTTCGAGAGCATCAAAACGACTCCCGGCGACTGACTGATTTATCTACTAATTGCATAATAAATAATGCCTCATTATTAGATCAGTCAGTCAGTCACAATTTACCTATGGTCCTCTGTAGCTCAATTGGTAGAGCATGGCCCTTGTAACGCCAGGGTAGTGGGTTCGATCTCCGGGACCACCCATACGTAAAAATGTATGCACACATGACTGTAAGTCGCTTTAATAAAAGCGTCTGCTAAATGGCATATTATTATTATTATTATTATTATACATTGCGGTTTTGATCCTCTCGAACACGGCCAATTTTTTTCCTTTGAAATGTAGAATTACATTTATTCTAGTTAGGCCTACCCACTGGGCACAGACGCCAGTTCAACGTCTAATTTTGATTTACATATGGTTGAGGTGTCAACTAACGTGAATTCAACTTGAAATCAACAAAATATTTCACCATGTCATTGGATTTAGGTTCAAAGTTGGGAGAAAAAAAAGACGACATTCCCTTACATTGATGACTTACGTTGCAAATCCAATTAGTTTTCGTCGTTGATACAACGTCATCGCATTGTATTTTTTTGTTTGTTTAAATGACATGCAAACAACGTTGATTCAACCAGTTTTTGCCCAGTGGGTAGTGCGTTGCGAAGGGAAGTGCAGCCAACATATTGAAAATTAAGGTAAGAATAGCCTACATTTAACGAGCTGCATCTTTCTTCAGCCTTGTAGACAACTACACTGCTAATAATCAAGTTTATAGAGAACCACTATGAGTCATAATACCCATCAAATCTAGCGGTCAAACAGGGAAATGGTTCCAATCGTTTTTCCACAATTAATTTTCCTATAGGGGATTTTAGAAACACTTAAAATAAGGGCTGTGTTTCGTGTAGGCTTACCCTGGCGTGACGTTTTCATAACCGGGTAAATCTCTCTAGGACAAGGTGACTTTTATCAATATACACTGCTCAAAAAAATAAAGGGAACACTTAAACAACACAATGTAACTCCAAGTCAATCACACTTCTGTGAAATCAAACTGTCCACTTAGGAAGCAACATTGATTGACAATAAATGTCACATGCTGTTGTGCAAATGGAATAGACAACAGGTGGAAATTATAGGCAATTAGCAAGACACCCCCAATAAAGGACTGGTTTTGCAGGTGGTGACCACAGACCACTTCTCAGTTCCTATGCTTCCTGGCTGATGTTTTGGTCACTTTTGAATGCTGGCGGTGCTTTCACTCTAGTGGTAGCATGAGACGGAGTCTACAACCCACACAAGTGGCTCAGGTAGTGCAGCTCTTCCAGGATGGCACATCAATGCGAGCTGTGGCAAGAAGGTTTGCTGTGTCTGTCAGCGTAGTGTCCAGAGCATGGGGGCGCTACCAGGAGACAGGCCAGTACATCAGGAGACGTGGAGGAGGCCGTAGGAGGGCAACAACCCAGCAGCAGGACTGCTATCTCTGCCTTTGTGCAAGGAGGAGCAGGAGGAGCACTGCCAGAGCCCTGCAAAATGACCTCCAGCAGGCCACAAATGTGCATGTGTCTGCTCAAACGGTCAGAAACAGACTCCATGAGGGTGGTATGAGGGCCCGACGTCCACAGGTGGGGGTTGTGCTTACAGCCCAACACCGTGCAGGACGTTTGGCATTTGCCAGAGAACACCAAAATTGGCAAACATCTTATCTTTTGATTTTAAGCCTCAAAATACAACAACTTGCCTAGCTAACAGCTCGAGGCTCTACATTTTGTCATGGAATTATTAATGTTATGTTTAACAACCAATCATGGATCACGCACAAAATCCAGCTGCATAATGTTGCCATTACCGAAGGGCCAGTCTCTGGGAAAACAGAGTACAAGGAGTGGAATGTTAGCTGAACAGACTGGTACCCAGGCTATCGAGGACCAGCAGTGAATGTTTTTTTGCCCTTAACAAAAACGCTTGATGCAAGGGGGGCTCGAACCCATAATTGATGTACCCTGCCAACTTCATGTTAACCGCTTTAGCGATTTGTGCCACCTGCAGTGATGGTGATAACAGAAGCCTACATGACAGCTATTTGACTAGTCCATAAGGCTCTTCTACTTTTTTAATGATGTATGATAAATGTACAAGTTGTAATTAATAATTTTTTCTGTAAAAGCAAGTATGTGAATTTTATAAGCAAAATTGTGGGATTTTGTACTGTATGCTAAAACATGCCTTTTGAAGTTTGTCTAACGTAGGTACTAGTAGCTAGTAGCCTAGTCCAGGGGTTCCCAAACTTTTTCACTAAGGCCCTCCTTCCAGCATCGGGGAACATCCCGCGCCCTCCATTTCTATGGACACAAGCACTATTCATGACACATTTACATTTACATTACATTTACATTTTAGTCATTTAGCAGACGCTCTTATCCAGAGCGACTTACAGGAGCAATTAGGGTTAAGTGCCTTGCTCAAGGGCACATTTACGTCATTTAGCAGACGCTCTTAAACAGAGCGACTCACAAATTGGTGCATTCACCCTATAGGCAGTGGGATAACCACTTTACAATTTTGGGGGGGGGTAGAAGGATTACTTTATCCTATCCCAGGTATTCCTTAAAGAGGTGGGGTTTCAAATGTCTCCGGAAGGTGGTGAGTGACTCCGCTGTCCTGGCGTCGTGAGGGAGCTTGTTCCACCATTGGGGTGCCAGAGCAGCGAACAGTTTTGACTGGGCTGAGCGGGAACTATGCTTCCGCAGAGGAAGGGAGCCAGCAGGCCAGAGGTGGATGAACGCAATGCCCTCGTTTGGGTGTAGGGACTGATCAAAGCCCGAAGGTACAGAGGTGCCGTTCCCCTCACTGCTCCATAGGCAAGCACCATGGTCTTGTAGCGGATGCGAGCTTCAACTGGAAGCCAGTGGAGTGTGTGGAGGAGGGGGGTGACGTGAGAAAACTTGGGAAGGTTGAACACCAGACGGGCTGCGGCATTCTGGATGAGTTGTAGGGGTTTAATGGCACAGGCAGGGAGGCCAGCCAACAGCGAGTTGCAGTAGTCCAGACGGGAGATGACAAGTGCCTGGATTAGGACCTGTGCCGCTTCCTGTGTAAGGCAGGGTCGTACTCTCCGAATGTTGTAGAGCATGAACCTGCAGGAGCGGGTCACCGCCTTGATGTTAGCGGAGAACGACAGGGTGTTGTCCAGGGTCACGCCAAGGCTCTTCGCACTCTGGGAGGAGGACACAACGGAGTTGTCAACCGTGATGGCGAGATCATGGAACGGGCAGTCCTTCCCCGGGAGGAAGAGCAGCTCCGTCTTGCCAGGGTTCAGCTTTAGGTGGTGATCCGTCATCCATACTGATATGTCTGCCAGACATGCAGAGATGCGATTCGCCACCTGGCCAACTGTTCACACCCCTCTCGTTGGCTGAGAGAAACTTTTGCACTTTTAAAGTTTATTTCCTGCAATTCTACATTTTGTCATGGGGTGCAAAGAAAATGTTGCAGTTTTAAAGCTCATGGCTAATGTGTATTCATGTGATATTTCAGTAACTTGAACATTACTACAAAATCTATGGGCTAAAAAACCTAGCTAAAAAACGTTAGCTGACATAGTTGATCTGGATCCTAATTTTCACAGTATTATTCCAATGTCATAGTGTGGAAATATATTTTAAAACACAGGAAAGTCAAGGATGCATCAATGATGCGATATTGGGACTACACTTTACTTACCAGGTGGAAGTAAACCTTGAATTTTGAGGTTTAAAATAACCCTCTGGTGGCCAAGTTGACCTATTTTAAAGGCCCATTGCAGTCAAAAACGTGACTTTCCTGTGTTTAAAAAATATATTTCCACACTATGAGGTTGGAATAATACTGTGAACATTAGGATAAGGCCCCTTTAGCGTAAGAGCTGTTTTGAGAAGACTATTCAGTCTATTTTGGTGGGAGCGAGTTTTGGCCTTCCCATTTCAATTGAAAGCGGGCCATCTAAGTGGTCATTTTCAGGATGGAAACAGTTTCAGTGTCAACTTAAACTACCAAAACCAGATAGAAAGCATGCAGAAAAGATATTGAACTATAATATATTTTTTAAATAATACCATCTTTGAGAACTAACAATCAAATAAAAGCTAGACAGTCAGGGAGAATTGAAAATTCCCAAACTGGGCATTCACGGCATATGCCCATTGATTTTGTTATGTTTGAGCAGAGGAACGCAACATTAGCCATGGCAAAATACAGGAAATTTGCTTTAAAATAGCAAAAAAATGTATCTCAGCTCAGTGGAATATGTGTAGAATTGCAGAAAATTAGCTTTACAACAGCACAATTTTTTCTATGCTGCCAAGATAACGGTACCTTTCTAGCTAATAGACTGTTAGAGTTTACACTTCCTCCTCCAATGAAATGTGGGGAGGTCAAAATAATGAAACTGTCTACCAAATCTATTCATGTTAAAATGCTGATTACTTGCCATTACCATTCACCTGATAAGACAATGTTTTTTGTTGTTGTTGCAAACATGATGGGGGTTCCTGGGTCGCTGGTTTGCCTGGGCGGGGGTCCCTGGGCAAGAAAATATTTTTAAAAACCCTATAGGCTGCTCAGCGTCTCTCAGGGGTTGACAGTGACACCCAAGTGAGACTGCTGCGTAACAGGGGAATGAATGGTCCCAAAATGGCATTATGAATTTCAGCAAACAAAGAAAGGCATGCACCTACAGAGGACAAACATAGGTACAGGTAAGCGTTTCATAATTAGCATTTTAAAAATGATTTACCTTGTAGTCTGAGCTGAATTCCACAAAGCCTGGTCTCTGCTCAACTCCGTTGGTGGAGTTAATCAGAAACTTCCTTCACCATGGAGTTGAGTTTAGTCAGATAGCTTTAGATATATTTATACAGGGATGATGACGAGGACACAGTGCTAAAACATATTGGGTCTTTCTATGAGGAAAGATGTGGAAAATAATGTTACGTATCAATATCACATGTCCTTGCTTGTAATGAAAACTAAACTCATAGATTACCATCGTTCATCATCTGAGGGAACATAGAATAATCAATAACCATGCAATGCCATCAAGAAAATCCCATATCGCTTCATGAATGACTAATAGCTAAGTAATAACTGATCTCAATAATTAGTCTATGAATTGATTATTGCCATGGTAAGAACTTGCAGAAACATACATTTGCCAGTCAGGATAGTGTACTTCAGAGGGAGTGTTGATGATTTAGGGCAAGGGTCCCCATTACATTCAGCCGTGGGCCAATTTATCCTTGAGCGGATGGTCAGGGGCCGGAACATACAGTAGTTATACACTGAAAATTGCCCACAAGAATCCCAATCAGTTTTGACAAAAACAGAATAATTTCTGACCTGGGATATGATCACATATGCCTCAGTTGGTAGAGCATGGCGCTTGCAACGCCAGGGTTGTGGGTTCGTTTCCCACGGGGGGGCAGTAGGAAAAATGTATGCACTCACTAACTGTAAGTCGCTCTGGATAAGAGCGTCTGCTAAATGACTAAAATGTAAATGTAATTTATGCGTGGGAATACTTGGGAACAGATTTCCTAAATGAAAATCAGTTTCAGCTAATTTCCTGGTGATTTTACGGTCTTATGTCCAATAAATAAAATTACACTTGTTTTGCTCAGAAAACCATGGGGGCCCAAATAAAATACCGCCTATTGGGGAACCCTGATTTAGGTTGACGTAATTTGTTATATGGGTCCCACACAGATAGAGAGGGAGCGCAAGCCAGTGATCCACTGGTATCATGTCTTCCATATTGGAAAGGAAGTGATTTTAGCACACCCTAGAAGAAAATAGCCATTCACTGCTGAAAATCTGAGCCCATTCTGGTTTCAGGTTGGGACTGAGGGGCTGGGCCGCCCTGTCTTGCCCTCGGCCGGCTCTAGAACGAGGATCTACTGTGTTTTTATTGTGAGATTTCATCCGCAAATCGTGGAAGATGGCCGACGTACCGGCGGAGTGCACCATCAAAGTAATGTGCCGTTTCAGGCCCTTGAACAGTTCAGAGGTGGCCAGAGGGGACAAATACATCCCCAAGTTTCAAGGGGAAGACCATGTGGTCGTCGGGGTAAGTTGGTTGCCATAACTATTTATTTGTCTGCAAGCAAGTGCCCTCGATAGTGCGATGCGCCATTGGTGATCGGACAGTAGCTAGTTAGCGTAGCTGGCCCTCATCAGCTATGTTTTGCACCAACGTTAGCAGTAGGCTAGCTCAGCCACACCATCACGGATCGGGACAGGACAGTATGTTTGGCTAACAGTTGGTAGCCAGTCAAGGTAGCTAGCTGTATTTCGCTGATTTGGCGAGTCAACTATGTCGTCGCGATTAGTTAATCTTGCCACATCGGCTAGCTAGCTAGCCAGTCAGCTGTCACAACAACATCAATGGCAGCCAAGTGCTTGCTAACGCGTTTGCTAACTACACTAATAGCGTCAACGTAATCTGCCAACAATATGTAACTAAACGTTGGGTTCAAAATAATTGCACATCTTTTGAGGTAACACCCAGAATCATCTGGGACTGAGTTCATTTATCTAGTTAGTTAACTAGCTAACGTTAGTTTTCCAATCATAGCAATGCTTGAAATTGCTAGCTAGTTAGGCCAACTGAGCTGGCAATGGTAAATTAACTAGTTGGTCTAACGTTATCTACACCCAGCAGCAAAGATGTTGCAGAATTTGACTAGCTAGCTAACTAGCATGAACTATTTCATCAACAAGATCACTGACAAGCCAGCTATGAAGATGCCCCCTGGCCCAAGTTAATTTTGTCAAACAAGACTGCTGTGGGATACAGAACAATACAGCACAATACAGCACTTTGACTGTATCGAGCAGAATTCGGGTGCAACACATTTCGTTCATTTATAACCACTGGCAGTAGATGTGTTTTGTAGCTAAAATTTATTCCTTTCAGAGTCTGTAGCCTAAAATGGTTTTCTAACATGATGGATAGTGACATACATTTCCTAATCATGTTATTGTACTTGGCTACATTAGTTATCTCTGAACATATCTGGTTACAGTTATACCACTGGTCCATTAGTAAATAGATTCAGGAAATTGCCTTTGTTTTTTCTTTTGCCTAATTAGTCATCTTGTAATGTAAAACCTTGGTCACGTCTCAAATGGCTCCCTATGTAGTGCACTACTTTTGACCAGAGCCCTATGGGGTGTACTGTATATAGGGAATAGGGTGCCATTCAGGATGCAAACTTGACACCCAAAAAGGATAATTAATTGGGTGCCACTCTGTTATGACAAAATAAGGAAATGCCTTCCACACAAAGTGGTGCTTAGAATGTTTTCAAACAGCAGACCTGGCCTTCATTCCTTGATCACTGGAGAAATGGGTTTGAAAGAAAAAACGATGTACATGTCATATAATGCCATATTTCCATATTTGCACTACATGCCCTCAGTGAATAAGAGCGATATGTGGAATGACCTTCCTTTGTCATTGTTCAAACAGAGCTTTAACTTTACAAAGAAAACAGAGTAACTCCAACGGAACCATGTTGGAAATAACTGGACTATTCCTCAAATTGACAGTAAAGTAATAGACATGAAAAAGGACGGTTAAATATAATATTTTCACTACAAGAAATCCTCCTGTTTCTCATGGACTTTGATGCACTGGACACGCCTCACCAAAGCCAACGCAATTAAGTTTATAAAGAAGAAATAAATTGTAGTTCAGTAACTTATTGGCACTGAGTGTGTACTCACAAATCTTCAACGTCAACCTCCCTTGCAACACAGTCAGTGTCTCTAGTTTTCATTTGGGTAGTGCACTATATAATAATAACACACTTTGGTATAGCCTAGTCCTAGGACTTGGCCTGAATGAAGAATTACATAATTCATGGGAAACACACTCAAGATCAATAGGCCTTTGACGGTTATGGCCTACTATATGTCATCATGGCTGTTGGCCACTGAAAGGGATGCTCAGTAGGGATATATTTGGGCCAGGGGTGGATCTGATCTGTCAAAATGGGACTAGGCCAGCTTGCCTATATCATCTAAGTTGGAAGATAATAATATAGGGTTTCGTAATATAGAATAGATTTAGAAAGTGATGGTTGTCTCAGTGCTTGTTTTGTTTACATTTTTAGGGCTTGTGACATCACTTTCCCATGGTATTATCAGCTAGTTGTAGGATCTGAGCTTAGGCCTGTCTGTGTAACTAGACTCCACATCTCAATCTGGGCCTAAAAAGGACTATCGAATACATTTGATTGATTAGTACCATGACCTCTACTGATGCTACCATTGTGCTAACAACAGACTCCCCATAACCCACCTCCCACGCACACACACAGCACCGTGAGAGAGTGTGCTACTTTTAGCTTTCGCAGTGGAAACTAACAGGGGGAGAGGGGGAAGAGTGAGGGAGACGAGTTGCTCGAGGAGAGGAGAGAAAAGGAATGAGGGAGAGATGAGAGAGATGCTTCCACTAGGATTTGAATTGTAACTGGGAGTAACCTACTATTCAGGCAGTTATTACCATGCTATTGCTTAGCAGATAGTCTGTGGGGGGGGGGGGGTAGCAGGTTGATTGGTAGGCTGGTCAACCCCTTAGTTACCCCTGTGGCTGTTTATTTTGCTCTCTGAGTGATCTTGGATTTATCACTGGCCTATTGATTAGAAGTGTTTGTACATTCAAGACAAATCAGATTTGCCTACAGGGTGGAAGACCAAGAAGCCAGTAGTAGTATGCGTGAAAGAGATCACTTATAAATACTAAAACAATGGTTTCACTGTGTCATGATTATCACTGAGTAATCATTGTTTTTCGGATGCAGTGTAGTGGAGGTAACTGGGGCACTGCCTTCCAGACTCATGAGGACTTTGAACTGGGGCTGTGCTCAGGCTGTACTGTTAGTAAGGGGTCTGGCTGACCTGATGTTATGGGTACAGCTACAATACTCTGCTTCAGTGGCAGTCACAAGTGCGGTCCAAATGGCACCCTTTTCCCTATACAGTGCACTACTTTTGACCAGGCTGTACACGATATAGGGAATAGGGTTCAGTCAACTATAACCAATAGGGTAACATTTGGCTCCGTTTGGCTATGTTGTGTCTGGCTGTACTTAAGTGCCTGTGTCAAGTCTTGTGACTGACCAGTAGGTCAGGTAATGCCAGTTAGATAACTGTTTATATTTAGAGTCATATTCCTGCAAAGCTTAGAAAGGATCTCATGTCAAATGCTGTTGAAGTAATATGGTTACAGGTTGACCAGCCTCATCTAAAGCCTATTCTTGTGGGAAGTTGCTATAGACTACCAAGTTCTAACAGTCAGTATCTGGATAATATGTGTGAAATGCTTGAAAATGTATGTGATAACAACAGAGGTATATTTTCTGGGTGACCTAAATATTGACTGGTTTTCATGAAGCTGTCCACAAGCTTCAAACTGTAACCTGTGCCTGCAACCTGGTTCAGGTTATCAGTCAACCTACCAGGGTATTTACAAACAGCACAGGAATTAAATCATCCATATGTATTGATCACATTTTTACTAATGCTGCAGAAATCTGCTCTAAAGCAGATGCAGTGCTCATAATATAATAGCCATATCTAGCAAAACCAAAGTTCCAAAGGTTGGGCCTAATATAGTGTATAAGAGATCATACAAGAGGTTTTGTAGTGATTCCTATGTTGAAGATGTAAAGAACATTTGCTGGTCTGTTGTGTGTGTAATATGGACCAAGCAGAAACTGCACTTGATGCATTTATGAAATTGCTTATTCCAGTTACTAATAAGCATGCAGCTATTAAGAAAATGACTGTAAGAACTGTTAAATCCCCGTGGATTGATGAGGAATTGAAAATTGTATGGTTGAGAGGGACAAGGCAAAAGTAATGGCAAATAAGTCTGGCTGCACAGCTGATCGTCAAACGTACTGTAAATTGAGAAATCATGTGACTAAACTAAACAAAAAGAAGACGAAACTACTATGAAACAAAGATGAATGATGGTAAAAAGCTTTGGAGCATCTTAAATGAAATTTTGGGCAAAAGGTGAACTCTGCTCCATCCTTCATTGAATCAGTTGGTATTAGTGGGTTTTGTGATGAATGAGCCAACTACTTAAATAATTTTGTTCATTGGCAAGATTAGCAATTTTGGGCATGGCATGCCAACAACAAACTCTGAACCTACACATCCATTCATAACTGACCAAATTATGAATGACAAGCATTGTAAAGTTGAATTCCGTAAAGTGAGTGTGGAAGAAGTGAATTTTTTAGTTGTTGTCTATCAACAATGACATGCCACCTGTGTCTGACAACTTGGATGGAAAATTACTGAGTATGATAGCGGACTGTATTGCCACTCCTATTTGCCATCTCTTCAATCTAAGCCTACAGGAAAGTGTGTGTCCTCAGGCCTGGAGGGAAGCAAAAGTAATTCTGCTACCCAAGAATAGCAAAACACCCTTTGGTTGGCTGTTTGAGCCAGTAATCAGCCTGCTACCAACCTTTTAGTAAACTTTTGGAAAAAATGGTTTGACCAGATCCAATGCT
Organism: Coregonus clupeaformis; assembly: GCF_020615455.1. Classification (NCBI taxonomy): domain Eukaryota; kingdom Metazoa; phylum Chordata; class Actinopteri; order Salmoniformes; family Salmonidae; genus Coregonus; species Coregonus clupeaformis. The sequence goes on from NC_059205.1 coordinate 19,409,175, forward strand.
ATTTCACAGTAAACCAATTTAACAACTGACTTTCAGCATGCTTATAGGGAAGTACACTCAACATGTACAGCACTTACACAAATGACTGATTTGGCTGAAAGAAGTTGATAATAAGAAGCTTGTGGGAGCTGTTTTATTAGACTTCAGTGCAGCTTTTGACATTATTGATCATAATCTGTTGCTGGAAAAACGTACACTACCAGTGAAAAGTTTGGACACACCTACTCATTCAAGGGTTTTTCTTTATTTTTACATTTTTTTTATATTGTAGAATAATAGCATCGACAGTGGCACCGACAAAGATGGCAGTGTCGTGACTAACTCTTAGGAAACTTTGCAGTATTATTATATTTTTTTTTTATGGATAATTTTTTACATTATTAGCTCAAAGTGTTTTGCATCATTACATACAGCCGGGATAAACTATTGGATATCAGAGCGGCAGTAACTCACCAGCATTACGACCAGGAATACGACTTTCCCGAAGCAGATCCTTTGTTTGCTCTCCCCAGGGCAACTGAACTGATTCCAGCGGCTGACCCAAAACATCGCCGGCGGAGGAGAGGCACTCGGAGCGGCCTGCTAGTTCGACTTAGGAGGCGTGCACACCACCCACCGCTTCCAAGTATACTACTTGCTAATGTTCAGTCTTTGGTTAACAAGCTCGATGAACTCCGGGCAAGGATTTATTTCCAGAGAGACATCAAGGCCTGTAACGTACTCTGTTTCACGGAAACATGGCTCTCTTGGGATATTCTGTCGAAATCGATCCAGCCAGACGGGTTCTCAGTTCATCGCGCAGACAGGAATAAATATATCTCTGGGAAGCAGAAGGGCGGAGGTGTGTGTTTCATGATTAATGACTCATGGTGTAATTGTAGTAACATACACAAACTCGAGTCCTTCTGTTCACCCGACCTAGAATATCTCACAATCAAAAAATATCTCCCAAGATAATTTTCTTTGGTTATAGTCACGGCCGTGTATATCCCCCCTCAAGCCGATACCACGACGGCCCTCAAAGAACTTCACTGGACCTTATGCAAACTGGAAACCACATACAGTGAGGGGAAAAAAAGTATTTGATCCCCTGCTGATTTTGTACGTTTGCCCACTGACAAAGATGTGATCAGTCTATAAACAAAATCCAGAAATACGCATGTAAAAAAATATATAAATTGATTTGTATTTTAATGAGGGAAATAAGTATTTGACCCCTCTGCAAAACATGCCTTAGTACTTGGTGGAAAAACCCTTGTTGGCAATCACAGAGGTCAGACGTTTCTTGTAGTTGGCCACCAGGTTTGCGCACATCTCAGGGGGGATTTTGTCCCACTCCTCTTTACAGATCTTCTCCAAGTCATTAAGGTTTCGAGGCTGACGTTTGGCAACTCAAACCTTCTGCTCCCTCCACAGATTTTCTATGGGATTAAGGTCTGGAGACTGGCTAGGCACTCCAGAACCTTAATGTGCTTCTTCTTGAGCCACTCCTTTGTTGCCTTGGCCGTGTGTTTTGGGTCATTGTCATGCTGGAATACCCATCCACGACCCATTTTCAATGCCCTGGCTGAGGGAAGGAGATTCTCACCCAAGATTTGACGGTACATGGCCCCGTTTATTGTCCCTTTTGATGCGGTGAAGTTGTCCTGTCCCCTTAGCAGAAAAACACCCCCAAAGCATAATGTTTCCATGTTTGACGGTGGGGATGGTGTTCTTGGGGTCATAGGCAGCATTCCTCCTCCTCCAAACACGGCGAGTTGAGTTGATGCCAAAGAGCTCGATTTTGGTCTCATCTGAACACAACACTTTCACCCAGGTCTCCGCTGAATCATTCAGATGTTCATTGGCAAACTTCAGACGGCCCTGTATATGTGCTTTCTTGAGCAGGGGGACCTTGCTGGCGCTGCAGGATTTCAGTCCTTCACGGTGTAGTGTGTTACCAATTGTTTTCTTGGTGACTATGGTCCCAGCTGCCTTGAGATCATTGACAAGATCCTCTGGGCTGATTCCTCACCGTTCTCATGATCATTGCAACTCCACTAGGTGAGATCTTGCATGGAGCCCCAGGCCGAGGGAGATTGACAGTTATTTTGTGTTTCTTCCATTTGCGAATAATCGCACCAACTGTTGTCACCTTCTCACCAAGCTGCTTGGCGACGGTCTTGTAGCCCATTCCAGCCTTGTGTAGGTCTACAATCTTGTCCCTGACATCCTTGGAGAGCTCTTTGGTCTTGGCCATGGTGGAGAGTTTGGAATCTGATTGATTGATTGCTTCTGTGGACAGGTGTCTTTTATACAGGTAACAAGCTGAGATTAGGAGCCCTCCCTTTAAGAAGGTTCTCCTAATCTCAGCTCGTTACCTGTATAAAAGACACCTGGGAGCCAGAAATCTTTCTGATTGAGAGAGGGTCAAATACTTATTTCCCTCATTAAAATGTAAATCAATTTATAAAATGTTGATGTGTTTTTCTGGATTTTTTTGTTGTTATTCTGTCTCACTGTTCAAATAAACCTACTATTAAAATTATAGACTGATAATTTCTTTGTCAGTGGGCAAACATACAAAATCAGCAGGGGATCAAATACTTTTTTCCCTCACCGTATCCTGAGGCTGCATTTATTGTAGCTGGGGATTTTAACAAAGCAAATTTGAGGACCAGGTTGCCGAAGTTCTATCAACATATCGACTGTTGTACTCGCGCTGCCAAAATCCTCGACCATTGCTATTCGAACTTCCGGAATGGTTATAAGGCCCTCCCCCGCCCTCCTTTCGGCAAATCTAACCACGACTCCATTTTGCTTCTCCCTTCCTATAGGCATAAACTCAAACAGGAAGTACCCATGCTAAGGACTATTCAACGCTGGTCTGACCAATCGGAATCCACGCTTCAAGATTGTTATGATCACGCGGACTGGGATATGTTCCGGGTAGCTTCCGAAAATAATTTAGACGTATACACTGAAACGGTGACTGAGTTTATCAGGAAGTGTATAGGTGATGTTGTGCCCACTGTGACTATTAAAACCTACCCTAACCAGAAACCGTGGATAGATGGCAGTATTTGCGCAAATCTGAAAGCGCGAACCACCGCATTCAACCATGGCAAGGTGACTGGGAATATGGCAGAATACAAACAGTGTAGCTACTTACTCCGCAAGGCAATTAAACTGGCAAAACATCAGTACAGAGACAAAGTGGAGTCGCAATTCAACGGCTCAGACACAAGTTGTATGTGGCAGGGTCTACAGACAATCACGGACTACAAAAGGAAAACCAGCCATGTCGCCGACACCGTCTCGCTTCCAGACAAGCTAAACAACTTTCTTCGCCCGCTTTGAGGATAACACAGTGCCACTGACGAGGCTGACTACCAAGGACTGGCCTCTCCTTCTCCGTGGCCGACGTGATTAAGACATTTAAGCATGTTATCCCCCGCAAGGCTGCCGGCCCAGACGGCATCCCTAGCTGCGTCCTCAGAGCATGCGCCGACCAGCTGGCTGGTGTGTTTACGGACATATTCAATCTATCCCTTTCCCAGTCTGCTGTTCCCACATGCTTCAAGATGGCCACCATTGTTCCTGTACCCAAGAAAGCAAAAGTAACTGAACTAAATGGCTATCGCCCTGTAGCACTCACCTCTGTCATCATGAAGTGCTTTGAGAGTCAAGGATCATATCACCTCTACCTTACTTGTCACCCTAGACCCACTCCAATTTGCTTACCGGCCCAACAGATCCACAGATGATGCAAATGCCATCACACTGCACACTGCCCTATCCCATCTGGACAAGAGGAATACCTACGTAAGAATGCTGTTAATTGACTATAGCTCAGCATTCAACACCATAGTACCCCTCCAAGCTCATCATTAAGCTCGAGGCCCTGGTCCTGAACCCCGCCCTGTGCAACTGGGTCCTGGACTTCCTGACGGGCCGCCCCCAGGTGGTGAAGGTAGGAAACAACATATCCACTTCGCTGATCCTCAACACTGGGGCCCCACAAGGGTGCATGCTCAGCCCCCTCCTGTACTCCCTGTTCACCCGTGACTGCGTAGCCTCCAACTCAATCATCAAGTTTGCAGACGACACAACAGTAGTAGGCTTGATTACCAACAATGACGAGACCGCCTACAGGGAGGAGGTGAGGGCTCTGGGAGTGTGGTGCCAGGAAAATAACCTCTCACTCAACATGAACAAAACAAAGGAGATGATCGTGGACTTCAGGAAACAGCAGAGGGTGCACCCCCCTATCCTCATCGACGGGACCGCAGTGGAGAAGGTGGAAAACTTCAAGTTCCATGGCGTATACATCACCAACAAACTGAAATGGTCCACCCACGCAGACCGTGTGGTGAAGGCGCAACAGAGCCTCTTCAACCTCAGGAGGCTGAAGAAATTTGGCTTAGCACCTAAAACCCTCACAAACCTTTTTACAGATGCACAATTGAGAGCATCCTGTCGGGCTGTATCACCGCCTGGTAAGGCAACTGCACCGCCCCGCAACCGCAGGGCTCTCCAGAGGGCGGTGCAGTCTGCCGAACGCATTACCGGGGGCAAACTACCCGCCCTCCAAGACACATACAGCACCCGATGTCACAGGAAGGCCAAAAAGATAATCAAGGACATCAACCACCCAAGCCACTGCCTGTTCACCCCGCTATCATCCAGAAGGCAAGGTCAGTACAGGTGCATCAAAGCTGGGACCGAGAGAATGAAAAACAGCTTCTATCTCAAGGCCATCAGACTGTTAAATAGCCATCACTAGCACATTAGAGGCTGCTGCTGCCTATTGAAATCACTGGCCACTTTAAGAAATGGAACACTAGTCACTTTAATAATGTTTACATATCTTGCACTACTCATCTCATATGTATATACTGCATTCTATTCTATAATATTCTACTGTATCTTAGTCCATGCCGCTCTGTCATTGCTTGTCCATATATGTATATATTCTTAAATCCCATTCCTTACAAGTTTTGTGTGTATTAGGTACAGTGGGGAGAACAAGTATTTGATACACTGCTGATTTTGCAGGTTTTCCTACTTACAAAGCATGTAGAGGTCTGTAATTCTTATCATAGGTACACTTCCACTGTGAGAAACGGAATCTAAAACAAAAATCCAGAAAATCACATTGTATGATTTTTAAGTAATTAATTTGCATTTTATTGCATGACATAAGTATTTGATACATCAGAAAAGCAGAACTTAATATTTGGTACAGAAACCTTTGTTTGCAATTACAGAGATCATATGTTTCCTGTAGGTCTTGACCAGGTTTGCACACACTGCAGCAGGGATTTTGGCCCACTCCTCCATACAGACCTTCTCCAGATCCTTCAGATTTCGGGGCTGTCGCTGGGCAATACGGACTTTCAGCTCCCCTCCAAAGATTTTCTATTGGGTTCAGGTCTGGAGACTGGCTAGGCCACTCCAGGACCTTGAGATGCTTCTTACGGAGCCACTCCTTAGTTGCCCTGGCTGTGTGTTTCGGGTCGTTGTCATGCTGGAAGACCCAGCCACGACCCATCTTCAATGCTCTTACTGAGGGAAGGAGGTTGTTGGCCAAGATCTCGCGATACATGGCCCCATCCATCCTCCCCTCAATACGGTGCAGTCGTCCTGTCCCCTTTGCAGAAAAGCATCCCCAAAGAATGATGTTTCCACCTATATGCTTCACGGTTGGGATGGTGTTCTTGGGGTTGTACTCATCCTTCTTCTTCCTCCAAACACAGCGAGTGGAGTTTAGACCAAAAAGCTCTATTTTTGTCTCATCAGACCACATGACCTTCTCCCATTCCTCCTCTGGATCATCCACAAGCATTTCGCTACACCCGCTATAACATCTGCTAAACACGTGTATGTGACAAATAAAATTTGATTTAATAGTGAAGACATCAAAACTATCAAATAACACGTATGGAATCATGTAGTAACAAAATACGTTTTTTTTATATTTGAGGTTCTTCAAATAGCCACCCTTTGCCTTGATGACAGCTTTGCACACTCTTGGCATTCTCTCAGCCAGCTTCACCTGGAATGCTTTCCCAACAGTCTTGAAGGAGTTCCCACATATGCTGAGCACTGGTTTTCCTTCAGTCTGCAGTCGTGAGTCATCCCAAACCATCTCAATTGGGTTGGGGTCGGGGGGTTGTGGAGGCCAGGTCATCTGATGCAGCACTCCATCCTTCTTGGTAAAATAGCCGTTACACAGCCTGGAGGTGTGTTGGGTCATTGTCCTGTTGAAAAACAAATGATAGTCCCACTAAGCCCAAACCAGATGGGATAGGGTATCGCTGTAGAATGCTGTGGTAGCCATGCTGGTTAAGTGTGCCTTGAATTCTAAATCACAGACAGTGACACCAGCAAAGCACCCCCACACCGTAACACCTCCTCCTCCATGCTTTACGGTGGGAAATACACATGCGGAGATCATCCGTTCACCGACACCGCGTCTCACAGACACGGCGGTTGGAACCAAAAATCTCAAATTTGGACTCCATACCAAAGGACACATTTACACCGGTCTGATGTCCATTGCTCGTGTTTCTTGGCCCAAGCAAGTCTCTTCTTCTTATTGGTGTCCTTTAGTAGTGGTTTCTTTGCAGCAATTCGACCATGAAGCATTTATTTGGGCTGCAATTTCTGAGGCTGGTAACTCTAATTAATGTATCCTCTGCAGCAGAGGTAACTCTGGGTCTTCCATTCCTGTGGTGGTCCTCATGTGAGCCAGTTTCATCATAGTGCTTGATGGTTTTTGCGACTGCACTTGAAGAAACTTTAAAAGTTCTTGAAATTTTCCGGATTGACTGACCTTCATGTCTTAAAGTAATGATGGACTGTCGTTTCTCTTTGCTTATTTGAGCTGTTCTTGCCATAATATGGACTTGGTCTTTTACCAAATAGGGCTATCTTCTGTATACCAACCCTACCTTGTCACAACACAACTGATTGGCTCAAATGCATTAAGAAGGAAATAAATTACAAAAATTAACTTAAGAAGGCACACCTGTTAATTGAAATGCATTCCAGGTGACTACCTCATGAAGCTGGTTGAGAGAATGCCAAGAGTGTGCAAAGCTGTCATCAAGGCAAAGGGTGACTACTTTGAAGAATCTCAAATATAAAATATATTGATTTGTTTAACACTTTTTTGGTTACTACATGATTCCATATGTGTTATTTCATAGTTTTGATGTCTTCACTATTATTCTGTAAAGTAGAAAATAGTAAAAATAAAGGAAAAACCTGGAATGAGAAGGTGTGTCCAAACTTTTGACTGGTACTGTATGTGTTGTGGCTTTACATCCATTGCTATATTGTGAAATAATAATAATAATAATAATAATAATAATAATAATAAGTCATTTAGCAGACGCTCTTATCTAGAGTGACTTACAGGAGCAATTAGGGTTAAGTGCCTTGCTCAAGGGCACATCGACAGATTTTTCACCTAGTCGGCTCAGGGATTAGAACCAGCGACCTTTCGGTTACTGGCACAACGCTCTTAACCACTAAGCTACCTGCCACCCTGTGAAATGAGAGTTACCGGTCTATCAGAACACAGAGGGTGTTCTTTAATGGAAGTCTCTCCTAGATAATCCAGGTAGAGTCGGGCAGTCAGTCAGTTTTAGATATGGGGGCAAGTAATAAGCTAGTACTAAACATTTCTAACTAACAGCGTTGTATTCTGGACAAACCATTCACTAAACCCTAATCCTCAACTAAATCTTGTAATGAATCATGTGGAAATTGAGCAAATTGAGGAGACTAAACTGCTTGGTGTAACCCTGGATTATAAACTGTCATGGTCAAAACATATTGATGCAACGGTAGCGGTCTGTCCTTAATAAAGCGCTGCTCTACATTGTTGACATTGCTATCAACAAAGCAAGTCCTACAGGCCCTAGTTTTGTCGCCCCTATTGCCCAGTCATATGTTCAAGTGCCACAAAGAGGGGCATAAGCAAATTACAGTTGGCCAAGAACAGAGCAGCACGGCTGGCCCTTAAATGTACATGGAGAGCTAACATCAATGACATTCATGTAAATCTCTCCTGGCTCAAAGTAGAGAGATTGACTGCATCACTATTGGTCTTTGTGAGGGGTATTGACATGTTGAAAGCTCCGAGATGTCTGTTCAAATGACTAGCACACAGCTCAGACACCCATGCATACCCCACAAGACATGCCACCAGGGGTCTCTTCACAATCCCCAAGTCCAGAACAGAGTCCAGGAAATGCACTGTACTACACAGAGCCATGGCTACATGGAACTCTATTCCACATCAAGTAACTTATGCAAGCAGTAAAATCGGACTTTAAAAAACAGATAAAACTACACCTTATGGAACAACGCAGACTGGAGGAGACACACAGGCACACACTCTACACACACACGTACACTGTGGTATTGTTGTATGGTGATATTGTACATTTTGTGGTGTGGATAAGTAGTGGTGTAGTAATGTTATACTGTTTTATTTGTAGTTTTTAGTTTTTTGTGTGATGTGCCATGATGTGTTTGGACTCCAGGAAGAGTAGCTGTTGCCTTTGCTGTGTGTGTTGCTTAGTTTATGGTCTAGATTCCAATGTTAACTTGCAAGCTGTTTCTTGGCAATTTCTTGCATGAAATACCCTTATACCCGGAGTCGCCTCTTCATTGTTGACGTTGAGACTGGTGTTTTGCGGGTACTATTTAATGAAGCTGCCAGTTGAGGACCTGTGAGGCATCTGTTTCTCAAACTAGACACTAATGTATTTGTCCTCTCGCTCAGTTGTGCACCGGGGCCTCCTACTCCTCTTTTTATTCTGGTTAGAGCCAGTTTGCGCTGTTCTGTGAAGGGAGTAGTACACAGTGTTGTACGAGATCTTCAGTTTCTTGGCAATTTCTCGCATGGAATAACCTTCATTTCTCAGAACAAGAATAGACTGACGAGTTTCAGAAGAAAGTTATTTGTTTCTGGCCATTTTGATCCTGTAATTGAACCCACAATTGCTGATGCTCCAGATACTCAACTAGTCTCAAGAAGGCCAGTTTTATTGCTTATTTAATCAGCACAACAGTTTTCAGCTGTGCTAACATAATTGCAGAAGGGTTTTCTAATGATCAATTAGCCTTTTTTAAATGATAAACTTGGATTAGAAAACAACATGCCATTGGAACACAGGACTGATGGTTGCTGATAATGGGCCTCTGTACGCCTGTGTAGATATTCCATTAAAAAGCAGCCGTTTCCAGCTACAATAGCCATTTACAACATTAACAATGTCTACACTGTGTATTTCTGATCAATTTGATGTTATTTTAATGGACAAAAAAATTGCTTTTCTTTTGAAAACAAGGACATTTCAAAGTGACCCCAAACTTTTGAACGGTAGTGTATATAATATCATGTTATCCACAGAGTGAGACTTTATGCTCTAAGCCCCCTCTTCGAATATCTATTGATAGTGGTGTTATTACGTATTGCTATGGCTAAAGGCTCAATTGTGATGGCAAACAGCTGAGGGGATAGAGGACAACCCTGTCTTGTCCCATGTTGAAGTTCGAAATAGGATGAAAGGCTATTATTTGTGCGCACTGCAGCCAAAGGGGAGGAGTAAAGGACTTTGATCCAGGATATAAAATTGGGACCGAATCCAAATTGTTTGATAGTACAAATGCCTTCTCAGCATCAAGTGATAACAGTATCTCTGGAGTGTAAGATGATGAGGGATTATGAAGTATATTATAAAGACGTCTGATGTTGAAAAAAGAGTGACGATTTTTAATGAAACCAGTTTGATCTGTAGAGATAATGGACGGAAGGACTGACTCAAAACGGCAGGCAATCATCTTAGAAAGTATCTTTGCATCGCAATTCAGTAAAGAAATTGACATATGAACCACACTCTAGTTTTTTTTTCCTTTTTCAGAATAAGTGAAATACATGCTTGTCTCATTGTTGAGGGTAAAGAGTTTGAGGAGAATGATTCCTCAAATACGGAAAGCAAGAGAGGAGAGAGTTGATCTGAGATTTTTTTAAAGAATTCGCTTGGAAATCCGTCGGGTCCAGGGGATTTACCACACTGCATAGATTTAATTGCCAACACAATCTCTTCTACAGAGAACTGTTCTTCTAATTCAGCAGCTATCTCAGGTTAAACTGTAGGAATATCTAAGTTCTCAAAGAAGGTGTCATGTATGGTAGCATTACCAGCAGATTCCGACGCGTATAATTGTGAGTAAAAGTTATGAAAGCATGAATTGACCTCTAAATGATCAATACATTTGTTACCCAGCTCGTAAGTTAACTCAGGTATGATTTGCGGTTCTCTGACGGAGCTGGTGTGCTAGCTTTTTCCCTGATTTTCTCTCCATGTTCATAATTTTGTATTGAGATTGATTAATTAGATTTTCTAATTAGATTTTCAGCTTGTCGAGTTGAAAGAAGATCAAACTGTCTGAAGTGTCAAATGTTGTTTTGGTAAATCTGCGGATGAAGAATGTGAATATGCCATATTATTTGTAAGTTCCCCTAGGCATTGAATATTGCACTTCCTTAATCTTGCGCTGTACGAAATAATTCTGCCTTTTAGATAAGCCTTCATTGATTCCCAACTGTTGTAGGAGACATTCCAGGGGTTTGAATAAGCTTGAGATATTAGGCTGTATATTTGGTGTAAGTAGTTTCATAGTAAGAGGAGAATGATCCGAAATGACTATAGCTTGGTAATCGCACTCCGTGATAATTGGCAGAAATCTATTGTCTAGGAAAAAGTAGTCTATATGTGAGAAGGTCGTATGAACTGGCGAGGAAAAAATAATACTCCCTAGCTGTGGGATTGCAGAAACGCCACGCATCAGATATGTCTTAAGAAATAGCTGAATTGTGGATACTGTCTTTGATGAAGATGATACCTTAGGAGAGCTACGATCCAGATTTGGGCGACAGTACACAATTCATTTCACCACCTAGTATAGGTAGTGTGTGTCCATACTTCGTAATCGAGAAAATAAATTGGTGAAGAATTAACTTTTATCCCAGTTTGGTGCATAAATGTTAGCCAAGATAACAGGTGTATTATACAATCTGCCTACTACAATAATTAAATGGCCTGCTGAGTCAACCTCTACAATTGACATTGCGAATGGTATGTTTTTACTAATTAAAATGGCTGCTCCTCTAGTTTTAGAATGAAAATTGTATATGTTATGTGATTGACCGATCCACCCTCCTTTTAAACGAGAATGGTCAAAAGTGCGGAGATATGTCTTCTGAAGAAAGGCGATATCTACTTTTAAGGTGATTTTAAATGAGAAAGAACCCTTCTACGTTTCACTGGGTGATTTTAAAGATTTAACATTCCAGCTAGCAAAAGTCACCGAGCAACCAGCTGTCCCTCTCATGATATTAGGCCTAGCCATGTAAAGTCAGGTGGGAAAAGGATAGATGCCAGATTACAATAACAACTGATCCATTAAACGTTTTTCCCGAAATAGCAAATAAAAAACCTAAAAGTTGAAGAATAATAAAGAACATAAACAAAGTCTGGTATGAAAAAGAAAACCCACCCTGGTCACCTAATGGAACAAGGTCACCGCTAATCCCCACGCAAAGATATCCACACATGATGTGCTTGTAGTGGGGAACACTAAACCTAACTAGTAGAGAGCCCTGCTGAAATAGTGAAGGATTTAAAACAACTTGTGCATAATAAATGAATAAGAAATACTTGTTTACAACCCAAAACTAGGCTGTTTTAAAAGAAAGTATAAAACATTTGTTTAAATCACATCTTACAGCAATACCACTAGCAGCAACGTCATTAAAGAAATTACATAGTCTAATAATAGAACTGTGCTTTATCTACCATGGATACAGGTACCATTGAGAAATAGAAATGAGCAGCTTCATGGTAATAAACTAAAATGTTAAAACAAAAGGAGAATTGACTCACCAGAACTAAGGCACTAACGTTACCTAATAATAACATCAGCCGATGGTACCAGCAACGTTCACTAACGTTAACTTACCTAATAATAACAATATCAACTGATACCACTGGCAACGCTATACAGTATCTACAAAAGAGAGACTGAGTCTGCAGTGGTAAACACATTTGCCAAATAGGTGAACATTCAGCCATTTGCTTCGTCCGACCTAGGTAGAATGTTCACCTTTACGAAGGCCATCGCCTTATGGGGGTCTTGGTACTCCTTCTCGGTGCCGTTGTGTGTTAAACGGAGCCAGGCAGGAAAGCCACACCATACCGAATGTCGGTCCGTCCACGGAGCAGACTCTTGACATCATTGAAAGCGACACGGTCACGAGCAACGCTGGGGGCATAGTCTGGGAAGATAGAGATGGGTGCTCCATTGCATCGAAGAGGCCCAAATTCTCTGGCACGCCGAAGAACATCAATACAATCCTGATAGTAGTGTAGTTTAGCCACAATGACGCAAGGTTTTCCGCCAGGCTTTCTTGCTTGAAAGCCCCTATGTGAGTGGTCTACAAGGACATCTTTATCCATTTTGAGGGCTTCCTTCAATGACTTTGAGACCGATGACGTAGAACTTGAGCCTGGGTCCTCAACTACCCCCATGATCCTGATATTGGATCTTCGCATATGTCCTTGTAAATGTATGCATTGTTCCTTAAGGCTAGCCACATCTGTTTAGAGCTTCTTAACCATGGTTTGTAGCGTAGTCGAATCATCCAAGCATGTTGACAAGCCTGGTTCCATATCGGAGACAGTTTTCTTAACTGTATCCAGTTCGGTACGAACCATTGCTGTATGCTTTGCGAGTTTATTCTTGACTTCTTGTAACTCCAACTTAATAAAATTAAAGTCCTCACCGAGCGCCTCCTTGAGCGCGTCCTTGAGTTCCGACTATAGATTAAATGTCCGCTCTGAGGGCAGCAAGAATCTCGGCCTTCAAATCCTCAGTGTAATTTTTTTTGCCGAGCCGAGTGAAGGAGCCGCTGCTCCCACTTGTTGAAGAACTCGAGTACCTCGTCTTGGGCCTAGTGTTTTCTCTTTTGTCAGTGACTCCGCTGAACTTAAACTTTTGCAGGTATAATGCACCATTTACTCATTAAAACAAAAATAAAAGTTGAACAAAGTAAAGCACGTCATTCAAAGGCTGTGTTTCCTAGTTCTTTTTGGGTCAAAGCGCAAAGAAAGTATTAAGTAAATGCAATTTCAGCAGGAGCTCGGAAAACATGACCTACTCCATGGCTTGCTCACTAGCGCCCCCCCACAACAAAATAATCCAAACTACTTTTATCCCTACAACAGGTGTAGGCTACATGTGGACATAGCACAGACATCGCCCAGTTTGAGTGTAGCTACATTTATCAACTAAATACCCAAGCGTGTGTTCGTGTTACAAAGAAAAAAACATTTTAGGCTGTAAATATCATATTGATGTGCTTATAAAGACAGTATGTCTACACTTACCTAGCAAATAAAAATAAGTTGTGTATAGACTACAACTTCAGCTGTCTAACCAGAACTAGAATGCATTCTATTTGGCCAAATCTAAGGAGGAAGCTTTGCATCGGTCAGTAGCCTACAGAGTAATACGGGAAGTTTGCAATTGCTGAACTTATGTAGATATTATAAACAGTTATAAAAAGTGTTTTGATAACTTTCAAGTGTAACAGTTCCATGTTGAATACACTATAGTTCACATAATACTGTAGAAGTGTTCTGCTAATATAACAATGTGCAAGTATTATACCTTCCTGTCCCGTATAAAACAGGAGTTCCCTGATATGTTTGAAGGGTACACAGGGTCCCCACCCACTGATAGTACCATTCGATTCAATAATAACAAGAGACAACAACATGTAATCGATTTCTTATATAATTGTAATGCTGAGTGCAAGGTCTCAGTATCAACCTGTCTTTCAGTCAGAGGACTCCATTTCAAAAGCATCTCTTCTGCCCATCTGTAGAAAAATGAGGAAGAGTTGATGACCATACAAGACACACATATACACACAGCACTGATTACATTGTATGTGGTGGTAAGGTGAATTCCAGGACAGATAGTATTTTGACCATTGACCAGATCAAATGCGGCCAACCTGATTCATGTGTCCTCCATTACTCTGAAGCGGGACCGGTTTGTTATGTAGCCTGTGAATGAAATAAAATATCTTCACTCAATATACATATAGCGAGAAAAATAACTTTCTCTACTTTGGAAGTAATTTTTATCCTAATAAAGTGACTGTAAAGTTGCAGAATAGATGACGCTGACGCCGTTAGTATGCAACCAGCTGTGTACGTTGCTGAATGCTTGCTGATACATTTTGTTATTTGCTGTCAGAGCTAAATTTGTAGTAGACCATCCATTTATTTTTGCTACCATCCATTTATTTTTGCCCTACAAAATACTCAAACTTTGATGAGAACAGGCATGTTGTTTGGGGTTAGCAGATGAAAACCCTGAATGCTAACTTGCTAGCTACCTAACTTGAAAATCCGGGTTAGTTATATCTTTGTCCGAGTTTAAATGAATTGACTAGATTGCTATTGTTAGCTAGCCAGTTTGAGTTTAAACATTATTGAAAGAAAGCTGGCTACATCCTATTATTAGCTAGCAAGCTAGTATCCAAGTGCCTGCCCTGTATTGACCCTAAATGCCAATGGGCTACAGTTAGCTGTTGTTAGCAAGGTAGCTACCTAACGTGAGCTATGCACATCTTCCTCTGACATGCTACATCACATTACACGTTAGTTTGATAGATTTAACTAGCTAGAGTATCATTCCCCATTCATCTGTGGTATCATAAACTAGCCTGGCTCGCTGGCATGATCAAATCATGTTGTATAACCAACAGTAGCTACTAGTTAGCTAGGACCAGCAATCTACTTAGCTAACGTACTAACCAACACCAGTGGTTTGACGGTTGACAGGCAGCAGAAGTGACCGCGTCGGATGTAATCCATTCCTGGCCATCTGGCAATATTGTTGAAATGCATTGGAAGTTTGCACCAACTTTATGGAAGCCCATTTTCACTCCTATTAGCCAAGCGAAATGTGCATGCGTTGGACCATATCATATGCAGACTTGACTACAAATGTCCACATGGCAGCTGGGCAATTGGGCATCATTGACAAAAGTGGGCATGTAAGTAATCCATACCCAACCCTCCAGTAAGTCGTGACGAACTCACTTACAAAACTCAGTTTTGGACTGGCTTTATGACCAAAATTATCCTATTTACACTTTGTAGTCAATTTAGGTGTTTTCATTCAGCCTGATAATTACTGCTGGTATGCCACTGAGACGATCTGGTCTGCGGCCAGATCAGGCCAATGTTCTAGTCCGAGGTGGCTGTGTCTGTGAATGGTTCATATCCATCTGGTAGATTGGGAGGGGGAGAGAGGAAGGTTTTTAAACAGACAGAACTGGGACTCCTACTCTGAGTCACTTTATACCGTTTTTCATGCTGAACCGCTAAAGTGCCTATAACATCAGTTTAATGCCCTCTGTGGTTGACTTATTCACATTATTCTTATGTCCATTATTGCCATCTCATTAGAATGGTATGTGCTTTGATTTCTCCCTCTGCACAGTTCTCCTCCAAAATAGCACCTTATTCCCTACATAGTGCACTACTTTTTACCAGAGCACCATATAGGGAATAGGGTGCCATATGGGATGTAGGCTACCTAGCTCATTAGGCCAGAGCTGCAGAGCTGAAGCTCAGAGCTGGCGCAGTGGGGAGACGAGAGCCACAGCACTATACTGCGGAAGCGTCCCAAATGGCACCCTATAACATATATATTACACTACTTTGACCAGCTCTGGTCTAAAGTAGTGCACTATATAGGTTATCTCTTGTGGACAGACTACGTAAACATAAATGATCTGACCAAATTACGCATGATTTTAGTTCTGGGTTAACCGAGATTACTACTGTATATATAGGTAATGGGGTGCTTTTTGGGACGTAGCTTGGGTTAACATGCTGGGGAGGCTCACCAGGGGTTTATTGGGCTGTGTGTTTGTGTGTGTGTGTGTGTGTGGAGGTGATCATGGTGTGGTTTTAACAGTGTGGTGGGGTGTTGTATTTATTGGTGGTTATAATTAGCTGTTTCTGTCGAAGAGAGCTGTGTATCTTGTGTGTGCATGTGAGAGCAGTTTGATACCTTTTGATAGCTACTTTGCATGGTATAGCCCCTTACTGTGGCACACTTTGTTTGTTTCATCTTGATTTTAAAACTGTGTTTAAATTGAATGTCAGACAGAAAAGTTGTTAAACTCATTATCTAACCTCTCTCTCTCTCTCTCTCTCTCTCTCTCTCTCTCTCTCTGTCTCTCTGTCTCTCTGTCTCTCTGTCTCTGTCTCTGTCTCTGTCTCTGTCTCTTTCTGTCTCGCAGAGCAAACCGTTCCAGTTTGACAGAGTGTTCCAGCCGAATACGACACAGGAGCAAGTATATAACGCCTGCGCCCAGAAGATTGTCAAAGGTGAGCTCTCCTCATTCATTGTTTATGAACACTGTCCCTACTGTAGATGTTTTCTTAATGTGTCTATGCACAAACCTGAGGAGAAAGCCGGTCTGAAAGAGGAGTAACTTTGCAGTGACTACTTCCTTATGATCGGGCTGTCTATTTTGTTTCTTTGTGTGTATTTCTGTGAGAGGGGTTGAGTACAGAAGACACATTTCTGTCTCGTATGAATTAATAAAGTAGTCTTCTTCTTACAGATGTTCTGGAGGGGTACAATGGGACAATATTTGCATATGGACAGACGTCTTCCGGCAAAACACACACGATGGAGGGTAACCTCCATGACACAGATGGAATGGGGATCATCCCCAGGATAGTGCAGGACATCTTTAATTACATCTACTCCATGGACGAGAACCTGGAGTTCCATATCAAGGTAGGTACTGGTTAGTACTCTACAAATACATCCCCCCTGTTTGCGTCCTAAATTGCACCCTATTCCCTATATAGTGCACTACTTTTGACAGGGCCCATAGTTTCTGGTCAAAAGTAGTGCATTATGTATGGAATAGGGTGCCATTTGGGATGCAGATTTGTTCTGTCCAATTAGAACAACTCTTCCTACTCTCCATAGGCAGCTTGCTAACCTTGACTTGCCATAGCTAGTTCAAAGACACTCAGTAGAATCACTTCACTTAGCAGGTTTTTAAAACCTATTGATTTCTCTCTGTGGGATCCCAGCTAATAAGAGATGACTCTTCTCTTCCAGGTTTCATATTTTGAAATTTACTTGGACAAGATTCGGGACCTCTTGGATGGTATGTCCCAGGCAGAGTGAACACAGACTGTCCCAATAGCACCCTATTCCCTAATTTTGACCAAAAAGTTGTGTACTACATAGGGAATGGGGTGCCATTTGGAACACACAATGTGTAGCGTGCCTCTCCTTTTGGCTCGTGGCCATGCTACAGTAGTGTGGATAATTGGCTAGTTTACATAACGATCTGTTAAAAGGCTACATAGAGCAGATCTGATTAATGAAATGTTGCATGTTGAAACAGGAAAAGGGTGGAAATGTTACTGAGATTGTAATGAAAATGTTGACTGAAAATAAAGAATGTCTGCATATTGCTACGTAAACATGCTGTATCTGTATCTGCTATTATGTAAATTCTCCTCACCCAGTTTGAGCATGAGGTTTCTTCACACACGCTATGGCTGCGTTTATACAGGCAGCCCAATTCTGAACTTTTCCCCAGTTATTGGCAAAAGAGCTGATCTGATTGGTCAAAAGATCAATTAGTGGAAACAAGTCAGAATTAGTTTGCCTGTGTAAATGCTGTCAATGATACTTAAATGGCTAATTCAGGGGTCTCCAACCTTTTCTAACATGAGAGCTCCTTTTTTTTAAATTTAACATGTCACCAGCTACCTTTTTTTTTTTCTAGCTTTCAAATAGGCACGTTCTTCTCCTCTCCCCTGCAACTCTTCCCTGGGTCCTTAGTGTACAAGAGAAAGTAGTGCACTATGTTTTCTGTCAATATACCTAGTAAAATAATGGTTAATAAACACCTCTAAGGGGGGCCCTAGAAAATCTGTTTTTTTCTCACCCAAATTATTTATTATATTTTTCAAAATTGTATTCTCACTTATTTTTCCTGGTTTTAGATAATTATTTTTTTTCACTCAAAATTTCAATTGTTCATAGAGAAGCAACGAAATTGGATGTTCTGAGTCCATGTCAATTCTTACATCACATTTGAATACCATTTTATTTTAAAGGTCTGGAAGAACACTCACACATTTAGATTTTTTTGTGTAATTCCCCTTTAATTGCACATCTAGCGAGTGAGGAAAGGCACGTCTAATGTGCCGGTCTAGTGACACTGCTGCTAATTTCATAGCAAAGTTTGCAAATAACAGATACAAATGATATACTTACTGCCAGGTAAACCTACTTTGCAGTTAACATTTAATTGAGAAGGTTTTGGAGAAAGTATTTCTGTCAACCCACAAGATGGTTATCACATCAACTGGCTACACACGGAGTGACAGGCAAACGCGCACACCACACAGACAGACGGGCAATATTGCTGGAAATTAATTGGCATATATTGTGTTAGGTTTGGCTTTTTAAGCTAATTGTGGTTAACCAGGGGTGGGATAATGTCAATGTTGCATTCTTTAGGTAGTAGCTGGGAGCTTGCGGTATCTGATACTTGTTCGATTTGTTTATGATAGTTTGCGGTAGAACACGTGAAAATTGCATATACTTTCAGAATTGTTTGGCGAGCTACTCATAGATGGGCTACGAGCTACTGGTAGCTTGCGATCGACCTGTTGGAGACCACTGGGCTAATTTAAATCTCGATTTGTAAGCAGAAGACAGGCTTTCTGCTGTGGAGACAGAACTAGCCAGAATATTCTAGAGTCTTGACCATGCTGTATGTTTCCTTCTCTCTTCTCCAGTGTCAAAGACAAACCTGTCAGTGCATGAAGACAAAAACAGAGTTCCCTATGTCAAGGTGAGTCTTCAATCCAGGGATGAACTAACTAACACCCAGTAAACTGTCACAGAGTTAGACTGCAGCCACCTAAGAACAAAAAACATGGTGTCATCTGACCTTGCTAATGTAGCTATTCCCTATGAAAATACACATTCTCTGAAGATATGTATGCACACACTAGTGCATTTCGCTCTGAATAAAAGCACCTGTTGAAATGGCTATTATTATTATTATTATATTTAGAATTTATAAGATGGTCCTGTGTCACATCATAGGTTTTTCTTGTCCACAGGGATGCACTGAGAGATTTGTCTGCAGCCCAGAGGAAGTCATGGACACCATCGACGAAGGCAAATCTAACAGACACGTAGCAGTTACAAGTAAGAGACCGCACCAATGTTGCATCCCAAATGGCACCCTATTCCTTTTATAGTGCACTACTTTGGAGGATTGGAAGTGACGCAGACAATTACATTGATGGAAGTTACAATCTATCTGCAATATTAAAGCTGATCTACCCCCTAAAAAAAAGAAATGGTTTAATGTGCTCAATGTTTTCTCATGCTAGCCTGGTCCCAGATCTGTTTCTGCTCTCTTACTGACTCCTTGTCATGCAAAACATGGCATGACTATTCCATAAGGAGTTGGCAAGAGAACACAAACAGATTTAGCATCCAGGCTATTCTCACGCATGTCAGAGCTCTGGTTACCGAAACCGACTCATCCATCAAATCTAACCAATCTACTGTATATAATAAGAACCAGTGCGCCACAGACTACATGATTATACACTCTGTCTGTAGTGTATATTCATTCCCTTTATAGTGCACTACTTTTGAGGGCTCTGGTCTATGTAGGCTCTGGTCTATGTAGGGAATAGGGTGCCATTTGAGATGCAACCTGTGTCTATTTGTATACTAATATAACTGCTTGATCAGCGCTGATCCCAGATGTGTTGTCTCGCTGTAGATATGAACGAGCACAGCTCCAGAAGCCACAGTATCTTCCAGATCAACGTGAAGCAGGAGAACACTGCTACAGAGCAGAAACTCAGCGGCAAGCTCCACCTCGTCGACCTGGCTGGAAGTGAAAAGGTAGGAAAAGCCCTTGCACATCGGAGTTAGCGTGTCGCAGGTGCGTGGGAATAAAACAATCATATTAGAAAAGAAAAGAGGAACCTGCACACTGCTCTTTCCCGTTCTGATGAGCGCTGAGGCAGATACCGATACGTCATCTTAATGAAGGTGTACTGGCAAGAGCGGTCTCTCTCGCTCTCTCTTCTGCACTCTCTCACACTTAAGTCCTCTCTGCAGCATGGTAGAAATGGAAAATAGATTTCCGTTTCTGTGCAAATGCACATAGCCCATCTGTCTTTTCCCAGTTGCCTAATCTTGTGAGCCTAATTTTTGCCCCATTTTTGCCAGTTGCCTAATCTTGGTATTATCAGGACTGATAAACATTGTTAGGCAATGTCATTGTTAGGCAATGTTAAGGACTCTGTTGCAAAGCAAGTGTTACTGTTCAAGTC
Source organism: Coregonus clupeaformis (assembly GCF_020615455.1). Classification (NCBI taxonomy): domain Eukaryota; kingdom Metazoa; phylum Chordata; class Actinopteri; order Salmoniformes; family Salmonidae; genus Coregonus; species Coregonus clupeaformis. Next base: position 19,429,667 of record NC_059205.1, read on the forward strand.
CTCCATCTTACCAGAAGGTCCCTGTTTGTCTCTTTCCTCCCAGGTCAGCAAGACAGGAGCAGAGGGTGCCGTGTTGGACGAGGCCAAGAACATCAACAAGTCTCTGTCATCACTGGGCAATGTCATTTCAGCCCTGGCTGAAGGCTCTGTGAGTACTTCTCTACTATGACGGATATTATGACTGGCAGTTTGTTTGGTGTTCATTCAGTGCTAAGACGCATAGACTCACTAAAGACCAATACCTCACATCAACAGTATTCTCAATTCTTTAAGAGATCAAAATACATGTACCTCAAGGCAAGGTTTTGGTTCAAGCTGATTCAAAGTTGTATAATTCTACACCTTTTATTTTAATCATAGATTGGTTTGTTTAGTTTCTTTGTTCAGAATTGAACAACCTGGAGGCAATTGTATTGTTGTTTCTCTTAATGAATTTTCTTTGTTTGTTTGGTCTGCTTTGTTTCAGGGCTATATCCCGTACAGAGACAGTAAAATGACCAGAATCCTTCAGGATTCTTTGGGGGGGAACTGCAGGACCACCATCGTCATCTGCGCCTCCCCCTCCGCCTACAACGAGTCGGAGACCAAGTCCACCCTCATGTTTGGACAGAGGTGGGCTCACTCACTAGCTCTTAAAAGGATAGTTCACTCAAAAACGATATTTTCAGTAGTCCACTGTTGATACAATCCCCCAAAAAGTGTGCATGTCAGCAGTCAGATTTTCAAGATGGAGCACTTTCAGTACAGAGCAAAACGTGTGGTGATGAGTTTTACATCATATGAAAAAAATACATAAACAATTCGCGATGAGTTGCCACAATCACTATTTTGTGAGCTATTCAGGGCGGCTGAATTAGATTAGGGTGTAATGCTTTGGTCCTGTTTGTGATGTTTCCAGAGCGAAGACCATTAAGAACACGGTGTGTGTGAACGTGGAGCTGACGGCAGAACAGTGGAAGAAGAAGTATGAGAGGGAGAAGGAGAAGGGAAAGGCCCTGAGGAACACCATCACCTGGCTGGAGAATGAGCTCAACCGCTGGAGGAACGGTGAGGAGGAGAGGACATTCACCTGGGCTGAGTGCCATATGGCATCCTATTACCTATGTAGTGCACTACTTTTGACCAGGGCCGTCTTAACCTTGACACCCTTGACAGGCCATAGGGCTCTGGTCAAAAGTAGTGCATTTGGGTCGCAGCCCTGGTTTGGGCCTATCTCATCACTTCACTGGAAACCATTTGCTCTGAGTGGAAAGACTCCACTTCCTCCCCTAGCTTCATCAACAAATTCATTCATCGTAGATTATTCAAATATCCCCCCTCCCTAACACGACACCAAACGTACACATGTATGCACGCACGCACACACATTGACCATGCAAACCTGGGTCGTGTTTAATGGGTGCAAACCGGAAGAAAAACACTCTGTTGCGAACAGTATCGCTACGGTATGCCTTAATGAACAAGACCTGCTGTTCTACTAGGTCTGCGCTGTACAGTAAAGGCCTAGCAGGGTGTCTGTCTGACCTCTCTGGGGTAAAGTTTCCCCTAGGTACAGATCTAGGATCAGCTTTCCCTCCACCAATCCTAACCTTAGTTGGGGAAATGCAAAACGGATCGAAGATCAGCTTCTAGAAGCAACTTCATCCTACTCCTGTCTGAGCTTTCTGTGTGACCACGCTGCCCCCTGTAGGTGAGAGTGTGCCGGTGGACGAGCAGTTTGACAAGGAGAAGGCCCAAGCTGAGGTGCTGGCCCTGGACAATGTGCCCAACGACAAGCCTGCCTCCACCCCCAACATGCCCCAGCTCCGTCTGACTGACGCTGAGAAGGACAAGTGTGAGGTGGAGCTGGCCAAGCTCTACAAGCAGCTGGACGATAAGGTGAGAGAGACCTGCCACAGAGCGTGTGTGTGTCTAAGCTAATCTTTCATCTTTGCAATGACCGCTTCTGTGACAGCATGGGCAGAGCCATTGACGGCTATCTCCATTATGGGCCGATTGCACCCTCGATTCAACTCAATGGTGAAACCGGCCACAGAACCTCCAGTCCTGTAGGAACAGAACAGCCAAGAAGTTGAAGGAATGGAGCTGAGTGTCATAGAGACCACAGTGTGGAACAGTCAATGGTTGAATTCAGAGAGGGTACTGTGCAGAGAGCAGGCTCTGACGTTTATGTGCAGCAGATTCTCTCAAACACCGCCATGGACTCGATGTTAACCACCTCATTTTGAAGTTAGACAATGCTCAAAGGGAGGCGAAAATGTAGACAAACTTGATCGTTTCAACATACAGTTTGAGCCCTGTTTTAAATGATTGTGATGCTAACCATGTCCTCTCTCTGTGTGTCCAGGATGATGAGATCAACCAGCAGAGCCAGCTAGCTGAGAAGCTCAAGCAGCAGATGTTGGACCAGGAAGAGGTGAGTTTGTCTGTTTCCCAAATGGCAACCTATTCCCTATATAGTGCAGTACTTTTAACCAGAGCCCTATGGGTTGAATCATAAAATGGATTCAGAACATGTTTGTATTTGTAGCTGCTGGTGTCGTCGCGGCGCGACCATGATAACCTGCAGTCGGAGCTGAACCGCCTGCAGGCTGAGAACGAGGCTTCCAAGGATGAGGTGAAGGAGGTTCTGCAGGCATTGGAGGAGCTGGCTGTTAACTATGACCAGAAGAGCCAGGAGGTGGAGGACAAGACCAAGGAGTTTGAGATGCTCAGCGACGAGCTCAATCAGAAATCGGTGAGACAATGTCACCCACTGTCCCTGCTCATGAAGATAGCTATCTGTGTCCTATTCATTGTCATGCTTTCTAGGACCTGCATGTAATTTTTTCCTGGTTGCTTCAATATATTCTCAAAATATTTTATACAAGTCAGTCATAGCCCTTTTTTGTCCCTAATATTTAGGAAATATTTATGTTAAAATGTTTTTCTCTTTCTCTCTCCAGAGCGTCCTGACGTCCATTGACTCTGAGCTGCAGAAACTGAAGGACATGAGCAACCACCAGAAGAAGAGGGTCTCTGAGATGATGTCATCACTACTGAAAGACCTGGCAGAGATTGGCATCGCCGTGGGCAGCACCGAGATCAAGGTAAAAGGACATGACACATCACCACATGACACTCCAAAGATGGGTATTATTTTATTGCCAACTAAACGAAATGTTTAAAATCATTTTCTCCTAAACCTGAATAAAACGAGAACACTACTCCGACTCCTTTCTCTCTCTCTCTGTTTCTCATTCTCTCTGTCTCTCTCTCTCAATCACCTCCCTCACCCCTAGCAACACGACGGCAGTGGTCTGATAGATGAGGACTTTACGGTGGCTCGTTTGTACATCAGTAAGATGAAGTCGGAGGTGAGGACCATGGTGAAACGCTGTAAGCAGCTGGAGAGCACCCAGTCAGAGAGCAACAAGAAGATGGACGAGAATGACCAGGAGCTGGCCGCCTGTCAGCTAAGGATCCAACAGGTATTACCATATCATTACATTTAGAAAGTGCATTATTAAAGGTTCTCTATGCGTATTAGCCAGCTTCTCTCATCATAGTTCTAGATCCACACACTCCACAACAGCCTCAATCTGCCACTATCAGGGTTGCGGTCAATTCCATTTTAAATTCAGTCTATTCAGGAAGTAAACTGAAAGTCCAATTCTAACGCAATTCCCTTCCTGAATTGACTGAATTTAAATGGAATTGGCCCCAACCCTGGCCACCATACCATAATCACTCTCACCAACCTAATCTTCCACTGATGTTTGGCTTGACAATGACAATGGAGAAGGCAAAGCACAAACAGATCTGGGACCAGGCTTACTCTCTCCTGTTCCTCCCATGAACACAGTCATCAAACTGAGACCTGCTAAAGAATCACTAGATGTGTAATCCACATAACCCCCTTGTGTAAATAACAGTCTCCCATCTCTCTCCCCCCATGCAGCACGAGGCTAAGATCAAGTCCCTGACAGAGTACCTCCAGAACGTGGAGCAGAAGAAGAGACAGCTGGAGGAGAACGTTGACTCTCTGAGCGAAGAACTAGTGAAGATCAGTGCCCAGGGTACAACACACACACACACTGCTACAGCTATTGCACACACAGCTGCTCTCTATGCACTGATAACACATATTGGACTACATTCCTTAAAAACATCTCTAAAACAGATGTAAGGCCTATAGTGCCACCTAGTGACAAAGATCAAATGTTTCCCTTTTGCAGAGAAAGTCACCGCCATGGAGAAGGAGAACGAGATCCAATCTGCCAATGAAGTCAAGGTAGGATGTCTTGTCCATACCATAGGGCTGCTTATTACTCCAAATTACATTTCAGATCAGTGTTGCCACCCAAATGGCACCCTATACCTTATATAGTGCACTACTTTTGACCTAGCGGACTAAACTCCACTCCATGGTGAAGGAAGTTTCTGATGTACTTCACCAATGGCGAGGAGCCGAGACCAGGCTTCATAATTTTTTGTTGTTGTTGAAGTATTGACCTTGGGCGAATTGACTTAGTCGGAGATAGATTCCACATAAACCTGGTCTCGGCTCCACGCCGTTGGTGGAGTCATAAACTTCCTTCACCATGGAGTGGAGTTTAGTCTGCTACTTTTGACCAGGCTCTGGTTAAAGGTAGTGCACTACATATGGAATAGGGTGCCAGTTGGGACGTAGCCCAGAAGTCATGATATATTCCAGATGACAAAGTTGACTAGTCCCTACTTGTCCAATCTAGTCCACTTGTCCGACTGCCTACTATGATGATATGTTACGGATGTTGATTGGTGTCCCTTGACCTCTGTTGTCATCCCCAGGAGGCTGTGGAGAAACAGATCGCTGGTCACCGTGAGGCCCATCAGAAACAGATCAGCAGCCTCAGAGATGAGCTGGACAAGAAGGCGCACCTCATCACAGAACTGCAGGAGTAAGAGACTAAACGCAACCCCATGCACACGTTGTCCACTGTTTACTGTGGTTACGTCCCATACGCCATTTGAGGCAACTACAATGTCTCCTGTCTCCAGTGCTAAGGTGGTGTTGTTGTGTTACATAACTGGGGCCAAGCTTCCTGCCATCCAGGACCTCTATACCAGGTGGTGTCAGAGGAAGGCCCTAAAAATGGTCAAAGACTCCAACCACCAAAGTCATAGGCTGTTCTCTCTGCTACCGCACAGCAAGCGGTACCGGAGCGCCAAGTCTAGGTCCAAAAGGCTCCTTAACAGCTTCTACCCCCAAGCTATAAAATGGCTATTTGCATTGACCCCCTTTTTACACCGCTGCTACTCACTGTTTATTATCTAAGCGTAGTCACTTTAACCCTACCTACATGTACATATGACCTCAATTACCTCGACTAACCCGTACACCCGCACATTGACTCGGTACCGGTACCCCCTGTATATAGCCTTGTTATTCTTATTTTATAGTGTTACTTTTTTTAACTTTAGTTTATTTAGCAAATGTTATTTTACTCTGCATTTTTGGTTAAGGGCTTCTAAGTAAGCATTTCACAGTAAGGTATTTCACCTGTTGTATTCGGCGCATGTGACAAATACAATTTGATTTGATTTGTTCCAGTCTGAACCAGAAGATCATGCTGGAACAGGAGCGTCTCAGGGTGGAACACGAGAAACTCAAGTCCACCGACCAAGAGAAGAGCCGCAAACTTCACGAGCTAACGTACGCTACATACACCTACAGATAGTGGGCTTGTTCAGAATATGTGATCGCTAATTACTGTGCGGCATATATACCAATGATGTTGTTCACTAGTGCCCACATAACATGCTCATTATAGAAGCTATCACTGCTGGTTAGCTTAGATTAGCACTATACTTGTCCAATGTTACTGCAGTCAAGCTGTGGCTAATGCGTCTGTGTGTTGTGCTGTGCAGGGTGATGCAGGACCGGAGAGAGCAGGCCAGACAGGACCTGAAGGGATTGGAGGAGACAGTGGTGAGTAGACTACAGATAACAACAGCTCTTCGGCTTTCCCCTTAAAGGGCAGTTAAAAGGTACATTTTAATAAACCTTTGTAGTCAAACTTCTTTCTTTTCATGAATCTTTATGCCTTTCTATGAATAATAATTGCAAAAAATAAGGGTAATTTAGGTGAGTGTTTCGATTCACCTTTAACCTCTCTGTCACTTCCCCAATTCCGCCAGACCAAGGAGCTCCAGACTCTGCACAACCTGAGGAAGCTCTTTGTCCAGGACCTGGCTACCAGAGTGAAGAAGAGTGCCGAGATGGACTCTGATGACACAGGAGGCAGCGCAGCTCAGAAACAGAAGATCTCCTTTCTGGAGAACAACCTGGAGCAGCTTACCAAGGTTCACAAACAGGTATGTTCTCAACTATGAAACCAACAAAAAGACCCAAACACACTGAAATCATACCAACTCTAGTGCTTTTGGAGATGGCTAATTTGCCAAACTTTTCTCTCTCTCTCGCTCTCTCACTCTCTCTCAGCTGGTCCGTGATAATGCAGACCTGCGCTGTGAGCTTCCTAAACTGGAGAAGCGTCTGCGTGCTACGGCTGAGCGGGTCAAGGCCCTGGAGTCGGCGCTGAAGGAGGCCAAAGAGAACGCCGCACGCGACCGCAAACGCTACCAACAGGAGGTGGACCGCATCAAAGATGCCGTCAGGGCCAAGAACATGGCCAGGAGGGGCCACTCCGCTCAGATCGGTGAGGAGAGAGGGAAGACACACACACTGTATGCTGTAATCCTGGTGGTTAATGTATGGTTGGATATGCAGTATGTTAATGGATGCCATTCCTAAACAGTTCCTCTAGCCTATATTTTTGTGTACTGCTTTTACATTGACTGTCTTTTGTATGACTTATTTTTTTGTTTTTCAGTTCATACAAAACACATAGCAAAAATGTATTCCAATACCTACAAATGGCAAAATAAACTTGATCCTTGAACTTTGAACACAAACGTTATTCAGTATAGAAATGGATGCCGTTCCTAAACTGTTGTGTTCCTCTGCCCCCCTCCACAGCCAAACCCATTCGTCCTGGCCATCCTCCAGTGGCGTCTCCCACCCACCCCAACGTGAACCGCAGCGGAGGGGGTTTCTACCAGAACAGCCAGACCGTGGCCATCAGGGGAGGGGGAGGCATGAAGCCAGACAAGAAGTGAGTGACTGACTACTGCCTCAATGGGAAAAATATTCTGTAGAATATGATGAGAAACACAAGTTTGATAACTCCCAACATGGTGATCCTTTTGTCTTCTCCCATATGTCTAAAAGAGTTGATGCAGTGTTGTAATGTGTAGGGCCTGTGTGGCTCAGTTGGTAGACCATGGTGCTTGCAATCAATGCTAGGATCGTGGGTTTGGTTCCCACTGGTGCCCCCCATACAAAAATGTATGCAAGCACTACTGTAAGTTGCTTTGTATAAAAGTGTATTTTAAATGGCGCATACACTCAATGGCCAGTTTATTAGGTACACCCATCTAGTACCGGGTCGGACCCCCCTTTGCCTCCAGAACAGCCTGAATTCTTCGGGGCATGGAAACGTTGCTGAATTGGTATCAAGGGACCTAACGTGTGCCAGGAAAACATTCCCCACACTATTACACCACCGCCACCAGCCTGTACCGTTGACACCAGGCAGGATGGTACCATGGTCTCATGCTGCTTAAGCCAAATCCTGACTCTGCCATCAGCATGACGCAACAGGAACTGGGATTCGTCGGACCAGGCAACGTTTTTCCACTCCTCAATTGTCCAGTGTTGGTGATCGCGTGCCCACTGGAGACGCTTCTTCTTGTTTTTAGCTGATAGGAGTGGAACCCGGTGTGGTCGTCTGCTGCAATAGCCCATCCGTGACAAGGACCGACGAGATGTGCGTTCCGAGATGCCGTTCTGCACACCACTGTGGTACTGCGCTGTTATTTGCCTGTTTGTGGCCCGCCTGTTAGCTCGCAGAATTCTTGCCATTCTCCTTCGACCTCTCATCAACGAGCTATTTTCGCCCAAAAGACTGCCGCTGACTGGATGTCTTTTGTTTGCTACACCATTCTAGAGTAGAGACAGGAGCTGATACACAGGTGAGACGGACAGGTCACTCTATGGCAGGAGGAAACAGGGATGATGCCCATAACACACTTAGTATGAATGGGCCTGTTTGAGAGGCAGCTCACTTGCATGGGGCTTGGGAGTTTTTAATGGGTCGATTTTCTACTGTCTTTATAATTGACTTGTGTTAATAGATTCTAAATAGTAGAGCTCTGAAGACTGCTTTGTGGTTGAATGGCCTTGACTTTCCTGGTGGCTAGCAAGGATCCTCTGATATGTCATGTTTGTTTTTTTGCCAACCCCTGCTAATGTTTTCTAAAATCTTATTACCACATGTACATCTAACATGCCAGATTATTTCTCTCTAGGAAGATGCCAGTAACACTTTGTGTTAGTGGATGTCACCCATGTCTGGTAAGACTAACAGCCCTCCCTCTTCTCCCCACCTCCCCTCTCTCTCTTCCTCTCGCATCTGAATCGTTTGAAGACTGGAGGGGACATGACCACAGAAGATGCAGATGGATATCACCCTGGCAACCTGTCATTCCATTACAGCCATTGCCTCCCTGCAGGCTATATATTAGAGAGAGTGAGGAGTTTTAATATAAATATATAAATATTCCTGGCCTGTACAGATCCACCTACCTTCATGTTTCCTCTCTCTGGAAAAAAGCGACGACGAAATTAATTTAATATACAAAACAAAACACAGAACAAGACATCCACCAACTGCAGAGTACAGTCTTGGCGCAATGAACTACATTTGACTTGAATTTGTAGTTTTGTTTGTCATCTTTGATGTCTTAAGGTTTAGTCTGCACTGTGCCAATGTGAATGTACGATAACCGGGATTTCAAAAGAGATGAGAAAAATAAGAAGCCGACTGAAACAAAATAAATATATATGTTGGTCCTTGATACCACAAACATTCTTAGGCTAATCTCTTGTACAGTACATTTCATTATTATTCTACTGGTTGTACCACACTCTTTCTATGAATAGATTTTACAAGCTTCTTAAAAGGTTTGAACCGAATAGATGGCATTTTGAGCACTACTGTCCTGTTGTACATATGTAATATGGCACTGCACATGCTTCCATAAGATGTGTTTTGGATTTGAAATGCCAAGAGGTGCGATTTAGATTTATTTAAATACAGAGTACCTTTGGTGGCCATTGTTTTTATTATTATTAATAAAGTGACACAAACTGGTGTGGTGACTACATTAAACAGATGTGAGAAGGAAAGAGGAGTCTGATCAGGAGCGAGCTTTCAGGGCTTGCATCCCAAATGACACCCTATATTTTTACTTCTTCGACGGTTTTAAATGCGGTGTTATGCTTGGATGTTATTTATCTATCTGCACATTGGAACACAGATGGCACACACACTCCTGTCCTGTTCTAGCTAGCTAGGTCCTCTCATCCACTCACCACCTTTGTCCTGACCTCCTCTAAACAAACCAAGGATATTGGCTGGTGGTTGTTTTTAAAATGTTATTTGTAAATTAACTGTTTATAGTACTTTTGTCAATGGGCTCCTTTCGGTCCCCCCCACCCCCAGTAATGTCAAGACGAGTGGAGTAAATACATCTAGGGGAGCCTCTGTTGAAATTAATATTGGGAATCGATATAAGGCAGGCTCTGACTTTTCCAAAATCACCCTCTTTTGGTTGAGTCGGGTGAAGTGCACATGTAATCTTATTGTGGATTGGTGTAGTTGTGTATCTGTCTCACTGTTCCCTAGCTTGACAAGCATATCTGATCTGTATTGGTTGGAATGTTGGAGGGCAGTGTTTGATTGGCTCGCCCTTGCCACTGATCAGCCAGTTAGATGAGCAGGGGGCCTTCGGCTAGGAAGGAGATTGGTCGGGTTCAGTCCGCTGGTAAACTAGTCTAGGTCCGAAATGGCACAGCCCAATGGGCCCTGGTCAAAACGACATAGTGAATACGGTGCCATTTCAGATGCAGCCCATCCTAAAGCAGTGCATCTTGGGAAGTGGTTTAATATTCATCAATTTTGTAGTCGGGAGCCAAGGACTTTATACATTTTACACTTCTTGTCTTGCCTTTGTTGTTTTCTTCCCGAATCCCCTTCAATTATCTTTTCTTATGTGAGTAAAATGTCTCTCCAACCCTTGTTTTTATGTCATGTTGTGTAAACTCTGAAGCATTTGCTAAAATGTTGCTGTGATTTGTAGCCCAGCATAAAACAAAAACACTGACATCTTGTGAGTACAATTATTATATATCAACGAAATATTGTTATGTGTGACCAGGGTTGAGTCTTTTTAATAGTCTGCAGCCACGATAAGGTGTTGGTGTTTTAGGTTATGAACGTTTGTTGTCTTGGAAGGATTTGACATAAAATTGACAGATAGCACTTCAGAATTCTTCTCCATATACTCCTGCGCTTAGTGTAAAGTTTAAACCTTAAACTGGGTTAGAAAATACTCCAATTTGTGGTAACTTATGGGGGTGTAAACCATGATTTTCTGTTATTAGAGGCTATTTTGGGAGAGGTAGGTAGCCTATTCCTTTGACAGGATAAGTCTATCAAGTTTTCCTCTGTGTAACCTTTAGAACAGTAAATGCTTTGCAACATCGTCTCCAAAGTGCATAGTACCCTATCCTTACCTGCCAGGGTTCCACTGTACTCCATCAATTTAATGGATATGAAATGGGAAAGTACAGAAAAAGAACAACTACCATTTGTCCATGATGTTTACCAAATTCATTTGTTTGCATTGATTCTCAAGAAAAGCGTAGCCACTATTTTATTACTGTGTAATAGTTACTTACATTTCTAATTGACAGATAAGGATTCCATCAATGGAAAAAGGTACTGGATCATTCCTAGGCTACGTCCCAAATGGCACCCTATTCCCTATGTAGTGCACTACTTTTGACTACATGGGGAATAGGGTGCCATTTGGGACGGACCCATAGAGAACTGGGGGACAATCGCAGCACTCTCATTGGAGGAGGTGGAGGGGATGTTAAAGGTTTAATGATATCACCATTTTGGATTGACTGCATGATGTAAATGTATGTGTGATTAAATATGAGAACCTACCTGGTGTCAGTCTAATTCTGTGCTTGACTCGTTCGGTCTCATTAAAACTTTCTTATGGAAGTGCATGGCAAGTTCTAGGATGATAATTCTGGGTGGGCAGCAGAAATTTGTTGGCTGTTTCTGAGCTAATATGACTTCAGCGTAATCATTTGGGCGGGCAACATGAATGTTTGGGAGGGAAATGCCCTGCCCTGCCCTTCCCTGCCCTGCCCTGCCCTGCACCCCCACTAGAGCCGGCCCTGTTGAAGGGATCAAGATTCTATTGTGTCTTATATTGACTGGTTCAAAAATGCTAAAAGTAACCTGACCAGAAAAAAATATAATATATAGTATATCGTTCATACCACTAAGAAATTATTTGTGACGTGTACCATTGTCTACCTCTACCAACCATTTTTGAATGCCACCATACATTTCAGTTGTAATGGGGTGTAACCTTGATAGATAGACAGATAGTGTCAAAATTCATTATCGCATGTGACAATGAAAAGAATCAGGCAATAAATATTGAGATCTGATATACTATATACTGTGTGAACAGTACTGTATACAGTTGCTTTATGAGTCTGCTGTAGCCACACTTGACATTACTGCAGTGACCACCAACCCTTTTTATTTTTTATTTTATTTCACCTTTATTTAACCAGGTAAGTTGAGAACAAGTTCTCATTTACAACTGCGACCTGGCCAAGATAAAGCAAAGCAGTGCGATTAAAAACAACAACACAGAGTTACATATGGGGTAAAACAAAGTCAACAATACAACAGAAGATATATATACAGTGTGTGCAAATGTAGCAAGTTATGGAGGTAAGGCAATAAATAGGCTATAGTGCAAAATAATTACAATTAGTATTAACACTGGAATGATAGATGTGCAAGAGATGATGTGCAAATAGAGATACTGGGGTGCAAATGAGCAAAATAAATAACAATATGGGGATGAGGTAGTTGGGTGGGCTAATTTCAGATGGGCTGTGTACAGGTGCAGTGATCGGTAAGGTGCTCTGACAACTGATGCTTAAAGTTAGTGAGGGAGATAAGAGTCTCCAGCTTCAGAGATTTTTGCAATTCGTTCCAGTCATTGGCAGCAGGGAACTGGAAGGAATGGCGGCCAAGGGAGGTGTTGGCTTTGGGGATGACCAGTTAGATATACCTGCTGGAGCGCATACTATGGGTGGGTGTTGCTATGGTGACCAATGAGCTAAGATAAGGCAGGGATTTGCCTAGCAGTGATTTATAGATGGCCTGGAGCCAGTGGGTTTGGCGACGAATATGTAGTGAGGACCAGCCAACAAGAGCGTACAGGTCACAGTGGTGGGTAGTATATGGGGCTTTGGTGACAAAACGGATGGCACTGTGATAGATTACATCCAATTTGCTGAGTAGAGTGTTGGAGGCTATTTTGTAAATGACATCGCCGAAGTCTAGGATCGGTAGGACAGTCAGTTTTACGCATTTCATATTATTCTGTACATAAAACTGAGACACCCATTTAGTATGATATGTTACGTTTCATATGGTATGTATTAATTTGTAAATGTCATAACTAATTTCGTATTATATGTAAAGAATTTGTAAAACGTACAATATATTACGAATTTGCAAAATGTACAATGTGTTATGAATTTGCAAAACATATGTGTTACGAGTTCTAACTAGGTGGCTAACGTCAGCTAGGTGGCTAACGTTATCTAGCTGGCTAATGTTATCTAGCTGGCTAACGTTATCTAGCTGCCTAACGTTAGATAGGCTAGGGGTTAGGGTTAAGTGTTGTTTTAGCAGTATGCTTAGGGTCATTGTCCTGCTGGAAGGTGAACCTCTGTCCCAGTCTCAAATCTCTGGAAGACTGAAACAGGTTTCCCTCAAAAATGTCCCTGTATTTAGCGCCATCATTCCTTCAATTCGGACCAGTTTCCCAGTCCGTGCCAATAAAAAAACATCCCCACAGCATGATGCTGCCACCACCATGCTTCACTGTGGGGATGGTGTTCTCGGGTGATGAAAGGTGTTGGGTTTGTGCCAGACATAGCGTTTTCCTTGATGGCCAAAAAGTTCAATTTTAGTCTCATCTGACCAGAGTACCCTTTTCCATATGTTTGGGAAGTCTCCCACATGCCTTTTGGTGAACACCAAATGTGTTTGCTTATTTTTTTCTTTAAGCAATGGCTTTTTTCTGGCCACTCTTCCGTAAAGCCCAGTTCTGTGGAGTGTATGGCTTAAAGTGGTCCTAAGGACAGATACTCCAATCTCTGCTGTGGAGCTTTGCAGTTCCTTCAGGATTATCTTTGGTCTCTTTGTTGCCTCTCTGATTAATGCCCTCCTTGCCTGGTCCGTGAGTTTTGGTGGGCGGCCCTCTCTTGGCGGGTTTGTTGTGGTGCCATATTCTTTCCATTTTTTAATAATGGATTTAATGGTGCTCCGTGGATGTTCAAAGTTTCTGATATGTTTTTATAACCCAACCCTGATCTGTACTTCTCCACAACTTTGTCCCTGACCTGTTTGGAGAGCTCCTTGGTCTTCATGGTGCCGCTTGCTTGGTGGTGCCCCTTGCTTAGTGGTGTTGCAGACTCTGGGGCCTTTCAGAACAGGTGTGTGTATATACATATACTGAGATCATGTGACACTTAGATTGCACACAGGTGGACTTCATTTAACTAATTATGTGACCTCTGAAGGTAATTGGTTGCACCAGATCTTATTTAGGGGCTTCATAGCAAAGGGGCTGAATACATATGCATGCACCACTTTTCCGTAATTTATTTTTTAGAATTTTTTGAAACAAGTAATTTGTTTCATTTTACTTCACCAATTTGGACTAATTTGTGTATGTCCATTACATGAAATCCAAATAAAAATCAATTTAAATTACAGGTTATAATGCAACAAAATAGGAAAAAACCAAGGGGGATGAATACTTTTGCAAGGCATTATAAATCTTGGTGGGGCAAAAACAAAACAAAGTGGGATGCATGCCAGCAAAGCCACAACACAACACTAAACAATACATTAATTGCACTATAACGGTGACAAACGGTGCCCACAAACTGTTAGGGCCTACATAAAGCTGTCCCAACAGCAGTCCCAACATCTTACCACTGCTACACCTGACTATCAGCAGAGCCTTGTCTGGCAGCAAAACAGTTCATTCAGCCTCATTTACTGCTTTTAAACCACAAATGTGGTTTCTAATGACAATTGAGATGTACAAACTAAGGCATAAGGGGACGACAAGTGGATAAGAGGCAATCCGTAATTTCAATTAAAACATTAATGAGCGAGCTAGGACGGACGTAGTCATAACTATTTGTTTAGCACTTTTGAAATGTACAGCGATAGAATTCAGTACATGGGCCATTCTTAGTGTTCTCCATGTACACCAAGTCAGAACCGTAGTATAAATAAAGGGGGCAAATAAGCAGACAATGAAAGCTATTACAATATTCAATAATTACATTTCTCTAAAACAGGTTATAGGCTACATGTGCACCACCAAGTCAGAACAGTAGGCTGAAGTTAAGAGGGGGAAAGGGACCAAATTATTAGGCACATGATCTACTAACAGCTTAGTACACAACGTTTCTTAGCTACAGTATACATATCTCCCTGGCATATTACATCATTTATGCAGCAGCATACAATACATTTTTGGACTCACCCTGTTGTGCTGTGCTCACTTGAACAGGAAGGTGGCGCGGCGGTCCTTTGTGGGCAAATTTTGTCATCAAAGTCTGGCATTCTCTGGATTTATGGTGCTTTCACGACAACTGGGAACTCTGAAAAAACTAGTTTGAATCATGATGACATCATTGATCTTCAGGTTGTAGCTCTAGAAAGAGGCCGGATTTACAATTCAGAGTTGGCTGAAACGTATTTTCCCAGTCCGAGCTCGTTTATTCCCGACTTCCCAGTTGTCTTGAACTCACTGCAGTCAAGATTTCGCAGTTCCGAGTTAACAGTTGTTTTGAGCGCGGCACAGATAATACTTCATTGACAGCATGGCCAATGTTGAATGCTTATCATTTTAAACTTGGAAAAGAGCCCCTTAATCCCAGATTTGGGACCACACAGCCGCTCCGCTGAATAGCAGGCTGGTGATTGCTTTGCAATGCTTGCAGTTAGCCACTGTCACCGATTCCTTCCAAACACACTCATTGTTGAATGTGCGCTTCCAACTTGTGTAATGTTTATGTCCAATGGCCAATGAGCACCGATACGTTTGATCTATTATTTATCTTCATATGACAAGGATTAAAAGGGATTTGCCAGTAGATTGTCGACTTGATTCATGATGATGACTGCTAGCTAAGATTTTGAAAGTATGATGTTGACATGATCAGTCCAATCAAAGCTACTGTACATATAACGTGATTTGACGTCATTTTATCTGTGGCCAATGACCTTGAGCCTTCTTGGATGGGCACTTCTAATGTAACTCTATGGCAGCACCAAAGGGGCTTTAATTTTCTCTTTAAGTATCTCTACCCTTAGACTTGGCGGTGACGTAGTGTCCCCATGAGTGACAGAACACTGAGCCAATCACAGCGCAACGCCCTGTATTTTCCGCTGACTGCCCCACCACCACAGAAAGCACTGAGCTAGGCTGAAACACCTGCATTTTGCAGCTGCCTTACTCAAGAAAACAAAAAAGACACCATGTTTCTATGTGGCTTTATTAAATCAATGATATATATATTTTTAACATTGTTTGCAAACTGATATGTGACACGTATTAATGCCAAAATAACATGCAAAACAGGCAAGCCCCCCCAAAAAAAAAAAAATGTGGGGCTGAAAACAGGTGGGGCTCTGTAGACATAACATAGTAGATGTAACCATACCAAAGGTAACATATACTAATTTGAGTGTCCCGGATTTTAGCTTACACTTTTCGTCTAGTAAATTACGTCTACTATGTTACGTGTAGTCTATGAGACCAGGCTGCGACCACAGGTGTTTGGAGACGTTTTCCCTTCCGCCACATGGTGGCGGCAGTACCCCATCACTGCTCTCTCCCTCAAAACATTTTTGCTGGCTGTCTTGATAGGTAGCGAAGTTTGCAGGCATGCAAAAGCGGGAGCGAGCACAAACGGGAACGTCAGGGGAAAGTGGAAACGAGGCGGAGAAAATGAGTGTAGTGCTTCTACCTTGCTAGTAGTGGTGTGACTGTTCACGGTGTTGGGTTGACGGGGATGTGAAGGGGAAAAGACAGACGAAAAGTTTATGGAATTATACCCTCTTCACAAGTGCTTAGTTTTACAAAACAAGGATTATCACCGCCAGAAGAAAAGGTATGTCAAGTCTGATTTATTGTGTCTTTTCCCTGGAGTTTGACAAATGTCTTACTTATTTAGCTACCCTAGTTAACGTTAGTGCGTCTTCTCACCAATATATTTGCTTTCAGCGAGCAAAATTACCCCATTTGCTGGGATGAGAATCAGCCTGTTTAGACGCGCCGTTCCACGGCACATTCTGGTGTTTATATTGTCGACAAGTAAGTTACTGGTTAGGTGAGAGCTTGGAAACAGTAACCATGTACTAGGAGGTAAACACAAACCAGGTAGAGTTACTTATCTCGTGCCCTGGAATGTGAAAAAAAGAATGGTAATACTCGTTTCCCCTAATAATCCACACCACCTAGCTAGCTATAGTTACCGATAGAGAAAGGCAGCCTGGTCTCAGAGCAAAACGTATTCTACTAAAACCCGTGTCTCTAAATTTAGTATATGTTATTTTTCTGTGAGGTTACATTACATTGACTACATATAACATAATACGTGTAAATCCGTGTTTTTTCAAGTATGTATGTTATGTTTGGTATGGACAGTAGGTTGCTTAAGGCAAAAACGAAAGCAGGGTTGTTGGTCAGGCATATACCACAAAGGTTGCATGTTCGAATCTCATCACGGCATCTTTAGCATTTTAGCGAATTATCAACTTTCTTTGGATGTTAGCTAACTAACCCTAACCTTAACCCTTTAAACTAACATACCTTATCATACTAAAGCAGTCGAACATAATATATCATACTAAATGGGTTAAATGCGATCCAGACGTAGGATACTATGTCATACAATTTGTATTATATTGTACGACCGCTATTACATTGGTAGGCCAATGTAATGTAACCCTAACGTAAAGTAACATATCATACTAAATGAAGTGACATAGATTTAGTGTAATATATTACGTTTTGCTCTGAGACTAGGTTGAGAGAGGAGAGGCAGAAATATTCCAGGAAGCTATGCAGTGGCACCAACCTTCATTCTGTTACCAAACTTTGCATCTGCAGGGTGGTTGTGTGTTTATAAAATGTTCTGTGGAAATTGTTTAAAGTAGTCCTTGTGCATAAAGTTGTATGGTTTGTTTAACTTTGCAATCATTGGTTTATGTTTGACATACATTTTAAAGTGAAAAACTGAGTTTCAGCATCACTCTTACTGTGGAATTGTCCTGATTACAGCATAACCTCATACCCAGCCTCAATTGCTAGAGAGTGGGCTGGCCTGGGGACAAGATTAGTTACAGCATTACAAAATCATCAGGATGCCCTCTGTGTATTTTAGTCCAGGATTTGTGTCTTCTCTTACCCTTGAAAGTTTCCTCAATAATCCCAGTTCTCTTATATCTCCTTACCTTGGTGTCTGTCTCTTTCCATTCTGTAAATAACTGAATGCAGCATCAATGAAATGCTCTAAAATAAAGGCATCTTAGACACCAGCAGTGCAGCAGTAGTCAGTGCCATGGTGTAGGCCTATGGCATTGAATATTGCCTTAAACCAAAGTCTAGACAATTGAAATAACCTTCAGTAAAAGTTGCTGATGTCCATGTTACTTCCTCAGTCAATGCCTTGTTATTATCTGTGAGGGAGGGAGGGAGGGAGAGTAGCTAAGTGGCATGCTGACGGTGACAGATTCTCCATTCCAGTCCATGTAGCCCACTGCTCATTAGATGAAGACACAGGGCCCTCGTCAAAAGTAGTGCACTATATAGGGAATAGGGTGCCATTTGGGATGCAAACACGGAGTCCCATCATTCCTAACTTGGCCTGACTTCTGTCCTGTAGCTAGTGACACTTTGTATTCAGTCAGTGCCATCGAAACCGCCCTTCCCAATCCTATCCCATCTACCTCATTGTACTTACACCCTCTTTGTTACTGGAGGAACATAGGGCCTGGCCTGTACTAAAGCACCTCATGTAAATCCCATTATTATCACAGAAAACAGAAGTGGCATTTCAAATGCAATTCTGTGCCTCAGTGGGTATTAGTGCTCTGAAGTGAGTAGACAGATCAAAGCCAGACGTGGTACATTACATTTACATTTTCGTCATTTAGCAGACGCTCTTATCCAGAGCGACTTACAAATTGGTGCATTCACCTTATGATAGCCAGTGGGACAACCACTTTACAATAGTATTTTTTTGGGGGGTGGGGTAAGGGGGGGTAGAAGGATTACTTTATCCTATCCCAGGTATTCCTTAAAGAGGTGGGGTTTCAAGTGTCTCCGGAAGGTGGTGAGTGACTCCGCTGTCCTGGCGTCGTGAGGGAGCTTGTTCCACCATTGGGGTGCCAGAGCAGCGAACAGTTTTGACTGGGCTGAGCGGGAACTGTGCTTCCGCAGAGGTAGGGGAGCCAGCAGGCCAGAGGTGGATGAACGTAGTGCCCTCGTTTGGGTGTAGGGACTGATCAGAGCCTGAAGGTACGGAGGTGCCGTTCCCCTCACAGCTCCGTAGGCAAGCACCATGGTCTTGTAGCAGATGCGAGCTTCAACTGGAAGCCAGTGGAGTGTGCGGAGGGGCGGGGTGACGTGAGAGAACTTGGGAAGGTCGAACACCAGACGGGCTGCGGCGTTCTGGATGAGTTGTAGGGGTTTAATGGCACAGGCAGGGAGTCCAGCCAACAGCGAGTTGCAGTAGTCCAGACGGGAGATGACAAGTGCCTGGATTAGGACCTGTGCCGCTTCCTGTGTAAGGCAGGGTCGTACTCTGCAAATGTTGTAGTAGAGCATGAACCTACAGGATCGGGTCACCGCCTTGATGTTAGCGGAGAACGACAGGGTGTTGTCCAGGGTCACGCCAAGGCTCTTTGCACTCTGGGAGGAGGACACAACGGAGTTGTCAACCGTGATGGCAATGAGTGGTAAAGGGATAGTGTGACATTTTGGCAATTAGCATGCTAGCTGTTCCTGTAGACTTCCAGTCATTGCACTAACGCTAGTTGGCAATGGCTCCAGAATCTACCTTCAAACTCCACGCAGAGATGGTATCCATGAGTTCGTCTGACTGGGTAAATAGAAAAAAAAGCTTAATTGACAAAATGTCACACTATCCCTTAAGGCACTGGTCAAACACAAGGTCTGACACATTTCTATCCGGCCCCGCGCAATGATTTGGGTTGTCAATTCATTTTGTCCCGCTTCCAATACCGCCTGTGACACTGCACTACAAGTCCCAGCAAGCACTGCCAACATGCTGCGTGCCAAATGGCAGTGCATTGCCACACACCCGCGGAAGTGGGCCGTAGCAAGCTATCTGCTTTAGTTTTCGAGATGATCTGTCGAGGGAGGAGCTGGTTTTTACATATTGTGTATATTTATTTCTTCTGATCATATTTCCTTTTGTTTGGAATGTCAATTCTTGCAACAAAATAATACTTGTTTTGTTCGCTAGCTGGACAGGAAAACGCTGTTGAGTACTAAACTGTAAACCAATCAAAACTTGTGTACCATCATACATGGTACTATCTCTGCTGATCACGTCTGGCAATCATGTTATCCGTACCTAAGGTAGTAGACAGCTGGAACGGCGCAAATGGAATGGCATCAAACCATGTGTTTGATGTATTTGATACCATTCAACTAATTCCGCTCCAGTTATTACCACGAGCCCGTCCTCCCCAATTTATGTGCCACCATCCTCCTGTGCTCCACAGTGCAAGTGTTTCACTCACATTTGTGAATAAAAATAGAGTTAGAAATCAAGTGTGAGCACATTTATAGCAATTTGTTTCTGTCCCTCCAAAGATTTTCTATGAGGTTGAGATCTGGAGACTGGCTAGGCCACTCCAGGACCTTGAAATGCTTCTTACGAAGCCACTCCATCGTTGCCCGGGCGGTGTGTTTGGGATCATTGTCATGCTGAAAGACCCAGCCATGTTTCATCTTCAATGCCCTTGCTGATGGAAGGAGGTTTTCACTCAAAATCTCACGATACATGGCCCCATTCATTCTTTCCTTTACACGGATCAGTCGTCCTGGTCCCTTTGCAGAAAAACAGCCCTAAAGCATGATGTTTCCACCCCCATGCTTCACAGTAGGTATGGTTTTCTTTGGATGCAACTCATCATTCTTTGTCCTCCAAATACGACGAGTTGAGTTTTTACCAAAAAGTTCTATTTTGGTTTCATATGACATTCTCCCAATCCTCTTCTGGATCATCCAAATGCACTCTAGCAAACTTCAGACGTGCCTGGACATGTACTGGCTTAAGCAGGGGGACACGTCTTGCACTGCAGGATTTGAGTCCCTGGCGGCATAGTGTGTTACTGATGGTAGGCTTTGTTACTTTGGTCCCAGCTCTCTGCAGGTCATTCACTAGGTCCCCCCGTGTGGTTCTGGGATTTTTGCTCACCGTTCTTGTGATCATTTTGACCCCACGGGGTGAGATCTTGCGTGGAGCCCCAGATCGAGGGAGATTATCAGTGGTCTTGTATGTCTTCCATTTCCTAATAATTGCTCCCACAGTTGATTTCTTCAAACCAAGCTGCTTACCTATTGCAGATTCAGTCTTCCCAGCCTGGTGCAGGTCTACAATTTTGTTTCTGGTGCCCTTTGACAGCTCTTTGGTCTTGGCCATAGTGGAGTTTGGAGTGTGACTGTTTGAGGTTGTGGAAAGGTGTCTTTTATACTGATAACAAGTTCAAACAGGTGCCATTAATACAGGTAACGAGTGGAGGACAGAGGAGCCTCTTAAAGAAGAAGTTACAGGTCTGCGAGAGGCAGAAATCTTGCTTGTTTGTAGGTGACCAAATACTTATTTTCCACCATAATTTGCAAATAAATTCATAAAAAATCCTACAATGTGATTTTCTGGAGAAAAAAAATCTCAATTTGTCTGTCATAGTTGACATGTACCTATGATGAAAATTACAGGCCTCTCTCATCTTTTTAAGTGGGAGAACTTGCACAATTGGTGGCTGACTAAATACTTTTTTCCCCCACTGTATATATACACCTGTTCTGAAAGGCCCCAGAGTCTGCAACACCACTAAGCAAGGGGCACCACCAAGCAAGCGGCACCATGAAGACCAATGAGCTCTCCAAACAGGTCAGGGACAAAGTTGTTGAGAAGTACAGATCAGGGGTGGGTTATAAAAAAATATCCAAAACTTTGAACATCCCACGGAACACCATTAAATCCATTATTAAAAAATGATCAGAGAGGCAACAAAGAGACCAAAGATAACCCTGAAGGAGCTGCAAAGCTCCACAGCGGAGATTGGAGTATCTGTCCATAGGACCACTTTAAGCCGTACACTACACAGAGCTGGGCTTTATGGAAGAGTGGCCAGAAAAAAGCCATTGCTTAAAGAAAAAAATAAGCAAACACGTTTGGTGTTCGCCAAAAGGCATGTGGGAGACTCCCCAAACGTATGGAAGAAGGTACTCTGGTCAGATGAGACTAAAATTGAGCTTTTTGGCCATCAAAGAAAACGCTATGTCTGGCGCAAACCCAACACTTCTCATCCCCCCGAGAACACCATCCCCACAGTGAAGCATGGTGGTGGCAGCATCATGCTGTGGGGATGTTTTTCATGGGCAGGGACTGGGAAACTGGTCAGAATTGAAGGAATGATGGATGGCGCTGAACATTTAGTATTTGAAACTCAAACATTGATTTTCTATAATTCTGTCATTCTCCATACCTTATATTCCGATGCATCCAACATTGTGGTATTGGGCAGCTGCTATTTGAGAACTAATCTGGTTTAGAAATCAAACTCTTATTGCAGAGCACTGTACTGTTTTAGAGAATGTTGTATTGCAAGGTATGTTATATGGGCATTTCCATCGAAAAGAACCCATGAGCACCAACGTGAAGTTCTTAGGAGCACGTCACATCGGGTGTAAATTAAAGCTAAGAGTATATTTCTTGAGAAATTAAGGCATAAATGCTTTTAAATTTGTATTTTATCATTTTCCATCCTAAAAATTAGGAATAAGCAAAGGCTTTGATTTCTGGTCAAACAGATGGAAAAGGGGTCTTAGACAACATCAACCAAAAAAAGGCTTAAATGGGATTAGAAAAACATCAAAACCCTTCCAACTAATATCAGCACTTATATTTAGTTTTGGAGAAATGATTTGCCTTCTGTACGTTTTTAAGAAACATTGCCTTGTCTTGCAATTCCGTTACCAAAACGATACCACGGCACTAAAAATATAAAGGAGGACTGTGATTTCCCCCAATTTTTTCAATCTCAAAATTTTACTTTTCCTAATAGAAAAACAACAAAATTGGATGTTGTAAGTCCACAACAACGCTTAAACCACATCGGGACCATTTTTGAGGTCTGGGGAAAATCTGAGAAATGTCAACCCTTTAATTCAGGTGTGCACCAGCCAGACAGGCTGGCAGTGTTCAGTGCAAATAATCATGATTCTGCCAGATAGGCAAGATCGGACAGGAAAGCGAATGATGCTTGCATAATTTCAATAGCAAGTGATTTTTACATTTCATTTGCATAGCCTATACAGGGTTCATACAGACATTGGCAAGTCAAATTCAAGGACTTTGAAATACAGTTTATATTTAATTGTTGTAAGAGCTTATAGAAGGAAAAAAAAAAACTCAATGTATGCAAAAACGTATGCATTACCACTTTTTAAGAATAATCCATTTTGTTACTTGTCAGAGACACCTGAAAAGCCTCAGGGAAGCAAGGTCGCTGGAAGAGACTGGTGTCTTGTCCTGGCCACTCTCGATGTCTCCTCAGAATAGGGATTAGATAGAAATAGAGCCGCAGCGTCTTCCCGTCATTCTGTCCACCCGAATTAGGAGTCCTTTGATCAACGGTCTGTCTGGAAAAGATGCCGGCAATCAATCAGACCCCCGTCCCAAATGGCACCCTATTCCCTATGTCAGTGTTTCCCAACCCTGGTCCTCGAGTACCCCTGCAGTACACATTGTCGTTGTAGCCCTTAACACTCCTCATTCAACTCATTGAGGGCTTGATGATTAGTTGACTTGTTGAATCAGGTGTGCTTGTCCAGGGTTACAATAAAAATGTGGACTGTTGGGGATACTCGAGGACCAGGTTTGGGAAACACTTCCCTATGTAGTGCAATACATTTGACCAGAGCCCTATGGGCTCAGATTTAACATTCTGTAAACCATTTATGATTGGTGGGATTATTAACCATGGCCCATGTACTGTAATGTAGTGTGTAGTAATCCAGGGATGGTGATATGGCTGTTGTGGCTGAGGTATTCCTATTAGGGAGGGTTAATCCCACTGGAGTTAGCAGAGTTTTCCACTTTTTCAAATTCACTTCAGGCATCTTTTCATTTAAGTTTAATTTCGCTAGTCAGAAGAGTCTGTATAGCCTTCTCCCTATAGAATGAACGATATGCATCTTCTAGTGATTTATTGATATGACAGGCACCTGTCAGTCACAAAGCGAGTGATGACAGGGAAACACTGCTCATTTGTCAGTCTGCTGTCTGTCCCGTCTCTCGGTACCTGTGTTATTTTTGTGCGCTGTGGTTGGTTGCAGTCTAATTTATTTTCACGAAGGGAGAGCATGATGCTGCTTCATCGTCTCCTGTGAGTGAATTTACACTTCCCATGTAATGTAAGTGGTAACGATGAGTTGAAATCCACGTAATTATTGTTTTGTGGCACATTCATTTATTTTCTTTTGCCTGTTTCAACTTTCATATAGCCAGCCGCGGATAGGCTATTAACTGTGCTTTGACTGACGACTGAACAGCAGTGTTGACTACTTTATTAAAGGTGTCAAACTGACTGAATAAAGTATATCCCTTTTTCATAATTCATACAACGTAGTTATACACTGATTGTACAAAACATTAAGAACACCTTCCAAATATTGAGTTGCACCCTCCCCACACCCTCAATTGGTCAGGGCATGGACTCAACAAGGTGTCGAAATGCTTCTACAGGGATGCTGGCCCATGTTGACTCCAATGCTTCCCACAGTTGTGTCAAGTTGGCTGGAAGACCTTTGGGTGGTGGACCATTCCTGATACATACTGGAAACTGTTGACCGTGAAATACCCAGCAGCATTGCAGTTCTTGACACAAACCGGTGCGCCTGGCACCTACTACCATACCCCATTCAAAGGCACTTAAATATTTTGTCTTGCCAATTCAACCTCTGAATGGCACACATACACAATCCTGTGAATGAAAAATCCATCTACACTGATTGAAGTGGATTTAACAGGTGACATCAATAAGGGATCATAGCTTTCACCTGGATTCACCTGGTCAGTCTATGTCATGGAAAGAGCAGGTGTGCTTAATGTTTTGTATACTCAGTGTATGTCCATGGTATCGTATCAGGAAAAGTAAACCAAAGATCTTGTTTGTATTTCCCTAGGATTCGAAGCCCATGTTGAGACTTGCAAGTGACTCGTCAGTGTAGCCTAGTGATGGGTTGTTCGCGAAATAATGTCTCTTTTTGGAACTGATCTTTTAGGTGAAAGTCGGGAACCAAATCACATCGGGGAAAGAGCCGTTCATTTGACTCCCTAATTTGCATACTGGTAGGCTACTACTGCTTTTTGGCGATTATCTGCAGATAAATTATGGAAACATTCGATGAAGATGTTGAATCCTCACTGCAGGAACAATAGGTAGTGGAGAGAGACTCATTCTGGTCCAAAATATGATAAAATGAAACGTATTGAAGGTTATAAAAGCTAATGATATTTATATGGTATTATTTAAGATATTGATATACTGTAGGCCTACTGATTCGATCAAAGTGTTAAATGGAGTAGTCAACTGCATTTTTAAAACGAGTTTCCTGCAAATGTATATTGTTTCTCTACAGGGAATCCATGTTTACTTGACAGAAAACAACATTTTTTCTTAGGTTTTTGTCACAATAAATTAAATTGAAAGAGTAGACTAGACTCGTTTTTTCTGACTAGATTAACAAGGGCAAATCTACTGGTTTCCCTCAAAGTCCAACCAACAGTGATTGATTGACAGGTCTGAAACCCTACCAACTCTGTGAATCACAAACATCCTGCCCCCTCCCCTGACAATCCTCCCCCCCACAGTGATTGATTGACAGGCCAAACTGTTAAAGGGATAGGCTAGTTCACCCAAATTACAAAATGCCACATTGGTTTCCTTATCCTTAATGTCCACCGCCACAGAGCCAATAAAATACATACACTACAAATTGTTTATTTTACTAGAAACAGCCTTTTTTAGCAAAGAAAAAAAACTAGAAGAATGGACATTACACGCAAACTGCCTGCCAATCAAAGTCAACAAACAAGCATGCAGCTGCCGAGTAAGCGAACATTTAGTGAAGTAAACTTATTTCGTTAGCAAAAGTGTCCGAAAATCAAGCATTGAGGATGACTGAAGACAAGGAAAATAACGCAATTGAGGTTGATTTGCAGGACGATGAAGAATTGGTTCGAAAAAAGGAGGCCTCCTCTGTCGTTTGGAACTGGTTTGGCTTTAAGATATCCGACCTCGACCAACAAACAGTAGTGTGTAAGTTGTGTTGACGCATTGTGCTAGCCAAAGGTGGAAACACAAGCAATCTTTTTCACCACCTGAAAACCCTGCATGTGCGCGAATGCGTAGAATCTACCAGAATGCGTAGAATCTACCAGAATGCGTAGAATCTACCAGAATGCGTAGAATCTACCAGAATGCGTAGAATCTACCAGAATGCGTGCAACAAACCCCTGGAGCAGCGGAGCAAGTCACAAGACATCTTCAAGCCAGACCCGAGTGCAATTACGTATCACATAGCAAAAGACATGGAACCAATTCAAACTGTGGAGAAAGACTGTTTCAGAAAGTTGATTCGAACTCTAGACCCAAGAAACGAGATCCCGAGCCGTAAATACTTCAGCAAAACATGTCTGCCAGAACTCTACACAGAATGTCAGGACAGAGTTCCCAACGAAATCCGTAACGCTTCATTCTTCTTTACCACTACCGACTTATGGTCAAGCCGGACCACAGAGCCATACATTAGCCTCACGATTCATTACATTGATGACAACTGGAAGCTGCAAAGCAAATCCCTTCAGACCTCTTATTTCCCAGACGACCACACCGGAGAAATAATTGCAGCTGGGCTGAGGGAGGCACTTTCATCCTGGGGCTTGAAAGAGTCTCTTCCAAGTATGTATGACTACCGACAGCGGATCGAACATGGTCAAAGAATTGGAGCTGAACAAATGGACAAGACTAGGGTGTTTTGGACACAGGCTACACATTGCTATTGGTAAGTTTCAACGTCCAAAACACACAGAGCTAGGTAGAAAAATAACGTCACTTAAAAACAACATAAAATGCAGAATAACTGTTGTATTCCTTATCTCCTCTGTTTAAAGTTAGAGCTGACTACACTGCCTGATCCTTCTTATATGTTAAACCGGATATGTACAGCTATGCAAATCTAGGATATTTGTAATTTGTAAATGTGTGCAATATCCAAACATTACATGGATTACATTTTATTTTATTTATAATTGATATATTAGCCTATGGTTTCAATATATGAAACTATCCTCTCTCTTTCAATAATAAATAGCCTACTCAATAAATTATCCCGTTTTCTAAAGCAACATAGCTCTCTTAATCACAACAGTTGTTTGTAAATCTATAGATGGTTTAAATTTGTAATCATGTCCAGGGGTCCATGCTGTAAATTGTTGTAATTACAACAGATAATTTTTCACCTTTTTATTTTGCAGAGAGGAGTGTCCAAAACGAACCTCGGGTTTCCCGGGCCACAGGAGTGTGCAAGAAAGTGGTCAGCACATGTTCCTATAGTTGGAAGAAGCAGAAGGCCCTGACAAGTGCACAGGATAAACTGAGCCTGCCCCTCCACAAGCTCATCACGGAATCCCCGACAATGTGGGGATCTCGACTGCAGATGATGGAAAGAGTCCTGGAGCAGGAAAAGGCCATCACACAAGTCCTGGCAGCAGACAAAAAGACATGGCACCATGCACCCTCCTGGCAAGACATTGAGGTCTTTGAATCTATCACGGCAGCACTTAAGCCCCTCCAGGATGCCCTGTCAGGAGAGGACACACTCATGTATGTCTATCTGAAGCCGGTCCTCAATTTGTTCAAGACGGAGGTTCTGAAATCAAATGAGGGCGAAGCCAAACTGACCGGAGAGATTAAGATGAGGGTTCTCAATTACCTGAATGATAAATACACCGACCCTGAAACAGATGAGCTGCTCACCATGGCTACCTTTCTGGACCCAAGGTTCAAGACCACCTACATGACCACTGAGAAGCTGGTGAAGGTGAGCGCTGCCGCCGAGTCAGAAGCCCTCCTGGTAGGAAACACAGCCGTGGGTGACTTCTCTTTTGAAGAGGACCAGAGTGAGAGAGCGAAAGAAGTTGCCACTGCTCCACAATCAGCAAAGAAGTCCAAGAGCCTTGGGAGCTTCTTTAAGAAAACCAGTAGTGCACCTGCCTTAAGAACCCAGAGACAGGTCATCAAGCAAGAGCTGGACAGCTACACTCTGATGATGGCAGCAGACAGTGAGGCTGATCCTTTGGAGTGGTGGCGAGTTCACGCATCCAACTTCCCACAATTGAGTTGTCTGACAAAGAAATACTTATGCATCCCTGCCACAAGTTCGCCCTCTGAGAGAGCATTTAGCACTGGGGGCAATGTGGTCACATGCCACAGGGCAACTTTGAAGCCAGAAACCGTCAATAGGCTGGTGTTCCTGGCAGGGAACTTGTGAAGAGGGAGGCAGTGAATTGTTACATGCTGAACTGAGAAACATACAGACTGTATGGTTAATGCTTTACGTTAATTTGAAAAGGTTTACAACTTGAATTCATAATGTGAATTCATAGTGTTATATGAAAAAAGACTGCACTTCTTATATTTGCCAGGAAAAGGTTTACATCCTGAGTACTTTAAATATTTCTTTATAAAATGTTACTGCATGTTTATTTAACTCATATACCTTTCATGTTTGCACAGGTTTACCACAGAAGTAAAACAAATAATAATTAAAAAAATATGCAATGCCCCCTTTCTGTTTCTATAAGGTTAAAAGCAATATTTAGTCATTTATTAACTTTGAAGGGCTCATAAAATGTTAAAAAAAGTTTTTTACAGTATATCGTGATATTATATCGTTATCATCTGGACAGTGGAAAATATTGTGATATGAATTTTTTTTCATATCGCCCACACCTAGCTTGCAGTCGGCGTTCCAATTCATCCCAAGGTTGTTCGATGGGGTTGAGGTGTGGCCTCTGTGCAGGCCAGACAAGTTCTTCCACACAGATCTTAACAAACCATTTCTGTATGGACCTCGCTTTGTGCACGGGGGCATTGTCATGCTGAAACAGGAAAGGGCCTTCCCCAAACAGTTGCCACAAAGTTCGAAGCACAGAATCGACTAGAATGTCATTGTATGCTGTATCGTTAAGATTTCCCTTCACTGGAACTAGCCCGAACCATGAAAAACAGCTCCAGACCATTATTCCTCCTCTACCAAACTTTACACTTGGCACTATGTATTGGGGCCGGTAGCGTTCTCCTGGCATCCGCCAAACCCAGATTAGTCCATCAGACTGCCAGATGGTGAAGCGTGATATATCACTCCAAAGAATGCGTTTCCACTGCTCCAGAGTCCAATGGCGGCAAGCTTTACACCACTCCAGCCGACGCTTGGCATTGCACATGGTGATCTTAGGCTTGGTGCAGCTGCTCGGCCATGGAAACCCATTTCATGAAGCTCCCGACAAACAGTTATTGTGCTGACGTTGCTTCCAGAGGTAGTTTGGAACTCGGTAGTGAGTGTTCAGCACTCGGCGGTCCCGTTCTGTGAGCTTGTGTGGCCTACAACTTCGCGGCTGAGCCGTTGTTACGTTTCCACTTCACAATAACAACACTTACAGTTGACCGGGGCAGCTCTAGCAGGGCAAAAGTTTGACGAACTGACTTGTTGGAAAGGTGGCATCCTATGATGGTGCCACGTTGAAAGTCACTGAGCTCTTCAGTAAGGCCAATGTTGTCTATGGAGATTGTATGGCTGTGGTCGATTTTATACACCTGTCAGCAACGGGTGTGCCTGAAATAGCCAAATCCACGTGTTTGAAGTGGTGTCCACATACGTTTGTATATATAGTGTATTTTGAAGAACAAACATTATTGTGGCAATTTATATCTTGCAGTAAACCTATAAATATGACTTTAATCTTGAAGACAGGTTTAATCCCCCCCCCAAAAGGTGATTTTACTTAGAAAATAGTCCTTATCATATACTGTAGGCCTAGGCTATATCCAAAACAACTAACACACTGAATTCATACATGTTGAGTAATTTTTATTATAAAGTCACTTATTTCTACTCAATACCAAAACTCATTTTTCCAATCTAGGAGGTAAAGTCGTTAAAGTATTCAATAAATTAGCTGTGTATTTCAGATGGAATCAAGGCATTAGAATGTACCAGAGGCCACCAAGACAGAGCTTGTTCTGAAAACAACAAATATATATACAGTGGGGAGAACAAGTATTTGATACACTGCCGATTTTTCAGGTTTTCCTACTTACAAAGCATGTAGAGGTCTGTAATTTTTTATCATAGGTACACTTCAACTGTGAGAGACAGAATCTAAAAAAAATCCAGAAAATCACATTGTATGATTGTTAAATAATTAATTTGCATTTTATTGCATGACATAAGTATTTGATCACCTACCAACCAGTAAGAATTCCGGCTCTCACAGACCTGTTCGTTTTTCTTTAAAAGCCCTCCTGTTTTCCACTAATTACCTGTATTAACTGCACCTTTTTGAACTCGTTACCTGTATAAAAGACACCTGTCCACACACTCAAACAGACTCCAACCTCTCCACAATGGCCAAGACCAGAGAGCTGTGTAAGGACATCAGGGATAAAATTGTAGACCTGCACAAGGCTGGGATGGGCTACAGGACAATAGGCAATAAGCTTGGTGAGAAGGCAACAACTGTTGGTGCAATTATTAGAAAATGGAAGAAGTTCAAGATGACGGTCAATCACCCTCAGTCTGGGGCTCCATGCAAGATCTCACCTCGTGGGGCATCAATGATCATGAGGAAGGTGAGGCATCAGCCCAGAACTACACGGCAGGACCTGGTCAATGACCTGAAGAGAGCTGGGACCACAGTCTCAAAGAAAACCATTAGTAACACACTACGCACGCAAGGTCCCCCTGCTCAAGTCAGTGCATGTCCAGGCCCATCTGAAGTTTGCCAATGACCATCTGGATGATCCAGAGGAGGAATGGGAGAAGGTCATGTGGTCTGATGAGACAAAAATATAGCTTTTTGGTCTAAAATCCACTCGCCGTGTTTGGAGGAAGAAGAAGGATGAGTACAACCCCAAGAACACCATCCCAACCGTGAAGCATGGAGGTGGAAACATCATTCTTTGGGGATGCTTTTCTGCAAAGGGGACAGGACGACTGCACCGTATTGAGGGGAGAATGGATGGGGCCATGTATCACGAGATATTGGCCAACAACCTCCTTCCCTCAGTAAGAGCATTGAAGATGGGTCGTGGCTGGGTCTTCCAGCCAGGGCAACTAAGGAGTGGCTCCGTAAGAAGCATCTCAAGGTCCTGGAGTGGCCTAGCCAGTCTCCAGACCTGAACCCAATAGAAAATCTTTGGAGGGAGCTGAAAGTCTGTATTGCCCAGCGACAGCCCTGAAACCTGAAGGTCTGTACGGAGGAGTGGGCCAAAATCCCTGCTGCAGTGTGTGCAAACCTGGTCAAGACCTACAGGAAACGTATGATCTCTGTAATTGCAAACAAAGGTTTCTGTACCAAATATTAAGTTCTGCTTTTCTGATGTATCAAATACTTATGTCATGCAATAAAATGCAAATGAATTACTTAAAAATCATACAATGTGATTTTCTGTATTTTTTTCCGTCTCATAGTTGAAGTGTACCTATGATAAAAAATTACAGACCTCTACATGCTTTGTAAGTAGGAAACCCTGCAAAATCGGTGTCACGTTCGTTGATGAACGAGAAGGACCAAAACATAGTGTGAAATGCCTCCATGTTTATTGAACTTAATATACATACAAAACAACGAAACGTGACTTCGGAAGGCTATACACACAAGCCACACTAACCGAACAAAAACCCACAACACAGGCAGGAAAACTGGCTGCCTAAGTATGATCCCCAATCAGAGACAACGAGCGACAGCTGCCTCTGATTGGGAACCACACCCGGCCAAACATAGAAATACAAACATAGATATTCACACCCTGACCAAACTAGCTAGAGTTATATAGGCCAGGGCTTGACAGTCGGCAGTGTATCAAATACTTGTTCTCCCCACTGTATATATATTTGGGACGCAGCCTAGGCATTGTGATTCATAAAACTATCTGTTTACCACAGTGGATTAGCCTATTGGGTTTGCATTTAAATTGCCCATGGGACACCGTGTTTATCCTTGTTTATTTGGATCCTCTCTCTGGCTTCTTTTTCTTCTCTGGGATTTGATTTGTGATCCATCTGAGTGTTCAGTGGTAATGAATCATGAGGGTTAAATCTTCATGCTGCGCTGCTGGATGAGAATATATTTAAAAAACTGTGCTGTTTCTTAAACACACCTTCTTTCTCCAAATGATGTGTTTCATATACAAAACATTTTATGCGTCTTATGCGCAGCAAAAGTTGCACATCCAGTCTCCAGAGCAGACCTGTTAGTCTTTTGGCTACACAATAGGGCAGGCCTTGTCCCCAAACTAGGCGAGTAAAGCTACAGCCCTAGGCCCTAGGCATTGTCATTAGGCACACAGATCATCTGGTAAGGAGTTTGTCTTCACTGAGCGAGCCACCTCAAGGCTTGGCTAGCCACAGTAACAGTAGCCTAAGCCCTATGAAGAGAGGAGACGGTGGGTGTTGGTGAGGTTGTTACGGAAGTTCTGCTTTAGGACCCCTTCAGTAAGCTTGTCCAATGTAGAATGGCCCATTGGGCAGGATCTTATCTCCTGGTTCTGTAGTGTGAGGCAGCTTGATATACAAGTCACTCCCTGGACAGTACACTAGTCGGTCGCAGGGCCTTGCCCCCAATCAGAGAGGCATTGGGTCCCATTTTGTAAGTCTTTGGTTTGACTCAAACAAACCCCCAACCTTCTAATCTCAGGGCAGATGCTCTAACCTTAAGGGAAAGGCCTCAAAATTGGTACCCCTTTTTGAGCAGTTTTTAGACAAGTCCTAAAGCCACTCTCTCAGTGGCCTCTGTCTGGGCGTTGGCGCACTGAGTAGAGCCAGGGTATAAATACACAAGGCAGTTTGGCTCGCTGTGGTCGTTCTTTGGAGACCCTTTTGTTTAAGTCCCCAGTAATTAGGCTACTCAAAACCAATGTTTTAAAAAAGGATTGTTTGGTGTACGCCTGAAAATGGGAGAAATGGGAGAGCAACGAAACCGTGTTTGTGTGAGGACTGATTTTAAGATGATGACTGTCATGCTTTTGTGTTAAAAGATTCCTAATTGCCTGGTTAAAGTTTGATGGTAGAATGTATCCCAGTACTGTGGCCTAAGCCTACATTAAACAACTTTCTGAGGCACAGCAAAAAGCAATGGCCTTAGGCCGATCAAATCACAAACAATTCCCTCCTTCTTGAATGAGCACAGTTTAGCCCATTGGCAAAACATCTGGAAATGTTAGTTTATCGCAATGAGCTATGTTTTTTATTACTCTTGGGATGCCACTAGGGTGGCATAGGGTTTTGGGTTGGGTTGTTGTAAGAAACTCTACGTTTACTGACTGTCTACTTCTCTGGGCCAGTAGTGTGAATGTCTAGCCTGGGATGTCAAATGTTAGCTTATTGCAATGAGTTATGGTTTTAAAATTCTTATATGGGATACCACTGTATTAAAGGTTTTGTGAAAAGCTCCAATACTTTGGCTGGCTGACTGACTGTGAATGTCTAGCCTGAGATGCCTAGCCAAACTAAATAGGCCTATCTGTTAGGGCTGCACGAAATGGGCTAAAAAATCAAATTGTGATTTTTAAAAAAACCAAATATTTCGATTTTACTTCCGATTTATACATCAAAACACTTGGGTAAACTGTTGGAATCATAGAAATAGAATGATCATTATCATTTTATGGTTGGAATACAGTGGACACTTGGAATGCAGTTTTTCTTTGGCATGACAACGAATGGAAAAGTAAGGGAGGAGATATTTGTGACAGAGTAGGAACCAAAGTGTTTGTCAGTGTTTTCCATGGGACCCTAATTAGATTTAAATAGATAGGTACATTCAAAACAAAAAATATATATATATATTTTTTGCCTTTTCTTCTGATTAACACTAACTGCTGGGCCTTGAGAGATCCCCTTCAAGTTAATGAGCAGGTATTCTGACTACAACATTTTAACAGTGTAATTAATAGGCCACATTTCATATATATATAATTTGAGTTTATGAAGGTCTTAGGCAACATTAGAATAACATTATTATTTTTTATTTTTTATTTTTTACAAAATAGCATTTTCATTAGTTTATGTTACTCTAGGCTATATGTGCCTTTTTTACAACTATGAAACAGAAAGCATATGTGTTGGAACGTGGTAACAGCTTATTTTTATAACTACAATTATAAGAAAGACGCACGGTCAAATGATGAAAACATCAGTAGCCTAAACATCATCACAAGAGCCAAAAGCAATAATGGTAATATAATGAATGTGTCTATGACAGCAGTCAAAAATAGTCAATTATTGTCAACTCGTGCTTACATGGTGTGCGTCTTCGTGCAATGGAATCAGTTGGAGCATGTTCATGTCACATAAACAACGAAAGCTGGTGAGTGCGTTGCTGGTGTTGTTTTTTGCTTGAGATGTAGGGTCTGCTCTCTCAGTGATGACATTTTGTGCTGATAATCGGCCAGTAGCATTGTCACCGAATTATTCTATCCAAACGGTGCTGTCCCTTCCTCTCTCCTGTCTCACTTGGTGGTGGCGCGGGCACCTGCTCAGTGTGCACTGTTCTGGCTTTTTTGCGCTTAGGCCTTGGAGATGTAGATTCAGGCTGAGGCTCAGAATCAGAAGAATAATCATCAGAGATGTCATGAATTATTTTTTCCCCACCAATGGAGTCATTTTCATTAAGATTTTGTAGCAACGCTAACGCAGCATCTGCATCCATTCGTCTTGGTCTTCTTTCCATTGTAAATTACACGTGCTTTCACTGTGTACTCTAAGTAGGCCAGAGTAGACTGTTAAGACTGCTTGGAGTCGGTGGACTGATGTAGGGTAGGCTACATACCATTTTTATATTTTATAATTGGTCTGCCATGTAGCACGAAATGATCAGTATGTCTAGGTTATCCTTTCTACCATAGCTTTTTGAAAGATATCACAACACAAAAATCCTGAAAAAACGCATGTCAAAAATGTTATCAATTGATTTTGTTGTTGTTATTCTGTCTCTCACTGTTCAAATAAACCTACCATTAAAATTATAGACTGATCATTTCTTTGTCAGTGGGCAAAGGTACAAAATCAGCAGGGGATCAAATACTTTTTTCCCTCACTGTAGTAGAACTGCATAAGTGTTGCTCCACTTTCTGGAGGACCGAGTTTTGAAATCAGTGGAATTAGAGTATGATGGCTAAGGAAATGGAGAAATTTGTGGCGTTTTGATTGCAAATATGCAGACGGAGTCAGAAAGAGAACACACAGAAGGCTGTTGTATAAAACACCTGTCTCTGGATTACATCTTTAAACTAAGGGCAACCATGGCATCCGTGACAGAGCGGGAGAAGCGTCCATCCATGTACAGTGAGGGAAAAAAGTATTTGATCCCCTGCTGATTTTGTACGTTTGCCCACTGACAAAGAAATGATCAGTCAATGATTTTAATGGTAGGTTTATTTGAACAGTGAGAGACAGAATAACAACAAAACAATCCAGAAAAACGCATGTCAAAAACGTTATGAATTGATTTGTATTTTAATGAGGGAAATAAGTATTTGACCCCCTCTCAATCAGAAAGATTTCTGGCTCCCAGGTGTCTTTTGTACAGGTAACGAGCTGAGATTAGGAGCACACTCTTAAAGGGAGTGCTCCTAATCTCAGTTTGTTACCTGTATAAAAGACACCTGTCCACAGAAGCAATCAATCAATCAGATTCCAAACTCCACCATGGCCAAGACCAAAGAGCTCTCCAAGGATGTCAGGGACAAGATTGTAGACCTACACAAGGCTGGAATGGGCTACAAGACCATCGCCAAGCAGCTTGGTGAGGTGACAACAGTTGGTGTGATTATTCGCAAATGGAAGAAACACAAAATAACTGTCAATCTCCCTCGGCCTGGGGCTCCATGCAAGATCTCACCTCGTGGAGTTGCAATGATCATGAGAACGGTGAGGAATCAGCCCAGAAGTACACGGGAGGATCTTGTCAATGATCTCAAGGCAGCTGGGACCATAGTCACCAAGAAAACAATTGGTAACACACTACCACGTGAAGGACTGAAATCTTGCAGCGCCCGCAAGGTCCCCCTGCTCAAGAAAGCACATATACAGGGCCGTCTGAAGTTTGCCAATGATCATCTGAATGATTTAGAGGAGAACTGGGTTAAAGTGTTTTGGTCAGATGAGACCAAAATCGAGTTCTTTGGCATCAACTCAACTCGCCGTGTTTGGAGGAGGAGGAATGCTGCCTATGACCCCAAGAACACCATCCCCACTGTCAAACATGGAGGTGGAAACATTATGCTTTGGGTGTGTTTTTCTGCTAAGGGGACAGGACAACTTCACCGCATCAAAGGGACGATGGTCGGGGCCATGTACCGTCAAATCTTGGGTGAGAACCTCCTTCCCTCAGCCAGGGCATTGAAAATGGGTCATGGATGGGTATTCCAGCATGACAATGACCCAAAACACACGGCCAAGGCAACAAAGAAGTGGTTCAAGAAGAAGCAAATTAAGGTCCTGGAGTGGCCTAGCCAGTCTCCAGACCTTAATCCCATAGAAAAACTTTGGAGGGAGCTGAAGGTTTGAGTTGCCAAACGTCAGCCTCGAAACCTTAATGACTTGGAGAAGATCTGCAAAGAGGAGTGGGACAAAATCCCTCCTGAGATGTGTGCAAACCTGGTGGCCAACTACAAGAAACGTCTGACCTCTGTGATTGCCAACAAGGGTTTTGCCACCAAGTACTAAGTCATGTTTTGCAGAGGGGTCAAATACTTATTTCCCTCATTAAAATGTCTCTCACTGTTCAAATAAACATACCATTAAAATTATAGACTGATCATGTCTTTGTCAGTGGGCAAACGTACAAAATCAGCAGGGGATCAAATACTTTTTTCCCTCACTGTATAGGGCTATATATCAATCTAGAACAGGATTATCTATTTTGGATGCATTTTGAATGGAGTGCACTGATTTTAAAGCAACGCTATCTGAGTGATAGGCGGTTTTAAAACTCTGCAGCTGCAATAAAAATAAATAAATGAATCTTTACAATTAAAAAACAAGGTGACCCCCTGAAAGCCAGATGGCGATGGGTAAATTAGACGCACATTCGGTCTTTATATTAATGTAGCATAGGATATGCTGCAGCAAATGTAGGCCTACCTGTCACAAGAAAAAAAGTTACCATGATTAGATGATAGGTCTACTACATGCATTGTGAACTGTTCTCCATACTGAGATGGGCTGTCTGTCCCCACCCTGAAGCCTTGATTAATCTTGCAGAGGGCGTAGAGAATCCTAAAGACTCTCAGACCATGAGAAACAAGATTCTGTGGTCTGATGAAACCAAGATTGAACACTTTGGCCTGAATGCCAAGCGTCACGTCTGGGGGGAAACCAGGCACAATCCCTATGAAGCATGGTAAATGTGATATTTCAGTCTTTTTTATTTTTTATAAATTTGCAAACATTTCTAAAAACCAGTTTTTGCTTTGACATTATTGGGTGTTGTGTGTAGACTGATGAGGGAAAAAAACAATTTAATCCATTTTAGAATAAGGCTGTAATGTAACAAAATGTGGAAAAAGTCAATGGGTCTGAATACTTTCCGAATGCACTGTATACACACTCACTCACACACATTACACTGACACACTCACACAAAACCCACACACATTCACATACACTACATACGCACAGACACACATAACACACACGCATACCGACACAACACATACACACACACACATACACACTCATCATATGCTGCTGCTACTCTGTTCTTTATTCTTACTCTTATGATTATCTATCCTGATGCCTAGTCACTTTACTCTGCCTTTATGGGCATATCTACCACAAATACCTCGTACCCCTTCACATTGATCTGGTACTCCCTATATATAGCTTCATTCTTGTATATTTTATTCCTCTTGTGTGACTTTTCTTTTTCTTTACTCTGCATCGTTGGGAAGGGCTCGTAAGCAAGCGTTTCACAGTAAAGTTTACACCCGTTGTATTCGCTGCATGTGACAAATAACATTTGATTGAATCGTATTTAAGTACATTTCCTTGGAAAGATAACTGCCACATGATTCTCCGGCCATTCATAGGCAGCCTACTCTATTTCATTGAGACCACATGTAGGTGCACTTGATCTCGCATGTAGGAGAGGGAGGTTACTGAACTTGAAGCAGCGAATGCTGAGAGAGTGAATAATGTGCAGAAAAGGTGTGTTTAATACAATAGGTTGGCCTAGGCTGATGCATACAAAGCAGAAAGACAACCGTTTCCAAATAGTCTGCGGGACCCCAAAATTTTTTTAGCCCAAAGTTGTCTGTTTGACAGCCTGCTCCCGCCCACAGCATGGAAAATGCTGACCGCGCCGCAATTATCTCTGTCGGGGCCCCCAGGTGCAGCTCTCTATATCACATATCCATAATTATGCATTTCTGTATTGTATAGATCAGGGACACTTGTTGTCATTCTGTTATCAGGTGTTAATCCACTTCACTTACTGTAGTTCAATAACAGTACAGAAGATAGCCCTATTTGGTAAAAGACCAAGTCCGTATTATGGCAAGAACAACTCAAGTAAGCAAAGAGAAATGACAGTCCATCATTATCTTAAGACATGAAGGTCATTCAATACGGACATTTTCAAGAACTTTGAACGTTTCTTCAAGTGCAGTCTTAAAAACCATCAAGCGCTATGATGAAACTGGCTCTCATGAGGACATCTCATGATGAAACTGGCTCTCATGAGGACAGCCACAGGAATCCTCAGTGTTATTTCATCGTTTTGAAGTCTTCACTATTATTCTACAATGTAAAAAATAAAGAAAAACACTTGAATGAGTAGGTATCTCCAAACTTTTGACTGGTAGTGTATATCTTTTTTTTTTTTGTGCAATTCGATACTTTACCTCAACAAATATCCTTCAATTCACAACATTTTCATTGGTTATCAAAATGAAAAGAAACCAATAAATACATTTACTCAATAATATAAAACAAAATTATAATTGTCCCATACAATAATCTGTACTCTAAAGTTATTGTTGAAATTTATTTTTATTTCTGGCGACTCCACTGCAGTTCCCCCGCGACCCCACTAGTGGGCCCCGACTTTGAATACCACTGCTCTAATCTTATCTACCTCAGGCTAGGAGCAGCACAACTCTTACTGTACAACTCCATAGAGCCTTGTAGATGGGGTTACTGAGTCAGTCTTCTCTTCAGTGTTTGTGTCATCTTATCTACCTCTCAGGCAGCTTCTTAGGAGCACAACTCTTACTGAGATTACATAGACTTAGGTAAAGTCTTCAGTCTATGCTCCCTCATCCCATCCCTCCATTCTATATTGTGTGTGTGTGTGTGTGTGTGTGTGTGTGTGTGTGTGTGTGTGTGTGAGTGTGTCTAAACGAAGGATGCAAGACCAGAAATGTTGGAGTTGGACGATTCCGGATCTCTTGCTGATTTCCCTCCTGATTCCAGGAATCTTTTACCAGAATTCTGCAACCCTAGTGTGTATGTGAACTAATGTTATTATAACATAGGCCTAATCTCTCTCCCCTGTTTTCTCCTCCTCCCCAGTTACACAGTGGGCCATGCAGAGCCAGGCTATGTTCCTGCGGTGGTGAGCTCCTGCTCCAGCTAGCAATTTCACCGTGATGGCGTCAGAGCGAGAGGGGCGTGGGCTGCCCATTGCCCCAGGCCAGGTGTACATCGAGGTGGAGTATGATTATGAGTACAAGGCCAAGGAGCGCCAGATCTCCATCCGCCAGGGAGAGTGCTACATGCTGGTGAAGAAGACCAACGAGGACTGGTGGCAGGTCAAAAAAGAGGAGGGGACCAAGGCGTTTTACATACCCGCGCAGTACGTCAGAGAGGTCCGCAAGGCCCTCATGCCCCCTCCCAAGCCCCTGCACCTGGGGCATCATGGTGGAGGGAGCGGGGGAAACTCGCTCTTGGTCAAGGCAAGCGTCTCTAACGAGAACCTGAACGTGACCAGTTTCAGCCGGCCCTCTCCCTCGTCACCCTCCCCCTCCTCCTCGTCGGGGGTTACCCTCACCCCTCCGAGCCAGCACAGGGACGCCAACCAGAATCCTGGTAGAGACGCTGGTAGCCTCACAGACCCCGACAGGGCCCTGGCCGACATTATCCAGAACAACCACACCCACCCCCACCCTCACACCCATGGTACTGGACGAGGATGTACCACGCTGCCCCGTGCCCATGCCACTTCTCCTGAGCTCCGCAGGGTGCCCATGAATGTGGACATGCCCCCGGGGCACTTTGACTCAGAGTGGTCGGAGAGGCGCAACGACTCGGAGTCTGGAGACGAGCTGAGCAGCAGCTCTACTGAGCACCTGCAGGTAAGAATGGAAATATCTTCATTTCTCTCAAGTTTTGGATGGAAGCTGGTGATTTTCATTATGGGGTTTTTACTTCTGTAAAGCTTACAGTATGAAATGTTTTCCTGCTTTTCATGTGGTGGTAGAGGTAGAGCTCTTGTTGTTATTTTTGGTAGCCTAATACAATATTATTTTTGGGGTGGAATTGATGGAGTAGGCCTAAATGGGATGTATACTGGTAGTTAATCTGAGCTTTGCCAACATGACCTTTAACCCAGTCATCTTAGTTAAAGGCACAATATGTTTTTTAGTGATAGGCTACACAGGGATTAGTTTATTAGGATCCCCATTAGCTACTGCAAATGCAGCAGCTACTTTTCCTGGGGTCCACATTAGGGTTGAAGGTGGGAACCCGGTTACCGAGATTTACCGCCCAAAACCACTCCCTTTTCCCGGGATAAATAACTGCGATTAAACTGGTAAATTATAATAAATTATTTATATGAACAACATGGCGTGAAATGGAACTGTTAAATTAAATGCAATGTCTAAATCTGGCTTCTCTATGGCTTCTGCATGATGAATCAACGCTCGGGGTGGGGACAGACCCATGTCAGTATGGAGCGCAGTTCACAATGCATGGAGATCTATCATCTCATCATGGGAACTTTTTTTCT
Source organism: Coregonus clupeaformis (assembly GCF_020615455.1). Classification (NCBI taxonomy): domain Eukaryota; kingdom Metazoa; phylum Chordata; class Actinopteri; order Salmoniformes; family Salmonidae; genus Coregonus; species Coregonus clupeaformis. Next base: position 19,470,507 of record NC_059205.1, read on the forward strand.
TGTGACAGGTAGGCGAACATTTGCTGCAGCATAGACTATGCTACAGCAATATAAAGACCGAATGCGCGTCTAATTGACCCATCTCCATCTGGCTTTCGGGGGTCACCTTGTTTTTTAATTGTAAATCATTTTATTTATTTATTTTTAGCTGCAGAGTTTTAAAACTATCACTCGAATATCGTTGCTTTAAATCAGAGCACTCTTTGTCTTTTTCTCTCTCTGTCAACTCCATTCAAATTGCATCCAAAATAGATCATCCTGTTCTATATTGATATATAGCTTTATATATAGATGTCCTAGCCTACCTCTTTCAGGTAATACATTCAATGCAGTATTAGCCTTATATTTAGCTAATGAATGATGTGTTATGCATAATAAGCTTCTAACTTATAGCCTCTGTCTCTTGCACAATACGCACACACCAGTGCTCCACTGGCCTCTCCTTAAAAAACGCTCCTTAGCTCTTGGAGTCCCAAGCAGGAAAAGCTAGACTAGAATACCTTGCTGGACATATTTTTTTTTTTTATAGCATTTCTTATATCACTAGACTATTCGAAGAGGGACGCAAGCTCTTGTTTGCTGAATGTTAAATACAGCAGCCAATAGAACTCACGGGTAGTTTGAAAGAAGAGTGAACGCGCAATGACGGTAGGCTATAGCAGTTATCTATTCAGATCTATAACCATTCAATCTTCGTGAAGAGAAATGAAAGCCTTATTCATCTGATTCTAGTCATATACAGAGCATTCCGAAAGTATTCAGACTTTTTCCACATTTTATGTTACAGCCTTATTCTAAAATGGATTAAATAGTTTTTTCCCTCATCAATCTACATACAATACCACAGAATGACAAAGCGAAAACAGATTTTAAATTTTTGTCGCAAATGTATTGAAAATAAAAAACAGAAATACCTTATTTACGTAAGTATTCAGACCCTTTGCTATGAGACTTGAAATTGAGCTCAGGTGCATCCTGTTTCCATTGATCATCCTTGAGATGTTTCTACAACTTGATTGGAGTCCACCTGTGGTAAATTCAATTGATTGGACATGATTTGGAAAGGCACACCTGGAAAGGCACACAACAGTTGACAGTGCATGTCAGAGCAAAAAACAAGCCATGAGGTCAAAGGAGTTTAACCCTTTCCTGGGTAGCATATACACTACCAGTCAAAAGTTTGGACACTCCTACTCATTCAAGGGTTTTTCTTTATTTTTACTATTTTTTACATTGTAGAATAATAGTGAAGACATCAACACTATGAAATAACACATATGGAATCATGTAGTAACCAAAAAAGTGTTAAACAAATCAAAATATATTTTATATTTGAGATTCTTCAAATAGCCACCCTTTGCCTTGATGACATCTTTGCACACTCTTGGCATGCTCTCAACCAGCTTCATGAGGTAGTCACCTGGAATGCATTTCAATTAACAGGTGTGCCTTCTTAAAAGTTAATTTGTGGAATTTCTTTCCTTCTTAATGCGTTTGAGCCAATCAGTTGTGTTGTGAAAAGGTAGGGGGTTGATAAACAGAAGATTGCCCTATTTGGTTAAAGACCAAGTCCATATTATGGCAAGAACAGCTCAAATAAGCTAAGAGAAACAACAGTCCATCATTACTTTAAGACAGGAAGGTCAGTCAATATGGAAAATGTCAAGAACTTTTAAAGTTTCTTCAAGTGCAGTCGAATAAACCATCAAGCGCTATGATGAAACTGGCTCTCATGAGGACCGCCACAGGAATGGAAGACCCAGAGTTACCTCTGCTGCAGAAGATAAGTTCATTAGAGTTAACAGCCTCAGAAATTGCAGCCCATATAAATGCTTCACAGAGTTCAAGTAACAGACACATCTCAACATCAACTGTTCAGAGGAGACTGTGTGAATCAGGCCTTCATGGTCGAATTTCTGCAAAGAAACCACTACTAAAGGACACCAATAAAAAGAAGAGACTTGCTTGGGCCAAGAAACACGAGCAATGGACGTTAGACCGTGGAAATTTGTCCTTTTGGTCTGGAGTCCAAATTGGAGATTTTTGGTTCCAACCGCCGTGTCTTTGTGTGACGCGGTGTGGGTGAATGGATGATCTCCGCATGTGTATTTCCCACCGTAAAGCATGGAGGAGGAGGTGTTATGGTGTGGGGGTGCTTTGCTGGTGACACTGTCTGTTATTTATTTAGAATTCAAAGCACACTTAACCATCATGGATACCACAGCATTCTGCAGCAATACGCCATCCCATCTGGTTTGGGCTTAGTGGGACTATCATTTGTTTTTCAACAGGACAATGACCCAACACACCTCCAGGCTGTGAAAGGGTATTTGACCAAGAAGGAGAGTGATGGAGTGCTGCATCAAATGACCTGGCCTCCACAATCCTCCAACCTCAACCCAATTGAGATGGTTTGGGATGAGTCGGACCGCAGAATGAAGGAAAAGCAGCCAACAAGTGCTCAGCGTATGTGGGAACTCCTTCAAGACTGTTGGAAAAGCATTCCAGGTGAAGCTGGTTGAGAGAATGCCAAGAGTGTGCAAAGCTGTCATCAAGGCAAAGGGTGGCTATTTGAAGAATCTCAAATATAAAATATATTTTGATTTGTTTAACACGTTTTTGGTTACTACATGATTCCATATGTGTTATTTCATAGTTTTGATGTCTTCACTATTATTCTACAATGTAGAAAATAGTAAAAATAAAGAAAAACCCTTGAATGAGTAGGTGTGTCCAAACTTTTGACTGGTACTGTATATAACTCGACTCATAATGATAATATGTTGTATTTCTAATAATTCTATAATTCTAATAATAACAAAGAAGGAATTAATGTATTTTTGAGAAGATTATGTTCAGCAGATGCCTTGTCTGGTTTAGCTCGGCTGCAGCAGGGTGCTCTATTCTTCGTGCTACTTCTGCATAGCTGTCTTGTTGGACTGTTGGTCTCTTCTGATTGGGGTGTTGTCCTGTTAGCATGGGGTGTAGTGGGGTCGGGGTGTGCTGTCCACTCTAGAAGGGGCCCGATGTTGCAGGGGCAGATCCTGTAGACAAGCCTTTACTAAGATAAGATTTTAGATAAACTTTATTAGTCCACGCAAGATGGAAATGTGCTTTCTGCTTTTATCCAACTCCCAATAAACTCAGGAAAGGCCAGCCTGGCTGTCTAATTAGGACCTGGGTGGCTGGTGGTCGTTGGTGGAGCCTTTGTTCCCATGCCACCCTGCTCTATTAGCCGTGCAGTGTCCCAAATGGCACCCAGTTCCCTATATAGTTTACTACTTTTAACCAGAACTCAATGGGCCCTGGTCAAAAGTAGTGCACTATAATGGGAATAGGGTGTCATTTGAGATTCAGACTAGGCCTTGGCTGGTGGGGCCTTAGTTCCCATGCCACCCGGGTCTATTGGAGTGTCTGCAGGGGAGCAAAGGGCCCAGTGATTAAATAAAAGGTGACATTGGTGCAGGATTGGGCTGTGGCCCTCTCGGCCCACTGTGTGAATGGAGAACAGGACCAAGGGTGGGGAGACTGGGAGAGGGACAGGCACTGGTAAAGGCCTGCGTCCAAAGAAAACCGCTATCTGGTACATAAGGTTTGGGTGTATACTAGCCTGTGTAAACCAAGTTGGTAGAGCATAGCGCTTGCAACGGCAGGATCATGGGTTCTATTTTCGATGGGGCCATCGATACAAAAATGTATGCACACACTACTGTAAGCCACTTTGGATAAAAGTAGGCCTGGAATTGCCAGGGACCTCACGATACGATATTATCACGATACTTAGGTGCCAAAACTATATCTATTGTTATTCTATGTGTATTGCGATTCGGTACTGCTATTTTATTGGAATTTAATGTTCCAAACATACTGTTCACTATACAGTGGGGGAAAAAAGTATTTAGTCAGCCACCAATTGTGCAAGTTCTCCCACTTAAAAAGATGAGAGAGGCCTGTAATTTTCATCATAGGTACACGTCAACTATGACAGACAAAATGAGACAAATAAATCCAGAAAATCACATTGTAGGATTTTTAATGAATTTATTTGCAAATTATGGTGGAAAATAAGTATTTGGTCAATAACAAAAGTTTCTCAATACTTTGTTATATACCCTTTGTTGGCAATGACACAGGTCAAATGTTTTCTGTAAGTCTTCACAAGGTTTTCACACACTGTTGCTGGTATTTTGGCCCATTCCTCCATGCAGATCTCCTCTAGAGCAGTGATGTTTTGGGACTGTCGCTGGGCAACACAGACTTTCAACTCCCTCCAAAGATTTTCTATGGGGTTGAGATCTGGAGACTGGCTAGGCCACTCCAGGACCTTGAAATGCTTCTTACGAAGCCACTCCTTCGTTGCCCGGGCGGTGTGTTTGGGATCATTGTCATGCTGAAAGACCCAGCCACGTTTCATCTTCAATGCCCTTGCTGATGGAAGGAGGTTTTCACTCAAAATCTCACAATAAATGGCCCCATTCATTCTTTCCTTTACACGGATCAGTTGTCCTGGTCCCTTTGCAGAAAAACAGCCCCAAAGCATGATGTTTCCACCCCCATGCTTCACAGTAGGTATGATGTTCTTTGGATGCAACTCAGCATTCTTTGTCCTCCAAACACGACGAGTTGAGTTTTTACCAAAAAGTTTTATATTTTGGTTTCATCTGACCATATGACATTCTCCCAATCCTCTTCTGGATCATCCAAATGCACTCTAGCAAACTTCAGACGGCCTGGACATGTACTGGCTTAAGCAGGGGGACACGCCTTGCACTGCAGGATTTGAGTCCCTGGCGGCGTAGTGTGTTACTGATGGTAGGCTTTGTTACTTTGGTCCCAGCTCTCTGCAGGTCATTCACTAGGTCCCCCTGTGTGGTTCTGGGATTTTTGCTCACCGTTCTTGTGATCATTTTGACCCCACGGGGTGAGATATTGCGTGGAGCCCCAGATTGAGGGAGATTATCAGTGGTCTTGTATGTCTACCATTTCCTAATAATTGCTCCCACAGTTGATTTCTTCAAACCAAGCTGCTTACCTATTGCAGATTCAGTCTTCCCAGCCTGGTGCAGGTCTACAATTTTGTTTCTGGTGTCCTTTGACAGCTCTTTGGTCTTGGCCATAGTGCAGTTTGGAGTGTGACTGTTTGAGGTTGTGGACAGGTGTCTTTTATACTGATAACAAGTTCAAACAGGTGCCATTAATATAGGTAACGAGTGGAGGACAGAGGAGCCTCTTAAAGAAGAAGTTACAGGTCTGTGAGAGCCAGAAATCTTGCTTGTTTGTTGGTGAACAAATACTTATTTTCCACCATAATTTGCAAATAAATTCATTAAAAATCCTACAATGTGATTTTCAGGATTTTTTTCTCTCAATTTGTCTGTCATAGTTGACGTGTACCTATGATGAAAATTACAGGCCTCTCTCATCTTTTTAAGTGGGAGAACTTGCACAATTGGTGGCTGACTAAATACTTTTTTCCCCCACTGTATGTCTGCTGCAGAGAGACGAGAGAGCATGAGTAAATTAGTTTTGAACAGTCAGGGAAGTAAAAGTTTTGAAAACACGTTGGCTCACTATTTAAAAAGAAGATGGAGAACAAGCTATAGGATGAAGAAAAAAATTATGCTTTTTGCGCAGATACAGCCGACTAGGTCCACAACAATGCTTAAATCATATCAGGAGACCGCTTTTGAGGTCTGGGAAATATCTATAACATTTCGATTTTTGGGTGTAGTTACCATTTAATTCAAGTGCACACCTAGCAAGAGTCTGTTTGGTGGAGTATTTGTAGTGCACTATTGGTTGACTGAGATGTCTTTAGTCGAGCAGTAGCAAAAATAAATAAATAATAACAATCATGGTGTACAAGACACCGTTCTGATCCGTGCCAGTCTGAGTGGACTGATCAATTGTGGAGGCCGTGGGAATGGCACAGTCCATCAGTCTAAGACATTTGCTACTGAAATTGTACATGGTTATATTAATGTCATCACACAGCATAGGAGTCATTCATGATATGAAATGCAATCAAGCATTTATGTTGTCATAAAATAACAAAGCGACCATTGAATAATTAGTGTAAACAATAAATAGGCCTAAACTGTTCCTTTTTGGAAATTGCATTCAGGAATGAATGCGACAGTTTTTTGTCTTTGCTGTAATAAATGCTTTACAAAAAAAGTTACAGACTCTCTGGTACGCTTATAATTTATTTAGTGTTGTTTAAATTGTTCCAAATGGTCAGAAAAATTATACTGTAATCTAACAGCACCTGTTTGACACACATAATATGCATGTAGCTCTTGCACCTTACCTTCTTTGCGTACATGTGTCATGTAAAGAGAGCAAAGGTTGAGGGAATAGGGAATGTTTTTCCTAAACAAATGAGGGATTTCAGTAACAACTTTTCAGTCAAAAATGGCTGTAATTATGTTGCAGCTTCAGCAACATGGACAGCTCGATACACACTGTTGATGTTCTGTGGTGGTCGCTGCAGCAGGGAGGAGAGAGAGACAACGGGTGCTAGTCACACCGTCACTCGCAGCCTTATGCTCTGCATCTTTCATGATTCTTTTTGCAAACTCCAGGCGTGCTGTCATGTGCCTTTTGCTCAGGAGTGGCTTCCGTCTGGTCACTCTCCCATAAAGCCCAGGTTGGTGAAGTGCTGTAGAAACTGTTGTCCTTCTGGCAGGTTCTCCCATCTCAGCCAAGGAACTCTGTAGTTCTGTCAGAGTGGTCATTGGGTTCTTGGTCACCTCCCTGACCAAGTCCTTCTTGCCCGGTTGTTCAGTTTGGTCGGACGGCCAGCTCTAGGCAGAGTCTGGGTAGTTCCATATTTTTTCAATTTCCAAATGATGGAGACGACTGTGCTCTTGGAAACTTTCAACACTCTAGAAATTGTTTTATATCCTTCCCCAGATATGCCTCATCACAATTCTATCTCCAAATCTATGGACAGTTCCTTGGACTTCATGGTATAGTTTCTGCTCTGACATGCACTGTCAACTATGGGACCTTATATAGACAGGTGTGTTTCTTACTAAATTATGTCCAAACAAATGAATTGGCCACAGGTGGTCACCAATCAAGTTGTAGTGACATATCAAGGATGATCAAAGGAAATTGGATGCACCTGAGCTCAATTTGGAGTGTCATAGCAAAGGGGTGTGAATACTTATGTAAATGAGATATTTCTGTATTTAATTTTCAATAGATTTGCACAAAAAAAAAAATAACATTTTCACTTTGTCATGATGGGGTATTGTGTGTAGATGGGTGAGAAAAAATAATATTTAATCCATTTTGAATTCAGCCTGTAACACAACAAAATGTGGAATAAGTCAAGGGGTATGAAAACTTTCCATAGACATACATCATTTGCACACACACAGAGTGAAGTCAGCTCAGACAGATCCAGCTCAGAGAGGCCCAGCTCCTGAGCTCCATCAGCAGCAGATTTGAATTTAGAATGGAAAATTACCGTAATTTTCGGACTATAAGCCGCGCCTTTTTTCCAATTTTTCGACCCTGCGGCTTATATAACGGTGCGGCTAATCTATGGATTTTTTACAGCTAACGGCCACTAGAAGACCTCCTAAATCTATGGATTTTACAGGTTACAGTCCACCAACTTTAACTCTATGGGCTCTATGACCGGTCCGCGCCCCCACCTTTAGCGGCGGGCTCCAGCAGGAAAAGCTGGAGGCCGGAAAAGAGTGAGACAGGTAGCGCGCAAAAGTAAAAGTGGAACCGAGAGTGGTACGAGAGACAGAACGAGAGACAGAACGAGAGCAAGACAGACAGACATTACGAGAGCGAGACAGTTTGTCCCTTTCCCGACAATCCCCTCTGTGCACGAACCCTTACATATGGTAATTAAACATTAAAACACCTGCGGCTTATAGTCCAGTGCGGCTTATATATGTACGCATCATTCAATATCATTCAATTTAGCTGCTGCGGCTTATACTCCGGTGCGCCTTATAGTGCGGAAAATACGGTACACACGCAGATGGAAGTCAGCTCTGACAGATCCAGCTCAGAGAGGCCCAGCTCCTGAGCTCCAGCAGCAGCAGCAGTAGAATTGCAGGAAATGTGCTTTAAAACTGCAACATTTTCTCTCAGCTGCATGGAGACATTTTGTAAATCGTTTTTTAAATTCAACCGCGCTGACAGGCCGACCGCACCCCCTGCCTCGCCCACCACCTAAGCCCCTTTTTGATCCAGAAAAACACCTTGGTTGCACAATCCATATTGCTGTTTCCTCTGGCAAACGTACCATTTTTATCTAGATGAGCTGACTTTGACTCACCACCACTAATAAAACACGGACTTGAATGACTATTGAATATTACTTGCATATCATTCCTGATAATGGTATTGGCTTGCTTAGAGTAATGTATAGAGTGCATTGCTTAGATAATGTGCTGCTTAGAAGAATGTCAGTGATTTAATTTCACGAACAAGGAATCTTATCATGGAAGCACAGGCAGTCCCCTTGATACTTAAGCAGATTGTCCAAGCTATACATTAACACCTCCCTCCCTCCTTCCCCCTGTTCTCTATCCTCTTTCAACCTGCTTGTTATTCTAACAAGCCGGTGAGTCAGCAGAAAGACCACCTCTCCTCCTCTCCCTCACTCTCTTCCTCCTCTCTGAGATGCACAAAGAACAATATTTGTCTAATCAGAACGAGAGGACAAGCGCCCTCAGTTTTTTCCTTCCTCTACCCTGGCTGGCAGCTGTAATCAACTTTTAAATCAACTCCCTCTCTCTCTCTCGGTCTGTGTAGCATCGACTGTCCTCATGAGGGATGAGCACACACACACACAGTGAGTGACTGAACCCCTCAGAGGGAGCCAGAGATGTGAGAGAGAGATTGGCCAGCTGCAGTCATGTTGTTAATTCTCTTTTTAATAGGTTTATTACGTCACATTGTGGCAGGGCAGGGGGCCATATGTTTTTTTTAAAATAATAATAATAATAATAATATGCCATTTAGCAGACGCTTTTATCCAAAGCGACTTACAGTCATGCGTGCATAATTTTTTTTTGTGTATGGGTGGTCCCGGGGATCGAACCCACTACCTTGGCGTTACAAGCGCCGTGCTCTACCAGCTGAGCTACAGAGGACCACGAGGTTTTTAGAGGGGACATAGTTGGGACAGGGTTTTGTTCTGGCCTGGGCTGTATCCTTGCCTGGCTACCCAGACTCCTTGCTCCAGCCACACGCTATGCCACGCCCACGGACGTTCGTTTCTTCTCCGCAGTGAGTCTGGATCTGAGTATACCTCCACGACCCTTCACCGAATGCGAACACATTCGGGGCAGTCTGATTGGTCCAGAAACCGATGGGTTGGGCCAGAGCCAGAACACACGTGGGTAAACCGGCAGTTTGAAAATTCGCCATTGGCTTTGATACTCTGATTGGTTAGATACGATCCAATTGCTGATGACTTTGTTTTGTACAACGCCCCTCGTGCCCCTCCTCTCCACAAACAACTTCAGTGATGGCAGCCTCAGACTAAAGTTTGTAGCGAACAACGAGAGCAGCTGAAGAATTTAGTGTGAGTCATCAGGCTAGCTGTATCCTACTGCTGAAATGACACTGCATTCTGTGTTCACAAAGAGTCTTAAAGTAGGAGTGCTGATCTGGGATCAGACGCCCCCTGTCCATGTAATTTTATTCATTATGATCTAGAAGGCAAAACTGATCCTAGATTAGGGCTATCGCGGTGACCGTATTACCGCCACATCGGCGGTCACAAATCATGACCGCAGTCAAATTCCCTGTGACCATTTGTCACGGTAATCCCATCCAAAACTGCGCAAATGAATGGTGCTGATGGGTAGCCTACCAAACTTGCTAACGACCCTCGCTAATGGCCTGGTACTCAGAGCTCGATTGTCCCTCTAATCCAGGGGTGTCAAACTCATTCCACAGAAGGCCGAGTGTCTGCGGGTTTTTGCTTTCAATTAAGACCTAGACAACCAGGTGAGGGGAGTTCCTTACTAATTAGTGATCTTAGTTCATCAATCAAATACAATGGTGGAGCGAAAACCCGGAGACATTCGGCCCTCCGTGGAATGAGTTTGACACGTGCTCTAATCACTCTCTAAATAGCCTACTTCATGATTGAATTTTAATAATCTGAATGATGAAGACAAATGGTGATGGGAGTTAGAGCTCCCATTCAGAAATGAACACAGGAAAGCCCTGGACCAAATGTGCATAAATAAAAATGTTTAACCCCTTCCTAAAGGACAACAGGTCCGATCCAAGTGAGGGAAGCAGCAAAAAAGCCAATTGTTTTGCTACTTTATTAAACCGGAGCATTTACTGAAAGGGAGAGGAAGAGAGGGGCACAGAGTGAGCAGTTGTAGGCTATTAGGGAGCGGAGGCCATGAGGTGTGTGTGAATATGTGAGAAGACATCGGAGTCTCGGAGTATTGGAACAGACACAGAGGGAGAGAACGCAACCACTGTTATCTCACGCTAGACTAACTTCTTGCTAGTTATTTATCATCCGGTCCAATTACTTAGTACCTGTCTTGACTTAGTCAAACAAAGAGAAGCTAGCTAATTGAGGCTAGCCATAACGTTACTGATTCTCACCACTAACAGTCTCTCCTGCAGTTGCAGAAGTGAACATAAAAGTTGCTGAGACCCGTGAGCCAAAAGAAGAGCACAGAGCCTTACAACACAAAATCAATTTTATCACGCACACAAGGACAAATACTCCCAACATGGCCCATTTTACAAGGTTCACACCTCTTGATATGAACATAGTTGACAGCCAGGCTGTCACCTCCCACTCATTATCTTCATTGCCAGAGTGGCTTCTAGCAGTTTCTGCAATGTAATCTGCTAAATAGGTGACATTCATAGACGAGTCAGGAACAAAGGTGCAACACTCATCTCCAATGACTGCACACATCCCTCCCTGACTTGCTAATAGGTAGTCTATAGTCTAGTGCTATCATTTCAGTACTGAGGGCCTTAAGGGCTTTTGACGTAGCATTAGCCACTTTCTCCAATTTCTTAGATATATTTCACATTTGATCAAGGGCACATGCCACTCCATAATTATGGAGCATTACACCAGTAAATCGTGACAGGGTAGTTTGAATATGAGTAATCACTGCCAGCGAGCGCTTCCCCCTGCCTGCTGCAGGGGGACAATATCCCTGGAAAATCATTTTAAGATTATCATTGTCATCTGGCACTGCTCTCATAGCAGGAACAACGAACCCAATAGTACACACTCCCACCCAACTATCTGGTAGTACATAATATGTTCCCACATAACCAATAGGCCCATTAGGGGCTGATTTCCTTGTTTCCAAGTTTACATTATACGCTGAGAGGACCACACTTACAGTGCATTCGGAAAGTATTCAGACCTCTAGACTTTTTCAACATTTTGTTACGTTACAGCCTTATTCTAAAATTGATTTTATTTTTAATCCATCAATCTACACACAATACCCCATAATGACAAAGCGAAAACATTTTTTTTTAAATGTTAGCAAATGTATTAAAAATAAAAAACAGATACCTTATTTACATAAGTATTCAGACCCTTTGCTATGAGACTCGAAATTGAGCTCAGGTGCATCCTGTTTCCATTGATCATCCTTGAGATGTTTCTACAACTTGATTGGAGTCCACCTGTGGTAAATTCAATTGATTGGACATGATTTGGAAAGGCACACACCTGTCTATATAAGGTCCCACAGTTGACAGTGCATGTCAGAGCAAAAACCAAGCCATTAGGTCGAAGGAATTGTCCGTAGAGCTCCGAGACAGTATTGTGTCGAGGCACAGATCTGGGGAAGGTTACCAAAACATTTCTGCAGCATTGAAGGTCCCCAAGAACGCAGTGGCCTCCATCATTCTTAAATGGAAGAAGTTTGGGACCACCAAGACTCTTACTAGAGCTGGCCGCCTGGCCAAACTGAGCAATCGGGGGAGAAGGGCCTTGGTCAGGGAGGTGATCAAGAACCCGATGGTAACTATGACAGAGCTCCAGAGTTCCTCTGTGGAGATGGGAAAACCTTCCAGAAGGATAACCAGTATGAAAAATGTATGCACTCACTAACTGTAAATCGCTCTGGATAAGAGCGTCTGCTAAATGACTAAAATGTAAAATGTAAATAACCATCTCTGCAGTACTCCACAAATCAGGCCTTTATGGTACAGTGGCCAGATGGAAGCCACTCCTCAGTAAAAGGCACATGACAGCCCGCATGGAGTTTGCCAAAAGGCACCTAAAGGACTCTCAGACCATGAGATACAAGATTCTCTGGTCTGATGAAACCAAAAATGAACTCTTTGGCCTGAATGCCAAGGGTCACGTCTGGAGGAGAACTGGCACCATCCCTACTTGGAGTTTGCCAAAAGGCACCTACAGTGGCTTGCAAAAGTATTCATCCCCCTTGGCATTTTTCCTATTTTGTTGCCTTACAACCTGGAGTTAAAATTGATTTTTTGGGGGTTTGTATCATTTGATTTACTCAACATGCCTACCACTTTGAAGATGCAAAATATTTTCTATTGTGAAACAAACAAGAAATAAGACAAAAAAACTGAAAACATGACCGTGCATAACTATTCACCCCCCCAAAGTCAATACTTTGTAGAGCCACCTTTTGCAGCAATTACTGCTGCAAGTCTCTTGGCACATCTAGCCACTGGGATTTTTTCCCATTCTTCAAGGCAAAACTGCTCCAGCTCCTTCAAGTTGGATGGGTTCCGCTGGTGTACAGCAATCTTTAAGTCATACCACAGATTTTCAATTGGATTGAGGTCTGGGCTTTGACTAGGCCATTCCAAGACGTTTAAATGTTTCCCCTTAAACCACTCAAGTGTTGCTTTAGCAGTATGCTTAGGGTCATTGTCCTGCTTGAAGGTGAACCTCTGTCCCAGTCTCAAATCTCTGGAAGACTGAAACAGGATTCCCTCAAGTATTTCCCTGTATTTAGCGCCATCCATCATTCCTTCAATTCTGACCAGTTTCCCAGTCCCTGCCGATGAGAAACATCCCCACAGCATGATGCTGCCTCCACCATGCTTCACTGTGGGGATGGTGTTCTCGGGGTGATGAGAGGTGTTGGGTTTGTGCCAGACATAGCGTTTTCCTTGATAGCCAAAAAGCTCAATTTTAGTCTCATCTGACCAGAGTACCTTCTTCCATATGTTTGGGGAGTCTCCCACATGCCTTTTGGTGAACACCAAACGTGTTTGCTTATTTTTTTCTTAAAGCAATGGCTTTTTTCTGGCCACTCTTCCGTAAAGCCCAGCTCTGTGGAGTGTACAGCTTAAAGTGGTCCTATGGACAGATACTCCAATCTCCGCTGTGGCGCTTTGCAGCTCCTTCAGGGTTATCTTTGGTGTCTTTGTTGCCTCTCTCAATTAATGCCCTCCTTGCCTGGTCCGTGAGTTTTGGTGGGCGGCCCTCTCTTGGCAGGTTTGTTGTGGTGTCATTTTCTTTCCATTTTTTAATAGTGGATTTAATGGTGCTCCGTGGGATGTTCAAAGTTTCAGATATTTCTTTATAGCCCAACCCTGATCTGTAATTCTCCATAACTCCCGGGGAAGGACTGCCCGCTCCATGATCTCGCCATCACGGTTGACAACTCCATTGTGTCCTCCTCCCAGAGTGCAAAGAACCTTGGCGTGACCCTGGACAACACCCTGTCATTCTCCGCTAACATCAAAGCGGTGACCCGATCCTGCAGGTTCATGCTCTACAACATTCGCAGAGTACGAATATTGAGCTCTTTGGCCTGAATGCCAAGCGTCACGTCTGGAGGAAACCCGGTACCATCCCTACAGTGAAGCATGGAAGAGGCAGTATCATGCTGTGGGGTTGTTTTTCAGAGGCAGGGACTGGGAGACTAGTCAGCATTGAGGGAAAGATGAACGGAGCAGAGCACAGAGATTTCCTTGATGATAACCTGCTCCAGAGCGCTCAGGAGCTCAGATTGGGGCAAAGGTTCACCTTCCAACAGGACAACGACCCTAAGCACACAGCCAAGACAACGCAGGAGTGGCTTCAAGTCTCTGAATGTCCTTGAGTGGCCCAGCCAGAGCCCGGACTTGAACCCAATCAAACTTCTCTGGAGAGACCTGTAAATAGCTGTGCAGCGACGCTCCCCATCCAACCTGACAGAGCTTGTGAGGATCTGCAGAGAAGAATGGGAGAAACTCCCCAAATACAGGCTTGTATTTTTTTCTGAGGTCTTGGCTGATTTCTTTTGATTTTCCCATGATGTCAAGCAAACGCCTGAAAGACCTTGAAATACATCCACAGGTACACCTCCAATTGACTCAAATGATGTCAATTAGCCTATCAGAAGCTTCTAAAGCCATGACATCATTTTCTGGTTGTTTAAAGGCACAGTCAACTTAGTGTATGTAAACTTCTGACCCACTGGAATTGTGATGCAGTGAATTATAAGTGAAATAATCTGTCTGTAAACAATTTTTGGAAAAATTACTTGTGTCATGGACAAAGTAGATGTCCTAACCGACTTGCCAAAACTATAGTTTGTTAACAAGAAATTTGTGGAGTGGTTGAAAAACGAGTTTTAATGACTCCAACCTAAGTGTATGTAAACGTCCGACTTCAACTGTACACGTAACGTTAGCTAGCTAGCCAGCCAGCTAATGTTAGCTAGCTAGCTAACAGTACACTTTAACTTGAAATTAAAACGACTTTCTGACAAAATTAGAAATGTGTAATATCTGTAAATGTTGCTAGCTAGACTCTGTTACCCGTATACATGGACGCACGCTTCTCCCTCTCTGTCACTGATGCCATGGTTGCCCTTAGTTTGAAGTCGTAATCCGGAGACAGATGTTTTATACCACAGCCTTCTGTGTGTTCTCTTTTCGACTCCGTCTGCATATTTGCAATCAAATGCCAGAATTTAGCTATCATGCTCTAATCCCACTGATTTCAAAACTCGGTCCTCCAGAAGGTGGAGAGCAACACATATGCTGTTCTACTACGTGATATCTTTCAAAAAGCTGCATTAGAAAGGATTACCTACACATACTGACCAGCTCATATTATGGACAGAAGCGTGCTACAGGGCAGTTCAATCCGAAGTCATCTCTCGGCATGTCCAGCCCACTCATTATCTCAGCCAATCATGGCTAGTGGGAAGGTTGCTGTCTTTTTCCGGGGTTAAACCAACTAGGCTCATAATTTAACAATTTTATTCGTATTTACAGATGGCATACAAGTTTGTTATTAAGGCACATGAAAGTTCACAAAACGCATTTTGATTTTAAAAAAAGTTTACGTTCAGATGGCTCTCCTGTGAAGTAGTGACGCTGAAACTAGTCACATATATCAAACAAAATGTGTTTCCTTCAAATGTGGTTAATTCAATGAAGTCCATCATCAAATGTTCAAAAGGTCCTTCTGGCCTTGGGTGGGATGCAGGGGTTATAGAAATACCACGTCCTACATTGATAGTCATACAAATAACACATTTTTTACAAAACATGTCAGCAAACACAGTAAATCCCACAGTACTCCAATATTTATTTACAAGATATTCCATCCCTCCTTTTGACACATGGTCTTGACCGTGTGACAACTTTGCGAGGAATTGGAAAGTACAACGGGGCATGGCTGGTCTGCTCAAATCATCCAGCCACACTCCCAAGGTGTCCATATAAAATAATGTCCAGTCCACCTACGTTTCTCTGATGCATCAGCCGTTGCCTGCAAAGCAACAATATTATTAACAGAGAAAGGGTTAGTGGAAACAGGATCTGCTGCCATCTGTAAAAGGGGGTAAACAGAAGAATTTAGAAACCCACGGTTCTTCCACAGTGTCCCAAAATCGTGCACCACCCCAAAAGCATACCTACTGTCAGTGTAAATGTTTACTGATTTATCCTTTGCCAATATGCATGCTCGTGTTAAGCCAAAACGTTCTGCTACTTTTGCAGACAGGTGTTGTGGGAGACGTGCACTTTCCACAGTCTCGAAAGCGGTGATAACAGCATAGCCTACTAAAGGATCACCCTTGTTATTCCGCTGTGCTAAACCATCAACAAAAAACTAAAAATCTAGGTTATTGAGTGGTACGTCCTTCAAATCAAGTCTGCGACTACAGTCAAGTTCTATGGTCAGCTCACAGTCATGTTCTTCACCGGCATCTGCGGTAGGGAGAAGGGTAGACGGGTTAAGAGTGGGACAGCGTTTCAAAGTGACATGGTTAGGAGATGTTCTGATAATCCAGCAATCTAGCAAGCGTAAAATGCGCCTTTTTAGCCTGTGTAATAATTGTGTGCACTGCATGGGGCACATGTACAATCAATTCGGTCATTGCTACAATATCAGAACATGCCAACACTGCCTCAGAGCAGAGACAGGAAACCATACCTCTTATCACTGTATCCAGACTCTTAGAGTAATATCCCACTGGCCTCTACCCTACCCCATGATACTGTGTCAGCACTGCTGACATGAAACCATGATTTTCAGAAACGAACAGATGAAATGGTTTGGTGTGGTCAGGCAAATCCAGGCAGGGTGTTGACATCAATGCCTGCTTAAGTTTAACCAAAGCAGACATTTCCATCTTTTTCCCATAGATATAATCTTGCAAAGGTTGCACTGTATCCGCATAATCCTTAAACCAGGGCCTGCAGTACCCCGCTACTCCTAATAGAGACATCATGTGTTGTTTTGTGATGGGTTTTGGCAATGCCTTTATTGCTTCTAATCTGGCTTTTGAGAGGGCGCGACCCTCAGAAGTAATGTCATGACCCAAATATTTAACTGAACTCCTACTCAGCTGCATTTTGGAGGGGGAAACTTTTGCCCATTTTCTGCTAGGAAGATCAACAGCGCTTTCGTGTCCTCATTACAGTCTTTCTCAGTGAGGGAGCAGACCAAGAGGTCATCTACATACTGGATAACCATACTTCCTGATGGAGGCACAAAGCTCTCCAGGTTTCTAGCCATTTCCTGAGCAAAGATGGCCGGTGACTCGACATACCCCAGGGTCATGACAGTGCACATCCATTTTTTGCATACGAACGTGAAAGAGAACCAATCTTGTGATTCCTTAACCACATCAATCACTGAAAAACAAACAGCTACCTAGTGGAATTTGAACGAAAATGGTCACCGTATTAGGCACAAGTGGTGCTTGAGCATATACAGTGCATTCGTACAGTATTCAGACCCCTTCACTTTTTCCACATTTTGTTACATTACAGCGTTATTCTAAAATGGATTAAATTGTTTTCCCCCTCTCATAAATCTACACACAATACCCCATAATGGTTTTTAGAAATTTTCGCAAATATGGCTGTTTGCTTAGGGTCGTTGTCCTGTTGGAAGGTGAACCTTCGCCCCAGTCTGAGGTCCTGAGCGCTCTGGAGCAGGTTTTCGTCAAGTATCTCTCTGTACTTTGTACTATCTCTCTGCTCCGTTCATCTTTCCCTCGATCCTGACTAGTCTCCCAGTCCCTGCCACTGAAAAACATCCCCACAGCATGATGCTGCCACCACCATGCTTCACCGTAGGGATGGTATTGGCCAGGTGATGAGTGGTGCCTGGTTTCCTCCAGACGTGACAATCTTTGTTTCATCAGACCAGAGAATCTTGTTTCTCATGGTCTGAGAGTCCTTTAGGTGCCTTTTGGCAAACTCCAAGCGGGCTGTCATGTGCCTTTTACTGAGGAGTGGCTTCCATCTGGCCACTCTACCATAAAGGCCTGATTGGTGGAGTGCTGCAGAGATGGCTTTCCTTCTGGAAGGTTCTCCCATCTCCACAGAGGAACTCTGGAGCTCTGTCAGAGTGAGTATCGGGTTCTTGGTCACCTTCCTGACCAAGGCCCTTCTCCCCCGATTGCTCAGTTTGGACGGGCGGCTCAGTCTTGGTGGTTCCAAACTTCTTCCATTTAAGAATGATGGAGGCCACTGTGTGCTTGGGGACCTTCAATACTGCAGAAATGTTTTGGTACCCTTCCCCATATCTGTGCCTCAACACAATCCTGTCTCGGAGCTCTACGGACAATTCCTTCGACCTCATGGCTTGGTTTTTGCTCTGACATGCACTGTCAGCTGTGGGACCTTACATAGACAGGTGCGTGCCTTTCCAAATCATGTCCAATCAGTTTAATATACCACAGATGGACTCCAATAAAGTTATAGAAACATCTCAAGGATGATCAATGGGAACAGGATGCAGCTGAGCTCAGGATGCAGCTGAGCTCAATATACATTTGCAAACATTTCTAAAAACCTGTATGTATGTATATATATATATATACACACATACACACAGTGGGGAAAAAAAGTATTTAGTCAGCCACCAATTGTGCAAGTTCTCCCACTTAAAAAGATGAGTGAGGCCTGTAATTTTCATCATAGGTACACGTCAACTATGACAGACAAAATGAGAAAAAAGATTCCAGAAAATCACATTTGTAGGATTTTTAATGAATTTATTTGCAAATTATGGTGGAAAATAAGTATTTGGTCAATAACAAAAGTTTCTCAATACTTTGTTATATACCCTTTGTTGGCAATGACACAGGTCAAACGTTTTCTGTAAGTCTTCACAAGGTTTTCACACACTGTTGCTGGTATTTTGGCCCATTCCTCCATGCAGATCTCCTCTAGAGCAGTGATGTTTTGGGGCTGTCGCTGGGCAACACAGACTTTCAACTCCCTCCAAAGATTTTCTATGGGGTTGAGATCTGGAGACTGGCTAGGCCACTCCAGGACCTTGAAATGCTTCTTACGAAGCCACTCCTTCGTTGTCCGGGCGGTGTGTTTGGGATCATTGTCATGCTGAAAGACCCAGCCACGTTTCATCTTCAATGCCCTTGCTGATGGAAGGAGGTTTTCACTCAAAATCTCACGATACATGGCCCCATTCAATCTTTCCTTTACACGGATCAGTCGTCCTGGTACCTTTGCAGAAAAACAGCCCCAAAGCATGATGTTTCCACCCCATGCTTCACAGTAGGTATGGTGTTCTTTGGATGCAACTCAGCATTCTTTGTCCTCCTAACACGACGAGTTGAGTTTTTACCAAAAAGTTCTATTTTGGTTTCATCTGACCATATGACATTCTCCCAATCCTCTTCTGGATCATCCAAATGCACTCTAGCAAACTTCAGACGGGCCTGGACATGTACTGGCTTAAGCAGGGGGACACGTCTGGCACTGCAGGATTTGAGTCCCTGGCGGCGTAGTGTGTTACTGATGGTAGGCTTTGTTATTTTGGTCCCAGCTCTCTGCAGGTCATTCACTAGGTCCCCCCGTGTGGTTCTGGGATTTTTGCTCACCGTTCTTGTGATCATTTTGACCCCACGGGGTGAGATCTTGCGTGGAGCCCCAGATCGAGGCAGATTATCAGTGGTCTTGTATGTCTTCCATTTCCTAATAATTGCTCCCACAGTTGATTTCTTCAAACCAAGATGCTTACCTATTGCAGATTCAGTTTTCCCAGCCTTGTCCAGGTCTACAATTTTGTTTCTGGTGTCCCTTGACAGCTCTTTTGTCTTGGCCATAGTGGAGTTTGGAGTGTGACTGTTTGAGGTTGTGGACAGGTGTCTTTTATACTGATAACAAGTTCAAACAGGTGCCATTAATACAGGTAACGAGTGGAGGACAGAGGAGCCTCTTAAAGAAGTTGTTACAGGTCTGTGAGAGCCAGAAATCTTGCTTGTTTGTAGGTGACCAAATACTTATTTTCCACCATAATTTGCAAATAAATTCATAAAAAATTCTACAATGTGATTTTCTGGATTTTTTTTCTCAATTTGTCTGTCATAGTTGACGTGTACCTATGATGAAAATTACAGGCCTCTCTCATCTTTTTAAGTGGGAGAACTTGCACAATTGGTGGCTGACTAAATACTTTTTTTCCCCACTGTATGTATATATATATATATATATATATATATATTATCCATTTTAGAATAAGGCTGTAAAGTAACAAAGTGGAAAAAGTCAAGGGGTCTGAATACTTTCCGAATGCACTGAACAGCATTACTAACCAATCTTAAATCTTGCATGAATCTGAATTCCCATGAGGGTTTTCTCACTGGGAGGTGTGACGAGTACTGAGTATACGAAGAGGCAGGACGCAGACGCAGGAATTAACAAGGTCAAGGTTTACATAACAATGACAAAGAGAAATAACAAAGAGAGTAAACGACACAAACCTAAACAATCACACACAACATCATCCAGAACAGTCCAGGGCTAAATAGGGGTGGTGATGAGTTGCAGGTGCGCTGGAGGTGATTAGGGTGCGTTGGGTTTCCATTCCGGTGTTGCCGAGTTGGTGCGCTCAGACTGGTGGCTCAGTAGACCGGCGAATCAGAGCGCCGGAGGGGAGCAACGGGAGGAGACGTGCCAGGAGGATTGGGATGTTACAAGGTGAATTTGGGCATAGTATAAAAGCACCCGCCTCCAGTAATACTGTGTGCACTGGAATATGCCTTTTTTTCTGCTTTTTTACTCAGGGGATGCTGGGCCTTGTACGGCCTGTGAGGGCTTTTTGGCACAACCACCATGGGCATTGCTCCTTTCATTTTGCCAATGTCCATCTTCCCTTTGGCCCATACTTTGTCTGGCACTTCCTTTAGCCATGGAATCGTGTAATTTTTTTTCAGCCACCACCATTACTTCTTCTGTGGGAAGAGGTCATTTCTTTCTTCTTGCTCCTGCTGCTGCCCAATAGGGTGAGAAAAAGGTTGCTGTTGAAGGTGACCATTTCCCATTTACTTGCCACGCCACCCAATCAGTTGCTTCCATAACACCTTTCATCCAAGGCCCAGTGTCTTCCCACTTCATGTCTTTGGTTTTTGATAGACTGCAGTGGGGGACAGCACCATGCACTTCATACAGTTCTCTCTGTGCATCTGTGAGGAGGACCGCTGCTGCGGTTAATGATTCACCATAGTATATGCCATCAATTCTCAGTTCCGTTTTTTCTGGGAGCTTTGTCCAGCGTATATCATAGTTTTGGTCTTCTTCAATGGAGGGAACTGCTGTTGTGCAGTGACGGTGTTTTGAAACCTCCCAGTGTTCCTAATGTGGGGAGGTAAGAGACATCCCTCTGAGTTCTCCTTCCATGTCTGCATCTTCCAAATGCCAGGCATAGTAGGACTGTGCCATACATGGGAAAATTCCACTTGTTGGTGACTGAATGGAGACGCCCTCTGGGTCACAGGAGATTATTCATTTTGCACATGAGGTCTCTTCCGAGTAGATTTACTGGGCATGATGATGAATACAGGATTCTATGTCTCCACTTGCCAGTTTCCCATGCTACGGGGAGGGGATATGTGAGGGGTTCAATAGAGGGGATACCCGATGCGCCAACAGTTTGCATTGTTCTTTTTGAGGGGATAAGTTTCAGGACAGAGACTGCTGCACCAGTGCCTACTAGGAATGGATTTTATTTCTCCCAGTATCTCAATGTCAGTTAGTGGATTTTCTGTTGAGAGAGTAGTTAGTTGTAAGATCTGTAGGGGTGTTTCCTCTTCTTCATCTTCTGTTTCCGCCTCATCCTATTGTTGGTCTCCGAAAGGGTCATTTACCCTCACGTTTCTGGGGGGTCCATTCCACTCCTCTGTCTTCAATTCTTGGCAGTCTTTGCCAAGAATTGCATTGGTCCATATCAATGTTGTATTTTGTGTTTCTGCAGTTACTCTTTTACCTTTTATAATACAGGAGTTTAGATATAAATGCTTCACAATTTGAGTTGTCCTTCTAGGTTTCGTGGATGTTGTGTTTCCTCCCGGATGCGTCCCACAGAAGAGGTCTGGTCCGGGTGGGTCTTCGTCCTCTTTGGTGAGACGAGAATGCGCCACTGGTGTTCCCTCTCAGACCTTCACTGATGGATCACGTCAAGAAGATCAAACATCCTGTTTCGTGACGCCAGAATTGTTGTGGAAATTCACCACTAAGGACTCAAATTCAAAGTAAATTATGTAATCTTTATTATCACGGCCGGAGAGGTTCACAAACGCATTACAAGCCTGATGAAACTCTGAAAAGGGGCGCTCACTCTACACAAACAAGTCATATAAGCATGGTTGGTTCCTGCATGAGACTGACTGATACCACACCAGGCTTCTTACCTTAACTGAGATACTCCTTATAGTTCCAAGAGCAATGTTCTGGGCGTACTGCCAAATTGGTTATCAGTGATAGTGTGAATTCCCCCTTCGTACAATCAGTCAGTCACTCGCATTAATCCATTTGCATGACAATTACCGGCTGACAAAATTTCATGACCGCCACAGCCCTATCCTAAATCAGCACTGCGCTGTGTTGTACTACAGTGTACTCTAGTAGTGAGTAATGTTGAATGTCACAATCTAGGTCTAATGTAGAGGTGGGACTGTGAGCCTTTTCCCTCTGCGCCTGAGTTGTAGAGGCGGAGGGTGTGTTCTGTGTTCTTGCTGGGAACGACCCTGGCACTCTGCCCACCCCTGTGTTGAGTTTGCTCTCTTGCTCTCTCTCTTCAGTCTCTTGTGTAAGAGACCAAAGGTTAGGGTAAGCTTAGTAGAGGAGGCTGGGCTCAGGGGCTTGGCTACATCCAAATGATCTGTCCTTCCTCCCAAAGTGTGCACTTGTTCGCTACTTCCCACAAATTTAAAAGCATTGGATTGGTGTAGGCATGGGCTAGCTGGAGTTTCCATATACCAGTCATTTCCTTTCAAATCCATAAAGGAAAGTGATCATGGGGACTCACCCAGTGTCCTGCATTCCTTCCTTCGTCCTCTCCTTCCTTCACTCTCTCTCTGATTATCTCTGTCTCTTTCTCTATCTCCCTCTCTCCCACTCTCTCTCTCTCTCTCTCTCTCTCCTACTCTCTCTCTCTCTGTGTCCCTCTGTCTCCCCCCCATATGTCTCTCTCTTTTTTTACCTTCTGCCTCTTTCTGATCCGGCTCTCTTCCAACGGCACTGTTTTAGATGGGGGGGAAAATCGATAGTTACATATCGCAATATTATTTTTGGACGATATTATATGGATATTTGACTCAAACTATATATAGCGTTAGGTAGCGCTAGTCGGCTGTACCTGCGCCAAAACGCCAGTATTTTTCATCCTATAGCTTGTTCTCCATCTTCTTTTTAAATAGTGAGCCAGCATGTTTTCAGCACTTTCATTTCCCTGAACGATCAAAACTTGTTTTCTCATGCTCTCTTTTGTCTCTCTGCAGCAGACATATAGTGAGCGATATGTTTGGAACATCAAATCGCAAAAAAATCGCAGTATCGAATCGCAATACATATAGAATCGTGAGAATCGCAATACTTATCGTATCGGCACCTAAGTATCGTGATAATATCGTATCGTGAGGCCCCTGGCAATTCCCAGCCCTACACAGTGGCTGCTCTTATGTGAAGCTTTTCTTAATCCCTCTGTGGGCTTGAATTGGAAATCTGTGGGTGCGGGTGCGTGTGTGTGCATTAGATTGTACGGGGTGGGGGGAGTTGTATCTGATGGGACGGGCTGTGCTGAGCGGTATTGCATGTGGATTGGTTGGAGCACAGTGCCAGCAGCAGCAGCGTAGAGCGAGCGAGTGGCTGTTGAGCCAGACAGAGAGAGTAGTGTCACTTTGAGCTTGGCATGCATGCTTTCTGTTTATGTAAGTGTATTGGTCTGTGTGTGTAGCTGGCAGTGTCCTTCCTTAGCACAGGCAGCAGTGTCTTTCTAGCGTGCCTCGATGATAGTCAGTCAGTGAGAGAGTGAGTAGAGAGAGAGAGAGAGAGAGAGGGCTGCATTTTTTGGTCTCTTCCCTGCCCCTGCACTAGCACCACAGGATAGAACACTGAGGACAGAACACTGCATCAATCCAATAGGGACGCCATGTACCCAACCGACGAGACGGTTACGGTAAGACCGCTGGTTACACACACACACACACACACACACACACACACACACACACACGTTATGTTGTTCTATTGTCCTGGGGACCTAAAATTAGTTAACCAATTTTTCCTAACCCTAATTGTAACCCTAAACCTAACCCCTAAGCTTAAAATAGCCTTTATCCTCATGGGGACGTGGGAAATGTCCCCACGTGGGAGAATTTTCCTTGTTTTACTATCCTTGTGGGGACTTTTGGGGATTTTAGGTCCCCACAAGGATAGAAGAACACACACACACACACACACACACAAACACACAAACACACACACACACACACCAAACAGGAACAACACACAGGAACGTCAACACAGGACTTAGGCTAGTTTGTCTTTCGTGTGATCTGTTTTTAACTATTTTGTATGGACTGTGTATAATTATATTACCTCTGCTTGCAAACCAAATTACCCTCTGGGGACAATCAAGTTGTATTGATTGGCAATTGGCAATACAATTGACAAAACATACCACAGAGAGGGGCACATTAATACTTGACATACCTAATATTTGGCAAATTACACTCATTGGAGCTAATTACACTCACTGGAGTATCTGACATAGCCTTTGAAAAAGCACCCGCAAGTACCAGTGCAACTGGCTGCTGGTAAGCTTTCTTGACATTCATTTTTGCCAACACATGGCTAACCTTTGTTTAGCCAGCTTAACAGCTGCTATTAGCGAAAAAGTAGCTAATAGGCTATGTTAGAGTTTATACTTCCTCTTCCAATTATAATGTGGAGAGGTCAAAATTATGAAAAACTATCAACCAAATCTATTCATTTTAAAATGTTGCTTACTTCTCCTTGCCATTATGCTTCACCTGACGATATGACAAGTGTTTTGCTAACATATGATGGGGGTCCCTGGGTCACCGATTTGCCTGGGCGGGGGTCCCTGGGCAAGAAAAGGTTGAAGACCCCTGTTTAAGCAGACGCTCTTATCCAGAACGACTTTCAGTCAGTGAATTCAACTAACTTTAGTAGTTTACTTCATCACAAAGCAAACAGATGCACAACAAGCCACTGATGCCAGCTGGGGCTTTCAAATTAAAGTATACTGTCTCTCTGCACTCTGTGAGCACTAGACCATTATGTTTATTGGCCTGAAGTATTTTATAATACTTCATTTGTGACATAAAATACCACATTATTACACACAAGCTCGGTAAGCATGTATACATGTAACTTTGAGCTTAGTAGTGCTATACATGCATGCATTGCACACACACATTATGCTATACACAAATGCATTGCACACACACCTAGTGCTATACATGCATTGCACACACACACACACACGCAGAGTCACCATACACGCACACACAACATACACACAAGCAGTTGATCTGGCTGCTATGCGTTTGAGTAGGGCTTAAACCCATCCAGCACTACAGACTGGTCCTATTGTTTAACTATTTATTCTTTAACGTCACAATCACAGTTCGTAGAATTCCTTGAAAGATAAGAGGACTATTTATATATATACTATATACTTATAAGATCTGCTATACATCAATAAGCAATGACTGACTGGGCGCTTGAGATTGATGGTTTGATCTTGTCTTGAGAGGGATGATTGCATGGCATGCCGCGGGACAGTGACTAAGCTACGAGGGTGTGTGTGTGTGTGTGTGTGTGTGTGTGTGCGCTAAGCGCTTGCCATGCCATATTACATAAGCGGCCCGGGATGAGCTGAGGCTATGTAACATTTGTTTGGACAGCTGGCTGGTGAGAATAGCCTGGAGGCAGCGGTGGTGGGGGTGTAAAAATAATATGTTCTGGACAGAATATTTTGTAATATTGCTTTGTGGATTTTAATGTTATTGTTGCGCAGGAGAGGGGAGGGAGAGAGAGGGAATCACAAATTTTACTGCAGTTGATATGATGCAGCTTTGAGTTTTAGTGTCTGCGACTGGGTCTCCTTTGTTGTTTATCCATTATTTTATTGGTGCTGTAAGTATTAGCTGGTGATAAACAAATGTCCCCTTTGCAGAATAATAGTGCTATCTTGGGATGATTTCATGAATTAATCATTGGGTGACTGGTTCCATATAAAAGTCCATAAATGCTGCCAGCTCAGGCTGAAATAATGCTTATAAAGAAGCCTTTTATATGGGGCTTGTCTGTGAGATGGTACTCTAGTCTATGGATGCGTCCCAAATCGCACCCTACACCCTATACTGGTGGCGTCAGCTAGGCTTGTGGTTGTTCTTGTATATGGAAATAGACCCCAGGCAAAGACCCTCAGTGTGCGTGTGATGAGGTGTCCACCGCCATCACACGCTTCCAGAACCTGACCGATATAGCGGTTCACCGATGTTATTGGCCGATAATTCAACGGATAACCAATCAATAAATAGGAAGAAAAAAGGGAATCTCATGCTTCTCTGAACACTTGCAGCCATTCTCATGATGTCATTATTGTCACAATGAATGAAATCAACATTTGAAGCATAGTTATTGGACAATTGCTCTTTCCGATATCAATTTATGAGAATTCAGTGTGGGAAAATTACACTTATTAATTACCCTGCTGTAAAACCGTATATCCGCAGATATACAGTGGGGGGAAAAAAGTATTTAGTCAGCCACCAATTGTGCATGTTCTCCCACTTAAAAAGATGAGAGAGGCCTGTAATTTTCATCATACGTACACGTCAACTATGACAGACAAAATGAGATTTTTTTTTCTCCAGAAAATCACATTGTAGGATTTTTTATGAATTTATTTGCAAATGATGGTGGAAAATAAGTATTTGGTCAATAACAAAAGTTTCTCAATACTTTGTTATATACCCTTTGTTGGCAATGACACAGGTCAAACGTTTTCTGTAAGTCTTCACAAGGTTTTCACACACTGTTGCTGGTATTTTGGCCCATTCCTCCATGCAGATCTCCTCTAGAGCAGTGATGTTTTGGGGCTGTCGCTGGGCAACACGGACTTTCAACTCCCTCCAAAGATTTTCTATGGGGTTGAGATCTGGAGA
Organism: Coregonus clupeaformis; assembly: GCF_020615455.1. Taxonomy (NCBI): domain Eukaryota; kingdom Metazoa; phylum Chordata; class Actinopteri; order Salmoniformes; family Salmonidae; genus Coregonus; species Coregonus clupeaformis. The sequence continues at coordinate 19,497,428 of NC_059205.1, forward strand.
CTTGCTAGGCCACTCCAGGACCTTGAAATGCTTCTTACGAAGCCACTCCTTCGTTGCCCGGGCGGTGTGTTTGGATCATTGTCATGCTGAAAGACCCAGCCACGTTTCATCTTCAATGCCCTTGCTGATGGAAGGAGGTTTTCACTCAAAATCTCACGATACATGGCCCCATTCATTCTTTCCTTTACACGGATCAGTCGTCCTGGTCCCTTTGCAGAAAAACAGCCCCAAAGCATGATGTTTCCACCCCCATGCTTCACAGTAGGTATGGTGTTCTTTGGATGCAACTCAGCATTCTTTGTCCTCCAAACACGACGAGTTGAGTTTCATCTGACCATATGACATTCTCCCAATCCTCTTCTGGATCATCCAAATGCACTCTAGCAAACTTCAGACGGGCCTGGACATGTACTGGATTAAGCAGGGGGACACGTCTGGCACTGCAGGATTTGAGTCCCTGGCGGCGTAGTGTGTTACTGATGGTAGGCTTTGTTACTTTGGTCCCAGCTCTCTGCAGGTCATTCACTAGGTCCCCCCGTGTGGTTCTGGGATTTTTGTGATCATTTTGACCCCACGGGGTGAGATCTTGCGTGGAGCCCCAGATCGAGGGAGATTATCAGTGGTCTTGTATGTCTTCCATTTCCTAATAATTGCTCCCACAGTTGATTTCTTCAAACCAAGCTGCTTACCTATTGCAGATTCAGTCTTCCCAGCCTGGTGCAGGTCTACAATTTTGTTTCTGGTGTCCTTTGACAGCTCTTTGGTGTTGGCCATAGTGGAGTTTGGAGTGTGACTGTTTGAGGTTGTGGACAGGTGTCTTTTATACTGATAACAAGTTCAAACAGGTGCCATTAATACAGGTAACAAGTGGAGGACAGAGGAGCCTCTTAAAGAAGAAGTTACAGGTCTGTGAGAGCCAGAAATCTTGCTTGTTTGTAGGTGACCAAATACTTATTTTCCACCATAATTTGCAAATAAATTCATTAAAAATCCTACAATGTGATTTTCTGGAAAAGAACATCTCAATTTGTCTGTCATAGTTGACGTGTACCTATGATGAAAATTACAGGCCTATCTGATCTTTTTAAGTGGGAGAACTTGCACAATTGGTCGCTGACTAAATACTTTTTTCCCCCACTGTATTGGTATTGGTAAGTTTTGTCCCCTAAAAAATTGGAATCGGTACGGACCCAAACAATCATATCCTTTGTGTTCTACACACCTCCTGTTTTCAAGGAAGACAGAGCCTAACCACATCAATTATTGAGCAGCACTATACACACCGCCAAGTCATTCAGTGACTCAAACTTAAGGGCAAGTGCAAGCAAGCAGAGGCGGACCTCATTCCTCACATCAGAAAATGAGGAATTACAGAGAACACTGTCATTCTTAACAGATTTCAACAATGCCTAATTTATCATAATCATTACACATAAAACATTCTAATTGCCCCATATACAGTTGAAGTGAAGTTTACATACACCTTAGCCAAATATATTTAAACTCAGTTTTTCACAATTCCTGACATTTGATCCTAGTAAATATTGCCTGTCTTAGGTCAGTTAGGATCACCACTTTATTTTAAGAATGTGAAATATCAGAATAATAGTATAGATAATTATTTATTTCAGCTTTTATTTCTTTCATCACATTCCCAGTGGGTCAGAAGTTTACATACACTCAATTAGTATTTGTTAGCATTGCCTTTAAATTGTTTAACTTGGGTCAAACGTTTCAGGTAGCCTTCCATGAGCTTCCCACAATAAGTTGGGTGAATTTTGGCCCATTCCTCCTGACAGAGCTGGTGTAACTGAGTCAGGTTTATAGGCCTCCTTGCTCGCACACACTTTTTCAGTTCTGCCCACACATTTTTTATAGGATTGAGGTCAGGGCTTTGTGATGGCCACTCCATTACCTTGACCTTGTTGTCCTTAAGCCATTTTGCCACAACTTTGGAAGTATGCTTGGGGTCATTGTCCATTTGGAAGACCCGTTTGCGACCAAGCTTTAACTTCCTGACTGATGTCTTGAGATGTTGCTTCAATATATCCACATAATTTTCCTTCCTCATGATGCCATCTATTTTGTGAAGTGCACCAGGCCCTCCTGCAGCAAAGCACCCCCACAGCATGATGCTGCCACCCCCGTGCTTCACGGTTGGGATGGTGTTCTTCGGCTTGCAAGCATTCCCCTTTTTCTTTCAAACATAACGATGGTCATTATGGCCAAACAGTTCTATTTTTGTTTCATCAGACCAGAGGACATTTCTCAAAAAAGTACGATCTTTATCCCTATGTGCAGTTGCAAACCGTAGTCTGGCTTTTTTATGGTGATTTTGGAGCAGTGGCTTCTTCCTTGCTGAGCGGCCTTTCAGGTTATGTTGATATAGGACTCGTTTTACTGTGGATATAGATACTTTTGTACCTGTTTCCTCCAGCATCTTCACAGGGTGCTTTGCTGTTGTTCTGGGATTGATTTGTACTTTTCGCGCCAAAGTACGTTCATCTCTAGGAGACAGAACGCGTCTCCTTCCTGAGCGGTATGACGGCTGCGTGGTCCCATGTTGTTTATACTTGCGTACTATTTCCAAGCTGTTTAAAGGCACAGTCAATTTAGTGTATGTAAACTTCTGACCCACTGGAATTGTGATACAGTCAATTATAAGTTAAATAATCTGTCTGTAAACAATTGTTGGAAAAATTACTTGTGTCATGCACAAAGTAGATGTCCTAACCGACTTGCCAAAACTATAGTTTGTTAACAAGAAATGTGTGGAGTGGTTGAAAAACAAATTTTAATGACTCCAGCCTAAGTGTATGTAAACTTCCGACTTCAACTGTATATTCAGTCAATAAAAAAGATTAGTAACTGGTTATATTATATTGTGGAACACAATCTTCAAAAAGGCAGTGACCTCAGCAGTGGCGCTTGCTTGTAGAAGCCTATGGCTGTGCAATGGCATAGCCTTGTTTTTGTTAATTTAGCAGACAAGACACTCTTATTTCCCGAGCCCACAGTCAAGTCGGATCTATTTTATTGTAAATAAAAACTTGATGTAATATAACAGAATATTTTTCCAAATGAAAAATGTTGCCAGTGCGCAGTGATACGCATCTCTTATGCCTGGAACAGTTATACTCAAAGAGTGATCATTTGAAACGGGGCTCAAACCAAAATCTCTTTTCGATATACAGACGTTCGATTTAGTTTTCTGATTGTTCTTTGGAAATGTCAAATGGATCAAAGTAATGATTTTGCATATTTTCAGTGTGGAATCTGTCTATATTTAAGACTTATAAGACTTATAAATAAGACTGCTATATAGCTAATCAAATTGCTACCCAGACTATCTGCATTGAACATTTTTTGCACTAACTCTTGCACTGACTCTATGCACACACACTGGACTCACACACTCACACATAAAGTGGCTTGTGAAAGTATTCACCCCCTAGGCATTTTTCCTATTTTGTTGTCTTACAACCTGGAATTAAAATTGATTTTTTAAATCAATTGATTTACACAACATGCCTACCACTTTTTGAAGATGCAAAACATTTTTTTATTGTGAAACAAACCAGAAATAAGCCAAAAAAACTGAAAACTTGAGCGTGCAAGTCTCTTGGGGTATGTCTCTATAAGCTTGGCACATCTAGCCACTGGGATTTTTGCCCATTCTTCAAGGCAAAACTGCTCCAGCTCCTTCAAGTTGGATGGGTTCCGCTGGTGTACAGCAATCTTTAAGTCATACCACAGATTCTCAATTGGATTGAGGTCTTGGCTTTGACTAGGCCATTTGGACTATTTTGTGTATGTCCATTACATGAAATGCAAATAAAAATCAATTTAAATTACAGGTTGTAATGCAACAAAATAGGAAAAACGCCAAGTGGGATGAATACTTTTGCAAGGCACTGTACTTACACTGACACCCCAACACACAAACACATGCACACACACTGCATACGCCTACACACACACACTGCATACGCCTACGCACACAACACAACATGCACACACATGCATACTGACACCACACACACACACACACACTTTCACACTCACCACATACGCTGCTGCTAGTTACTTTACCCCTACCTATATGTAAAGTACATAGCTACCTCAATTACCTTGTACCCCTGCACATCGAGTCGGTACTGGTACTCCCTGTATATAGTCATGTTATTTTCTACTCCCTATACATGTTATTTTTACTCGTTATTATTCGTTATTCACTGTGTCACTATTTAAATGTGTTATTGTTTATCTTATCTTTAACTCTGCATTGTTGAAAAAGGACCCGTAAGTAAACATTTCACTGTTAGCCTACACCTGTTGTCTACAAAGCATGTGACAAATAATATTTGATTTGATGCAGATAATCACCAAAAAGCAGAAGTAGCCAAATGAGCGTCTCTCTCACCGATGCGATTCGGTTCATGATGTTCACCTAAAAGACCTGCTCAAAAAGAACCGTCACTAGGCTACACTGACGAGTCACTTTAGCGGCCACTGGCGAGTCTCGAAATGGGCTTCGAATCCTAGGAAAATATAAACAAGATATTTGGTTTACTTGTCCCGATGCGATGCCATGGACATATATAAGTACATTGTATGATTTATGGATAGCAAAGGCATATAGGATATTGACTTTATTCGGTCAGTTCGACACCTTTTTTAAACTAGTCACACTTGCTGTTCGGTCGTCAATCAAAGCACAGTAAGTAGCCTATGCGCCCCAACTCCGTGGCTGATTATATGAAACACGCGAAAGAAAATAAATGAATGTGCCACCAAATAATAATTACGTGGATTTCAACTCATCGTTACCACTTACATTACATGGGACGTGTAAATTCATTCACAGGAGACGATGAAGAAGCATCATGCTCTCCCTTCATGAAAATAAATTCTACCACAGCGCACAAAAATAACATAGGTGCTGAGAGGTGGGACAGACAGCAGTATTTCCTGTCATCGCTCCCTTTGTGACTGACAAGCACCTGTTCTAGCAATAGATCACTAGATGATGCATATCGTTCATTCTAGCAGGAGAAGGCTATACAGACTTTTCTGACGTTTAAGTTAAAAGAAGCCTAGTTAATTTATGACGTGGAAAAAGTATGGAAAACACTGGCACTTATGGGAAACACTGTACTTCATGTACTTAGGGAAAACACTGACTACTTTTGACCAGGGCCTGTAGGGCTCTGTGGATGCTTTCAAAAGCCTAGTTGCCTTTTATGATTCTTTTAGATTGTCTTTATCAGTGAACAACATTTATGAATCGAACTCTAACATTGGTCTTTATACCAGTTTCAAGTGCAGATTCACACAATCTAGACTAGACATCACAGCCTTATACAAGACCTATCATCCAGTGGCCAATCGGTGCTGAGGCAGAGCTAAGGATCATGGGATATCCCTTATTTCACTGCGGACCGATGAACAGACTAGTCTCTTCATCCCGCGACCCTTGACCTTGTGTGGTCATATTAACGCTCCAGCTTGACGCCTCTAATTCATTCACTCCACACTCCAGAAGATCTGCTTCCCAAATGGCACCCTATTCCATTTATAGTGCACTACGTTTGACGAGGGCCCTGGTCAAAACTAGTGCACTATGTAGGGAATAGGGTACCATTTGGGACTCAGATCCTCTGGAGTGTGGAGTAAGATGGATCTTCCTCATTATGCCCGTGGCAGTGAACCAGTGACACTAGCAGTTGGGGCTGATGATGATGACGTCTATGAAAATCTCAGAATCTCACTCTCTTAGCCAGGGATGGGCACCTGGCGACCCAGGCCCACAGATCAATTTCCCAAAAAATATACAGTACCAGTCAAAAGTTTGGACACACCTACTCAATCAAGGGTTTTTCTTTATTTTTACTATTTTCTACATTGTAGAATCATGTAGTAACCAAAACATTCCTTACTGCGTTTGAGCCAATCAGTTGTGTTGTAACAAGGTAGGGGTGGTATACAGAAGATAGCCCTATTTGGTAAACGACCAAGTCCATATTATGGCAAGAACAGCTCAAATGATCGAAGAGAAATGACAGTCCATCATTACTTTAAGACATGAAGGTCGGTCAATATGGAAAATTTCAAGAACCTTTAATGTTTCTTCAAGTGCAGTCACAAAAACCATCAAGCACTATGATGAAACTGGCTCTCATGAGGACCGCCACAGGAAAGGAAGACCCAGAGTTACCTCTGCTGCAGAGGATAAGTTCATTAGAGTTACCAGCTCAGAAATTGCAGCCCAAATAAATGCTTCACAGAGTTCAAGTAACAGACACATCTCAACATCAACTGTTCAGAGGAGACTGCGTGAATCAGGCCTTCATGGTCGAATTGCTGCAAAGAAACCACTACTAATGGACACCAATAAGAAGAAGAGACTTGCTTGGGCCAAGAAACACGAGCATTGGACATTAGACCGGTGGAAATCTGTCCTTTGGTCTGATGAGTCCAAATGTGAGATCTTTGTTTTCAACCACCGTGTCTTTGTGAGACGCAGAGTAGGTGAACGGATGATCTCTGCATGTGTGTTTCCCACCGTGAAGCATGGAGGAGGAGGTGTGATGGTGTGGGGGTGCTTTGCTGGTGACACTGTCTGTGATTTATTTAGAATTCAAGGCACACTTAACCAGCAAGGCTACCACAGCATTCTGCAGCGATACGCCATCCCATCTGGTTTGTGCTTAGTGGGACTCTCATTTGTTTTTCAACAGGACAATGACCCAACACATCTCCAGGCTGTGTAAGGGCTATTTGACCAAGAAGGAGAGTGATGGAGTGCTGCATCAGATGACCTGGCCTCCAAAATCACCCGACCTCAACCCAATTGAGATGGTTTGGGATGAGTTGGACCACAGAGTGAAGTAAAAGCAGCCAACAAGTGCTCAGCATATGTGGTAACTCCTACAAGACTGTTGTAAAAACATTCCAGGTGAAGCTGGTTGAGAGAATGCCAAGAGTGTGCAAAGCTGTCATCAAGGCAAAGGGTGGCTACTTTGAAGAATCTCAAATATAAAATATATGATTCCATATGTGTTATTTCATAGTTTTGATGTCTTCACTATTATTCTACAATGTAGAAAAAAGTAAAAAAGTAAAAATAAAGAACAACCCAGGAATGAGTACATTTTACATTTACATTTGAGTCATTTAGCAGACGCTCTTATCCAGAGCGACTTACAGTTAGTGAGTGCATACATTATTATTATTTTTTGTTTAAAAAAAATCATACTGGCCCCCCGTGGGAATCGAACCCACAACCCTGGCGCTGCAAACGCCATGCTCTACCAACTGAGCTACATCCAAAGTGGTGTCCAAAGTTGACTGGTACTGTATGTATTTAAAAAATATTTGTTTAGGAACTCAGTCGGGGTCTCAACTTACTGTTGAGTTAGCATAGTAGAATACACAAGGTGCAATATCGAAATGTGGTTGTGCATCAGCAGTTTTTCTCTTCTGTAATCACTCAATTAGCCTAGCCCATGTCAGCTAAAAATTTTTAGATTGGTAATTTAGCAACAAAATGTCACTTAGGACCCCCAAAAGGCTACGGCTGGCTCTGACTGCATGTGTGGTATAGATGTGGGTACGCAGACCCGTGAGCCACAGCAGCCCCTCATGATGAGTTCAGATTTTTTGTGGCCCCCATCTCCATCAAAGTTGCCCATCCCTACTCTAGGCTGTCTGAAATTCTAGGCCTTTGTGATTGAAAGATAAAACCAAGTCAATCAAGCTGCAGACAGAAACAGTAACACTCAATCACAGAACTCAGCTCAGAAAGTGACTTGTCTGTGTCTGCTGTCTGATTGGTTTACTGTCAGGTCCCTCCTGGTCAAATCTCCTCACCCCTTCTTACCCCTGACTGTCAGTGCATGACTCAATCTTAGATCACATTACTAGATTATTCTATTAGGCTTGCCTTCATTCTCCTCTTCCTCTTGATCCTTGTGAGTCTTCTATGGTGCTACTGCACCACACAGTGTCCATTCTGTGCCTAGTTCATCTCTGAGCCTTTTGGTAGCAGCCCTAATCCTTTGGGACATTATCTGTGTTCAGAGGCACTGCAGTGTGAGAGTAGGTCAGTCTGCAGCGCAGCCTCTCCCTCTCTCACCAACAACTCAGTACTGGCTGGCTGGCTAATGTGGGTTAGCTTAGAAGCCCGTAGTCGGACTCCCCTGAGAGAGTCATTGATCATCGCAGAGCAGGCAGAGTTCCTATTTTAACCGGCCTGCCTGGGCCTTACTGCACAGAGAGAGGGAGAGAGAGACCCAGAAAACAGGCCAACTCTGTTGCTCCACTTCCTCAGAATCTACAGTTAGTACACCTCTCTCTCTCTGACCCATTTCATACTCATCTTCTCCCTGTCTTAAACAGCATCATGTATCAACCTGTCCCCCTCTTCTGAAAGAATGAATAAAACAAGTAAGGGAACATTTATCTCCTCAAGCAACAGTAAGATTTAAAAGAAAAAGCCACGTGTCCGTCCTCCCTATCCACAGGCACATGTTATAACAGCACACCCGTGCCTTTAATACAGGAGGAGAGAGGAATGGTATGAGGAAGGGAACACACAACTATCACTGTGTTCCAAATGGCACCCTGTTCCCTATACAGTCCACTACTTTTGTCCACAGCCCTATGGGCCCTGCTCAAAAGTAGTGCACTTTAGGGAATAGGGTGCTATTTGGGATGCAGCTTGGGCCAAGTCAGATCCCACACAGCCAGCCAGTGGCATGTCAAGACCTCGCCTACTAAAACCTTTGAGGCAGGGAGAACAGAGGGATTTAAGAGTGCCAACCTGTTGGATTAAAAGTAAATGACTCACAGTAATTCATAACCAGTAGTTGCCCCACCTCACCAAGGTGGACTAAAACAACTCGATATCCTTAGCAGGGGCCCTTAGAACAGGATAGTGGTGAGTAGTGCGAGGGTATGCACAGCTCTAGTAACACCACCGTTATTTTAACGCCATATACCATTTATCAGCGGCTCAACAAAGAAATGGACGAGGAGAAAGAGATCACCAGACGCTGTCTTTCACAAACAATTTGTGTTTTCTCCTCAGAGAGCGGCGTTAACGGCTTTACAAATGGCTGCCTTTTAGGCCCGCCGTCTATCTCACCACCGCACCGCCCTGCCAGCCTGAGGAATACAAATGGTGGAGCTCAGCAGAAATTGAAAAAGGAGAGGGGAAAATCAACAAATTCAATAAAGGGGGAAGGAAGGCAGCGAGGCAGGCAGGCTGTTAGCTGGTGTAGCTAGCTGGTCTTCCAGATGAGGCCAGGCGTTGGTTGGTTGGTTCTCAGGGCAGACTGAGGTTGTGTCTGAAATAGCACCCTGTTTCCTATATAGTGCACTACTTTTGAGCAGAGCCTACAGGGTCCAAAAGTAGTGCACTATAAAGGGAATACGGTGCCATTTCACACACAGCCGGAATCTCCAGGGCCTGACTCTAAGGAGAGAGAGGACTGAGAGGAGGAGAGGACTGTAGTCTGAAATTACTCCAATGACCAAGCAAATACTGCAAGGTCAAACAGAGTCCCAAATAGCACCCAATTCCCTATGTAGTGCACTACTTTTGAACAGGACTCTGGTCAAATGGACACACATTGCTTATTGGAAATTCGTGACAGGCACACGAAAAAGTATATTGTTTTGTTTGCAGTTCACAATTTTGTATACAGTGCATTTCAATCACAGATAAAGACAGTGTTACTTAAGAACGAAACGATAGGAGGGAGGTTGGTCAGGGATGTTGGGTGGGCGTATAACTCGACCGTCTAGCAACCCAAACGGTGCATGTTCGAATCACGTCATGGACAACTTTAACATTTTAGCTAATTAGCAATTTTGCATCAACTTACTACTTTTTAACTACTTAGCTAGCATGTTAGCTAACCCTAACCCAGTCCTTCTCAAATAGTGGGGCGCGCCCCCCTGGGGGGGCTCGGAGCGATGCCAGGGGGGGCGCGTGTGACCCCGGGGAACATGCTTTTTTTAGCCGCAGGGAGTAGTTGTTTTTTTTGCACCGAACAAGAGCACAGAGCAGGAGATATGAAGTGCAGATAACAAACCCTTAAGAGACACCATGGAAACATATCTAACAGGGATGAAAAGAAAGGCGGAGAGAGACGGAGATAATGAGACAAAGTCTCCCGAAAGCGAAGACGAGGAAATATGACGAAGCGTATGTAGCGCTTGGCTTCACTGTGACTACGGTGGGAGACGAGGAAAGACCGGTATGTTCACTGTGTCTAAAAATGTTGGCAGCGGACAGCATGAAGCCAAATAAATTAAGGCGTCACTTAAAGACATTACACCCCAATCACGCTGATAAGCCGCTTGAGTTTTTTCAGCGAAGCGTGCGAATATTGCCAACAATCGTCCGCTTTGTGAATGCTACTTCAGTAAACCAGCGAGCACTGTTAGCATCATATAAGGTGGCGTACCAAATTGCTCAGTGCAGAAAACCCCACTCCATAGCAGAGGAGCTGATACTGCTTGCAGCATTAGACATGGTCTCTGTCATGCTGGATGACGCAAGTGCTGCAAAAATAAAAACTATCCCTCTGTCCAATGACACCGTCGCCAATGACACTGAGAGTTGCAGTATCATGCTTCAAACCCCGCTTCGAAAAGCTGTGCACTGCAAAACGTGCTCATTGTAGCCATTAATCCTGACTTCCTCATTTTTATAAAAATAAAAAATAAAAAAATCTGCACAAATTGTTTTATTCATTTTTGTTTTATAGGTCAAAGTGTTTCATATATTGTGCTCCTGAGTTAATGTTGCTGATCAATTTGAATGTATTATTATTTATTGATTATATTTAATTTTATTTTTCAGTATCAAATGGTCAAAAAATGTTTACAGTTTAAATAAGGGTTGCATTTTTTTTTTAATTTCAGGCAAATTGATGCACTTTAAGTATTTTCTGTTACAATGTTAATAAAGTTATTCTTTGTTGTAAGTTGATCTATATTTCTTTCTTTTTTATTTTCTTTAATGTTAATAAGGATACAATGTTATGCAGAGGTGTACATGTAACAATTTTATAGACAAATTATACTATTTACAGTCGCGGCGGAGAGTTGGGGGGCGCGAAATGTTTACTTCTTCCTAGGGGGGGGCGTAACAGAAAATAATTGAGAAGCACTGCCCTAACCCAACCCAACCTTAACCCCTAGCCTAGCTAACGTTAGCTGCCTAGCTAACATTAGCAACAACAAATTGGAATATGTGTAATCTACACGAATGCGTTATGAAGAAAGAAAATTGTGTAATACAGACTAAATGCATTATGAAGAAAATGGTGTAATACGAACGAAAAAGTGGACTTTTTTGTGTGCCTGTCACAAATTTCAAATAAGTAATTAGTGTGTATTTCACAATAAGCTGTGATAGTGTGTTGAAAGTAGTGCACTATACTGTATAGGGAATAGTATGCCATTTGGGACATACAGTGGGGAAAAAAAGTATTTGGTCAGCCACCAATTGTGCAAGTTCTCCCACTTAAAAAGATGAGAGAGGCCTGTAATTTTCATCATAGGTACACGTCAACTATGACAGACAAAATGAGAAAAAATTATCCAGAAAATCACATTGTAGGATTTTTATGAATTTATTGGCAAATGATGGTGGAAAATAAGTATTTGGTCAATAACAAAAGTTTCTCAATACTTTGTTATATACACTTTGTTGGCAATGACACAGGTCAAACGTTTTCTGTAAGTCTTCACAAGGTTTTCACACACTGTTTCTGGTATTTTGGCCCATTCCTCCATGCAGATCTCCTCTAGAGCGGTGATGTTTTGAGGCTGTCGCTGGGCAACACGGACTTTCAACTCCCTCCAAAGATTTTCTATGGGGTTGAGATCTGGAGACTGGCTAGGCCACTCCAGGACCTTGAAATGCTTCTTACGAAGCCACTCCTTCGTTGCCCGGGCGGTGTGTTTGGGATCATTGTCATGCTGAAAGACTCAGCCACATTTCATCTTCAATGCCCTTGCTGATGGAAGGAGGTTTTCACTCAAAATCTCACGATACATGGCCCCATTCATTCTTTCCTTTACACGGATCAGTCGTCCTGGTCCCTTTGCAGAAAAACAGCCCCAAAGCATGATGTTTCCACCCCCATGCTTCACAGTAGGTATGGTGTTCTTTGGATGCAACTCAGCATTCTTTGTCCTCCAAACATGACGAGTTGAGTTTTTACCAAAAAGTAATATTTTGGTTTCATTTGACCATATGACATTCTCCCAATCCTCTTCTGGATCATCCAAATGCACTTCAGACGGGCCTGGACATGTACTGGCTTAAGCAGGGGGGACACGTCTTGCACTGCAGGATTTGAGTCCCTGGCGGCGTAGTGTGTTACTGATGGTAGGCTTTGTTACTTTGGTCCCAGCTCTCTGCAGGTCATTCACTAGGTCCCCCGTGTGGTTCTGGGATTTTGCTCACCGTTCTTGTGATCATTTTGACCCCACGGGGTGAGATCTTGCGTGGAGCCCCAGATCGAGGGAGATTATCAGTGGTCTTGTATGTCTTCCATTTCCTAATAATTGCTCCCACAGTTGATTTCTTCAAACCAAGCTGCTTACCTATTGCAGATTCAGTCTTCCCAGCCTGGTGCAGGTCTACAATTTTGTTTCTGGTGTCCTTTGACAGCTCTTTGGTCTTGGCCATAGTGGAGTTTGGAGTGTGACTGTTTGAGGTTGTGGACAGGTGTCTTTTATACTGATAACAAGTTCAAACAGGTGCCAGTAATACAGGTAACGAGTGGAGGACAGAGGAGCCTCTTAAAGAAGTTGTTACAGGTCTGTGAGAGCCAGAAATCTTGCTTGTTTGTAGGTGACCAAATACTTATTTTCCACCATAATTTGCAAATAAATTCATAAAAAATCCTACAATGTGATTTTCTGGATTTTTTTCCCTCAATTTGTCTGTCATAGTTGACGTGTACCTATGATGAAAATTACAGGCATCTCTCATCTTTTTAAGTGGGAGAACTTGCACAATTGGTGGCTGACTAAATACTTTTTTTCCCCACTGTATCCTTGGAGAAACACTAGCCTATACGGTCTCCGGAAGCTACTATGCTGCAGTGTAGTGTAGAGAACAATCCAATAAAGAACAGTTAGACTGACACTTTGACAGTGCAGCGTGCGCCCTCTCTCTCTCTCTCTCTCTCTCTCTCTCTGATTTCCCAAAATCTGTTCCAACCTGTTTAGGAGGAGCTTGAGGGTTAGTGTTAACACACAGTCAGAACACCAGAGAGAGAGACATCCATGGGAAAGCTTTTCAGGCGTGTTAGTATGCTATGTTTGTCAAAAGTACAATAAAGCCCCTGACCAGTGACTACCATCATGCCATGACATAGTAAAATATCTCATTTGTCTTTAGCGTCAGACCCTAATCTAACACAGAAAACCACTTGGCAACTGCTCTTCAGGAGCATTGAATTCCAGAGTTAGATATATAGGTCTAGGTCTGTATCAGCCACACAGCCCTGGAGAACACATTTAACTGGGCAGGAAATAGGCTAGCAAGGTCTGTGGTACTGCATCAGTAACACGTTTTTCATCAAAGTAGTTGGATCTGTTTTCATTGTGGTGTAGGCCACGGCTGGAAGAATACAACATCAATATCATAATGTCAATATTTCTGTTCTCGCAATCAGGTGAGACTTTACACCAGAGAATCCACCTCTTCTGGTGACCATCTCCTATCCAGCAAATGCCCAGGCAGACAGTCTAGCTAGTAGCTAGCACATGGAAGTGGTATTTAAGCAGAGTTGAATCCAGCACACCTGATCTGTTGACTTTTCCCAGGCAGCAGTATCCAGCAGGACTAGACACCACAATGGCCCCTCTCTCACTCTCTGGGTCTGCTGTGGTTGGGAGTAGGGCAGGCTTGTAGAGAGCTGATCATCCTCTCTCTCCCTGTTCTCTGGCCTCTCTCTCTCTCCATCCATTCCTTCTCTCTCTTTCCTTTCCATCCTCTGCCTATGCCTCACTTTCTCTTTCTTTCCTCCTTTCTTTCTCTCTCCCTCTCTGTGTTCTATCTCTCTTGACCTTGGTCTGAGTAGGAGGGAGGGCATGGCCACTTACATGATTATCAGGCTCTTGTCAAAACACAGGAGCAGCACCAAGGTTGAGACACTAGCGACAGACACAGAGGCTGAGTCCTATCTCCTCTGGGCCCTGGTCAAAAGTAGTGCACTAGGGAATAGGATACCATTTGAGATGCAGCCAGAGACAGAGTAGTCAGTGGGTCAGCGTCTCTCAACACTCCCTACTTCCTGTCCTTTTGCCGCTGCTGTCTCTCCTCCACCTTATCTCCTCTCCTCCCTGCTGACAGATAGAACTGCTGGGTGATACATCAAGAGTCTGTGTCTATAAGGCTGGCTATAGACAGTAAAGATGGGAAAGATGAAGCATCCTATCCCACCACGCTACTCTCATTAATCTAGTCACACTTTAGGTTGCATCCCAAATTGCACTTTTTTCCCTATATAGTGCACTACTTTTGACTAGAGGATCTTGTGGTCAAAGGTAGTGCACTATATAGGGAATAGGGTGCCATTTGAGACACAGATTGCATAGGAAAAAGTATAGGCTAGGCTATGGCCTTGAATGGGCTTTTTTCGATCAGGGATAAAATGTAAAATGGATAGCGTCGGCAGTCAGGCAGGCAGAGCCAAGGTTTGTTGAAGTGCAATTCTGACAGACTTGATTTGATTCATAGTTATTCATGCGGGTTGAGAATTTCAACTGTACTTGGAAAACCGTTATTTTCATTCAGAATTTCTGTCATTTAAATCCCAACTGCCAAACATGTATTTCTGGTCGGCAACACTGAAAAGAAACCTCCTCAAAACCAGTTGAGCAAGACCAATGTATTGGCTCAGTTTTCTGTGGGATGCAGCAAACACGGAATGTAGGTGAACTAAACACATCATGCAAATTCAACAGGAATCGCCTATACGGTGTCTCTGTACTCTACGCAGAGGCACAAAGACAGTGCTGCTATAGATATGTAGAAATCAAAACTCTGTGTCAGTGGGGAGTGGGATAGCAGTCCGTTCCTGATCTCACACACACACACACACACACACACACACACACACACACACACACACACACACACACACACACACACACACACAGTATACACACATAGTATACATATATAACCTTTAGCCAATTAGTCTCTCACACATTCTCTGTCAATACCACTCCTCCCTCCCTCCCTCCCTCTTTCCGTTT